>NC_092476.1:1365000-1990000 GCF_047495875.1 Pithys albifrons albifrons | reverse complement strand
ACTGCTCTTTTACATGTGCTCAGTGGCTTTTCCAAGCCCTCAGCAGGTAAGATCATGGACCTGAATGCTGAAGATGAGAAGCTGTTTGTTTTTTCAAGTGGAAGAGGGAAATATGCAAATAAACCCCAATCCTCCATCTGGATGGCCTGATGTTTTCCAAGGAAAACACCTATAGGAAATAAGTTTTTATTCTCAAGGGAGAGTTCTGGTGCCCTGAAACATTTTTGAGGGGTATTAAAGTTTGGCACCACACAGTTATTTTGCTTTTTAATTTTTTTTTTTTAAATCTTTGTTTTATCCCTTGAGAAACATCCATCGTGCTGGAATTAATGTCAAAGGTATGAACACAAACCAGTCTGTTTTCTCCTTATAACTGGGAAATACTGTACAGGATGAAATGTCTTTCATTCATCCCCCTGTGCAGGTTCTGCCACGATATACAATTACAACGTTTCTGAAATATTGGACAGGGAAGGAATTCAGGCAATGGTTGGGATTTGCCCCCAGCTTAATTTGCATTTTGAAGCCTTAACGGTGAAGGAAAACCTGCAAACTTTTGCCCACATCAAGGGGACTGAGAGGAAGGAAGTAGAGCAAGAGGTTGGTATGTGCTTGGCAGCCACTGACTCCTCCTTTTTGGCATCTTGGTGAATTTATGCTTTATTTATAAAATATTATCACCAGCATCTTGTTTGTGAAAAAGAGAACAACCCTAATTAAGGGGTGAAGTGTTTTTTCCATTCTTTCTTGTCCTCGTGTCACGAGTTAGAACTTGGATTTGCAATATTTAACTCAAAGCAAAGCCATTTAAAGTAAATAAGTTTGAAATCTTGAAATCTTACTGTCCTGTAGTGTGTGTAGCCACTTAGGAATTAAAATGTGACCAGTGATCTGGAAATCTGACCCTTGTCTTGGTGCTTTACCCAGGTGCAGAAAGTTCTCGTGATGTTGGACCTCACTGACCTTCAGAACGTTTGTGCTGATGCTCTGAGTGGGGCACAAAAAAGAAAACTGTCTCTTGGAATTGCAATTTTAGGGAATCCTCAGGTAGGGACCAGTCTGATTTATACACATGGAATGTGTACTATTTTAGCACATGGCTTTGCATTTGGGCTTGGCACAGAGGCACTGGTAATGTCCCCTTGGCATTCCAAAGCCACTGACCTACTCATTCACTTACTGGAAGGATGGAGGAACCCCCTTCAATGAGAACCATATTTGTAATTAAAAGGGTTGTGATATCATAATAGGAGAAAGAGCAAAGAAAAGGGCTGATATCTGAGGATGCCTTTTATTCTTTGAGTGAGATCACCAAAAGCACGAAATGAGGTGATGTAAACATGGAAACATGGCTTGGACACGGAGCTCTGATCTTGTTGGCCTTTGCAGGTGTTGCTTTTGGATGAACCAACAGCTGGGCTGGATCCTTGTTCCAGGCACCACGTGTGGAGCCTCCTGAGGGAACGCCAGGCTGGACACGTGACACTCTTCACAACCCAGTCCATGGAGGAGGCTGATGCTCATGCTGGTGAGCCAAATTTGTGTCTTTTGTGTTTGCAAAGGAAGGTTTTCCATTGTAGAACCCACCTGTGGGTCCCATCAGGATGCAAACAGCGCTCACTGGGCATGATCTGTCTCATAGCCCACCCAACCCAGGCTGAGCAGAGGCTAAATCTGGACTGATGTGCCCCTCTAAGACCTTCTCAAGCTCTTCCTCAGGGTAAAGCACTTCCATATTACCTGGATATGTCACTGGCAGCAGCCACATTAGTACTATTGTTTGAATTAATATCTTTTCCTCTTTCCTTATTGTCCCTGTGCTCTGTGGGAAACTCTCCAGGAGCCCAGAGGAATGCATGAACAAAAGGGTAACCTTGAGGCTTAGCAGAGAGCCAGTGGTTTCAGAAGCAAAAAAGACCTTTAACACTGGGCTGGTTTTACTCCTCCTAATTTTTTATTAACAAGTCTGTTGAGTTCAGAAGGAGCAGGGTGAGGTCAGTAAATCCTCAGCAACTCCTGTAAATCCCCCTAAATCCTTTCTTTTCTACTCCCTCAGATCGCAAAGCTTTCCTCTCTAATGGGAAATTACAGAGTGTTGGCTCATCTCTGTACTTGAAGAGAAAATGGGGAATTGGCTACCACTTAAGGTAAATCCTCTTCTTTTGGTCATCACTCTTGTTGAGAAAAGCTTCTTGTATTTTCTTATAGAAAATTCTCATATTTTCTTGTAGAGGGTCTGTGTTTCTGTAGAGCTTCCATGCAGAGGACTGGGAATCTCAGCAATTAATTTTAAGAGACTTTTGAGGGTGCCAAAAATACCCTGCTTTGGACAGCAAGCTTTTCTTTGGAACCCAATCCTGAAATGACTTTGCAACCTCCCTTGCAGAAAGGGGGGCAGAGGGGGAAGATCTGCAGTGCCAGAGTGATGTGCAACACCTTTTTTCCTTTGGATTTCAGTGTCTGTGTTCTTGTTTTAGCAGTTGGGCAGGATCATTGCTGTCAACCTCAACTATTTCTTGCATGCATGGCAAACCCAGGGGCACTGCAGACAGCCAGGAAAATTCCCACTGAAATGCTGCCCACTTTTGAAGTTTTCCCTATGGCTTGAAGAATCAGTGCTGGCTTTGGATTTAAAGCAAGGTTTTTAAATCTCATTTAACATTGTAACAATGTGGTTTTTGACACAAACAGGGTGCACATTAATGACCTGTGTGACCCAGAGCTGATCTCATCCCTGGTCAGACAGTACATCCCTGATGCCATGCTCAAAGGGAAGAAGAGGGATGAGCTGTGTTATTTGCTGCCTCTGGAAAACACCGACAGCTTCCCGGGTAAGCAAACCTGTTGCTTTGCCAGGGGTTTAGAGGGAAGACAAGTGGTGGGAAAGGCAGAAAGCAAAGCTGCTGTGAAGGGGGTAACTCTATTCCCTGGTCCACACTGAGTGGGGTTTGGAAGCTGCATCAACATCAGTCTTACAGAAAGACTCCAGTGCAGATATTAATATTAATAATGCAGATGAACAAAAGAAAATTGACAAACTAATCTCCAAACTAAAATCCACTGAGTCTCCTCTGCTTTCAGGATGGTCCATGTTAATTAAAAACTCTGAATTTTCCACTACCTGCCTGTAAAGAACACAATAATTTTGGGGTGGTTTTTAAGCTGTGGAGATTAAGGCTGTGATTCCTGGAATATCCAACATCACTCCAGTGCCAGTCTGAGTTTGTGCCCAGCCTTGGCCACTGGGCTGAGCCTGGTTGTTCCTGTCCTGCAGATCTGTTCAGCCACCTCGAGAGCAGCCTCTTGCAGGGGGTTGTTAATTATGAGGTTACCAGGACAACCCTGGAAGATGTTTTCCTAAAGCTGGAGGGTGAGGAAGTCATCGATGGAGAAGGTAAAGAACTGACTCCAGTTTGCAAGTGTGCCATGAATAAGTTTTCATACATACGTATGTTTTAATTAAATATCTAATGAGTTTCTGTTAAATATGAACCTTGGGAGGTCTAGAGTGGCAGTTGTAGCCCACTTTCCTGTAGGGTAGAATATCTTCTTGGAGAAGACTGGAAGGTTCAGTCTTAACTTACCACAGGCTTTAAGCACAAGAATTGAAGACTGACAGCTGAGGTTGGAAGGGCGTTTGCCTTTGAAGGGTTACACTGCCCAGACCAAGAGATGGGAAAAGATAAACTGGGCAGAAGGCATTTCACAAGGCCAGTGAAGATACTGGATGTGCTGCCATATGAGCCCAGGTTCAGCCAGTTTGGATTCACCAATGTAAATAATATTCTGGATAAATTACAGACCCTTTTCCCTGCCCTTGTGCCTTGTCTGACTTCAAAAAGCAAAAACATTCCTCTGTTCCGAACAGAAGATCCCTATTGTTTGTTTGTGATTAAAATGTGTCCTTTGAAAGCTGTTTGTGGATAATGGCATGTCTAACACACAGGAGATGGAGACCTTGAGGACAAGGACCAAAACCTCCCGGTGTTTTCCAGGCAGGGGATCCTGCCAGGGAATGGGATGATGCTCTGGAGGCAACAAGTGTGTGCTGTGATGAGAGTTCGTCTCTTAAAACTGAAGCACGACGGGAAGTTCCTCAGGGCCATGTGAGTACAGGAGCTCTCCCTGCCCTCCTTTGGTGCTTCCCAAAGAGCTGATTGTTCCCTGGAGTTACTCAGGGAAATAAATACTGGTGGAGTTGTCTGGAAGCAGAAAATTAGGTGGAAAATGTTTAAAAGCTGTGGTAAAAAGGGGCAGTCTGAACTTAGTGGTAGAGGCCTGAATTGCTTAAGCTTTAAATTTCCCCATAGATCACACAATTAGTTAAGTTGTAGTTCCCCTGGACTCACTTATGGTCTGTTTTTCCATCTAGATTGTTGTTATTTGGAACATTCATCCTTCCACTGCTGATGCTTTTAATAGTACTTCACCTGTGGCACAGCTCTGGTAGCTGGGAAATCACAGCTAGTCCTTATTTTCTTCCCACCAAGGAGAAAATTCAAAATAAGTCCTCAAACCTTCTCATCCTCAATGACACAGGTAAAGAAGAACATGTGACTCACTTTCTGCACCAACCTGAATCTTGTTACAGTTGACAGACCAGCCTTGCCTTACTCTGTCTGTACATTCCTTTATATATTTGTGGTCTTGGGAGATGTTTTCTCTTCAGCAAAAACAAGTCTAGTTTTAGTGATGGTAACTGAGTAGATGATACATGAGAGAGTAATGAACCAGGCAAATGAAATAATAAAAATTGAAATAAATAAACTAAGTATGGAAACACACATTGTGTTTAACCACTCTAATTAAACTAGAAAAAAAATTACAGCAAATACATGTTTGCTTAGAATCTCGATGTTTGGAGTCTTTAAACATCCTCAGTTTTGCAAGTGGGAACTTGTTTATATGAAACTGTATACATTTAAAATAAAAAACCTCTCTAATTACTCTAATTTCTGTTCTTGACTTGATTTCAGGATCAGAAATCGAGGATTTCATTGCTGCTTTGAGGACTCAAAACATAATGCCAGAAATAACTCTTGAGAAAAACATCACAAGACTTCCACATCATAATGGAGCTATAAAAATATCCCTGGAAGGCAAGGTGAGGGATAATTTTTACTTCTTTCATCCTGCACATCAACAACATTCTCTGAAAAGTATTTAAATGAGGCACAGAGAAATAAAAGCACCAGAAAAGGGAGGATACTTTTTGACGTATTAAATAATATTGGCAGTGCTGCTCGCACTTCTCAAGGGAAGGAAGATAATATATTTTGCTCTTCCATCTTCAGAAGTACCAGTTCACAGTCCTGTGCAGCCCAGAACCCATCAACTGCTACCCCCTGCTCATGAACATCATCAGCAACTCCCTCCTGAGGCTCCGCAATTCCACCGCGCGCATCCGCGTCTGGAGCGAGCTCTTCCCCAAGGTCAGAGTTCTCCCTTCAGGGGCAGAACACACTGAAATGGGGAAGTGAGGACTGTGCAGGCTGGAAACCTGGCTGGGGGAGCAACTTCCAAGGGTTGGTTGCTGCCACTTCCTGGGGGTGTTCATGGCAGTCTCTTCTTCGGTTTCTAAGAGCTCTGTAGGGTTTCAGTGCCGTGGCCTTCCAGTACCTGAAGGGAACCTGCAAGAAAGATGTAGAGAGACTGTTTACAAGAGCCTGGAGTGATAAAACAAGGGGGATTGGCTTCAAACTGGCAGAGAGTAGGTTTAGATTGGATATTAGGAAGAAATTCTTCCCTGTGAGAGTGGGCAGGCCCTGGCACAGGTTGCCAGAGAAGCTGTGGCTGCCCCATCCCTGGAAGTGTCCAAGGCCAGGCTGGACAGGGCTTGGAGCAACCTGGGCTGGTGGAAGGTGTCCCTGCCCATGGCAGGGGGTTGTGATGAGAAGATCTTTAAGGTCCCCTCCAACACAAACCACTCCATGAGGATGAATATGGTCAAATACAACAGTGATATTTGCAAACTTTGCCTTTCTCCAACACCCATTTTGCAAGCCCCCCAAAGTTGGCCTCTATCCCCAACAATTTACAGTAATCCAAGTACTTTCTGCAAATTCTAAGATGCCAAATGCCATTTTTTTTCTTTTGCCTTGTTTTCTGTTCTTAAACACAAGTTATCATTGGTGTTCTTACTCACCTGCCTGTTCAACCATCCTATGAGCCAGATTTTCCCTGGGCAGGTGTGCATTATGGGTGACCCTGAATTTCTCCCCACAGCTACAAAACCCAGATATAAAGAACTATATTTTTTTCAACTGCTTCGACTACCTGCTGATTCTGGCTGCTGGTTTGCCTCCTCTCTTTGCAGTGAGCAGCACAGAGGACTACAAGGTAAAGAGCACAAGCTGTAGATGGTCTTACCCAAGAAGTGAATGTAAATACAATATCTCTGGAGAGCAGTTATGGACTGGGGTGAGAGCCTGGCACAGGTGTCCAGAGAAGCTGTGGCTGCCCCATCCCTGGAAGTGCCCAAGGCCAAGGCTGAATGGGGCTTGGAGCAACCTGGGCTGGTGAAAGGTGTCCCTGCCCATGGCAGGGGTGGGACTGGATGATCTTTAAGGTCCCTTCCAACCCAAACCATTCTGTGACTCTATGATTTCTAGGTAGGATGTTAGAAGAAATACAGCCATATGAGCACGATGTTGTACCAAATACGTTTCTCTGCATCCCAGGAAATCGGGTGGGGCTTGGAATAATTTGGATGTTAATAAATATTTTGAGATTGGAATGATTTTTTTTCCTTTTTAGAAATTATTTGATTTGAAACAATAGTGGGACTAAGACTTGTATATACTTGGGAAGGAGAGGAAGGCTCAGCCAGGGAAGGGAGGAGCAAAGGAATAGAGAAGGAGGAGGAGCAGGAATGGTGTTTTAGACTTTTCTAACTCAGTTCCCTGTTCCCATTTGCAGCTCCAGGCTCGCTCCCAGCTCCGGCACGCAGGGCTCTTCCCCTCAGCATACTGGTGTGGGCAGGCACTGGTGGACATCCCACTCTCCTGGATCCTCTTCTCTCTCATGTTTGGGATCTTGGTGCTCGTCACCCGTGCCTGCCCCTTGCAGGCTGACAGCTTCGTGGCCCTGGTGAGCTCTTTGCATGCAGGAAAACAGGCAGACACAAATCCCACTCCCTCACTTCCCAGGGGGATTTTGCTTTAATAGTGATGCTGGGAATGACCCTTCCCCCCAAAAACAGGACTCTGAGCACGTTAGTGTAGGGTAAGATAAAAAGTAAAGGTCCTTTAATAACACAGGGCCTACAGCCCACAGGAATACAGGATGACATGCATGTGTCTCAGTTCTTGTTGCTATGGCTTTTATAATAAGATCCCTCCAATCATTCCTTTACACATTTCCCCAGTCCCACCCCTGGACCAACCCCTGGAATTGGGTCTGGGGTTGTCAAGACCCTCTGTCTTCATCAGCTCTTCTTCTTCAGGCACACAAAGGTCTCTTGGAGTTCATCCAATTCTGGCTTTTGGGTCACTCTCACCTGTGTTTATGTTTCATTCTGTGGGCCTTCTGATGTCCTTCAGCTCTTTACCTTGGAAAGGAGTCTAAACAAGATTAATTAACTAAAGGAATTTGAGCTCCCTGTTCTGGGACAGGGGTAGTGATAGAAAAGCATTAAACTTAAACTGTTAGAAATATTAACCCTCTAAAAATCTACAACTACTGTGTTCTTAAAATCTACAAAATGTGAAAATCAGAACAAAATCCCTTTGGCATCAATAGTTTTATTCCAAATGCACAGCTCCAGGCAGGTGTCCATGTGTCCCCACACCCCTCTGTGTCACTGACCCCAGTCTCTCTCTCCAGATCATTTGCATCATTGGTTATGGAGCATCTCTTGTCCTCCTTGTCTATTTAATTGCCTTCACGTTTCGCAGGAGACGAAGCAATCGTTACCTTTGGGTTTTGATCTTCATTGTGGTAAGTGAAGAGCATCTTCACTCCGAAGTGTTTGGTTTCCATGTGTTGGCATTGGAGGTTTTATTTCAAATATATCAATATTCAGCAGAATAACCCAAATCCGCGACAAGGAATCTGTGTTTTAGCAACAATAAATTGATATTGGAATTACTTCTGCATTGTTCCAGGTGAATTATGCTGCCTACATGATCAGTGACTATCATGGAGTGTTTTACTATGTCTTTAATGTGCTTCCTGTGTTTCCACCGCTGAGCTTCGCGATGTTCTTTCGAATAGTAAGTAAAACATGTCCTACTAAATTCCATAAAGGTCCTAAAGGTGCAAACTGGCAAAGCAAGAGGCACTTTCCAGATTCCCTGTCTCAAAGTGCCAACTGTCAGGAGTGAGGGAGGATAGACAAGAGGAGAAGAAAAGATCCAGGCTGGGGAGTGAGAGAAGGGGCCAAGATTTGAGTTGTTCATCTTTTGTTTGATGGGGATATTTATGATTTCTTTAGTTAGGAAGAGCTGTTGCCAATGGCTGTATTTTGGTAGCATGGGAGGGAAAGATGGAGCAGGAAGACCAAGGGGGAGGAAGTGAGCTGGCAGAAGGTAAAAGAACCTGCAAGAGAGAAGCAATGATGAGAAAGGTTGATATAACCTGAACTGATCTGAGGCCCCTCTGAATTACTGTGGCCAAGGAAGCCACCACCCTTTGAGGCAGCATGAACCAAACCCAAAGTGCAGCTCAAAGCTCCTTTATTCCACCCTGAAGAAAACCTAAGCATCCCAACCTCCCACACTTGCACTGTCCTCGCACTCAGACACACCATGCTAAGGAATTTTCCTAATTGACTGACACTCTTCTCTTGTAGAGCTTCATAATATCTCACAATGATGAAACTTTTCACTTATGGAATCACATCTACATGGCTGTCTTTGCAGTAAGGAGCAGTTTGAAGATGATTGCTTTGGAAAGGATGACTCTTCTGATGCAGTGGACTTTTACTGGGCTTGTATAACTCTCCCCATGAATAAGGCCTGGGTTATATGGTCAAAGTTTCACATTAAGGGCTTGCAGGGGAGGCACATCCAAGTAATAAGGGCCTTGTGCCTCACATGGCCCCTGGATGTTACCTGGATGGTACAATATGTGCAAAAATTGGGGAGGGAAGGGGGGTGTTAAGTGGACCTTATGTCTAAGGCAGAGGTATTATTAATCAACTAAATATTCTGCAAAAGAACAATGTGACCCCTGATGCTGTAGGATCTACTGGAGTGCAGATCATCTGGATTAAAACTGCAGTAGGAATTCAAGGCTTTTGCAAAAGATCTGCATGACAGATGGGAATATATGCCAAGCATTAATTTAACTAGTTCCCCTTTTAAACCTTTTCAGTAGCTGAAAGAAATGAGAGAGTTTCCTTTATCTCCTAGAATTAAAGTTAATCAAGTGTGTTGTTTCCTTGTCTCCACACAAACCTCATTAATTTCTGGTTTCCAGCCATACATCCACAGTATAATTTTCGCTCTCCTCCTGCGCTGTTTGGAGATGAGATGTGGAGAAGCAGTTGCAGGATTTGATCCCATCTTCAGGTGTGTCCCAGGGGTTCCTTGTGAGCTGGAATTATCCCAGTGGGATTGGGTGGGCTTGGTGCTGCACAGCCAGGCAGGGCCCTCCTGGTTCATCCCTGACAGCAGGAGGAGGGGAGGAATGAACTCAGACACTTTGAAAAATGTGGATAAACCTCATATTTTCAGTTTTAACCAGTTTATCTGGAGGGGAGGAAACCAAGAACAAGGAGAGGGATTTTTAATTCCTTTGGGTCATTACAGTTCCCAAATTAATTTACTGGAGTTTCCCTGAGTGTGTCTGGAGGCAAATTGCCACCCAGTGTGTTGCAATAGAAGACCAGTTGAACTACAATGTCCTTGAGAGGATAAAAATTGGGTTTTAAGCTTTTTTTTTATTAAGGGTCATAGCTGAGGTTTCAGGACATTTCACTGCAGCTGGATAAATTATAAATTGAAATCCAGCATTTCAACTCCTTTTCAAACATGTCAGTGTTGCTTCTGGTAGGGTGGAGACTTCCCCTAAAGCTTCTTCAGGCTGGTCATCTGCCACCTGCCCTCTGCTTCTCTGTCACCAACATCAGGAGACTGACCACCTAAGTCATGTGGGAGAAGATTTGTAGAAAGTATTGAATTTTGAAACATCAGACAATGTGATCAGCTATGTTGAGTTGGACTCGATGATCCTTCTGGGGCCCTTCCACCTCAGAATATTCTGGGACTCTGGATTAGATGCCCAAATTGCTTTGAAAACTTTGTGTATTTTAGTTCTCCTTGAACAGATCACTGGCATGTGGGGAGCAGAGAACCAGTCAATAGTTACTGAGGAAGGAAAAGCAAAACTGGGCCTGTATTTTCTCAAGGATGCCAGTGGGGTTCAGTGAATAAATGAATAAATATCTGAGCAAACACTGCCTGTGGAACAGCTCGTGGGTTCCCTTCCAGCTCAGGATATTCTCTGAACCCCCTGAGTTCAAATACATTTTGCAGTGGCTGCATTGGAGCTGCCCTTTTGGAAGTGACTCCCAGTGCTGCCATCTCTTATCCTTGGCTTGTAGGATCCAGCAGAGGAGAGTGGTCACCAAGCAGAACAAGGACCCTGCTGGGGAGGAGCCCCCAGAAGTCCAGGTGGAGCGGGAGAGAGTTCGGAGGGCGATGGTGTCCCTGCAGCAGAACGAGGTGAGTCCAACCCTCTGCCTTCTTCTCACTCTCTATTTTCAGGGTGTTTTCTTAGCTGCTTTAAGATCTCTACTTTCTGAGCTCATGGACTCAGATCTACTGGTCTGATCTTTCCCTCCAGCCCATGGTCACCCCAACACCAGAAGAAGTTTTGCTGACACTACTACTTTTATTGTCATTCTGCTTAATTTCCTTTTTTTTCTCTTGCTCTGTTTCCTGGATTTTTAATTGAGAAATTTTCTCATTTAAAGAGTCATAGTTAATGGTAACAACAGATCAGCTGTTTCATAGGATAGGAGGAGAGTTTTATTTCTCTCTTCATCTCTTCACAGGAATCGATTGTTGTCAACAGTTTGCGCAAGGAATACAAAGTCAAAAAAGCCACTTCCATCTTTAAGAAAAAGAAGAAACTCGCTGTCAAAAACCTCTCTTTCAGTGTGAAAAAAGGTTCAAGTATTTTGCTGCAACCCCTATAAATGACTAGCACCTGAAGTGAAGGTCACATTTGGAGACAATATTTTTGTTAGAATCTTCTTGTGGGCAACCAAGAGCCTCAGGCTCCTGCATTCAAAGTTTTAATTTGTTGGACAAGTTACTGAACAATCCTCTCTCCTACTGTACTTTTAGATATTGCCTAGCACAGATGGAAGAAGGTCTTAATAATTTTTATTAATAGTTCTCTCATATTTGTTCCAGGAGAAGTATTAGGTCTACTAGGACCCAGCGGAGCCGGAAAAAGCACAACTCTAAACATGATTTCTGGGGATGTAGCACTGACTGCTGGGGAGGTGGGTGGCTCCTTTGGAGCAGCTGCAGAGATGACCTTGATGCCTTTACAAATTAAGGATGTGATAAGACAAACCAGCAACACAGCCCTTCAGTCAGGGAATTTATGGACCTGTATGTACAATTTAGGTAGCCCAGATATTTACAGAAGTGAGAAGAAAGTGTTGATTTACTTCAAGCACGTTCTAGTTTTCATCAAAGCCAATGTTACAGATTTAAGAGTCTGGGCTACAGAAAATCTTTGGTGGGTGTTGGAAACCCACTGTTAAAATTTCACAACCCTTGTAGGAAATGTTGAAATGTGAAAACCCCAAAAATAACACTCTACATAAACAGCTTTGCAAAATCAGGAAATTGAAAATGAATGTGGGTAGTATTAGACCAGTAACAGTCCATCAATTAATTATGTGCAGAATGATTAACGACATGTGCTGGGGGAGGGGAAATGCCATTGCTGTTACAGATTTGGGACTGAATGGTAGAAACAGAAAAGTATTACTGGGAAAAGAGAATCTTGTGTTGCTCCCATTACACCAAATTTTGTGGTAGTGAAAAGGCAGGTGGAGCAGGATCACCTGTCCATGAGGCTGTCTGGGCAACCATACAATCACCACTCACAAGTGTCTGCTGACTACTCAGCTGGCTACAACTTGACTTGGCTTGGTTGGACAGGGCTTGGAGCAACCTGGGTTAGTGGAAGGTGTTCCTGCCCATGGCAGAGAGTGGGACTGGGTGAGCTTTAAAGTCCAAGCCCAACCATTCTGTGACTCCAACATGCCCCAACCCCGGGTGTTTGTGCAGGTGCTGCTCAGGGACCAGGATGGAGCTGCCCCCTCCCCAGGGCAGGGCAGCTTGGGGGGCCTGGGCTGCTGCCCCCAGCAGGACCCTCTCTGGCCAGACCTGACGGTGCTGCAGCATCTGGAGGCATTTGCTGCCGTGAGAGGGATGAGGAAAGAAGATGCAGCTCTTACCATTGGCAGGTATGAAGCCAAACGATCTCAGCTCTTCCTCTCTGCAGAGGAAAGGTCCCTTCCAGCCCAGGATGCTCTGATTCCATAGGTCAGGGAAAGGTTTTCCTGCTAATAAACCTGGCTAGTGATCACAGCACCAAGGCTGACAGAGCTCAAGGAGCATTTGGGCAATACCCTCAGGCACATGGTGTGACTCTTGGGCATAGTTCTGTGCAGGGCCAGAGATGAACTTGATGATCCCTGTGGGTCCCTTCCAGCTCAGGATATTGTGATTAAGAGACAGAACCTTCAATACCTTTTTACCTTGGAGAAACAGGATCTTCTGATGAGATCTGATATTGTGTGCTGTTCTCAGTCCTTTGCCAATAAAGATTTTAGCCTGTTTGACTAGAAAATGTCAGAAAAAAATTGGACTTGCCCCAGTTCATGGCCAGTTACATGAATAACTTGCTTCACTCATTAGCTGCCCTTACTGCCTTGAATTTCTGCAAAAATTCCTTCATTTACCTTCCAAGTTAGGAGTAAAATCACCAAGTAACCCAAGGTGGTGATGTGTGTCAGCCAAACCAAGTATGTCAGTGTCTGGTTCCTCAGCACCCCTGACCACAGAGTTTGCAGAGCAAGATGGTCATTTTGGTATTTTCCTTTTCCATTCCCCACAGCATAGCAAAGGCCTTGGATCTCCTGAAGCATTTCAAGACCCCAGCTAGGAAGTTACTTGCTGGAGAGGCCAGAAAGGTACATGTTACATTTGTCTTTGCTATTGAGCAAACATTGGATGTGGTGCACAGAGAACCTTCAGCTGAGTGAGTTCCTGGGATCATTTAATATCATCAATAGCTTTTGAATCCAGCCTGGCAGGTTCCTCCCTCCTCTTTCCCCACTCTCCTGCACTGTGTATCTAATAAGTGCTAACCACAAATTGGATTTACAAGGTAATCATCTTTTCATGCCCCACCACATGCATCTGCTGGTAAATGGGATGGAAAAACACTTTCTCATCTTTGGCAGGCTTAGGAGTTTGGGGGAAATCTGATTTTGAGGGATTAAAATGTGAACTGAGAACACCTGAAGTGTATTTTTTTTAATCCCTGTTCCTCTTGTACTTTGGAATCAAGAGCTTCAGTTTCGAAAACATTCACAGGGATTGAGACGTAGCAAAGACAACTCACAGTTGTGTGGGGAAGGTAAAGCAGACCTGACCCAGTGTCGTTGCCGTTTCAGCTCTGCTTTGCTCTGAGCATCCTGGGGGATCCGGCAGTGATGCTCTGGGATGAGCCCTCTGCAGGAATGGACCTGAAAGGGCAGCGCCACATGTGGTGAGCAGCAGAAACGAGGCATTTAACAGGATGGGGGTGGGTCTTACCCTCTGTGTGGCAGCAACCCTTGGGCAGCCAAGAGGTTCTGCCTCAGTGGCAGATACACCTCTGTTTTCCCTTTTTCCTAATGCCCAGAGGATGGGGGACCACTGGTTCAACTCCTCACCCAGCAGGCAGGAAGCTCTTTCTGTAAATCTTGATGGTAATACACCCAAAATAAATCTCAGTAGACACCAGCTGAACGCGTGAATTTGGTACAAATGACAAAAATTCCTCTTTTTTCAGAGAAAATGAAAAAATTATAAGTATTTCTTCCTTTAGTCATTCAGCCCTAGTGTTTGCTGTAGCTTTTCACCCACAGTTTACACCAAAAGCATAAAAGTTGGAGGGATGCTGACATGACAAATTGCAACATGGCATTGGAATCCATATCATCTTGAAGCAAATTAACCAAAGTCTTTTAAATAGTTATCCCCTTTCTAATAATTTTATTATGTCAGTTACTTTTAGGGAGGGAGACATAAACCAGGAGGGAGACATAAACCAGGGGAGGGGTTTTTTTGGCTGTTCCCGGGCAGTAACTACGATCCCTGTGTTCCAGGAGAATGATGCAGAGCTGCATGAGGAGCAGGGAGCGAGCAGCCATCCTGAGCACGCAGCGCCTGGAGGAGGCGGCCGCGATGTGTGACCGCGTGGCCATCCTGGTGTCGGGGCGCCTCCGGTGGGCACAGCCCTTACCAGGGGGACTCCTGCCTTTCAGTCCGGGGGGTTGTGGGGTTTGGGTTTGTTGGGATTTTTGTCTTCCCAACCTCCTAGAAAATCCTGATTTGGGTTGTCCCAAGTGTGTAACAACCAGTTTTTGTGTGATGCCGTGAGAGACCCTTCCTCACAAAAACAGGACTCTGAGCACGTTAGTGCAGGGTAAGATAAAAAGTAAAGGTCCTTTAATAACACAGGGCCTACAGCCCACAGGAATACAGGATGACATCCATGTGTCCCAGTTCTTGTTTCCATGGCTTTTATAATAAGATCTCTCCAATCATTGCTTTACACATTTCTCAGTCCAGCCCCAGTCCCACCCCTGGTCCAACCCCCTGGAATTGGGTCTGGGGTCGTCAAGACCCTCTGTCTTCATCAGCTCTTCTTCCTCAGGCACACAAAGGTCTCTTGGAGTTCATCCAGTTCTGGCTTTTGGGTCACTCTGACCTATGTTTGTGTTTCATTCTGTGGGCCTTCTGATATCTTTCAGCTCTACCTTGGAAAGGAGTCTAAACAAGATCAATTAACTAAAGGAATTTGAGCTCCCTGTTCTGGGACAGGGGTAGTGATAGAAAGGCATTAAACTTAAACTGTTAGAAATATTAACCCTCTAAAAATCTACAACTACTGTGTTCCTAAAATCTACAAAATGTGAAAATCAGAACAAAATCCCTTTGGCATCAGTGTGTTTCACCAGCACATAAACAGCTGGGGGGTAAGAGCAGGTACACCTGCTGCTCAACCCCAGTGACTGCTTTATTTGCTGACTGTGGTGGTTTGAGCAATGTTTTCCCTCTTCTGCAGGTACATCGGTTCCCTTGAGGGTCTCAAAAGTAAGTTTGGCACAAGTTACCACCTAGAAATCAGGCTGACAGACACGGCCCAAAGCGATGCCCTCCACGCCGAAATTCTGAAGCTCTTCCCCTGCGCAGCTCGACAGGAAAGGTGAGTGCCCTGGGGCTGCTCCCCAGGCTGGGTCTGTGCTGGGATGCTCTGCTGCTCCCACTGACCCCACTGCCCCTGCTGCTCCCACTGACCCCACTGACCCTGCTGCTCCCACTGACCCCACTGCCCCTGCTGCTCCCACTGACCCCACTGCCCCTGCTGCTCCCACTGACCCTACTGACCCTGCTGCTCCCACTGCCCCCGCTGCTCCCACTGACCCCACTGCCCCTGCTGCTCCTGCTGACCCCACTGCCCCTGCTGCTCCCACTGACCCCACTGCCCCTGCTGCCCCCGCTGCCCCCGCTGCCCCCGCTGCCCCCGCTGCCCCCGCTGCCCCCGCTGCCCCCGCTGACCCCGCTGACCCCGCTGCTCCCGCTGACCCCGCTGCTCCCACTGACCCCGCTGACCCTGCTGCTCCCACTGACCCTGCTCAATGTTTTATCTGGGAGCACAGTTACCCTACAAACCCTCCCCAAACTTTGATGCTCAATCACAAAATGATGAATTCATTTTTATTACCTTCTCAGGACTTCTTCCTTGCTCATCTACAAGATACCAAAGGCAGATGCACTACCCCTGTCCCGGTCTTTCTCCAAGCTAGAAGCAGGTAAAAGGAAACAATCAATCAAGTAAGGAGCAGGCTTTCAAATTGGTTATGTGGATTTGGGTTTTAAGGATCCTTTCTCCATCTCTCTGCAGCTAAACAGAATTTCAGGTTTGAGGAATACAGCTTGTCATTGAACACTTTGCAACAGGTACGTTAACGTGGGAGTTCCAGGTTAGAAACTGCCTGTACAAAAGGAAGAAATACCCCGTGACCAGCATAAAAACTGTCAGTCCTTGGCAATAATGGGTTGATTCATGTTGCAGATATTTGTGGACATCACCAGGGATGCAGAGGAGCATGATCTGGATGCAGCATCCAACACGGCTGTGGAGCAGAGACTCCTTCACCCCTGACTCTTGGAGACATACTGAAAATATCCAGTGTATTTCATCAGTGTTACTGATACCTGCAGTCCTAGAATTTGGTTACCCAGACCACAGCACATCCAGCTCTGCTGGTGTTCTGCCTCACAAACAAAAGAATTATTATTTTAATAAATAAAGCCTTTATCCTTTGACAAATTGATGCCTGATGTTCACCTGTACCTCTGCTCAGACTGACCCACTGGTTGTGCTGAGGAATAGCCCTGCTGGGATGAATTGCTGGTCCCAAGGCAGTGAGGGAGACTGTGACTGTGTCTGGGGCTTGGCCACTGGAGAGGATCATACTCGAGCTCAGAGGAGGCTCTGACACCTCACTCATCTATGGCAGGAGTGCACCAGGGCTTTGCCTTGCTCAGTCCTGAAAAGCATCTCTGGCTGGTGTAATGTGGCCAGGGAGGTGGTGATTTCTGGTGGAGGGATGTGGGTCTGTGTTTTGACCCAAAAGATGCTGTTGCTGTGTGTTCCACCTCAGGTCACCTTGGCCCCTCTCTGGTCCCTGTGATGGGGGACACACAGAGAGGAAAGGACTCAGCAATACCTGGAAAAATGTAATGAAAACTGACAGCTCTTACATCATCATATACAAACTCTCAATTATTATCTAGAGTCAAAATGAGATGTGCTTTGACCCAAAGTAATGCTGAAGAAGGACAGCAGGCTGAACCTTGCATTAGTCATTGACAAGACAGGGTGGGATCCTTGACAGCCTGTGGGTGTATGGGAGGGGTGGGAGAGCTGGGGGAAATGACAGTGAGCACCAGCACCCTGACCCTGTTTGAGCCAATCAGCATCCCCTCTTAAACATCTGCCTGCCAGGGCTGGATTTAAAGAATAAATTTAAGAGAAAAAAAAACCTAAATATAATAGAAACTGTCCATACTCAGGCAGCCACGTGTTTCTCCTGGTGCCTTGTTGTACTGTCCCCCAGCATCCTCATCCTCTGGGAAGGGCTGGGCTGGGGACCCACTGGGGGACAGGGGCAGTGCCATCCCATGGGGTGGACAGAGCAGCAAGACCTTCACCCACCCTGTGCCTGCTGCTGGTGATACAGGTGTAGATGATGCAGGAGTGGGACACAGGCAAGGAGAATGCAGGTGGTTTAGGTAGGCAGAACTGTGTCCAGGCAATGCAGGCAGGGGTGTGGGCAAGCAGGTACCAGCAGGTGGCTGCCGTGGCTCAGACATGGGCTGTTCCAGGCAGGAAAAGTCCCCAGAACAGCCACACCCCCAGAGAGCTGCTTTCCACGTGGGTCTCCAAACATCACTGCTCTGCTAAGGAGGTGAGCAGGAAGGTCTTTGCTTGAGCTTCACTGACTGGGAACTGGCATATCCACCTCTCTGCCTGAGGGTTGGGTTTTCTTCTCTTTGAAAGGGGTGGAGAAGGTTTGAACACTCAGGAGATGTACTGGGGACAGGTCTTAACCTCACCCTGTGTCCTGACTTACTGTCCCTCTGCAATCTGCCTTGCTCTGAAACATTGGAATGTTATTGAAATCTTAGGGGTGGTTTTTTTCCTGCTAGGCAGAGCAGAGGGAAGCAAATCCAGCTCCATTTCCAAGCCCAGCCTCTGCCCCAGCTGGTCATGCTCCTTCCCACTGTGCTGCTCCCAGGGATGCTGCGGTGGGAGACCAAGGGGCAGCCGCGCTCCACAGCCTGGGCATGAAATCAAACCCAGCCCATTTAGAGGCTCAGAGCTCATCAAGAGACTTTTATTTCAATGTTTACAATATGTTTTTTAACCAGAAGAGCTGTTGCTATCCAGGAGGCAGAGTTTCACTGCTCCTCCTGCACTGGGGATGGTGGCACAGGAGCAGTTTTCCAACACGACCTTTGCCATTCAGAGAGGAGGGAGAGCCACTGTTTCCCCCACCACCCCCCCCGCCTGTGCTGTGATATTGCTGTTGACTTCAGCCTGTCTTGCTGCACTGAGAAACACAATGGAGTTTGCCAGAGAACAGATTTTTGTGTGGTTTGTTGTTGGGCTTGTTTTTCTTTTCTTGGCCCAGACTCAAGAATTTCCTGAGCAACTTTTCAGAGAATCCGCTCCAGCAACTCAACAGCAAAGTGCTCTGTTTGCTTTTTATAACACAAATAAAACTGAAACTGTGCCAAGGAGGAAGGGGGAAGTAAGCCAGGGAAAAGAGAAGTGATAGTGTGAGGAATGCCTTTTGCAGAAGTGCCTGAGTGAAAAAACGAGTGCGTGGACAAATGAACACAGAGAGCGTTGGGACAGCCGGGCAGTCCATCCCAGGCAACATCAGCATCTCCACTTCCACAGGCACACAGTGAAGGACAAGCTCTGGGTCCCTTCCAAACCTTCCCTTAAGGT
The DNA here is from genome assembly GCF_047495875.1 of Pithys albifrons albifrons. NCBI lineage: Eukaryota > Metazoa > Chordata > Aves > Passeriformes > Thamnophilidae > Pithys > Pithys albifrons. The sequence goes on along the minus strand of NC_092476.1, from coordinate 1,971,235 downwards.
AAGACTTTACCATTCTTCATAAAGCAAGTAAAAAATGTTATTTTAAAGGTGTGAAAACACCCAGTAAATTGTAACTCTGCTAATGATGCGATGTGAGGATACAGATGTGCAGGTGGGGCCCTGGGCATCTTTCTAATGGGCTGACTTAAGCTTGTGATTAAGCTTGGGGCTGTTTAAAGGCAATAGAGTCTTTTTAACCTTATTTTGAGGGGAAATAGCACACAAGTGGAGCTCAGTTGACAGCAGGAGGTTTATTTCCAGTGTTTCTTGGCGCTAAGAGGATGCTGTAGGTTCGGCTCAGCTCAGTACTTTAATCCAGCACATACAAGGGACAGATCCCTTTCCCTACATGCAGGGTAAGCCAAAGATTGAATTTTAAATTCCTGTCTGTCTTACACTCCTAAAAATTTCACCTGAAACAGTGCAGGAGCAAAGAAATCAGTCCTACCTTATTTTCCCAAACTCTGCAGCAGTGGTTGGGGTCAGTCAGCACCGAGGGGTGACCGGCAGTGGGGACACGTGGGATGTCCATGTTGGGGACCTGGTGTCCCAGCTCTCCATCCCCCTCAGGATCTCCTGGGTGTGTCAGCTTGTCAGGTTAATCCCTGTGACTGTTAGAGCAAAGGACAAAGTGGAAACCTGCTTTAGCTGTGACACAAGCCCCGTGTCAGGGTGGAAGTGCAGACAGGTAATGAACAACATCCTACACCTCACCTTGGGTGAAAAAGTGACCAAGCAATTGCAAGATTTACTTTAGTTTCCTCAAGAAAGTCTTGATGTCACTACTTAGGCTAAACAAAAATTTTTATATACCTGGATTTAGTGAGATCATCTATTAAAAAATAATCTCTTCAGAGCTGCTGGCACCAGAGCAGATTCCTGCCCCGGGGCTGTGTCTGTGCCCTGCCCTCCTGTGTGCCAGTGCAAGTGTTGGCAGTGTGTGCCCCAGGAAGACCATCTGTGCAGCTGCTTTTCCAGCATTTCAGTGCCTGCTGTCCCATTACACTGGGACATGCCTCTCCCAGGGGCTGAGTGTAAATATTTGGAACAAGATAAACTGCAGTTTGCCTGTCAGCACCGTGATCCATCGTCCCCCAGGGGAATGGGAAAACACAGATCTCCCTTCCATGTGACAGGAAGGCTTGAACAGGACAACATAAATCTTCCTTCTGTATGACAGGAAGGCTTGAAAGGATTAAATCTGTAACTGCTCTGAGATTTCTACCTGAGAATCCCTTCTAGAAGATAAGGATCTTGTTTGAAAGCAGATTTTAGCTACAGATGTGACAGCAGAGCAGTTTGGCTATGAGAGTTTGCATACAGGCACTTAGTCCTTTTGCTCATTAAAAGTACTCATCATTATTTTATTGATGGTTAATATGCAACATGTGTCATCTGCAAAGCAGTCTGACAGCCTTCATATTGCAGTTTGCACCTCCAGAATTAATCCAGGCAAAAATTCCTTGGGGTTTTTAGACCGGGTCTTTTTGAGGATGTGCCGTGTCTGGGAGCAACACACCAATGCATGCTCATGGCTACCTGTTTTGATCTCATTTATTTTTCATTAATATCCCAGCAAAAACACCTCTCCCAACCACTTCCAAGAATTTGTCCTGTCTTTGCTCCCAGCTGCCTTCAACTGATGCTGTTTTTCAAATGAGCTCAGCTCACACCACAGCCAGGAGTTGCTCAACACTTGGTGTGGAGCCCATAACACAATTACATGCAAGAGGATTGTAGTGATTTTAATTGTCTGTATTGTTGTTATTCCTCAGATATGAAGCCCACCCAAGCCAATTAGGTCATGTAGTATGATATTGCCTTGTTTTATTTCTTAAATAACTCCTCCCAACCTCACCATGCTGCAGCATGAAAGCCTGAAATTCTGGTTATAACCAGTGCTTGCTGCTGAGCTGGGAGGGTTGGAGTGTGCTGAGCATGATGAGGTCCCTTGGCCCCCGTGCTGTGGGGGTGGCTTGTGCTCAGTACACAACATCTGAGATGCTTCAGCCCTTTCCTGCTGTAAAAAAGGGAAGAAAGTGTCACTGTGCACATTTGCAAGGACTGTGCAAATAAAAGCAGTCACTGCTGTTTTAGTGAATGATTTTATTAAAAAATCCTTTGTAGGTTCAAAGATGAAGACACTGCATAGAAACATGAGTGTCATCCAGCAAACTAAAATTCTCTTGTGGAAAAATGTCCTTCTCAAGTGGAGGATGAAGATGCAGAGCTTTCAGGTAAGAAAAATTTAAATATAAAACCAGAAAACAATAGCTAAGCACTAAGAATGGCCAATCCCTGCCTGCCCCTAGACATGAAATTCTCTGGGTAAAATTAGAAGCTAAAGTACTTTTGTAAAGCCTGACTGGTAATGAACACTTGGAGACTTTAATGTTTTAGCTGATGATTTTCATGTCTGGTTTGTGACATATGAGAGCTCAGAAGGGCTCTTTGAGCAAAGTGATTTCCTGAGGTGATGGGCACAATGCAAAGGGTCTCAACATCTTCGTCAACATCTCAGTGTCTAAGAAACCCCTGTGACTGAGTTCCTCTGACTAGATTTTAATCCCTCAAAGGATATGCTGTTACACTGTTATATTTTATATATCATTAAAGCCTCTTCCCTGCTCTCCCCCGTGCCCAGGAGTGGATGCTGTCCCTGCTCTTCCTGCCCGTGCTGTTCATCGTATCCTCATTCACGTGGAGCATCCAGTACCCCGAGGTGCCCTTCAGCGAGCTGGGGCAGTTGGATGACCCTGCCTATAACGCCACCGGGGTCACCGTGGCTTTCACCCCCGCCACTGCCACCACCAGGCACATCATGAAGAAAGTGGCCTTGAGCTCTGTCATGAAGGGTAGGTTTTAATTTTCAGATGTTGAGTTTCCTCATTGTTTAACCTGTTACACACATACTGTGTTTTAGTGGTCAGGAGAGAAAATTCACCCCAAATGCTCCATTTTCACAAGTATTTCTTCTCCGGTGTCTAAATTACTTGTTAGGTGACTGTGTTCTTCTGAACTGCAAATCTCTGCCTCACCTGATATTTCCTAATCCTTTTAAGACACCTTGGTTCATTCTTTTGAGCTGCACTTCTTAATTGGTAAAGCACAAAGTATTTAAAGGGAAATATCTCAGTGAGAACTGGGAGAGGGGGAGTTACAATGCTGAAAAAGCAGAATATATGACCCTGAGATTAGCTCAGCTGTTTAAAACTTGGTTGTAATAATTTCAAGGTCATGGGTTCAATCCCCTGTGTGGGCCATTGACTTAAGAGTTGGACTCGATGATCCTTGTGGGTCCCTTTCAACTCAGAATAGTCTGTGATACTCTGTGATATTCCCAATGCCTGTGGACACATTTCCAGACTTACAAAAACTCTTTGAAATATTTTTCTTACACACCACAGGTATAGAACTACAGGCAGTGGACAATGAGAAAGCCCTGGAAAAAGCCTGGATTTCGAATAATGAAATTTTAGGGGTTGTATTTAAGGATGACTTCTCCTATCACCTCAGGTTTAGTACTGTGGACGTGGCTATTCCCAATGAAGCCTTTGGATACATAGGTAATGCCAAAGGAGAATTCCTGGGTGGGTCATTGCCTGGCATGGACAGGCATCACTTTGTCAGAAAAATCCATGTATGTTCAGAGATTGAATAAATTGTGGGCGCTTGTTCGTTGGGGATTTTTGCCACTGCCCATTTGAAGATTATCCCATGGTGCAAAAATATTCCTGGCATCCCTTTTTGTAGTGAAAAACAACCACCTGTCAATGCTTTTACCTGTGATGCCCTTCACTTTGCAGACAGCTGCTACAATTTCTCCTCGAGGTTCTGCTGGAGCCCCATGTACTGGTACAAAGGGTTCCTGTCCCTGCAGGCCAGCATTGATGCTGCCATCATAGAGGTGAGCCAGCTCAGGCACTGAGGGAGGCAAAGGCCTGTGGGAATATTATGAAAAAGAGAGAAGGATGGATTTGCCTGCAACATCTTTGAGACTCTACCTTTATTTAGAGACTAAAAGTTTAGAGTTTATAAGCTTTCATATTCAAGTTTATAAACTTGAGTCACAATTCGCAAACAGTTGTCAGAGGAAGAGACAAATATGATACTTGCTAAGGGATGTTTTTCATCTTTCCCTCTGCTTTTGCCTCTTCTTTGGAGCTCATTAGTAAATGGTTCTTAACTAAATTGTGTCTCTAAAAATGGGTTTGTCAGAAAATAAAGCTGCATTAAAACATTAATTGTGGGAGGATGAGTCAGAAGGTTTCTTATAGAAATACATCTCACTGTAGAAAATAAATAAAATGCTGACCTTGAATCCCTTTAGATGGTGACAAATCATTCTGTCTGGAAAGAAATGGAATCAATTGCTGGAGTCCGAATGAAGTCCCGGAGCATCAACTTCTCAATTACAATCGAGTACAGTTATTTCATGATCACTGTTGTGATGTGCTTCTTTCCCTTCATGTATTTCCTATCAATGAATGTTACAAGAGAAAAGAAGAAGCTCAAAGTATTGATGAACACGATGGGGCTGCAGGACACTGCATTTTGGTGAGTGCTTTTTGAACTCGAACCTGTTTGTCAAAGTCAGGGTGTTCCTGGGCACTTGTGCAGTCTGTTCTTAAGTTAAATGAGTTCATCAGTTTCTCCAGCACTCTCAGGACAAACCAGAGGGTTGAGCATGACACTGGTGTACTCTTCTTCCTTGGGTATGTCCTCCTCAGGTGGATCTTGCTCCGTATTCTGCCTATTAAGTAAAGGAGTTGACCACGGGAAATAATTAATAATTAAATTTAAAATGGTTCTGATGTGGCAGATGAAGTAATAACAACAGTAATTAATTAACCAGCAGTGTAATGGCCCTTTTCCATGCCCAGGCTCTCCTGGAGTTTGCTGTACTCTCTCTATGTGTTGATCATGTCCTGCCTGCTGACGGCCCTCGTGCTGCGGGAGCCTTTCTTCATCAGCAGCTTCCCTGCGGTCTTGCTGCTGTTTTTCCTCTATGGCCTGGCATGTGTAAGTCAGGCTTTAAAGCCAAATTTTCTTACCACATGATTTATCACTGTTGGTGTGCCCAAGTGTTACTCCAGAGCTTTTTGCACAGTGCTCAGGGCTGTGCTTTGCATGGCCTTGCTGACTGAAACAGCTGAGTGGCTCCTGTGACTCAGCTTTGATTTGCAGCCTGAAGGTCTGACAGGCTACAAAAGGCCTGATTTGGAACTCAGATCAACCCACTAAGAAAGACTTTAGTGTATTGTATTATACTCAGCTCATGAGAGCTCTGTTTGCCTGGCAACTGGGCATGCTGCTGTTAAAGATAATTATTTCCTTCAGTGATTGAAGGAAACTTCTGTTCTTACAGATCCATCTGGTTTTCCTGCTCTGCTCCCTCTTAAAGACCTCCAAACTTGCCAGCTCCATGGGGTTCCTCATCACCTTCATCTTTGGATGCCTGAGCTTGGCAGTGCTGATAGAACATGTTCCAGAATCACTGAAGTTGTTTCTTGGGCTCTTCTGCCCCTTTGCATTTAACACGGGCATTGCCAAGGTATGGGGCATCCCCTCTGCAGCTGAACCTTCCCCTGCTGGCAGAGAAAGGCATAGAAAGGCACTCCCTTATTTCCAAAGTCCAGCTGTAAAATCTCCAGGTATTTCCCACTTATATCCATGTGCTCATTTGAAGCCTCCATGGGAGCTGAGCTGCTGCTGGGCACCAAAGAGGGGCTCCAATGCCCCCATCTCATTCCCCTGATTTAAAAGCAGATGAAAGCAAAGACAACCACGGCCCTTGTCACAAAAAAAATCTGCTGTTTTGCACTTCTGGAGCTCCCACGTGACCCCGAGGAAGCCCCAGTGGGCCCATCCCAGCACACAACAGCACCATTATCCTCGGGGCTGGGCCCGGGAGTTGACTCAGGGACATCAGGGACATCATCTCTTGGCTGCCCCATCATTCCCCTCTCACTTCAGAGACTCTTCCTGGCAGCAGAGATGGTGCAAATACAACTGGGGATTCCTGCTGCTGCCACCCTTCCTCTCTCCCCACTTTGGAGGACTCTGCAGTTTTCCATCAGTCATATCTCCATAGCTCTGAGTGATGTTTTCTAGCTCCTGTAATCTAATATTTGATTTCTTTATATATATTAAAAAATCTGCCTGGGAGAGGAAATTTCTGCACCAGCAGAAAATGAGACTGAATTTGCTGCTAATTTACCATATGATTAAATCAATCACTATGGAATTTTTGTCATGAGTCGCTCACATCAAGGGTGCCAATATCATGTTTCTTGAATTATTTCCTCTAAAATTCCAATATTTCTCTCTGTTTCTGGATTGCTCTGGAAAATTTTGGACTGAAGCATTAAGACCTCTGCATGGAGCAAATTTATTCCCTGTGAATTTATTCCTCTTCCCTTCTAGAAAGTAAGAACAGTTGGTCAGTAATATAGATTATTTCCAGGTTAACAAAGACAATTGGACCCACTGTTTGATGGGACATGCACAGTTTTCCAGCCTGAAAGCTTTTCTTCTTCATCCTTTCTTTTCAGATTTTCCATTTAGAAAAATATGGCCTGGGTTTCTCTTTTTCCAACCTTATGGAGGAAGCATATTTTTTATTTTCAACCTACATTATGCTGGCCTTTGACTCAGTCTTGTACATGCTGTTGGCTCTGTATGTCGACAAAGTTCTGCCAGGTAGGTCTGATTTATGCTTATGATCCCACTTCCTTCTTTTATACTTTCTATTTACATGGATTGCATGGAATATATCAAGGAAATGATGGGCTGCTCTGAGACAATAAAAACAGGGTTTGGGTTTTGGCTGTTGTGCCCCTGACACATGCAGGCAATTCACAGAATCAGACAAAAAAAGTATTTAGTGGTTTTTCTTTCTAATTATGCTGCTGTTAAACCATTTATGAAATTACAGTGTAATAATGTGTGGAACAATATTTTAATTCATTACATAAAGTATTGAATTCATTAAAGAAAGCCCTTAAGCCAAACTTCTTTTCTACTTCTGCTCCAAACCTGCTTTTTTAACTGAATAAAGTACCAATTTTGGGGCAGCCAAGTACTTATTAGAACCACCTCAGTGTTTAGTCTTGGATGGCATCTTGGCCGTGGCTTTGGGTAATGGCAGATCATCTTCTTTGCTTTCCTGGCAGGCAAATTTGGCATTCCAGAGCCCCCTTTCTTCTGCCTGAAACCCTCGTACTGGATGAGGAGCAGGAGAGGCTCCACCAGGGAGATTCCCAGACCTGCAGCCAACGCCGAGGAGCTCCTTGGGGATGATGTAGAGCCAGTGCCCCCTGAATTCAGGGGCAAGGAGGCCATCAGGTTAGGGGAGAAGGGACTGCTCTCCATGCTTGTTGGATTGGGTAGTTGGGTTTAATGCTCTCCAGATCCCAGCTCCTTCTGTCACCTTGGGTTTGACTCATGTTCATGAGGCTCTTGCAAAACACAGACAAAAATTAGAGATCAAATGCAGATGAGATAACTAAATAATTCAGAGTGATCACTAATGGTGAAATAAAGATAAATTAATAAACAATGACAGGTTTGGGGTTTGCTATGGACTTTAAATACTCTTCAGGGGTAAAAAGGAGAACGTAGAGAGCAACCCATTGGAAAACTCATCTGTTGCAATGGGCTTGGCCTTGTCTTTGCCAGGTAGGGACATTCACACCTGGAGAGAGAGGACACCAAACCTCTGAATCTCAGAGTTGTTTCCCATTACCACTTACATTTTTTTAATGCCATTTCTGTCATTTTAACTCAAGGTCCATAAAAATGTAAAAAGGGCACCAGGGAAATGCATTTACAGAAATCTCAAACTAATAACCTCCTTACTTTTCTTTAGACTCTACAATATTAAAAAAGCATATAAAAAGAAGGACAAGAGGACAGATGCTTTAAGAGGTATGAGAGCTGTGATACTGATTCCTGTTAAAGATGAGGAAAAAACAGTTGTGCAAATATTTCAGCCAGTCAAAGAAATAAAACACTTGCATTGTTTGAAAATTTATGTCAAATATTAACTTATGAGAATTATTACTATTTTGTTCAGATTTTGTTGAATTTTTCATTTTTTGTGAGACTAAAGAGAAGAAAGATTTTTTTATTGTTGTATTTCTGTCTTTTCTGCTAAAATCACAGCAACTCCTTATGCTTTCAATTAAAGGTTTCCAGAGCTTTGCCCTATATCAATTAATGCACTTTTGGCTAATTATTGTCTCTTACTTCTTGTACTTCTTGACTTCTCCTAGCTTTGACAATGAGTGGAGGTAAAGGAAACTTCACTTCTTCCCAAACTTGATGTTGTTTCCTTTCTAGGTTTGTCTTTAAATATTTATGAGGGTCAGATCACTGCCTTACTCGGCCACAGTGGGGCTGGAAAGACAACACTGTTGAATGTGCTCAGTGGGCTCACCTTCCCTTCAGAAGGTAAGATGGAAACCACTGGGATGGGCTGGCCTTGATTCCAAAGCTGTGGAGAGCAGTTTGTTCCACCTCACCATGTTCACTCTGTGAACAGGCTCTGCCACCATATACAACTACAGACTCTCCGAAACGGGAGACAGGGAAGAGATCAGAGAGATGATTGGCATTTGCCCTCAGTTCAACACACAGTTTGAGGTCCTGACAGTGAAGGAAAACTTGAAAACTTTTGCAGAAATCAAGGGCATCAAGTCCAAAGAGGTGGAGAGAGAGGTGAGTGTGTGTTCCCCTGGAGAGCATCACTGCACAGCAACGTGGGGCTGCAGGAAACCCCACGGTTCCATAAAGGCTCCTTTTGCACTGGGAAGCTCAAAGGGTCTGTTTGGATGTGGTGTCTTCTGAAATTCAAAGCTCCAAGCCCCATCCCACCTGGCCTGGAACACTTCCAGGGATGGGGCAGCCACTCTGGACAACCTGTGCCAGGGGCTTCCCCCCTCACACAGAATAATTTCTCTCCAATATCTAATTCAAATCTAAATCAACCCCAATGAAGGATGGGAGGACAACTAGTGCTGAGTGTGGACACCTCTGTGCTCTTCTAGGTGCAGAACATTCTGGAGCTGCTGGATATCAGTAACATTCAAGATACTCAAGCTGAGAAGCTGAGTGGTGGGCAGAAAAGGAAGTTATCCATTGGAATAGCCATGCTTGGAACCCCCCAGGTAAAGCAGCAAAGCAGCAGGCACAGCTCTGGGATACAGGGAATATTCAGGATCAACACAACTAAAACCTTGTACATGTATTTGACTAAAAGTTTGTGCAGGATTTCAGACTTCAAAGTTATTAAAATTAACAAATTTCATAATTTGATTTTTAAAATTCACAACCCCCTTTGCCAGTCTGTTTTTGAAGCAGATGGAGAGTTCCCTGACCTCCCACAGCTCCCAGGACAGCTGCCCTTGCATAAAAGGTGACCTGGATCTCTCACCTTCAGGACCTGAGGCTTCCAGAACACCAGACCCAAGAGATGTGCAACCATTCCGGTGATGGGGAACATCTGATTTCATCTCTCCCACAGGTTTTGTTCCTGGATGAGCCAACAGCTGGGTTGGATCCTCTCTCCAGGCACCAGGTGTGGAGCCTCCTGAGGGAGCACCGAGCGGGACGGGTGATCCTGTTCAGCACCCAGTTCATGGACGAGGCCGATATCCTGGCAGGTGAGCAGGGGCTCAGCCCAGGGCATCTCTGCAGGGCAGCCCTGGGGCAGCAAGCCCCTGAGAGGGGCAGTTGCCAAAGAAGTTTGGAATGACTGGTGTGCACTATAAGTTCCTCCGGCTTTTCCTTCCTCCAGACCGCAAGGCTTTTATTTCGCACGGGAGGCTGAAGTGTGTCGGTTCCTCTCTGTTCCTGAAGAAAAAATGGGGGATTTGTTACCATTTAAGGTATCTACTGCAGCCCCAAGACATGATACCTGGGAATATATATGTACAAGGGAACACCAGAACTAATCTAAGGGGGAACTGTAGAGCAGATGTCACCAAAACAAGCAAATTATCTGAATTAAGAGTTGGTTAAATGAACTGAAACAGCACTTTACTCCAGAGTAGGGAATGAATGAGGTATCTAGAGTTTTCTTTGTATGCATCCTAGCACATAAAATGATAGCTGTTGTTTCTTCAGGTGGGTTTTGGTTGGTTTTATTCCAAAACTAAGCATCTGTGTTTTGTGAACGCAACAGGATCCATGTCAGTGAGTCCTGTGACCTGGAGAACGTGACATCGCAGGTGAAACGGCACATCCCCAACGCCACGTTCTCAGAACACCGTCAGAATGAGCTGAGATATAAACTGCCATTAGAAAATGTGAATAAATTCCCAGGTAATGTATATTAACATAATTGAGAATTATTCATAGGGGAAAATAACCACAAACGTGGGGGAAGTGAAATGAAAAGGGAGATTTTCTACAGGAGTCACATCAGGACTTTCAAATTGTTGCATTTTGGGTTTTCTGCACTATTTTATCATCCATGTGTTTAAGATCAAACTGTGCAACAAATGCTTTTCTACTGCTTGTGATGACAAACCCAGCAGGCTGGACTGTGTTAGAGAGAGTTCAGTTTTCTTTCTGTTAAATGAAGACAGTGATTAGAGACAACCCCACAGAGCTGGTCCTGCCCTGTGCCTGCAGTGACCAGGCAGACCCTCACCCACCGTGCCCACCATGATCTGACCAACCCACAGCCCAACTGCTCTGAGGATGCACAGTCTGCAATGATGGTGATAAGTAGGAAAACATCTCCAATGAGCTGTGGATCTGGTGTTTTTGTGTTCCTCCAGACCTTCGTTGTTCTGTTTTCTCTGTTATGGGAGATGCTTCAGTCAGGTTGACTCAGCTGAACCAAAGAGGTCTGGAGACACGTGCTCATGTGCTTGTTTTATCTTTGTGCTTCAGATCTGTTCAGTGGCCTTGACAGCTGCTCTGAGCAGGGAGTTATCAATTATGGAGTTAGCATGACAACCCTGGAGGATGTCTTCCTGAAACTGGAGGGAGAAGACACAGTGGACCAAGAAGGTACAGTCATGGCTGTGATATATAAATCCAAAGCCAAAGAGATCAGCTCCCCTGGAATAACCCCTGGATAGGCCTCTAAAGGTGGCATGAATGTAATTCATGTTCATGAATTACAACCTAGAAGGCCTTAGACACAAATGTGCATGTGGGAACTCTCTGCAGATGAGCACGTCCCTGGGGAGGAGTGGGCAGAGGCAGGACCACGATCCTCTGACGAGGCAAAGCCGGGCTCCCTCCTGCTCTCAGACATGGGGAAGGTGGCAGTGGATGGCTTGGCTCTCTGGAGGCAGCAGGTCTCTGCCATGGCATGGGTGCAATTCTTAAAGCACAAGAGTTCCGTGAAAAAGCTGCGGTCAATGTAAGTACCAAAGGGATTCTCCCCTGGAGGTCTGGAACGGGACACGACCACATAATTTCCACACCCCTATTTTGCTGGAGTTTGGGTTAATTAATATCATGTCTCATTTATGAATGATCTTGGTAATCTGCACTCAGAGGAGTGAAAAACTTCCTCCTTTCCAGTGCCAGTAACGCAAAATCTCCGTTTTGTGCATTTCATTTCTCTACTGAATAATTTAGGCAAGAGAAATCCATTTTCTTTCTGAAGAAAAGAATCATTTAGAAACATTTGTATTTCAGATGGAAGAGAAGGTTTTAAAATAAGCTGGTGTGTACAGAGAGTACTTTCAGACTTCCTCTGCATTTCTTTTTAAACTTCTCTCATGTTGTCAGTGTCTGAACTCTTTTGGCCCTGTTAGTGTTCAAGCTCTCATTTTCTGGTGGAGCACAAGAAACAATAGGAAGATGTTCATTTATGAAAAACTTGTATCTAAGGGAAGTCTGAAAGGCATTTCATGACCCTTAAAAGCTGAGCACTCCAGACCCAAGGTCCTCTCCCAGCTAAATATTGAATATCTTTGTGAATAATCAAGGTTTGAGACTTCTGGAAATAAAATTCTCTCTGGTGACCTATGACAGGACCTGATGGAATGGCTGGGGCTGTGTCAGTGGATGTTTAGGTTGGATAGCAGGGAAAGCTTCTTCTCTCAGAGGGTGGTGGGCACTGAACAGGCTCCTCAGGGTTTGTTCCCAGCCCCAAGGCTGCCAGAGCTGCAGGAGTGTTTAGATGATCCTCTCAGGGACAGGGTGGGGTTGTTGGGGTGTCTTTGCAGGGCCAGGGGTTGAATTCTGTGGTTATTGTGGGTCTCTTCCAACTCAGGATATTCTGTGATTCTAAGAAAATTGACAAAAGTCTTTACCAGAACGAACATTGGATAACCTGAATATCATCCACCATTTCCAATATGCAAACACATTTCTGCTGAATGTCTGTTTTCAGAGTGTTTATTCATCTCTTTCTTTATGTAGTTTGCTGCTCTATGTGGTTTTTCTGCTTCCTCTGGTTTTGCAACTGTGCCTGGTTGCTGCCTGGCAGAGTGTGAGTGTCTGGGAGCTCACGTCTGCTCGGTACTTCTTGCCCCTGGGGAGGACATCCTACCTGGAGACAACCACCCTCCTGGTCCACAACAACACAGGTGAGGGGAACAAGCCTCTCCTCACCCTTCCCTGTTCTGGGACTCCTTGCTGTTCCAAAGGAAAATAGGTGACAGGGCAGGTGGTTGTAGGATGTGGGGGATCTAAGGGGGAATGAAGGATTTTGTGGCAGAAGAACATGGGAATTGTCTTTGAAGGGCTGTGAAGGAAACCTACTTTGGCTTCAGCAACTGGTGAGATCCTGATGTGAGGCATGAAAAAGGATGTCAGAGCAGATGAGATGAGATGAGATGGGACAGTTCTTTCCCTGCTCCAAATCCAGATCTCTACCCAAGAAATAGATATGCAAACAATTTCTGAATTTCAGTGTATGGGTTTCTCAAACAAGGCACCACACTCCAGAAAGGTCTCACTAATCCTGAGTCAGATTAATGGGCTACTTCCTGTCTTGCCTTCAACATTCCCCTGAGTGGATGCTATTTTATGTGATGTGGCCAGAGTATGGCACTGTTCCCTTCATCAGGTCCTCACAAAGGAGGATACATTTTGTAGCATTTAAAAAAATGCAGAAAAAAATGACAATATGAAAATTCAGTCAATGGGACTGAAATCCATTAACTTCACAAAAATTAATGTGCAGTGATCCACCACACGTGTGCTGGATGGTGTCCACAGTTACCAGACTTCCTCTCTTGTTGTTTGGTGGTTATGGATTTAAAAATAAAACTCAAAATCAAACCATCAAAGACTCCTTTGTTTTTCAGTATTATGATTCCTCTGCTTTTGGCCTTCACACCAGGCACAGCCATTGACGACTTCATCCATGTGCTCCAGAGCCAAGACCTCACAGTGGAAATAACAAGCGAGGAAAACATCACAGAGGAACTAAAACACAATGGGGCTATCAAAGTGTCTCGAGAAGGTCAGGTGAGGATTTGTTTTCTCTTCCTCCAGTTTCTTCCCAGCAACTGAATAAGCAAGATTTCTCCATCAGCTCTCCCTGTGGGGTGGCCCTGATGACTAAGGATCAGAGGTACAAAGGTTATAAGCAGTAAACTGAATGCTGGAGGAGACTTTATCTCCCTCACCCTCCCCTTCAAACTTTACCTATTTTAGCACAGTGATAGAGACTTCCAACACCTCATAATTCAGTTTTTTAGCAAACAGGGCATAAACAAAATTATTGCAGGCCTGGATTCTCCCCATGTGCTCCTTTTTCATTGCTTCCCTGCAGAGGGGGAAAGCTAAGAGTGTTCATCTTGTTTTCTTGCTCCTTGAAGAGCTACAGGTTCACTGTGTTGTGCCACTTGGAGGCTGTGAACTGCTTCCCTGTGGTTGTGAATGTCATCAGCAACGCTCTGCTGAGAACCCTCAACTCCACCGGCCACATCCGCATCTGGAGTCATCCCTTCTTCTCTGTGAGTGAAGCCAGAAGGGGTCAGAAAACAGTTTAAAATCTCAGTAAGCTCTCAGATTGTAATGGGGAGCCATGTAGGGCTGGCTGTGCCTGGAAACCCACCATCCTCAATGCTGCCTCTGCAACCACCACGTTTGACTTCAGGGAAACTGAAGCTGATTTTTCCCTTGTGGGTTTCAAGGGCTGCTGATCAGAGAGGGTGGCTGGGAGGGCTTCTCCAGGAGGTTTCTTATTCTCTACCTCATATGTTTCAAGCTGTGGCCCATCAAAGAGAGCTCACCTGGGAAGGAGGAGTGGGATCTGCTCCACCCCTCTCTCCTCACCAGTGGCAAACACTTTGCAGGGCTGTGGTTTGGGAAAACCTTCCTCCTGCCAATATTTGATTTCAAATCCCACTTTTTGTTCATAGTGCTCTGTAACCCATGAGAAATGCAATAAGATGAATAATTGCATTACACTGTGGATATTTTCTACAAATCTTTTTTTCTTGTGTTTCAGCAGCACAATCCACGACACTGGAATTATTTTCTTTCCTTTTACCTGTTCTATATGCTGTTCTTATTCCCGGGTTTCCCTCCTCACTTTGCAATGGGCTCCATGCAGGATTACAAGGTAAATTCTTTGAAATGGAGCAGATTTAGGGGAGGGCCAGAAGGGGCTACCACAGCATTGCCACAAGGATGTTTGTGTATAGAAGCATAGAATAATTCAGGCTGGAATAGAATCAATTTATGTTGACTCTGAGGTCATTGAGGTGGTTTGATCTGCATTGATCAGCTTGAGATGTTTTGATCTGCATTGCCCTGAACAGCTTTGCAAACAGCACAAAATGCTAAAAGACCAAAAGAGGACAAATTTTTATGCAAGTATCACAATGGTGCCAGGTTTTTATTATGTTTTTATTTCCTGGAGCCATTCCCATGGCTGCAGGTGGCCAACCAGGCACTGAGAGCAAACTCCCCTTTGCATTGTGCCTTCCCAGGTGGGAGCTCGTGCCCAGCTGCGGATCTCGGGGCTCTTCCCCTCGGCGTACTGGTGTGGCCAGGCACTGGTGGACATCCCACTGTGCTGGATCCTGCTTCTCTCCATGTTTGGCTTCCAGTTCGCCACAAGCAACAAGATTTCTGGGAGTGTCAGCACCTTCTTCTTGCTGGTAAATCCCATTCTGGTGATTGCTGGTTCACTTGGGAGGGGCTGAGGTAATGCTTGGAGAAGGGCCAGGGGCAGGTGAGACACTGTGGGTGCAGATGGCTCTGGAACATCTCTGGGTGTCCTTACCAACTTTCTCCTTGTTTCACCTCCTATCGTTTGGATTTCTCTAGCTGGAAATAGAAGGTAATAAATCTTGCCTTGATACACACCCTCACACCCTGCAGTAAAATTGGGGTAATTCTAAATGCTCTGATTTTAATGCATGATCATTTACACCCATCCCCATTGCTATATATGGCTTTCTGGTGGTTTAGATCACTCCATTTTCTGCATTGAAAGCCCTTTCTTTTCTGTAGGTCACAGGGATGTTGGGTTATGGAATTTCTATCGTTCTCTTAACCTACTTGATCTCCCTCATCTGTCGCAAAGGATGGAACTGTGATCTTTGGTCTTTTATCCTGATAGTGGTAAGCACATGGTTGGATAATGCACTGTAGACTTTACAAAAATGTGTCTTGAGATCTTAAAGATGAACTAGGTGTCAAAACACCAGGTATAGGTGTGGAACACCCACATGGGTATGTGTTGTATAGCAGTCAATTCTGTATTAAATTTGTGTCACCGTGTTCTGTTCCCACAATCCTGCTGTGACACGGGGAAACACTTGGCTCTAACCTGAGCTAGAATCTGGTGCTGGAATGGAGGTAAAAAAAGTTATTTATCACTCTGCTAAACACCTCTCATCCAAGAGATGTAAGGTGTTGAGACAGGAGCCATCAGGTTGGACACAGATCGCCCGAGACTGGAAGGAGATGGATTATTTTTGGCATGAGTTTGGATGGGAATTAAGAGAATGGGATCATTCTTCTGTCTGAAGCAGCCCTGTGTCTGGGAAGAAGTCTCCCCAGCTGACCCAAACCAGCAGCCTGCCCAAGGCAGAGACAGCTGAGAACCTTCTCAACCATCACTGTTTATATTTTTTGTCCACTTTAATATATTCAACAGGGAATTGCAAAGCTAAACCCACACAATTTTAAAGGCCACCGAATGTGCCCCTTCCCATCACTAAGTTATGCTTTTGTTTTATTTTCAGGTGTGCTTTATTTCTTTTGTCATCGATAGAGTCATTGATTTTACAGTCCCCAATATCTCCACCTATGTTCTGTCTTTCTTCATTCCTGTGTACCCACCACTGGGTCTTATGGTGCACCTCCAAAGGGTGAGTGGTGTTGATGGGCAAGGAGAGGCATAAAACACAACTGTGGGTCCTTGTGAGCCAAGTCTGGGAAGGCTCATTCTGAGTGGGCCTTCCCAAATGGCCAGAGTGTCATTAGATGACCATTTCAGATCAGGTCTCATGTTTGCAGCTGTTCATTAGGGCTGGGGGCTCCTTCCCTGCAGTTGAGCTGTGGCTGTAGATTAGGAGAACACTCCTAATTCTTTCCATGCAGAGTCACAGAATCACAGAACAGAATCATGGAATGTTTTGTGTTGGAAGGGACATTAAAGCTCATCTTGTTCCACCCCCTGCCATGGGCAGGGACACCTTCCACCAGCCCACGCTGCTCCAAGCCCTGTCCAGCCTGACCTTGGACACTTCCAGGATGAGGTAGCCACAAAGTCAAGCAACTTGGCTTGAACAATCATAAGAGGAAACTTGAAGTCACATATCTGGCTTTGCATGGAAACTGAGCAAGAATCAGGAATACTCACAAGGTGCTTTACTCCGTGTCTGCTGAGGGTGGAAGTGGAAAGTCATCTGAGAAATTAAAAAAACCCTCCAGCTCTGTGCAGGACTGCTTATAAATTATAAATGACTTAGGGATGAAGTCCAAGTGGAAGAGACTCCTCCTCTGTCCTGTCCCACCCCCCTCCACCTCTTCTCCCCTGGGACCCAAAGGAGTGGAGACCAGATGTCCTTCTGTGATGGGACATCACCCTGGAAGGAGAGCCTGGGACATGCACTGAGGGCTGGGACATTTTCTGGTGTAGGACTGGGGTACCCTTAGCCAAACATCTGTATTTGTTCATCTGTATGGTGAATGTTTGGGGCAAATCAGAAGCTTTGTCCATTATTAAAGCATTTTTGAATGATATTGTATTAACCAGAAGGAGACTAAAGAATTATGGGTTTCATGGTGTATATTTTTTATTCTTACAGATTTTTATAGACGAAGTGGATGTATTTGATCGGAGTACAGAAAATGAGACAGTATTCAGTGCCTTTGCAGTAAGAGAACATTGAACATTACTTTCATTTAGGAATATGGGTCTCCTAAACCCCCTCCTCAGTTATGAGGAAGCAGGAAAAACCCTGAGCTCATGTCATGCAGCAGGAGGATGTGGGTGGGTCTGGATGACAGACAAAATAACCTCACACCTTTGAAATGGGAAAGGGAAAAGGGAATAAACCCAAATCACTTCATGCTGCCCTGTTACCTTGTAAATTGGAGTTTCTTTCTGCCCTTGGCATTTTCTGCAGTGTTGATAAGTGATGATGAGTTCACAGCCTTCAGGACTACCCTGAGTTTAGATGTTAATGGACTTCATTTTCACATACTGTGTTTTCCCCCTCCATATTTTGGAACACTGCCACCACCTCGGTGCCAGCTGTAGCAGGAGGGAAGGCAAGGCTGTTAATGTGGCAACCTCTTTTTTTTTCAGCCTTACATCCATTCTGTGGCTTTCGTTTTCCTTCTTCGCTATTTGGAGTTGAAATTTGGAAGAGCAGTTCTGAGAAAGGACCCAGTCTTTAGGTTTGTATAAACACACAAGCACCACAGGCACATGTGAGCTCTAAACTCCTACCACACTGCTTCTCCTTACAGGCATTATGGTCTTTTGTCTCCTTATTTTAAAATGGAGTTGTAGGGTTTTTAATACTGCTGATTTTTTAATGACTAAAACAGCCCCTGAAATACTGCAGTGCTGGGGGAATATAAAGCAGCTCTCAAGCTTAAAAGTAGCTCCACATGATGCTGTCTGTGCTCTGGGATGTACCAGCTTGGGTCTTTGTACAATACAGAAAGATTATAAATATTTAATGATGATGATTGATGATGATGATGATGATGATGATGATGATGATGATGATGATGATGATGATGATGATAGTATTAAATCATTTAAAAGTACAAGAAACATTGAATAAGGGGGACATTCACTCTTGGTCCATCCAAAATGCATTGGTGGAGAAAAAGGGTAAAGAACTAAATCCTAAGACAAATCTGGTGGGTTTTCAGGATTTCCCCAAGAAGAGAAAGCAGCAACCAGCACCCCATGGAGCTGGAGGAGGAAGATGAAGATGTTAAAGCTGAAAGAGAAGCAGTGAAAAATGCCATAGCAGCTCGGAGTCAGGAGGAGGTACAACTCAGTGCTGTCCTTCTTGTTCTGCTTTATTTTATACCTGGTAAAACACAAACCACCAACTATCAATTAGAGAAGGTCAGTGCTCTGACTGTTTTGTTCTCACTGGGAAAATAAAACTCCCAAAAGTACCATGTGGGTTCCATCAGGATAGAGGAGAAACCTGTTAAGAGGGACACGGACAATAAAGTGTCCAGTTGCACCTCATATTCTTGGTGAGCTGTAAAACAAAGGACTTTAGAAGGTTTTCTGCCTTTTTAATGGAAAAATATTACTGAAGGATGAATGCTGTCCAAGATAATAAACTAACCTTGCTTGTTCCTCCTCACCTGCAGAAATCAGTCATTATAGTCAGCAATCTGTGCAAGGAATACAAAATAAAGCAAGCTGGTTCTGTTTTTAAGAAGAAGAAGAAAACAGCCACCAAAAATGTTTCCTTCTGTGTTAAAAAAGGTGAGAACTGGGACTGTTCTCCTAGACCTGTTTTGGTCATACCCAGAGAGTTAATTCTCTGCAGATTCTCAGTTACCTGAGCAAGGACATAAAGGTCAGATCTATTTGCTCTGTCATTAAGGGGTGTTTGGTCTGGGGCTGATGTGTTAATGAACAACATGGTGTGGACCCATCCTATTAGTTACCTTTGACTATCCATTATCTAAAATAATGGAGATCCTGGAGAGACAGGACCTCTTTAGCAGTGGCTTCTGGGAGCAAAGCTCAGTCTCACATCATCAGTTAGAGCTGAAATGTTGTGGGCTCTCAGAGCATGTGTTTTACAAGTAGAACTATTTTATATAGTCTTTGATATTAGGATGCTGTCTTTTATTTTTCTTTTTTGGGACTGTGATGTATTTCTTGAATGAAGAGTATTCCTAAGAAATTATATATATTTGGGTTCTAGGAGAAGTATTAGGACTCCTGGGGCCTAATGGAGCTGGTAAAAGCACAGCAATCAAAATGATTACTGGAGAGACAACTCTGACTGCTGGGCAGGTAGGAGACAGCAGGAGAAAAGGGATGGATTCCTTATAATGCAAACCTTGTACCAAGGTTAAGCTGTAATTTTTGTCAGAGCATTATTAGTCATAAAGGTTTTAAGATAATTCACTGTGCTACTAAATTAAATAATATATTAATATTAAATTAATATTGTGAGCTGCTTGTAACTTTGACAAGCTGTTGCATTCACCCTAAATGGCCATGTTTATATTTAAAAAGCTTGTAAATGAGGGTTGTGAAATCACTCCCTGGCCCTGGAGGGTTTCCTTGCCTACCCCCCAGCGAAACCCATAGCTGTGATCACACCCCGGGCTGTGGGCAAGGCTGTGTGAGAGGAAACCAACCCTGGTGGCCACGCAGGTGCTGATGAAGAGGGGAGATGGATCAGCCTCCCAGGAGCACGGGCCTGCCTGCCTGGGGTACTGCCCCCAGGAGAACCCCCTGTGGCTGGACCTGACCGTGCTCGAGCACCTGCGCGTCTACGCGGCCGTGAAGGGGCTGCGCAGGGAGGACTCGGAGGCCGCTGTCACCAGGTACAGCTCGGGGCTCCCCAGGGTGTTATCCCCTCAAGGGGAGGGATCAGAAAATCCAAACTCACTGGGAGCCACAGTAACCATGGAAAGAGGAGGCTTAGAGGTGACCTCAGCACTGTCTAGAACTCCCTGAAGGGAAGTTCTAACCAGGTGGGGGTTGGTCTCTTCTCCCAGGCACTCAGCAATAGGACAAGGGGGCACGATGGGCTCAAGCTCTGCCAGGGGAAATTGAAGTTGGAGAGCAGTAAAAAATTCTTTGCAGAGAGAGTGCTCAGGGATTGGAATGGGCTGCCCAGAGAGGGGGTGGATTCCCCATCCCTGGAGGTTTTTCAGCTGAGCTTGGCCGTGACACTGAGTGCCATGATCTGGTAAAGGGACTGGAGTTGGCCCAAGGGTCGGACTTGATGATCTCGGAGGTCTTTTCCAACCAAATCCATTCTGTGATTCTAAGAAACTCAGGAAATGCAGTTGCAAAAGTGCTTTTGTGCTGAGTGCCATGATGGAGTGATGGGTTAAGAAATGCTCTGATTTTCCTGAGTGTGTTTAGTGGGGATATAGTTGGTTTTTTTTAATTTACCACTAATGTCCTTTTAGGTATGTTATGTTATCTTTAGGCAGATTTCTAAAATCTCTGATGCTACAGTTTGGCATGACAAGAAATGGTGCTTAAGTCCTGCCTGCTCAGCTGAGTCTGGCAAGGTGGAAGGGATTTATGATGCTCTTGACAGTAATGATGGGTTTAGAAAAGAGCTTGTGGCTTATTCAGTACACTTTGCTTCAAATATTCACTTACATTTTAATAACACAATAAATGTTTAATGAAAACAAGCAGGAGTCAAGAGCAAGGGGAAGAAAGTTCCTTTTTTCTTGTCATTTTGGGAAACCTTGATGAGAGTATTGACTTAGAATAACAAAAATGTTATTTTTCTCTCTTGTTCCCTTTCCCTGCAGAATAGTGAATGCTCTGCAGCTTCAAGACTATTTAAAAAAAAAAGCCAGGAAATTATCTGCTGGGATAACCAGAAAGGTGTGTTTTGGTTTGGCTATAATGGGAACTGCAATGCTCAAAGCACAAATTAAAAATGCCCTCCATGAGTGCAGGGACCTGCCTGTGCTCGGAGCCACCTGGGAGAGCAACACGTTGCTCCCCACAGTGGGGTGATGGAAAGGAGCCTTTCCAAAGTGCCATTTCCTATAAATCAGAACCTGAATCCCCCAAAACAAAGCAATTTGTAGCCAGAGTGCCAAGGCCTGTTGAAGGTCTGACTGTCCCCTTTGCTGCCATAGCTCTGTGTCGCAGTGTGTGTGCTGGGCCACCCCTCCGTCCTGCTCCTGGATGAGCCCTCCACTGGCATGGACCCCAAGGGGCAGCGCTGTGTGTGGTAAGTAGGAGCCCAGGCATTGTGCCACCACAGTGGTAAAGGGCTGGGAAGCCAAAAGCAGGTGTCTAATGTTGGGTAAAAAGTGTTTTACCCCACCACAGTTGATGCTGCTCATCAGGAGTCAATGGTTTTGTTGGAAACTCTGTTTTTTCAGTTCTCCCTAGCTCAAGTAGGAGCAAGGAGAGAGGACCATTCTCCTTCATCCTTGTTGCAAATTTTACGACAGTCCTAAATGGGGTTTGAAAGAATTCATAAAGAGACTTGAGTCAAAAGTATTTTTTGTCATTATTTCAAAGCACTACCATGTGCTCATCAGTCCAAAGTGGCTGCATGTGAAAACGTTACACTTGTTTTAGGGGAGAGGCTTTTGGAGGGACAAAGGTATAAGAGAAAGTGTCTGATATTTTTAGGGAGTGCTAGATTTTCTTTTTTACCTTTTTTTTCCCTCTGATCCTCAGGAAGACGATTCGGGATGCCCTGAAAACCAAGGAATCAGGAGCCATCCTGACCACACACTACATGGAGGAGGCAGAGGCCGTGTGTGACCGCGTGGCCATCCTGGTGTCGGGGCAGCTGCGGTGGGTGACAGCACTGCCAGCACATGGCACAGCTGGGAAACAACCCATGTTTCTCCTCTGACCTCACCTGCCTGAGCCCATCCCCGTGGGCTTTCTGAAGCCCTCCCCAGGTTAATCATTTGGGAAGGAGCAGGCAGTGAGGTGGCAACAGTTTCACACCAACTTCTCTTCTTGCTCCTCCTTCCCCTGCAGGTGCATTGGCTCCATTCAGTACCTGAAGAACAAGTTTGGCAAAGGGTATCTGCTGGAAATCAAGGTCAAGGATCCAGAGCACAGGGATCTTCTCCATGCTGAGATTTTGAAGATTTTCCCAAGTGCGGCCCGTCAGGAGCGGTAACTAAAACATAAGGGATGAACAGTGGTTTCAACACCACCTTGTCCCTAAAAATATGCCCAGGGCCATGGCCAGACACGGGATGTCATCTGGAGAAGGATGAACAGCTCAGAGTCCCAGGATGGAGACCTGATTTGATAATGTCACCACATCCAATCCTGCTGCAATCCCAGCAGCAAAACATCCAAACATTCCAAAAGTTTTGATCCCAGAACATTATTACAGAGCAAGAATCACCTTTCCTTCTTTTCCTTGAAGGTTCCCCTCTTTGCTTGTCTACAAGGTCCCAATGGAAGATGCACTGCCCCTGTCTCAGTCTTTCTCCAAGCTAGAGGAAGGTAAGAGCAAAACAAGATGACGTTTTGAAAAGGTGGAGCACAGACTGCTAATTTCTGACTCTTTTCCTATTTCTCCACAGCCAAACGAAGCTGCAACCTGGAGGAGTACAGCTTCTCCTTGAATACTTTGACTCAGGCAGGTGATTTCAGGGCTAGTTGTGCTGTAAAGGCCTGAGCAGGACCAAAGGCTGCAGCAAAACCTGGGCTGGTGCAGTGGCAGGTGGCAGCTCCACCAAAAAACTGCCTGAGGGTGGTGGGTGGGGGTTCCTCGGTCGGAAAAGTGGTGATAAATGGTTTGGTTTTCTTTTGATGTTGGGATTTAACATAGTGGGAACAGGTCTGGATAAAGTATCCTGTACTAGAGGATAGTCCAGAGACTCCACTCCCCTGAGCCAGGCACACAGCAAGGGATGGATGCCCTTGGTAGGTGCCCATGCCCAGCTTCTTGCCCATGCCCAGGTTATTGCTGCTTGTACAGGGCTGGTGGCAAAGATGAGGAATGTTTGTCAATTAATTGGTGGATAAAACCTACTGTGTGGATCTTCCTGTGGACAGGTGGTGTCTCTCAGCAGGTTATACCAGAGAACATGTGAGTCTCAGCCACCATGTACCCTCTCCACACACAAAGCCACTTCACACACCTCTCACAGAGGCTGCAGAGCTGTAAAGGAGCATCACAGCACATTTTGAAATCCAGGAAAATAATCTGAGTTTTATCTTGCACATTTCAGGTGTTTTTGGAACTCTCCCGAGAGCAGGAAAAGGATAATTTTGATCTGACTTTGGATGGGACTTTGGAATGGAAACAGCTTCAGCAGGAGGAGTGTTAAAGCCCAAGATGCTCATTTATTAACCAACTCAGTATTAACCAAACTCACACATTTACTGCCACTATCAGTGTATCACAGAGAGGGGAACAGGCTCTGCCTCCCCAGTGACCATCCCAAGGAGAAGACATCTCACCCAAACCCTGCAGGTGTTCAAGCCCTACCCCAGCTGCACTGCCAATGGCTGGTTGATGAAACAGTCCCTGCACTGGTGAGAGCTCTTGTCAAGCAGAGCAGGATGCAACAGAGGGACTGAAAGGTTTGCAAAAAGAAGGAGCATCTCTGGGGATTGAGTCTTTGTGGATCTGGGGGCATCCCAACATGCTGCTGACCTTCTGGGCCCCTCTCCCACCCATGTCTGGGACTATTTGCCTACAATGAGTTTAAATACATCTATTGAAATTTGCACTATATTTTTATACCCTTCCAATAAATGTCTCTATAGAAACTGCAGTGGCATCCTCATCTGTCATCACTGCTGGGGACCATCAGGAACAGCTCCTTCCCCTGGGGATGGAGGTGCTGCAGAGGGCTCAGGTGTGGTTGTCAGGCAGTTGCAGCCCATCATGTTGAACTGTCTCTGCCAGCTTGGCTTGGCAAGTGCTCACCCCTGACCTGTCTCTACTCTTGGATGAGTGACTGTCAGTCCTTCCTCTGGAAACCACCCTGGGCTCTTCAGTCTGGAGAAGAGAAGATTCCAGGGATAACTTAGAGGTCCTTCGAGTAGCAAAAGGATCTACAAGAGAGCTGGAGAGGGGCTTTTTACAAAAGGCAGGTAGTGACAGGACAAGAGGGAATGGTACAAACTGACAGGTGCCAGGGTTAGATTAGCTATTAGGAAGCAGTTTTGTACAGTGAGGGTGGGCAGGACCTGGCACAGGTTGCCCAGAGAAGCTGAGGCTTCCACATCCCTGGGAATATTCAAGGCCAGATGGGATAATGCTTGGAGCAACCAGGTCTAGTGGAAAATCACCTTGCTCACTGGAGGGGGGTTGGACTAGATGACCTTTAATGGTCCCTTTCAACCCAAACCTGTGATTCTGTGATTTCATCCCTGTTACCCCTGCACCCAGTTCATTTGCAAAGGTTAAAACTCTCACAGAAAATATTAACTCAGATTCTCTTTCTACAACCCCAGTTGTGGCTGTGTTGCAATCACTGTCTGTGTATATTCCCCACTCAGCTTCAAAACATATTTTGGCAGTTGGAGGACACATATTTAGAAAGATCCTGGTTATTTCTATCCTGATTGCACAACAGCTCCCTTTCTACTCCACACCCCTGAGAAATGAGTAAGTGAATTCACCAAACACTTTTGCCACCTGTTCATACACTCAGCTCCAGGAAATGGGAATTCTGTGCAAGGAGAGAGTTTTATTTAGTGCCCTGGGGATATCAGTGGTGGTGAGGAACTAAAGCCACAAGCCTCCTGAAATAAATCCAATTTATATGACCCATTGCTGTTAGTTTTTTTCATCAGTATTTCATGACTTGGGTCTCTGGAGATGCTGCTGGTGAGGTTGGTCCCTCTGCTACAGTGGCTGCTGGTTTGAGTGAACTTGTGAAACACACTGGTTTCCCTCTGCTCTGCTCTCTGTGTCTCTGCTCTTACACAGAGACCCTCCAGGAAGTCTCTTTACCACCCAGCATGATGGAACCGCATCCCTTTGGAGGTCTTTGAATGATGTAAAGACCCAAACAGTACTAAAAGAACCAGAAAACAAGTCCTGTCTTACAGAGAACATCTCTGGAGCTGAAAAGAAGTAGAGGAGTTCCTTCCAACACTGCTTGCACCGTTGTGCCTTCTAAGGAACCACTGCACCCTCCACTTCCACAGGTTTGACTGACCATTCCCATGGTATTTGACGTTTTCCATTGCAGAGGAAGATGAAGGACCAGACCTCACTCCATCACCTCCTGCACAAGAAAGAGAAGGAAAAAGAGCTACAGAGAGTCCCCGAAAGGGAGCTGGTTGGAGCTGAGGCTTTGCATCAGCCTGGAGGGAAGGGGGACAGGGCTTGTGGCACTGCCAGCACACAGTGGAGATCTCCATGTCCTGGCCCATGGCCAGTGCTTGGAGAAAGGGGTTCTGTCACCAGCACAAAGCAGAGCTCAGCTGGTGAGAGGGAATGAACAAAAGTTCTCAAAAAGTTCATGAGGACTTATATTTTCCATTGGAAAGGAAAAAAAAAAGAAAGAAAAGAAAGAAAGAGCAAGACAACAAGAAAGACATTTCCTGGAAATGAACTGACTTACTGAATATTCCCTTCAGAGTTTGCCTCCACCCCTCTCCCTTCCCCTGCCCTGAGCTGAAGGGCTGCAGGAGAAAAACCATCCCCAGCAGCTGCAGTCGCTCTACCTGCTCTGGGATTGCAGGGGCTGAGCATCCCCACAGGATGGACCCTGCTCCAGAACTGGGATTGCAGGGGCTGAGCACCCCCACAGGATGGACCCTGCTCCAGAACTGGGATTGCAGGGGCTGAGAATCCCCACAGGATGGACCCTGCTCCAGAAGTGGGATTGCAGGGGCTGAGCATCCCCAGAGGATGGGCCCTGCTCCAGAAGTGGGATTGCAGGGGCTGAGCATCCCCACAGGATGGACCCTGCTCCAGAAGTGGGATTGCAGGGGCTGAGCACCCCCACAGGATGGGCCCTGCTCCAGGATGGACCCTGCTCCAGAACTGGGATTACAGGGGCTGTCAGACAGCATCCCCATGGGATGGACCCTGCTCCAGCAGGGAACCAGCTCCAGAACTGCACTGACACCCTGATTTTCCCCCTTGTTCTGCAGCACAGCACGAGCCCTCCGTGCCCTTTGCTGCTGATCCCGAGCAGAGGGCACTGACTGTGCCCAAGGGTGCACCATCGCCCCAGCAGGGAGGGGTGAGGCAGCTCCTGCTGTGGATGCCACACGTTCCCCACAGTAACACAGGCAATAACTTAATCTTATTAACAGGGAGATTCTTATTTAATAGATTTAATAATGCCCCCTTTATTCAGCAAAGCAACAAAGCACACAAAGGGCCATTCACCAGCTGCCTCCAGCTCTGATCCCCAAGCACCATGTCCCACATGGGTATCCCGACAGCAAGGAGCAGCCCAAACCTCCCTGGTTCTGAGAAAAGCAGGGCCAGATGGCAGTTTTTGAGTGCTGGGGACCAGGAGAGCAAGGCATGTGTGTGCTCAAGGTTTGGGAGCTTGGAGACAGGATTTCACTCCAAGATTTGGGCAGCAAAGCAGTATTTGAAGGATAGTCCATAGGTCTGGAGAGGCATGACAGGGCTTTGCAGGTCTCCTCAAAGCTGTGACAGAGGTGGACATTGTCTAGTTCAAATGTTAATGAAGCAACTCTTCAGTGCAAGTCAGCAAAACCAGCAAAAAGGGGTATTTGTGAGCATTCCAAGGAACTTCACAAAAAGCAGGGACACAACACCAAAACAGCTGTGAGTCAAACTTCTGCAGGGTGAGAGGAGGGTAAAGCTGAGTGATGCCAAGCAAAGGGCTGGTGTCCTGCAGAGGAAGCCCAGGGCAGGGCTGTGAGATGGTGTCCCACCTGCAGACACCCTGGGGGGTGAAGGCAACGTGCCCCAGACCTGAGCAGCTCCTCACAGACCCTTCTGCACCCCCTTCCCAGCAGCATTGCCAGGGTCACATGTGCTTCCTCCAGGCAGGCACCTCCAGATCTTGTTGCTTGGCTGGACAGAAAACATCCTTTTTTTTTCAGAGCAACCCAAAGGAAAAACAAAACAAAACAAAAAAACCAGGAGACATGACCAGCATCAAAGAGAAAGTTATTTGTGTGTGTTCTGGAAGGAGAAGCACCATGAATATGGAGTGTCCCATGCCAGGATGGCAGTGGATATCTCCTGTCAGGCTTCAGGAGGCTCCATCACAGTGCACACAGCTCCACTGGCCATGCATGGCTGTCCCTGGGCAGAGCCAGATGTTCTTCAAGCAGAAGAAATGAAGCAAGGCAGATGTTGGCAACCTCAGCAGCACAGGAGTCCAATTCTCTTTTTCCATTCACTTGAGACAAAAGAGGAAATCAGAGCTGGATTCCACCTCCACGAGTGGAGGCTGTGCAGGCTGAATCAGCCCCTCAGCTAAGGGGAACCAGCACAGCACTTGAGGACCAGGATGTTGTAACAAGCATCTCTCAGCATTTCATTTTTAAGGCATTTCAGCTTGAATTGCTACACACATAAAAGCTGAGAAAGGAGATTTTTTCTCTTGCACTGATGTTTCCTAATTCGACTCAGCACCTCAAAACCCTTTTGAGACATTCAGCTCAAAATATTCTCTGTAGCAGCAAATGGACAAAATATCAGGCAGAGGACAATGTGTGGCTGTGACAGCAGCCAAACCCAACAAAATATTTGCTTCAAAGCAGGAAGAAGGATGGTGTCTCCAGCTGGAAAAAGCAGGAAATGGTTTTTAAAAGAGTGAAAGAAGGGGACAGAGAAGGAGATGATTGTGTAAGACATGATGTTTCAATTAGAGCAGGCCTGAATGATAACAGAAGTTCATGAACTTGTGTTCCAGGCAACATGAAGGTGTTTCATTTGTTCCCATGGATCTTCATCCTGGCACAGACATCAGATGGGGGTTTATGGACAGGCAAGAAGGACCATGGGCTGTGCAACAGCTGAGCCAGAAACACACCTGTATGTCTGTGGTCATGGTGGGTGCCACTGGCACGAGGGTGGAACACATCCCTCCTGCAGGGATTTGTGCTTTTCAGGATGAGTTTTGGCTATTTCTAAATATCAGGAGCCATCTAGTCCAGTAATTTCCTTGGAGAGGTCTTGGGTTTGGTCAGAGATGGTTGCTGGATGTCAGTGGGATCACAGATGCCAAAGGCAAACCCTTCCTATGGATTTGAGGCACACTGGAACAGGTTTATCTGTATAGCCATGGCAGTAAAACATCATGAGTTTGCTGGAAGAATTGTCACCACCATCATCATCCCTGTCTCTCCCAGGTAAATGGATTCAGCCACAGGAAATTATAATAATACCTATAAATAATCTGCTCTTGCAGGTGGCCCCATCAGCTTGGCCCTTGCTTTGGGCAACTTCTGTCAGTCTGTCTGTCTCTCTATCTCCCTATCTATTTTATCTATCTATGTAATCTACTTTTTTTATCTTTTTCTGTCTCCTTCTGTGCCCCAAAGCCTTGAGAGTCAGGAGCCCTTTTATTAAGGTTTCTTCAGCTGTTTCAGTACTGTGGTCACAGATGAACTGAGGCAGAGCATTAATTAATTAATTAAAGCAAGAGCATAGGCTGTGGGGAGGGTTTGGGGCAGTGCTTGGCCTCACCTCAGGCAGCTGAGATATCTCCTTGCTGCTGGCATGGGCTGCAGCTTCCTCCACCCACGGACCTTGGTTTTCTTTGGCCTCATTGTGAGAAATTCATTTCATGTTCTGCACGCAAATCCTCCAAAGGGTTCTCAGGATGCTGAGTAGGAATTCAGAAAGAATTTAAAAAAAGTAAGAGGGGACTTTTTTTGTTTGCTTTTTTTGGGGGTTTGGGTTTTTTCCTATAATTTGAAAAATAACTGGCCTTAAAACTGCTGTTTGTTTCCCTCTCAAGACAGGACAGAAGCCTCCTGCCAACATCATGTCACAGGCCTACAGCACATTTCACACAGAGACTTGTGATAGCCCCTCAGCAGGGACTGAGAAGGAAAAACGGGCTCTGGTGAGTAAATTATTGCACAACATCTTCTACATCAGATTTCTTGCATTTGTAGAACATCTGTCCCTGTCCTGGGGCTTTCCTGGAAGCTGCTGCAGCAAATACAGGGCAAACAGATGGGGACTCTGAGTGGGAGGGATGCAAGAAAAAGGCACCCCTTAGGGACCCCCAGGCAGGGGAGCAGCTGGGGAGGGGACAGTGGTCACCTGTCCTGTCCTTGTCCTGCTGCACCCAAAGGACCCCAAAAAGCAGCCAAAGGAGGTGCTGGGTGGCTGTTCACTTGGGACTCCATTAACTCACTGTTAACTATTTCAGTTACCTTTGCACATGTAAACCCAAGAAGGGAAAACTGGGAGGGAAGGAACTCTTTTGGGGAGGAATAAGTCACCTTTTTTGGGTTACAAACTGGGTGTGGGCTAAGTGGCCTGGTGTATGTTGGCCAAGTGGCCAAGGCAGGTGTCTCTGTCCACAGCAGGGATTGGAACAAGATGATCTTTAAGGTCCCTTCCAACCCAAACCATTCTGGGACTCTGTTTTACCAATGCCCTCTGAAATCACCTGTTCAAGTGAAATGCAGACAGCAATTTTCTGGATTTGCAAAGTTTCCAGCAGAAGGGGCTGCAGGTCAGGATTTCATTCAAAACAAACTCTTCTGCTCTAATCATAGGATTGTTAAGGTTAGAAAAGGTATCTAAGATCAAGTGCAGCTGTTGATGGCTGAGCTCTTCCTTCTGCCTTTACTAGGAAGGGGAAATTGCCATTGCTGAGGCAAAAAGTGCTGCTTTGCCATTTCCATGTGTCTCAGCTCAGACTGAGGTGCCTACAGAGCAACCCCACAAGAGTTCAACACGTCCAGTGGGGGAAACACTTTGGATCCCACCTGGGAATCTGGAGATGGAGACCTGCAGGCTCAGAGGCCACAAGACCCCTTGTCCTCTCTGCTTTATGGACCCTCCTGCTGTCGTGGCTGCTGCTGGATCTGCTTCTGCAGGGAAACCTCTGCGAGCTGTTAATGTGAGCCAAGTCACGACGGGACTTTCCTTAAGGAACACACTGCTGGGATTTGGAGCAGGGAACGAGGGCACCAGGGGGAGAACAGGAGGCAGCAGAGGCTCTGCTGGTGTGGAAAGGCCACGGGGACACAGCCAGCGAGTGTCCCGACAGCCAGCGGGTGTCGCGACAGCCGCACGCTCTCAAAGCGGGGCAGACGGACTCGGGTTTATTGCATCTCTCCAAATCAAACGCGGAGTTTGTGCCTCTTTTTTTTTGTTTGTTTGTTTGTTCGTTTTCCATGCGCGAGGATTTTGCACAACGACTTTCCGGGAAAGAAGATGCGAGACTTTTCTCCTCGTTCCTGGAATGGATGAATCACGACGCTCGCGTTGGGGAGGTCCCGGCGCGACATCCCCGCTCGCGCTGTGCCACCTCCTGGTGACACCGCGCGGTGCACGCGCCGAGCATCCCTGCAACCCTTCCCAAAAAACCGGCCACCCCGCGGGTTTCCACCGCCACGGTTGGTTTGGGTTTGTTTGGGGGGGTTTTTTTGGCTCAACTTTTATAAGCCAGACCCTTGTTCTGCAGCTCAGCGCTGCCATCCGAAGGCTTTGGATCCACGCCGAGGATTCAGAGATTTGGAAGGAGAAGGTCAAAAAGCTGGGCCAGAGGTGCTGTGGATGGGGCTGGTGGCCAGAGGTGCCGTGGATGGGGCTGGGTGGTCAGAGGTGCCGTGGATGGGGCTGGTGGCCAGAGGTGCCGTGGATGGGCCTGGGTGGCCTCGGGTGCCGGGGATGGGGCTGGGTGGCCTCGGGTGCCGGGGATGGGGCTGGGTGGCCTCGGGTGCCGGGGATGGGGCTGGGTGGCCTCGGGTGCCGGGGATGGGGCTGGGTGGCCTCGGGTGCCGGGGATGGGGCTGGGTGGCCAGAGGTGCCGGGGATGGGGCGGGTGGCCTCGGGTGCCGGGGATGGGGCTGGGTGGCCTCGGGTGCCGGGGATGGGGCTGGGTGGCCTCGGGTGCCGGGGATGGGGCTGGGTGGCCAGAGGTGCCGGGGATGGGGCTGGGTGGCCTCGGGTGCCGGGGATGGGGCTGGGTGGCCTCGGGTGCCGGGGATGGGGCTGGGTGGCCTCGGGTGCCGGGGATGGGGCTAGGTGGCCTCGGGTGCCGTGGATGGGGCTGGGTGGCCTCGGGTGCCGTGGATGGGGCTGGGTGGCCTCGGGTGCCGTGGATGGGGCTGGGTGGCCTCGGGTGCCGTGGATGGGGCTGGGTGGCCTCGGGTGCCGGGGATGGGGCTGGGTGGCCTCGGGTGCCGGGGATGGGGCTGGGTGGCCAGAGGTGCCGGGGATGGGGCTGGGTGGCCTCGGGTGCCGGGGATGGGGCTGGTGGCCAGAGGAGTGCAGCAGCCACCACCAGCAGGGATGTTCTCTTCTTCCATGGTGAAACTCTGTTTGTTGAGGATGTGCAAAGACCTCGTTAGTGGCATTGGATCTGCTCCAGGTTTGGGGGCAGATGGTTCTTGGGACTCCTTTTTGGCAAAGGGACATCTAAATATCAACTATATTGAAGATACTGAAGAGAGAGGAAAAATGAACGGGTGTTATTCCAATATATTCCTCTCTCTCCTTCAGGTACCATCTTTTTTGAACTACTGGTGTGCCCATGGCAGGGGGCTTGGAACTACATGACCTTTCAGGTCTCTTCCAACCCAAACCATTCCATGATCCTGTACAATGGAAAGGTATCCCAGCACTTTTCTCTGCAGTTTGGGATTATAGATATCTACAACCTTTAATCCCTGCTCAGCCGAGGAAAGTGTTTCTGGTCACTTGTGCCCCAATGATGTCAAATCAGAGTCTCATTTTTTACAGTCTTTACACTCCACCCAGGCCCACACTGCCTTCAACAGCCATAAATCTGTGCCTTCTTTCTCCTTCAAGGGGCTGAAGATGCTCCCAGTTCAGGGCAAGAAGGAGCATTTAATTGGTAGGAAAAGAATAACAAGTGTGGGCACAGATCTGAAACCAGGATTTATTTAGGAAGATTTACTGGTTATTATCTACTTAGGAACAGAGGATTTGTCAGAACAGATCAGAGCATTTTAATCAAATCTGGCATCCTGTATCTAGCAGAGATAGTGAGAGGATGTTCCAGAGGGAAAAGTCTCTCCAGCCTCTCCCAGAAGAGCAGGTACAGAGCCCAGAGCTGTTGGAAGGGGAGCAGAGGAAATGCTGGGGTTAGAACCAGAACCAGCAGTGCATGCCCAGTCCTGTCAGACTGAACCAGCAAAGGCACCTTCATCCTGCCCTGAGCCTCAGCCCAGTGGAAGCTCAGCCCCAACACAACCAATGTCCAGCTGGCTGGGCCAAAAGGACCCATCAGAGCCACATCTGGAGTCAGGCAGAACAAAATCCCCAGGCTCCACCAAGATGGACATTTTGGATCTTCCCACTTGGTGTTCCACTAACCATAACATCAACTGAAATGTGGAGTGCTTGGGAAGTGTTTGGTTTATGAAGCAGGGTAGGAGCTGCTACAAAAACAATCCCTGTTTTTAAAAAGAAGCCTTTCCCTTATAAACAAGAGGAAAAAACCCATGTGTGTGTATCCAAAGGAAAGAGCCCCAGGAAATGCCCTTTCCCTTGCAGGATGGGGCTCTGGCAGGAAAGCAGAGACCAACAGCTCGATGGCAGAGAGTGAGAGCCACGGGGTGGGGAGGGAGCACTGAGGCCGTGGTGGCCACATGAGCTGAGCTCCTCAATGCTGTTCTTGTTTTTAAATAGAAAAGCAGTTTATTATTAATATTATTATTATTATTATTATTATTATTATTATTATTATTATTGCTTGTTGAGTACAGGAAACCTTTCCAAAAGAGCTGCTTTCCAGTTCAAGCAAAGCTCTTGGGGTTGTGCCTGGAGGAGAACATCCCAAGAAGCACCTTGAATCTTGGAGATGGATCTGGGCTGGTCTTGGGCTGAAGGGCTTCACTGGGGTTGGTGCAGTGGCACCCTAAGGGTGGCCTGTCCTCACCCCACTCTGTGCATCTGTGTTTCCCATTCCTGTAACAAGGCAGGGCATCAACAGAGCAACTTGCCTTGGGTTTGTTATCTCCAGCTCTTTCCCCAGGGACTCAGAGGACACAGCCAGCTCCTGCATTCTCACACTGTCCCCATGCACATGAGGAGTTGTTTCCCACACCAGGCACAAGAACACCTCTACATCACATCTTCAAGCTGCCCCAAGACCTCTCTGGCTTGTGGATGGGCATAGAGAGAGGAAGATGTTCCCCATGGAAAACACAGCAAGTGGCTCAGTTCTCCCAGCTCTGGCAGAGGAAACACCACCAGGAATGTCAGGGTGCCTTCTGTGTGTGTGTCCCGTGTTCTCCTCATGCCCAGGCCCTGCCAGCCTCCTCCAAACCCCTCTCTGAGAGCAGCACACGGGCTGAGCCTGGGGGCTCTCAGCCATGAGATGATTATTGGCCATTTCTCCTGAAATCACAGAGGACAAGCTCTTCCAATGGCATTTTTCCTCTGAAAGATGCAACTGGGCACATCAGAGGTTATCTTATCATGTCTAAGCTCCTCTGTAACTCCTAATTTTAGAGCTCCTGCTTTAAAATCTTACTTTTCTTGTCTCTCTGTTGAAAGCCACATTTTTCTTTTATCTATAATATGTTCCTTAATCCACCAAACTGTGCCCAGTAATGCCCAGAGACCCAGGACTGAAAGCATTCCCCTCGTGAATGTCCTTTGCAGAGCCAGCAGGGTCAGAGAGAAGGGAAAACAACACACACATGATCAATAATTTTTAAAATAGGATTTGAAAGCAAAGCATGAGAAGCCTCTATCTGGTTTTAATTTCAAATGAAAAAAACATGGCTATTAATATATGGTCATGTTACTCCACTGTGAAAACAAAGTGTAGATAAAACCTGCAGGCTTAATGAGGCTCAGGAAAAATCAAATTGAAAGCAAATCTTTGAAAATCTCTAGGTAATCTCTGTTCCATTTATCATGCTTTGGCAATCAGAAAGTAAAACCAGGCTTAACATAATGAGGAAAATCAAACAGGCTTCTTTTCTTTTTTTTTTTCTTCCCTCTCCCTGATGCTTTAAAATCACAGAGTATCATCATCACAGGGAAAGAAAAAAAAGAAGGAACTTCTGCCCTCCTGCCAGTGCAGGGGGAATTTAATTGCAAAGGTTTCTTCCTGTGTGTCTGAGGAGATGATGCAGCACTGGAATTTTTTAATGGCAATATTTAAGCTCTCCTTGGTGACACAGAGCTAAAGCAGTGGCTCTCCCCTGAGCTGACAGATGTGAAGGTAACAATGGTTGTTAACAAGCTGAAAATGTGAAAAAGCCAAAAAAATTACTTGCCTTGCCATCTCCACCTGGCCAGGTGAGCAGCACAGCCCCAGCCCCAGCCAGGACACCAGTGGGTGGGTAACACAGAGCAGGAAAAACCTGGGGGTTTGGGGTGGGAGGTGCTTTGATGATTCCAAACCCCTGGATCTTCTGGGCACTGGAGGGGGGTCATGCCACGCACCTCTGGAGCTGCCACGTTCCATCCTGGCCCAGCTCTGCTCCCCCTGCCCAAAGGATTTTTGGGGTAGTCGTGGGTGAAGCCCAAGGGATCCCAGCCAGGGCTCCTGGGGAGTGCTGCCCCCAGCTCTGGTTATCTCTGGGTTTCTTTGCCCAGTGGCAGGAGCTGTGACCACAGAAGGGGTGTTGGTATTTGGGAATTAGGTCTCCAAAAGACCCACTGGAACGACTGGGCTCTGAGATGACACCTGTAGAACTGGTAGTGGTACAAACCCAGATGGGGCATAAGATGCCTTTTATCCCTGCCATCCCTTTGCCTGACAGGTTTCCCATCCAGAGAACTGAGATCTACAAAACTGCAGCTGCAAAACAGGCTCAGTAACCTCCTCTCCAGCTGCCTCCACACTCCCACTGCTTTGTCCCCTCTTTTAATCCCCATGGGATAAGAGGGGTCCTGCAGACACCACGAAGCCCTTGGGTTGGGGGTGCTCACACAGCCTGTGTGGCTCCTCCTTCCACTCCGAGGGTGGATGTTGAAGCAGAACATGATGCTGTGGCTTAGCCATGGTCTCATTGTCGTGGGTCAGGCAGGAGGTCCCTGTAAACCTGGACACAAGTCACTGGGTGATCTCACCAGCTGCTGGTCCTGCCTTTTCCTCCACAATTCCCTGGTGCTTTCCTGGGAGACTCCTCATTATGCCAGTCCAAGCAGGATAAACCTGCAGCAAAGTGATCTCTGCGAGCACTACCTGATTAAAACACATAAAAAAATAAAACAGATATATAAAACTGCCAGTTACTCACAGAATCAAATAAAATTAGTTCAGCTCAGCCTCCCCCATCTTTCCTCGATAATAAAACTGCTCACTATGTAAATATGTAATTTCAGGTGTACAGGGAAGCGAGTCATTGAGCTCAGGGGTGACGTGGGGCAGTGCGAGAGTTCTGCCCTGTGAGGGGTGTTCTGGGTTCTCTCACATCATATTTATATTATTTATATGAGCCATAAGTAAAACAACAGCTCTCCACCAAGGGACAGGCAACAGGTGTTGATCACAACCTTTCTTGGAGCTGTGGTGGCCAAAACTCTTTTCCTTCCCATCCAGTGGACACACAGGGGAGGTTTTTCCTTCACTAATGCACATCCATCCTCACCCTCCTCCTTCTCTGCTTGCACAGTCAAGAGCCACAACCACCTCACAGGACTGTGGAGGGTCCAGAGCAGCTGCCAAGGGTTAATGTGCAAAATATCCTGTGTGCTCAGGCTGGTTAATGAGCATCTCTCTGCAGGTGAAGAGCTGTGATGAGAATGTGCTCTGCTCCACTAATGCTGGGGACATGACAGCCCACCGAGGAGGGAGCTGGGAGGTGAAGTGAGACAATCGTTTCTCCTCAGCTGGATCACAGTTCCAGCCAAGTTCATCTTCATTAATCTTATGCTCATTAAAATCAGTTGTTCTCTTTCTAATTCAACCAGTGCTGCCAAGCTCAAGAATTAAAAATTGATGAGCCAATGTCCCTGGAAAAAAAAAAGTTCATCATCTAGAGCAGCATGGATTTTAAAACAATCATAAAAAATGTCTGGCTGCTCCTTTGTGCTTGACACTTTCAGCTCCTGCTTTCATGAGGGATGGGAAAATTGTGCAAAAGCTGAGATTGTTACACAATTGGGGGACTTCAGAGGCTCTGCTTCCCCCAGGCAGCCTCACAGGAGACCTGGGTTATGGTGAAAACCAAAGACTGAGCCCCACAGAATGGACAAGCTCATTTGGATCCTCTTTGCCTCCAAACAAGTGTCACTGGTGCAGGGACAGGGAGCCCACCCTGCAGGCTGTCCCCTGGGTGTTCCTGCACTGAGGGCAGGAGTCTGGAAGAGATGGCAGCAACATTTTGCAGTACACAGAACTCTTGGCCACCCCTGGAGCCACCAGAGCAGCATCAGACCCACAGCAGAGAGGCAGGACCTGGTGGAAAGCCAGCTCTGAGCAACGGGAAATGCCCAGGCACCACATTCCACCAGGTGATGCTTTGGCTGGCCTTCAGCACCCACTGCAGCTCTCCTGCCCCTCTGGGACCCTCAGTCCAGCTCCCCAGCACCCACCGAGCTATTCCTGCCCCTTTGGGACCCTCAGTCCAGCTCCCCAGCACCCACCCAACTATTCCTGCCCCTTTGGGACCCTCAGTCTGGCTCCCCAGCACCCACCCAGCTATTCCTGCCCCTCTGGGACCCTCAGTCCAGCTCCTCAACACCCACTCAACTATTCCTGCCTCTTTGGGACCCTCAGTCCGGCTCCCCAGCACCCACCCAGATATTCTTGCCCCTTTGGGACCCTCAGTCCAGCTCCCCAGCACCCACCCAGATATTCCTGCCCCTCTGGGACACTCAGTCCAGCTCCCCAGCACCCACCCAGCTATTCCTGCCCCTCTGGGACACTCAGTCCAGCTCCCCAGCACCCACCCAGATATTCCTGCCCCTCTGGGACCCTCAGTTCAGCTCCCCAGCACCCACCCAGCTATTCCTGCCCCTCTGGGACCCTCAGTCCAGCTCCCCAGCACCCACCCAGCTATTCCTGCCCCTCTGGGACCCCCAGTCCAGCTCCCCAGCACTCACCCAACTATTCCTGCCCCTGAAGTCTACATGGATAACAAGGACTTTCCAGGGAGCAGCCAAATGCTCCCATGGATGGAGAGCAGCACCCAGGAGGAACATGAGAGTCTACAGTAAGAGTAAATAATGACTTTTTAATTGTGCATTGTGAGTGACAAGCTAGACATGATCTTTAATATGCTCCTAATTCAGGTCATCGATGACAATAGCTGGGGAGCTGGAGACAGAGACACTAAACACCATTTATTAGAAGCAGATGAGAACTTGGAAAGGGCTCTCCAATAGCCAAAACTCAGAAATATTTCAGAGAGAGCCAGAGCCCTCCCAGCCCACAGAAACACCCACAGTCTCCAGTGGCCTTTGCTGACCCAGACTGGGGTGATTCTGCTGAGCTGTCTGGGTCTCTCTCCACAAATGCTGACGTTTTTCCCCATAAAAAGGCAACATGTTTACAAAGTAAAGCCCAAACAGGAAAACATCAAGCCAGCCCAGTCCAAAACTAACCCTGGGAAAAGGTTGGGATTAACTCCTCTAAAGCCAAGCAGAGTTTGTTTCTTGAAGAAGAAGGAACATAAATAAAGATAGGTTGTCAGTAAGCACAGTTATTTATAGGAGGCATTAATTTCCTTCATGATCTGGATAAATACTCATTAGCTTTGGAGGTGATGAATCAAGTATTAATTAACCTGCTGGGGGAAAAAAATATGGATAATAATGTTTTAAAGGGAAGCTTCAGCTGAGAAAAACAAAAGCAGAGAATTAATCTGAACTTTTCAAATAAAACCTTATTTTATTGGAAAGGAGAAATGGGCAAAGAAAGAACCAGTTGGATACACAAGCTGGAAACATCAGTCTCTGCTTTGGTAACAGGGGAAAAATAAAAAAAAATAATGTCATCTTGGCATGTCTGGGGAGCTTCAGGGTGGAGAAGAGCTTGGAGTGAAAATGTAATGGGTGTTTTTTACCTGGCAGCAAAAGCCCCCTCATCTTTTGCAGCTGCCACCCCTGGGCAGGGCACAGGTGGCAGTGCCTGAGCCAAACCCCAGCCAGCACAGAGCCCTCTGTGCCCCCAGGAATCATCACACACCCTGGCAGGGGGGGAAATGCTGTTTCACCTTCACACAACGATGCAATGACTGGTTTTCTTCCTCTCATTTCCCTCTAAATGTTCAAAGCACAGACCAGACCCTTCTTCTAGAGCAAGCAATAAAAACCCAGAGCAAACAGCAGGAAAGCAGAATAGCCAGAACATGCTCTGGCTGTTACACACACACATCAGTGGGAGGAGACCTTGGCCCTCAGATCCCCACCTTCCCTCTGTCCCACTCAGGCACCAGCTGAGCCAACTCTCCAGTTTTTGGAGTTCCTGCAAAGCAGCAGGAGCAGCATCCTGTGGAGACCAGCAGGGCTCAGCTCAGGGTAAGCATGGAGAAATACAAAATAAATAAAGAAAAGAGAAATATTTCTGAAGAACAAGACTGTTTTCTGTGCAAAAATGCCAAATGAGATGCAACACCAAACTGGACAGCAAAAAGAAACCAATTTCCTGGTGGCACTGACACAAGACCTGTAAAGACCACCACACCATCCAGCTCCCTGAGATGCCCTGGCTGCATTCCTGCTCCTCCCTGCAGGGCAAAGCAGCTTCCAGGGGATGTAAATCAGAAATCTGGGTGATTATTTTGCAAACTGAGACAAGCTGTCCTGCAGTCAAGGGGGGATGATGGTTAGTGAAGCACAAAGGTCCTGGATTAGAAGTGGTCTTCAGGATCACCTTCCTTTGCCTGTGCTCCATCCCTACAAACACAAATCTTTAACACCTTCAAGCTCTTCCTTAATTTTTTTTATAGAAGGGGGAGGAAACATTTGCAGCCAGCCTATTCCTGCCTAGTTTTAGCTTTTTTCTTTCCCTCTGCATGTTTCCCAGCTCTCTACCCACACATACCCACACTACAGACAAACTACCCTAAAAAAAAATTGAGAGAGGTCTAAAAAAACAACAGTAATCCAGGGTGTCATCAACTTCCAGAAATGAAAGCTGGCTTAAAAAACCACAGCCTCTTTCTGTTGTTGTTATTTTTTATATGGGATTTTTTTACAGTCTTTTATGACCTTGTTTTAAAAAATGGCACGAATTTGCTCCTTCCTCACTGTGCTCAGTCCTCTCTCTCCCCAGCCATAACCAGAAAACATTTCTCACCAGCCTTGCTCGTCTCACATTTCAGGGCAGAGCAAATGTTTGTGCATGGAGGGGGGGCAGGGATGATGAGTCAATTAGACACCTAATAAAAATCTGATTGTGCAAATTCCCTTCCCAACTGCGAGCGTGGCAGTCACAAACCAGCCCTCCCAGTGCCCCCCTGGCAGGCACAGAATGGTTTCCTGCAGTGAAACCTCTCTCAGCCTGCGTTAAATGTCATGTAGGATGAGGCATCTGCCACTGAATGTGAGAGACACCACGGCAGCTTAATAATCACATTGCCAGGAGGACTTCTGTGCCATCAGCACTGCTCTTTTCACCACCCGTCCTGCCCTTCCGTGTGCTCCTGCTCATCGTGCCTTGCAGCCCTCCCAGGCTACAGCTGATCAGCCCCTCCTGGAACAGGCAGCCAGGCTGAGCTCTCTGAACCCTCTGCTCCTGCAGTCACCTCTTCTATTGTTGCCATCACTCCAGCCACAACTTTCCGAGCCTCAAAGGAAAGCCCAAGGGATGAACTACTTGTCATCCGGATGCCATTTATGTACCCACAGCACCTACCACTGCCTTTTCCAGGCATGCACTGAACTGAAGGGTGGATGGGAGGGGTGGGATCTATTCCTTCTCCTTGCAGATGGTCAGGCCACAAAGCATCCAAGCAGAACCACGTGCTTCCTGCCAACCTTCTCTCCTTGGATGAGACCCAAACCACCCACCGGTGGAGTCGTGTTGGACTTGCACGTTCTCCCACAGTGCACAACCCTCTCTCAGAGCCCATAACCTCCTCTCCTAGTGCAACCATCCTGCTTTCCCATTTCCTCATTTCCCATGCATGAAGTGTAATTTGAGCAGTTTTAGTATTTCAGGTTAGATTTTGATTTCTTTGGGACTGGTCAGGTTTAGAAGAGAAAATGGGACAAACCACCCCTGAGCTCTGGCACGTTTGAGCAGCCTCAGTTCAAGCAGAACCCAACTCTGCAATATTCATGCCACTGGAAACCAACTCCATATTAAAAAGGGCTGAATTTTTAAAATGTCACTCTAAAACCAGCTGTTTCATAACCAACACCCTGCAGGATGCAACCAGGCTGGATGGATATTACAAAGGAGCTCAAAGACATTTCTGGGGCTGCAGCAGCTCCCTGTGAAAGCTGCCATGAGCACGTCAGCCAGCCACGCTCCCCAGCAACCCAGCTGGCCTGGGGTGAGGGCTCCTCTGGCTGTGCTGATCACAGCCTGCAGTAACCAAAATCACAGAGGAGTGGAAGGCCATAGAATCATGGAATGCTTGTTTCCATCAACAGCTTTACACCCTTCCCACAATGGAGCTGGTGGTTTCCTTTGTAGGACAGATGATTGTGCTGCACCGAGAGGGCTCCTGTTTCATCTTGCTCAGGATAAATATGCCCAGTTTTGTAGCTGGGTAAAGTAACTAAACTCACTATTCAGTCAAACTTGCTTGGATTTTTATTTTCTTTTTCTGCAGTGAGCCCAGGGAACACCAGGAGGGATCCAGGCAGGAGAGGACTCTGAGAGGGAAACAGACTGTGGCCAGTGGGCTCCAGACCCCAGACAGGATAAAGTCCACAGATTTAGTGCCAATGCCAGTAAAACAGAACAGGAAGAGCATGAGCCAGGTAAGGATTTATCAGCCATCCCAGACTAAAGCATATATTTTCCAGTGGACAAGTCTCCTCCTCTCCCCAGCAGTCCAGCCCAGGGGAGTGCTGGCCCATATAAAACCTGAGTTTCTGGCTGCTTGCTGGAGAAAGAACATCCCAGAGTAAGCAAATGCAGGGGAAGAAAGGATATTGCCCTTGGATCTGTCCTTTGCAGGCATGAAAACAAGTTAATGTTGCTGTAATTACAGAGTGACCGTTACTTGCCATTGAGCTTCATAAAAATATGAGGAAAGATGTATGCATTTTAATTAAGTTCTGGGAGAAAAAAAAGTGTACCTGGCTAGACTGTAGAGAGATGAACTCATTACTTCATCCGTGTCTCAGGCTGCTGCCTGTTTTCCTGTGCAACAGAACAAGCAGCCTGGGCTGCAGACAGGGACTTTAAAAAGCAAATAACCCTTCCAAAGAGCCACTCTGGGATTCCTGCATCCCTGAACTGGGAGTCTTCTCTCTAATGAGCACTCAGAAATCCATAGGGGAAAGCTCCCCAGAGCAGGGTGACAGGAGGGG
The DNA here is from genome assembly GCF_047495875.1 of Pithys albifrons albifrons. Classification (NCBI taxonomy): domain Eukaryota; kingdom Metazoa; phylum Chordata; class Aves; order Passeriformes; family Thamnophilidae; genus Pithys; species Pithys albifrons. The sequence goes on along the minus strand of NC_092476.1, from coordinate 1,929,560 downwards.
ACACTGATGGAGCTCAGTACAGATTTTTCCAGCAGCCAGACAGCTCCTGCAGCTGCCAGACTGTTCCACAGACTGCCCAGGTCTGATTTTCTGCTGCAGCACAGCCCAGGCCTGAGCTGCCCTTTTCATCTCAGGAATGCACAGCTGTGAAAGTGAGGCCAAAGTTCCTCTTGCAGAATGTGGCTCCAGGATGGGGATTGGTGCCCAAGCCACTGAGGCCACCCTGGGATCACATTTGTGCTCAGGCTGCACATGGTGAGAGGGGTGGGCAGGTGAGGGGTGCACACACCCAGTTGTCTTTGTTAAAAAAAAATGACAGCAAAACTCATCCAGTGTTTGAACAGTAAAGTAAACCAAGTAAAACAACCTAAACCCTCATCTAGAAAGTTTTTAGGGAAGAAAGAAAGAAAGAGCAACCACCATCAGCCTCCCCTCCCAGGAGAGCCAGCTGAGCAGCCTTCCATGCTGGAAAACACTTTCTGCTCTTCCCAAACACTCAGGCAGAACCCCTGTGAAAGTCACTGTTCCTCTGAGGCAGATTCAGTGACTCTGGGCTTGATAAAGAGTGAAAAATGTGTTTGCTGCTATTGCTCCCTGTATGATGAGACTGCAGCAGGCAGACCTCACGATTTGAGGTGCCAGCCAATAGTCTCAGGTGTCAAGAGGAAATCTCTCGTGCCCCTTGCTGGCATCACAGCCACATCCACCAAGATCCCTCCCCAGCCACCAAGCCACATCCACCAAGATCCTTCCCCAGCCCTGTGGAAGTCAGTGAAACACATCAATACCCTTAAACATTTCTTTGAGTGTTTTGCCAGAGTTCTCTGAGGCACAGAGGTGGCCAGCAGTGCCACAGTCTAGGGCAAAACCCTCCACTTCCCAAAGAGCTGACCAATTTGGGCAGCATCTGCTCTCCACCAGTGAGATGGCCTTTGCAGGAAGGGAGCTGAAACAGTTCCTAGAAGCTTCAAGGCCCAGGACCACAGCTCTGAGAACTGCTGGCACACCAAAGCCACGGAGGTTCAGCCTCTCCTTCCCCATCCTGCTGGGAAGAGCTTGGCTCCAGCCCCAGAGGGCTGACCACAAGCCCTGTCTGCAGGAATGGATTTGTTCAAACACTCATTCACACTGTGGCCACGGCGCTGGCTGGAAGAACATACATCAGGCTTTTTGTCAAACAAACCCCAGTCCAACTGTCTGGGAGGATGGGGAGATCTGCTTTGAAGGGTTTACAGTTCACTGCAGCACTTCAGAGCTGCAGTTATTTCCATAACCAAGTCCAAGAGAGCCTGTGAACAGGAAGGAATTAGGCACTCATGCAAAGACCATTAAAGTCAAGGGGAATCTTTCCATTGACTTGAGAGGGTTTGGCTCCCAGCCCTGGATATCAGGGTCTGTTGTGCAGGATTTAGAGCAGGAAATGAGAGCAGGACTTTGCAGGTTTTCTCAGCATTTGTTATGGAGTTTAGCACAGAAGCTCTCTGGGCCCATTTCTCTCCATGTAAATTAAGGAAAGAGTGTTCATCTGAGATGCAAGGCCTAACAGACCATCCTCCTGCTCAGTCTGGGCACCTCCTCCATCATTCCTGGGATGACAGACCCAGCACAGAAGAGCCTGGACTAGCACATTCCTATGGGCAACAAGACTTTTTTATGTGCCCTGACATGTCAGTCCCTGGTGCATAACCCATGTGTGATGTGTCAGTCCAAGAGGCAAAAATACCACAAACCAGGAGCTTCAGCACATCTGAAAAGGCTGTTAATCCAAAGCCCAAATTCCCATCGGGGATGAACCTCCCACTGGGATTTAGGCAGCATTTCACTGATTCCACTCCTGCCTGTTCAGCTGCAGCCAAGAGCTTTGCACAAGTGTGTTCTGCCTTTTGAGGGACCACAAGAACATGCACCAAATGACAAAAGGTCTGAGCTGCCTCCATTGTTACATGCAGAAAAAAAGGGATCTGACCTTCACTGTTTAGGTCTTCATCTCTCAAAAATAACACTTTCCAAAGGAGTGTCTTCCCAGGCACCCAAAAATGCCAGCACACAAACCACAACACACTCCAGGAAACTTCAGGCTCTTCTAAAAGGAACACCTGAGATTCTAATTTCCTGCTAATAGGAGAGGTGATGCCTCTCTGGGCTTGCAGGAAGAGAACGGGTCAGGTAAGTTCAGTGCAGGGCTGTGTCAGGTGCCTGTGTCTGAGAGTCAGAAGTGCAAGGCATTGGCACCTGGAAGATGTTGGGTCATTGCCTCAACCACTTCATTATTTCTGTGGTGGTAAGAGCAGGGAACACATTTCTCCACTCTCCATGCCATGGGAAAGGTCACACCACAACTCCAATGAGAGTGAAAGGAGGATGCTTGAGCCTGGCCAGCACTGCATTCCCACCATCCTGTGCCCACAGGAGGCAGCAGTCTGTGGTTAGAATTGTCCTTCCCACACCTCGTGGGCAGCAAGTGCCTGGGAGAGGAGCAAGGCTGCAAAGGATGAGTTATTCAAACCACAGGCTCAGGAAAACCTCTGCCTCCTGGCTGATGTTCATGGCTTGGCCTGGGTTTAGAAAAGCAGAGGTGACCAAGCCCTGCTTCAGCCTTCAGTGGGAAACAGAGAGACAAGAAGATCCTTAACTGCGAGAAACTTGAGGCCAGAAAGGGAGAGAAAGGAGGGTGGAGAAGGAAATGTATCCTACACCCAAACCAACTTGGTGACCCAAACCAGCTCTGCAGAGATGAGCTCTGATGGAGCCAGAGAGAACAGAAACACCCAAAAACCAGAGCGAGTTTGGTGTCTGTAGCCTCGCACAGCCAGCAGCCACTGTCACCTTCCTGAGATGAGAAAAGTGATGTGTCAACCCAGATACCATCTCTGTGGAGTGCTGGTGCCCAGGTTTCCTGTGCAGGCACATCCATGCCCACAACCTGGCACCCAGTCAGCCTGCAGGGAGATGTGGTCACCCTGCCATGGGAAGTCAGGGGGGGCTTTTTGCTTCCAGAGGGATGTGGGTTTAGGAAACGAGCTTTGCTACCACCTGCTGCAAGTTCACTGCTTTAGAGGGAGAAGTTGCCAAATTCGACAGGAACTGGAGTCTCATTAACATGACTGAGGCTTTGGCAATTGGAAGCTTCTCTGCTTCCATTTATAGGATGAGCTGAGAGGCCATGGCAGGAGTTCAAGGCACCACTGCATTAGGAAGTCTAGACAGAGCCCTGCAAGCCTGGAGAATCCCTCCTCCCTGCCCTCACGTGCTATTCAACACCCAGCAACATTCCTCAAGCAGGAGAGATGCAGGAAAGGATTTCATTCCCTCTTTTGCACCATCGTGTCCCTCCAAAGCCCCCTCCTCCAAAGATCTGCCTGGAAAACAGGAGGGGGCCAGAGCTGCTGCACACACCAACATGAACTCCTGTTAGACCAAACCCTGCCAGGCTGCTCAGAGGAAGAGAAGGAAAAGCCTGAACTCCATGTTTTCATTCCTACATGGAAGAAAAGCAGCAGCTTTGGAGCAATTATTGAAATATCTGCTTTTAGCTACTTTTACTCCTCATTTTCCTCACTCTGAGCTGAGCAGGGACTGGTCAGCTGAGACTCCTGTGCTCCCAGAGACCTGCAGGCAGTGTCCAAGCTCACTGATATCTGCCACCAGCCTCAAAGGAAGCAAGAGACCTTTTCAACCTAAACCAAAAAACTAAAACATAAGTAATTTCAATTTATTGGAAGATTTCTATCGTGCTAAATGGACTTTCATGAGCTGAGGGGCAACTTGTGCAGGGATAGCACTCCAGCAGCTCCTGAAATCCAACCTGGGGGCAAGGCTGGGGCAAATTGGGCAGCATTTTCCTACCCATCATGAGAAACTGGGATGAAATCTGGGCAATGCCTCCCCACCTTCAACGGTTCAACCTGCAGCAGGTCTGGGGGCAAAGACTCAGCCACTCAGCAGAAATTCAAAGGAAGAAAAAGAGGGTCAAAGGATGTTTTAGAATTCCCTGGCTGCCTCTGCTTGCACAGGGAGCATGTCCATGCTTCCCTTGAGTGGATTGATAAGCTCTCTGAATCAGTATTAACACATGCCAGATGCTGGGGAATCATTTCCCACTTACAGCAATTATGAGGATGTCCCAGAATCCAATAAAGCATCTGAGAAGATGAGCATCTGCTGGTGGTTGTCAGGCCCGACACAGAGAGATAAATCTGTGTAATAAAGAGGTGTGATTCTGCTTCACTTGAGTCATATGCCATGTGGCACTGGGGATGTGTGATTCCTCCTCCCTTCCATGGCTTTCCTCAGGAGGAGAAGAGCAGAACATCCTTCCTCCAGCAGGGATGAGGAGCTGCTCCCCTCACCCTGCCCTTTCTCTGCTGCTACCAGGGACCACACGCTGATGCCCCAACCCCATCAGCATCCCCCTGTCACAGTTCTTCAGAGGGAACCATGAAAATCAGCCCTTCCCACCACCAAACAGCACCTCCAGCCTGAGAAACCACCAGGTGAGACCTTAACCCTATCTCGGACCTTGTTCCAGTCATGGGCAAAACTCCTCAGCTCCAGACAACAGAATCACAGAATCATGGAATGATTTGGGCTGGAAGGGACCTTAAAGCTCATCACATTCCCACCCTCTGCCACTGGCAGGGACACCTCCCACCAGCCCAGGGTGCTCCCAGTCCTGTTCAACCCAGCCTTGGACACTCCCAGGGATGGGGCAGCCACAGCTTCTCTGCCCAACCTGTACCAGGTGCTCCCCACCCTCACAGAGGGGGGAATTTCTTCATAATATCTAATCTACACCTGCTCTTTTTCAGTTTGAACCCACTCCTACCACTACAGCTCCTGATACAGAGTCCTTGTAGGTCTCCACACAACCTTCTCTTTTCCAAAGAGTCTGCAACATATTCAGATTTTAAAACCACACAAAATGGTGAAGCAGTGAAGCCTTTTCCCTGCAGAAACCAGCCAAAAACTCATCGCAGTGCAGAGGGAACACTGTGGATTACACAACAGTGATCCCATCTAGCACAAACAGGGGCAAATGCGCTGCCAAACAGCACCTGATAAATTATAATTCCTGGAAGTAACAGCCAGCAAATTTTATTTGTGGGAAAGGCAGCAGAGCTGAGCTATGTTTAATAGAGGAAAGAAGATAAAAGTAATCTCCAAAGGTCTGAAAATGCAGACTCTGGGCTTGGATATACTTCAGTACATCTTTATGCAGTAAATGCCAGGGATGTTTCTCTCAGCGTGGGCAGCAATTCGGGGACTATTTGGTTTTAAGATCAGAAGCAGCCACTAAAGCATCTCCTGTGAGCTTCTCTTCCCCACAAGCCAAAATGTTTCATCCAGTAACTGAAGGTTTGATAATTTGGAGCTCTTTGCAATGAGGGACACGCCACAAGCCAGCCAAGCTCCAGCCATTTGTGCTGCCAGGGCCCCTCTCCCTCTTTAATTCACACCCTGCCCTCACAAATACATTTTACTTCCATCTTCCTTCCCAGGGCTTTCTCAGACAACATGGGGGAAATGAGCTGAGGGAGAACAGCAAGAAGAAAAGTCAGTGAGCAAACATGGGAGCCTCTCAATGCCAGGCAATGTCACCCACCTGGGACGATTCACTCACCTCTGGGAAGCCCCACCAGCCATGGTGAGCATCCTCCTGGCTCCAAAACCTCCCACCCTGCTGAAATCATCCTGCCAGGAACACTTCCAGACCTCCAGACCCAGTAGTCCTTGGAGAACCTTCTCCTTTTTTTTTGATTTCATCTTCCTTTGGGTTTTTCCTAAAGCAGAGCTTTTAATCCACATCATTTCCTACAAACACCTGAAAAGAAACACAACTTGCACCTGTTGCAGCAGCAGCTTCCATTTAAGAAGCTTGAGCAGCCCCAAAGTCACCCAAAATACTTACAGTGGCACAGTGTTAACACTGAAATAATTTTACAAGTCAATTTTTATGTAAATTGGTGCTCACTGTTTACTTTTGGTAAGATTAAAATGCTTGGCATCAGCTCTGGGTTTTCAGGACTGTGGATTCAATTTGCAGAGGGCACCTGGAAGAGAGGGGGGGGGGTTCCCAGGGGATAATTCTGCCTGTTTGAAATATCCTAAAGGCTGTGAAACCATCACTCTGGATCCTGGCTTGTGTGAAAGCCAAAGTTTTTAAAATAAAATTATGTTTGGGGTCAAATTCACCTTTTTCCTTTCAAAAAGCTGCTGCTTTTCTTCTTAAACCTCTAACCTTGACCCTTTCTGTGTTTGAGATCTGCCTGTTTCTGTGTTCCTGGGCTGAGTTCCTCTTCTAACACTTGGGATCTTAGCACAGAACTACAACTGTAACAACTCCATCAAATACACTTTTAATGTCCCCACGGGGGGACATGAAAAATGGGCTTTAAAGTTTGAGTTTAATGACTTAGGATAAAATTTAGTTCATAGGCAGTATTTGACTCTAAAAGCTTGTGTAAATATTTAATCAATTCATGCACCAAGTCCCCTTGCAGGGAACACAGTTAAGATATTTTAGCTCTTCTCTTTTTGGAAAGTAGCTCTGTGCTAGAGCTTCCTGAGGGCTGGAGGCAAAGGGCTGCCAGCACAGCAGCTGCAAAGCTGTTCTGAGAAAGGTGCTGGTTTGGGGGCCAAAAGGGTCTGCCCACAGCAGCTCCGGGCTCAGTGTGGCCAAGTGTGGCTTAACTACACCTGACCATTACACCTGGTTTAGGGACTCCACACCAATTAATAAAATACAGTGTTAACAACACCTGAGAGCACAGAGAGGCTGCTTGGGGTGCTTTGCTCCATCAGGTCCATGCACAGGAAGGAAAGGGCAGAGGGAGTGCTTGCCCAGCTGTATTCCTTCAGGGAACATCCATCCAGTGCCTCTGGCTACGAGTCTGCAAAGTGCAGAACAACAGGAAATCCCTTGACTTGTACCAGCCCAAACCCAGAGATATCAACCCTCAATTAGCTATAATTAGCAATCCACTCCAGCAGTGCCCCCCCTGCCCCGGACACAATCCACACCCCCCCCCACATGCCTGATGCTGGTAGAGAAACATGACAGACCTGACCAGGGGTGGCCCTGAGCTCACTGAGGTCCCTGTGCCCCCACCAGGTGCAGCAGCACCACAACTTGCCCATGACCTCCCAGATACTGAGAGAGGAAATGGTTTTGCCGCTGAGTCAGAGCTCAGGTCCTTCCAAGTGACCCTCCCAACCAGGCAGCTCCCCTTTCTGCATCCCAAACAGCCATTCCCTGGCCAGCCAGGCCAAGCCTCAGGGCCAAATTCCCCCAGGAATGTAGCAGATATATCATTTATATGATGTATAGTAAATACACATATAATTTAGCATATGGAGTTACTTTTTCATAGGATCACAGAAACGTTTAGGCTGGAAAAGCCCTCCAAGCCATCGAGTCCAACCTGAGACCAATTCCCACCTTGTCACTCACCCCAGAGCACTGTCCAGTCATTCCCTGGACACCTCCAGGAAAGGGATCTCCACCACCATCCTGGGCAGCTCATTCCAGTGCTTAATCATCCTTTCAGTGGAAAAATTCCTCCTAATGTCTAATCTGAACCTCCCCTGATGCTTCTTGAGGTCATTTCCCCTTATCCTGTGGTTTGAATGTGCCTTTCTGCACCGCAACTTTTCTATCATCGATAACAAAAAATATCCTGCTGATATGAGAGGAAAAAATGAGGCAATTCCCAACCTCCTACTCCAGCCACCTTCAGCCCTTCCTCCCCACCATCACCCAAATTCCAACAGGTTCCTAAACAGCAACATGGATGTGGTCAAACCCAGAGTTATTTTTGGGTTGTTAATGCCCCTCGGAGCCTGTGCCAGCTCCCAGAATAACATCCCAGAACAAAGAGAAGATCAGGCCAAAGTAAGAGTCAGTTGTCACCTTATTTTCAAGGACATTTTACATTTGTGCTTCCCCTACTTAACTGTGCCTCCAGCTAAAGCTAAACAAGCCACAGGAGGAAAATCCAGGAGCTGGATACTTGGGGCTCTCATAAATGACAGCAAGCTCAGCTCTAATTATTGCCCTGTAATCTGCATGTCATGAATAAGTTGGTAATTCAGCAACAGCTGCAATCACTGCACAGTTATTTGCTCTTTGCATTGAAATAAAACAGCAGGGAGGATGGACAAGAATTGAGTGCTGTGTAAATATTCATGGTCAACCTTTTTTTGTCAACAGACCCTTAGCATTCTGCTTGTGGAGGCCCCACACAGCAAACAGAGGGAAGGGGTGCAGGGTGTTGCCACTCTGGGCTGTTGTCTGCACACCCCAAACTCACCCATCAGCCCCAGCACGAGCTGAGGGCTGGGAGGAAAGGTGGATAATTCAGAAAAGAAAATAAAAACTTCAACCACAACTAAAATTGAGGCATTTCTTGTGCTGTTCTTGGAGCCATTTGGTTCACAGATGTTTTTAACAGCTTTCAGAGTGTGGGAGTTGGAGCCAACAGGGCACCCACCCCATGGCCAAGGGGCAAACTTGCTGTTCTCGTCTCATTTTGGGTGCATGGACTAAAGGTTCGTGTTTTGTGCAGTGAAAAATACTGAAAATGAGCCCTGGGAGAACATCATCAGGCTCAGGGGTTCTCCTGTTGCTGCAAGGGATTCACTGAGTCTCCTTCTTTCATATCCCACTGGTGAAAAAAAACTCAACATTGGAGTTGACTTCTGAGAAAGTGAGAAATCAGGGAGTGAAGCTGCCAAGCAGATAAGGCCCAAATATTTCAAGCTGTTTGATGATAAAAAAGCCAGAGTGAGGAGGCTGGTGATCAATCTGGGTGTTGATTGCACAGATCCAGCAGACACATCCATCCTGGAAATATTAGGAATGGAGCAGTTGCTCCTTCAGGGGCCTTCCTGGCTCCTCCATTTGTTCTGATTTATTTTCTTTATTTTTAATTTATGCTGCATTTATTGCAGAATCAGCTGTTTAACAAATTCCTGTGCTGCAGCTCCCTACAGGAGCTCTGTGTTCCAAAATCATTACTGTTATTACCAAATCCTGTGTCCATAGAGAGCTCCCCCAGCAGAGTTATTGCCAACAACCCCTTGCCAGGGGCAAGCACAGAGCCCAGGTTAAGGTGACCCCAGTGAGCAGCAGAGATTAACGTGTCAGGAAGGGGGAAAACAAATAGAAACACACACCAAAAAAACTTCTTGGGAAAAGCTGAGCAGGGATGTGGTGCCACAACAGCTGCCTGGGAAGGGAAGGGGAAGGATCTTCCCCACTGGCTGACACTGTGATTACACCCACACCTACAGCACCTTTGCTCATGGGAAACAACCTCTTAAACTGCTCTGCACTTTGCTTTTGGCCACCCCATTTTACTGGTGCTTTTTAATTGGCAAATTCAATTGTGGATTGAGGATAAAAGAGCTTTGCCCCCCTCCCCTCAGTATAACAAACACTGAAAAACAGTTTGTGATTGAGAAGTTCACTCCCTTTCCTTTTCTTCCCTTTGCAGTTTTGAAACACGAGGGCATTTCCAAAAAATCAAGGTCTATACACCAACAATTATGATGAATCATATTATTAATTATATTATTAATTATTATTATTTACGATATTACTGATATTATTAGGCAGACTTTCCTTTCAAAACTTGTTGCTAACCCCCAATTCAAACAAGAGCATGTCTGAGTTCAAGCTGAAGGTTGGGGTGCTCAGCTCTGCTCCCCAGCCAACCTCTGTGTGCAGCCAAAGGTGAGATCTGCAGCATTTTGGAGCTTCAGGGGGTCAGGGGGTCCTGCCCTTCTGTGCAGCCTGCAGGGACACAGCCCTTGCCCCCACCAAGGAATCAGCATCAGAAAGTGCCCACAACACAGCCCTGAGGTCGTGGTTGGTTTTTACTCCTTTTCTTCTTGAACTTTTTAGGGAAGGGTTGTGGAGCCAACATTTCCTCCATCATTTTCCTCCCTCTCCCTCTGCAGTGTCCTGGTCACCTGATAATAAACAAAGCCAAGGTGTCCCTTCAGCCCATGAGTGACCCCTTGGCACTTCCAATGCCATCCAAAGCCTTTCTCAAATCCATGATCTCACCCCTAACATGCCCCCAGGATACATCAGCATCCATCCTTCCCTATTTTAACAGTTCTACTTTTATCTTCCAGCTGAAAAACAGCCATAATTCTCCAGCCTGTCTGCCTGTGGTTTTCCCAGGGACAAGATGCACCACTGTAAGAGCAAACAACAACCAAGGTTGTAAAGTTTCCTCTAAATAATTGAAATCACTGTTGGTGCAGACACAGAGGAGTCAGCCAACCTTCTCCATGGAGGACATAATGTACACTACAATTAACTCATGAGATGCTTATTAGCTACTGATCAATTAATGCTGCTTTTTTTTTTCCAGAGTATTTACTCTTGAGGATAAGGGTGTCCCAACTTCCATCACAGCCTCCCATGCTCAAAATGGGAGATTGGCCATTTTTTCTGGTCTGGATGAACAGACTGGGCTGAGTGCTGGAAGTTTGGGATCCATCTGTGATTTTCCCACCAATGGAAGGAATCACAAAGTCCTGCATTTTCTCTGCTTTGTAAACAATCCTTGTCCCATCCACTGTCACGCTTTTAAATTATTATACAGGGAGTCCTACACCAGCTCTCAGTGCAATTTACTGAGAAACTGGTGGGCAGAGGAGCCATTGCAAGACTTGAAAAATGTTACAGCAGCTTCGGAGGGAGGTTCAAACCCTCTGCTTTGGGTTTGGGTGCCTGGCCCAGTCAATGGCAAAGGGAACATCTGTACCTCTTCCCACCCCTTCTGGTTGGTTTCCATTGCACTGTCTGCTAACAGTAGACAAAAAAAAATACTAAAAGTTCCTCTCTTTGAAAGCCATTAAAATAAAATAAAAACCCTCTGCAAACAATCTGCATTTTATCTTCTTAATGCCTCTAAAGCCTCCACTTGTCTCCAAAAATAATTGCACTCAGCAAGGGTTGAAGTATATTCTTTCCAAGTCGTGGACCAGATGTTCCACTGAGACCACTACACAGTTAACTACCAATGAAAGTAATTCAACAAACTAAATGCTGATTAAATAGTGCACACACACAGCCAGGCGTCGTTTGCAGACAAGAAATATGATTTGCTGTTATTTAACCTTTAACGACACCGACTGTTCCCTTCCTCCTTGGCAAGGGCGAGTCTGGCCATTGGAGAGGGTTGTTTTGGTTTTACTATCTTGGAAATCAGGTCTTATAAACTCAACACAGGCTGAGCTGCTGCTCGATCGGCCAAGAACCCCCAGTGTTGCTCAAGAGGTCAGTGCTGTTTTCCAGCATGGCCAAGACAAACAGCCCCGTGTCACCCGCTCTGCAGGGACATGCAGGCAGCCCTGCCCTTGTGCTGCCTCTGTGCAGGTCACCACCACATTTCCCCATGAGCTTTGCTTGCTACAGACCTCTTTTAGGCTCCCAGGGTTGGTGTCCATCAGCTGGATTTCAGATGGGAGTGTGGGGAGCACAGTGGAGCTGTCTCAGCCCCACACACTGTGCAAGGGTTCATGACTTGCTCCACATCCTGGGACAACCTGATCTGGTGTTGGGATTGATCATGGGAAGCTGCCAGAGCCCCTCAAGGCTTTGCTCTGCACAATACACCAGCTTCAGAGATGTCTACAGGGAGAGGAGTGGGGAAGCAAAGCTGTGCTGGAGGGGATGCCCCGGCACACGACAGCCACCCGCTTGGACAGTGAGGTGGATTCCTCAGGATTGTGCTGAGCAGTGCAAAAGCTGAGGGCCAAGTGGGGTGGGAACCACCCTGGAGCAGCTGGAGCTTGCTGAGGTCACGGGATGAGCCTGGAACAGCAGCCAGCAGAGGGAAATGAAGGCATGAGCTGACGGCAGCTGCTGCCAGGGCCTGGCAGGTTGGACAGGGAAGTGTTGGAGATGTCATGCCTGGGGCACCTCTTACCTTCTGCCTTCCCTGTCTTGCAGCAAAGGAGGCTCCAGGCTCATTCCAGCTTTGCATGTTTCTGAACATTTCCTTTTATACTCTGTAATTGCATTTTTGTACCAAAAAATCCTCTAGAGTGAACAGGCTTCCTCTCTCAGAAGACTCATCTCCAATGCAAGTGGAGAGGCACTAATTGCCCTATCAAGGTCTCCAGGGCTTTCCTCAGTATTGTTAGCTATCAAAAATGTGTTCTTAATTTTAGCACTTAGCCCAAATATTTCATTTCTAATTACAAGCTGAGGCAGAGCGTGAGATAGCCCAGGGAACCAGCGAGCACTTCTCCCACCAAACCAGCACAGCACAGACTGGGGAGGGACCTCACACAACCTGGTGGTGGAAAATCCCCAGTTCTGGGGAGGGGACTCCACCAAACACCTTGTGAGAGGCACTACCTTCCCTAGGAAATAAACTCCAGCCCTGGCACGAGGGTGGGAGATGCACTTTGGGGACCACAATGACCATGACCAACAAAACAACAACCACCATGACCATGACCACCATCACCACCACAAGCAACATGCAGGGGGAAGATGGAAATGGTGCTCTGAGTCCTGACTGGACCAGCCAGGCCAGGAACAGACTGGAACTCTGTGATGGGCTTCTGGCATGTCCATGCCATGATGTGCTCAGACACATCCTGATTGCAAAGCAGCAAATGCAGAACTTGGCTCCTACAACTCATGTTTTTATTTTCTCTATAATGTTGTGGAGCTGCCTTGGTTTTTAATCCGTGTAATTAATGACAGTGAGAAAGGGATAGTTCTCATCTCCTCCCTTTTCCAAACATTACAATCTGCAGGGTGGGACCAGGGCAGCTCTGCAGCATTTCAAGTGAAAAAAGACAAAAAGCAGCAGACAGAGGCATTTACCTTTTGGCAAGTTCAGAGGTGTCTCTAAGGATGATGATTTTTAAATCCATACTGTGTGAAAGAATTCAAATTACATACTTACAACCCCAAATATTGTAAGTTGCATGTCTGGAAAAACAAGAGGAATACTCTTCATTTAAAAATGACTTTGAAAAGGATTCCTGGGTCCCATCTGAAATACAAAAGTCTTTTTTAACAAGAGATGTCATCATACATTTATTTAAAGCTTTAATGATATGTTTTGGGACATCAGCTACGCCTGAACATTTCTCCACTGCAGTGGTGTGAAAGAGGGAGCTTTTTTCCCCCCATCTTTAAATAGTAAATGAGGCCAATTATCTCATGGTAATTCCAAATGCTAATTTGGTTCCGCTGTACCTGTCAGTGGCCCATCAGAGCAGTATTTCCAGGTTAATTTTAGGAACACATCCACCCTTTCCAGGCTGCTGGGATGAGCCCTGCAGAGCCCCGGGGTGGGGAGGGATGCTCAGCTGCAGCCCAGGGACCACAGTGCATGTGCACAGCCCAGGTACAGCCTGGCAGCAAGAGCCTCCAACCAACAAACCACAGCAAAGAGAGATGCTGAGGGAAAAACTCCAGAGGGATCTCCTCTGCTCCCAAGGGACTCCAAGCCATGGATGAGCAGGGAAGCACCGCTGGGCTGGCACAGCCCAGGTAGTGCTGGCATTGGGGAGCATTGCTGAGATGTTCTAAATAACAACAACGATTTTGCATTGCAGCCTGTTGGGAGCTGGCAGCAACTGAATGCTTTGGGAAGGACCATAGCACTTCGATTTATTACAGATTAATTGGATTGATTTATTGGTTTTTGTTTCTTTTTAATTAGCCTCATTAAAAGCAAAACGATCTTCCTACTGAGCATGCAAATAAGAGAGCCGCGGGCCGGGCGCTGCCGTTCCCGGTGCCTTTGTTCAGAATTAGCGTTGCAAACCAGGCAAGATTTATTAATGGTTCCTGGGAGAGATTAGCAATGAGGAAACAGCTCAGGGAGGATTAGGAGCCAAGCAAGTATTAGCCAGTTTTTTGATGGAGTGTTTGTCGAAAGTTGCTCTTTGAGTGTGAAGTGAGGCAATGAGTGCCCTTCAGCAGGCTGGCAGCCACAGGGCAGGGTTTGCTCCTGGTGATTCATCCCGGTTTGCTGAATTCCAAGGTCTGTTGACTTCAGCTGGTTAATCTTTTTAAAAATATATTTTTTAAAAAATAAAGATCCTATTGTTAGTCCCTGTTAGGCTATGGCTTAGTATCAGGCTTATGATGACACTGGTCTGGGGAAGGTGCCAGGTCACCCGGCCCACAGAGGGACTGAGGACCTGGGTGTTCCTGGACAGAGTGTGCAGCTGCAGCACAACACACTTTGCTCACTCCTAAGCAACCTGACCAGAGAGCTGGAGATCATTTCCCCCCTTATTTACATCCAATTTTGTATCCTGAAAATTTCTTCTCTCCTTCAGTATCAGGAGGATGAGCTCTGAGGTCTCCCATCCTGCAGACCCCAACCCAGCACTTCTGAGCAGAGCCCCTGCCCCCCCAGTGCCCCCCAGGCCTTTCCAACACAGGCAGGACCCTAAAATTTTCCCTCTTGATACCTCATGTCTGGTTTAGAGCCTGAAAGAATCCAAGTGCAATCATTACTCCAATTTTGTCCCCAAAGGACAAAGGACAAGCTCAAGTCAGTGTCCCCAAAAGCCAAGCAGTGTGGGGGGCACCTCATTTGCTCCCATCAATCTTCATCAGCTGCAGAAGCACCAGCTGCAGTTTGTGCTTATGATTTTCCTGACACACTGTGGAAAATACATAAAACCTGGTGCTGTAGAAAAACGTTCAGAGCCAATGCCAAAAACCTGAAACCCAAATCCTTCAAATATCAAAAGATGAAGGAATTTTGAAATTCCATTTCTAAATGAGAACATGAACCAGCCTCTGCCTTCCAAAGATCCAGAGACCAAGGGGTCCCTCCAGCCACAATTCAGCTCAGGGGATTGTCTTCTCTCCCCTCCTCCACCAGAGGACCCTCTCAGGCTCCAGGACAGGTGCTTGGCCAGCAGGTTTACATAGTCCCAACCCCTCAATCCCAGGGCTATTCCCAGAGCCTCCCCTCGCCGTGCTGCACGCAGGACCGAGCCCTGCTCCAGCCAGCTCAAAACATAATTGACTTTTCCCTCCCTCTGCAGTTTATTTTTTGTTCTCCTTTCAACCCAGGGCCGGAGCCAGGCTAGTCTGGTCACGCTCCCCTTGTTTACAGCCAGATTCTCCTGCGTTCCCCTCCCTTGGCCTGGTGCTCTCCAACCTGTCCCTCGCCGGGCTCCCCACCCCGCTCGCAGCCGGGCTCTCCATCCCCCCAGGATGAGCTCGATGTGTCCCAGCCCAAGCACATCCCCACGGCCCAGCCTCTCCCAGCAAACTGCAGGGAGGAGTTTCCTCAACTGTATGTTTTTGCAGGAATTAAGAAAATACAAGCGACGTCTGAAGCAGAGAGCACGGCGGAAGGGCTGCGAGCCCGGCTGTGGGGGAACAGACCCCAGGGGGGCTCAGCCCGCAGGCACAAAGAGGTGTCGGAGCGCCCCATCCCATCCCCGCACCCCGAGCCCCCGCAGCAGCGACACCCGCCACCCTCCACTCCTGCCAAAGGTTTCGCGGGGCGGAATTTCCACCTTTCAGGAGAAGGGACGAAGCCCCCGAAGGAGCCGAGGGCGGGAGGGGGGACCCTCCACCTGCCCGGGGGGCTGCGCTGGGTAGTCGGGCGGTGCTCCGGGGGGGCGGACGGCAGAGCCCGGGGCGGCTCCGCTCGGTTCCCGCACCTTCTCGGGAGCATCCCCCGCCGGAACCGGGACCCGGACCCCTCTCCGGGGTGGGGGGGCCCCCACGCTGCCGCCCCCTCCCCACCCCCGATCCCCCGCCCCGGGCCCCGAGCAGCCCTGCCCGGTCCCCGCCCCGAGAGGTGCCCGCACCCCCCGGCTCCGCCGCTCGAGCTCCCCCGTGCGCCCTGCCCCGGGAGCCGGCGGCGGCGCGCCCGGCTGTCCCCGTCCCTGTCCCCGTCCCCGTCCCTGCCCGGCAGCTCCGAGACCCCGCACCGGCCATGCCGGGGCCGCGGCGGGACCGCCCGGCCGTGCTGCTGCTGCTCGGGTCGCTGCTGGCCGCCGACCTCTACTTCCACCTCTGGCCGCGGGCGCGGCGGGAGCTGGAGCGGGGGGTGTCCTCGGGGGGCTGCCCCTGCCGCCCCGGCCCCGCGCCCCCCGCCCCGTGCCCGCCGCCCCGCGCCCGCGCCGCCCCCGCGCTGCGCCGCCTCTTCGCCCACCCGCTGTACCGCACCGCCCCGCCGGGCCCCGCCGAGCCGCTGCTGGGCGCCCGCGAAGCCCTGCGCTACTACCGGCGGAAGGCGGCTCGCTGGAACAGGTGCGTCCCACCGCCGCGGTACCCCCGCGCCGGGCATCTCCTGGGCACCCCCGCGCCGGGCACCCTCTGTGCGGGCATCCCCTCCGCGGGCATCTCCTGGGCACCCCCTGCGCGGGCATCTCCTGGGCACGCCTTTCCTGGGTACCCTTTTCGCGGACACCTCTTGCACAGGCATCTCCTGGGCCACCTCCTCCCTGGGCACCCCTTTCGCGGGCACCTTCTGTGTGGGCATCTCCTGGGCACCCCTCTCCCGGGCATACCCTTCCCGAGCATCTCCTGGGTACCCCTTTCCTGGGCACCCCTTCCCCAGGTATCTCCTGGGCACCCCCTTCCCGGGCAAACCCTGCACGGGCGTCTCCTGGGCACCCTCTTCTCGGGCACCCCTTGCATGGGAACACACTTCCCCGATCTCCCAGGCACCCCTTTCCTGGGCACCCCCTGTGAGCGCATCTCCTCCATGGTTATTTTCTGGACACTTCTTTCCTGGGTCCCTTTTGTGCTCCCACATCTCCTGAGCACCCCCTTCACTGTTACAAAACTGTACTGGCACGTCCCAGGTGCACCTCCACCAGGCACTCCCTGTATGGGCACCCCCTGCACAGGTACCCCACTGGTACCCCCTTTCTGGGCAGCTTTCCCAGACACCTTGCCCTGCTTAAACATTCCCTGCCTGGGAACAAACCCCCTGGGTGCCTCCTGGCACTGTCTCTGCTGTCAGAACCCCAGAGAAAGGGAAGCCCCAGCTCAGAGTCCTCCTGCTGCTGCCTCTCCCAGCCCCAACAACAGGAAAACTGCCCCATCCCCTGCTCTGGGGGTGGGACTGTCACAAACCCCTGTGGCCCCTGCCCCAAAGAGGGACAATGACCTTCAGCACCAGCTCTGAACATCGACCACCTGTGCAGAATTCAGCCACTGAGCCCTAAGCTCCTGATCTAACCCTCCTTTCAGGAGGGCTGGGAAACATCCAGCATCCCCCAGGATCCCCCAGCTCCTCCCTGCACCCCAACAGCTTTTCCATTCATGCACAAACTCAGATACAACAAAGCTCCCAGTGCACCAATCTCACAGCATCACCTCATTGCCCCCTCCATGGGACAGGGGCAGGACATCTGCAAAGGGATGGCAGCATCTCCTGGGCACCACCTCAGGGATCCCTGTCCTGGCACTTTCTTGATGCCCAGTTTGGTTTCCAGCAACAGAGCAGCCCCTGCTCCTTCTGCCACCTGTTTGGTGTTTGCTGAGTCACCTGGACAGGATTCCCAAGCTCCCATTTTCACCACTTTGATGCCTATTCCTTTTTTCTGTGGGACTCATCCAGTGCTGGTTCCATGCAAGATTTGCAGGAAGAGATGATGGGAAGTCACCATGGAAGGAAACAAAGAATGAATTCCATGGCCTTGAGCAGCATCAAAGGGTGTGGAACCACCTGTGTGCCCAGCCAGAGTCACCCCTGCGAGGCTCTTCCCTGGTTCAAATCAGTCTGGAGCACGTTGAATTCTTCATCTTGACTTGAAGTCCATGGAGGTGGTTTTGGATGTCCCTGGCTGTGCCACAGACCTGCCTTGGGTGCACCTTCTCAGAGCTGAGCAATGTCTCCTGAAGACATCAGGATTTGAGGATCAAGATGGATGTTTCCCAAGCACAATCCTTGTGGAAATGGGGGATATAAACCAAAGCACTTCCAGGCACTTGTTTGATGGTTTCTTGAGCACCATCAGACACCCTCACCTGCAGGACATCCCCAGCTCTTCAGTAAGAAGTCTTCATTCCCCAGTTTTATCTCCCACTTGGTCTAAACCTGGTGTTTTCAATGAAGCTGTGGCTGCACATTCCCCTCTGGTTGTGATGTGGCCGGGAGGAACTTTGTGGTGCTGTTTGTCCTTGACTGACTTTGCTTTGCACCTCCAGGAAGCAAAGGGAAGCAGAGTATTGATTATTCCTCAGTCACTTTGAGATAAAATATATGGTGCTCATAAGTGAGTAAAATCTCCAGAGGGCACGTACAGACTGAGGTGACACACAATGTCTTCTACAACAACCTGCCAACAACCACTGGCACTGCAAATTGCATAAACAATCAGATGGCACATTCCTGGGCTGCTGCTTTTCATAAGACCATCAATTTGCTGTGGGGCTGAACAAATTCCTGCCTCACCAGAAGCACTGCAGAGCTCCGGTGTGGTCAGGGAAAGAGCCACCCCTGTAACAGCTGAGACCCACGGGCAGTGTCCTCATGGAAGTTGTAAATCCATGGCTTTCCCTCTAATCCATGGGTTTAGCAAAGCTGCTGCTGTTGTTGTGGACTGAAGAGAAAGTCCACAGCAGCTCCACACCAGGCAGGAGAGGGTCAGAGGGTTCATGTGCATCCTCTCCTGCAGTGACAGGGTGACAGCAATGGTTCTCCATCACCTGTAGGTCTGACTGTCGGCACAGCAGCTTTCGGAGCAGCAGGATGCACCTCTTGAGTGGAAAAAGCTCCAGCTTAACCTCCAGCACAGTGTGTCTGTCTTCATTTCTGCAGCCAGATGGACATCAGCTGGATGGGGACTGTGCCAGCTCCTGGAGTGGCCCCAGGACACGTCCCGTTTGGATACCCATGGCCAAGGGGAGCAGGGCAGTGCATGTCCTCTTCCATGGTGCTCCCTGGTCTCTGGCTGCTGCCCATCCCTCTGCTGCTCCCCAGCACTTCAATCAGGAGCAGGAGTCTAATTGTAGGATGCAGAATCAGCTGGAGAGACTGATGGGGATGCCGAAAGGAAACAGCAAATGTAAAGCGTCCACACCTCTTCAAAAATGAAAAAAAAAAAAAACAACCAACCACCAAAAAACCTTTAAAACTCCAGAGCTTATTTTTATCCTTGAAGGAGCAGCTTCGAAACCCCAAACTCAGAGCACTGGTGGCCTGAGCCCAGTGTCACCTCACATTGTGCCCCCCCAGCCCAGCAGTGAGCCAAGAGCCAAGGCAACCCTGGGGCTATTTATAGCAGGGTAGAAATGAACCCTGCTTTTATATCATTATGATTTCTTCAGAGATCTGTTTTTACAGGGAAATATTTCAGGAATCTTGAAGGAGACAAGGAGGCAGAGGGAGCTGTATTTTGGGTTTAAAGGCTGGGAAGGGGTTGGCTCTGCCAGGGCAGGGACCATGTGGGTGCAGGGCTGGGATCTGCCTCCCCTTGCATAACCACTGCATTTTTTTCCCCAGTGGTAATCCCTTGCTCACTGCCACCCTGGGGGAGCAGCCTGTGTGCATGGGAGGCAGGAGAGCAAATATGGTAAAATATTTGGGTAGCTTCCCTGGGGAAAATCCTGACTCATTCCTCTACATCACTCTGGGGTTTATTGTCCCTGGCTGTGCCAGGGGTTAAGGTTGTGCCTCAGGGACTTGTCCGTGAGAAACCTGGTGCAGGGCAGCAGGATGGATGGATCAGGGCACATCTGATGGAGCTGACAGCATTCCAGAGCCATGTCCTTGTGTACATGGGGGCTTCTGCCTCCTTTGGAGACAGCCTGAGCAAAAGGCTGGACCAGGAGGGAAATGCTCCAGCACCATTCCCTCTGACCACACACACGTGGACTTCGTGCTGTGGCTGACCTGACCCAATGGAAGACAAACAAACTGGGAGAGGGAACAGGCTCCCATGACCTGCACATACAACCTGTCTCTCCAGTTCCTAGATGTTTCCCAGGATACCACTGAAGCATGTCCTTCACCCCTGGAGGTTTCATCCCTTGCTCACACTTAGACTGGACTAATCACCCTGTTTAGCCCGCTTGGATGGAGAAGGATGATGGAAAAAGCCCAATCAAATCCCAGGAGCCCTTTGCAACCACCAGTGCCAGCTCCTTGGCCAATAAATCCCTTGGTGCATGGTCAGCACTCACTTGTTGCAGCATTTCCTAGAGCATGTTCTGCTCAGGCCCTGGATGAGGTCTGGCCAGGTGTGTGGCACTTCCCTCTCTCCAGCCACTCCGTCCCAGCCTTGATTAATGTCCCATTCCTTATCAGCCCCATCTCCTGTTTGCATTCATGGATCTATCCTGGCACTTTCAGTGCAAACTGAACTTCGTTTTCCCTTTATCAGGATTGGCTGCTCTGTGCACAACCTGGCCAGTGTTAATGAAAATCTAATACTCTGTCAAGTGGAATAAATGACCTTTCAGATCCTGAGTGTGTGTCCCAGCCTTGGAGGTCCTGAGGTTGAGGAAAATGCCAATTGAGTGCAAAGATGATTTTGGATTATTACTGACCTTGGGAACCCCCTTCAGCTTCTCCTGCCAAGAACCTTGATTTTAATAGATGATGGGCAGGATGGTGCTGGATGGCCTCATCACATCCCTGATCACCAGACTGAGGGCTGTGAATCTGGTCATGGAGGCAATTTGTGGCTCTTAGTGACTTTTTTCCCTGCCTGGGACCTCCATCCTCAAGAAAAAAACTCTGTCAGAGATGTAATGACTATAAAGGCTGTTCTCTGTGGAGAATTGCTCAGACAAGACCCTGTTGTTCTCCTGGGCTTCCCAGACACCTCACTGAGCAGTCAAGACCCAGGTTACCTGCTGTCACATCACCACCCCTCCTCGTACCTGGACAGGAGCCTGTAGTTCCTCTGGGAAGTGCTGCATCATCACACACCAGCCCTGACACCCCTCCAGGTCCTTATGGGATGAGGAAAAGACAACAGAGTCCTTCATGTTTCCTTGAGGCTGCTTTCCAGGGCTTTGCAGAGGCAGAAGCTGGCACAGTTTGTGAGACCTTTGACAATCTCAGTCATCACTCCCATCATAGTCACCTCAGGTGGCACCCGGAGTCCTTTTTCACCCCATGTCCCTCCAGCTCTGCTCCTGCACCCTCCCCACTCCCCAGCAGACTCCAGGCACAGAGCAGAAAGGTTTCCCATCTCATGCCTCATCCTCACCACCTTGTCACTGCTTCCTTCCAGGAGACACAAGCTCTACAGGGAGGAGCTCAATCTAACCTCCCCGGCGGCGCCGCTGCCGCTCCGACCAGAGGCCAGTTGGCTCCAGTTCCACCTGGGCATCAGCCGGGATGGGCTCTACCCACGCTCCAGCCCTGTTGTTAACAGGCTCCTCCAGGACATGCAGGAGTTCCCCACTGTCAGTGCTGGTGAGCACCTTCCTGCCACAGGGACTGGGATGGGGCTCTGGGAGCTGCCTGGGGCTGGGGGGCTCCAGCCCCCACAGATCCCTTCTGCAAACAAGGCAGGGCTCCCTTGGAGTCTGGAGTGGGATCTGCAGCCAAAGATGGAGCCCAGCAAGGTCTCACCACTCCTCCTGCCCTTGCAGATTACAGCCAGGATGAGAAGGCACTGCTGGGAGCCTGTGACTGCAGCCAGAGTGAGTGACACTTGGGGCTCAGCCCTGCACCCCATCGCTTTGGTTGGCCCCACTCACCACTCCTCCCTCCTGACCTTAGCCAGGAAAATGCAAAGCCAGGCAATGCCAGGCCCTTCTCCCTCCCATTAACCCCCAGTAGAGGCTGGAATAGTCAACCATAGAATTATTAAGGTTGGAAAAGTCCTCTGAAATCATTGCTGTTCCCCCAGCAAGACAAAGCCCAACACTAAAGCATGTCCCCAAGTGCCACATTTACCTGCTTTCTGAACACTTCCAGGGATGATGATTCCACCAGTTCCATGAGTAGCCTGTGTGATGTGGGTACCAGGACACTGGTACACCACTGGTTTCTGCTGGGGAGGAGTAAAAATCCCACAAGGGGATGTAACAAATGGGGCTGTCAGGAGAGGGGCAGGAAGGAAATCTCTGTGGCACAAGGAGGGGGAAAGAAGAAAAACAACTAGAAAGAGAAGAGCAGCTGGAAAGGGTTGATGGGATGCACTTACTGGGGTGGAAAGCTGCTTTGTGCTGGGTGTGTAACTGAGTCTTCCCAGGCAGTAACATCCTGTTTCCTCCCCAAGTTGTGAAGCCCAGTGGTGTGCACCTGAAGCTGGTCCTCAGGTTCCAGGATTTTGGGAAAGCCATGTTCAAACCCATGAGGTAAGGATGCCAGCAGAGCTGCCCTGAGCCCCCTGCAGAGCCTGAACCCTGCAGGGGATGCCCTGTGAGCATCCTTGGCAGGGACAGCCACACCACAGGCACATCTTCCCCCTGCTGCACTCGGATACCTGGACAGCTGAGCAGGTTGAATTATTCTTGGCTGCTCACGCCAGCCCAGGAACACACGTGGATAAACACCAGTGTTTCCACACTGCTATTGATGTTGGAAATGTCTCAGTTCATGGATGCCAGATTGCAAAGGACCTCGGGACACTTTTCTCCTGATGAGGGACTGCTCAATTCCTCCTCTTCCCCATCTGACTTTGGAGTTTACCTTGTTTTTCCTTGGATTCCCAAGAGTGTTCCCAAGAAGCAGCCATCAGTCTCACCTGGCAGCTTAGTGTGGTTCCCCCCCCTGCTTTCTCCCAGGCAGAAACGCGAGGAAGAGACTCCTGAGGACTTTTTCTACTTCGTTGACTTCCAGCGGCACAACGCAGAGATCGCTGCCTTCCACCTGGACAGGTGAGCACCTGCCACAGCACCTGCCCCTCCTGCTGCCACTGCCTGCTCCTCTGCCCATGGAGAGCTCTGGCATGGGAAAAGCCATGCTGAGCCCTGCAGAGATGCCCAGCCTCAGAGAAGGCATTGCTGTGCAGCACCCTTGGGGACCTGATGTGTTATTTGGGGCTGGGGTGGCTCTGACTCTCATCTGACCCCACGACTCAGCTTTGCCTTGGCCACTGCACAAGAACAGGTGAAGTGCAGGTTGGAACAGGTCAGATAGTCCCCTGACTGTCCCACAGCCACACGCACATCATCCCTCCCCTGTATCCAGGTGCAAAGCTGAGCTCAGGGAGCAGCCTGGATGCCCTCCCAGTGGGGGAGTCACACACAATCAGCAATCAGGGTGTGTTTTGGATTGAGAGGAACTGCAGAGATGCAGTTTTAAGCCCTCAGCTAATAAGCAATTAACCTGGCACCTCTTCCCAATAGGGTTTGTATTTAGTTAAAAAATCAAATATACCCTTCTCAGAGAGTCTTTCTCCCCTTGATAGGATGAATATTGAACATCAAGGGAAAGCGATCCCTGATGGTGATGGTGGATGGAGGTCTCCAGTTCCCACAGGATAAGCAGGACTAGACTAAGTCCTGTAGCTCTAACTCCAAGTGAGGGAATGAAGGGAGCTGAATTCCCTTCCCAGTTCTGCCCCTACACCACCTCAGTAACTCTGCTTGACTCAGCTACCACCAGCTCGCCTCTGCAGCTCCACTGCCACAAAAATGAGGCCAGACTGCTTTTCTGAAGTGCTTTGTGGTTTTCAGAGCTGAAAGATGCTAGATGAAAGCAAATGGTTTTTTTTTCCTTTAAAGTTGCTCAATAAGTAACAGCCTAAATCCTGTTTTGTGCCCGATTCCCAGGAGCAGAGGGCATTACCCAGGGAGCAAAGCAGAGCATTAGCCAGTTCACCCCATGTTACTGACTCAGCAATCAGCAACAGCTTCCCACTCTGTGCCAGGAATGCCTTCCTGCCCCAGGCCCTGAGGTTTTTAAGAATATTTTAGAGGAATCAGCTGGGCTTGAGTTCCTCTGAGGGTGGGTTTCTTCCTTTGCCATGTTCTACCGGGATCAACATCCTTGCTCTGTGTCAAACCAACACTGTAGAAGGGCCTGAAGGGTTGTTCTGACCCCTGAAGGACCTCACTTGTGTGCAAGGGGATGGGAGAAACTGAGGCAAGACCTGTTAGGGGAAGAGACAGGAATCCTGGAGAACATCCAGGTTGTTCCAGGCAGCAGCTATTAAAATACTAAAATCCAAACTCAGCTGCATTTGGGCCCAGAGGGCAAAATGGCTTTTTACTAGAAAGAATCTGGGAGGAAAAAAAACCCCACATGTGTGCAGTGATCCAAGGGCTCCTGGTTCCCTGACAGAAGGGATGAGGGCAGCATCTGCCATCCCACTGTGCCATCCTGTGCAGCAATGTCCCTTTGCACTGTCCCCTTTGGGCAGGATCCTGGATTTCCGGAGGGTGCCACCCACAGTTGGGAGGTTGATCAATGTCACCAAGGAGATCCTGGAGGTCACCAAGAACGAGGTCCTGCAGAGCGTGTTCTTCGTCTCTCCAGGTGGGCGGGTGTTTGGCTGCCACAAGCTGGGGGGAGGCAAGTCATGATCCAGGTGATCTTTAAGGGCCCTTCCAACCTGGACTAACCTATGCTGATGGGAGCAAGGGCAGGGTCTGCAGGCAAAAGGGGCCACAGGACTCGTGCTGTGGTGCAGAAATTAAATTCCTGGGTGAAACAGATACACAAAGACTTGGTTACAGCAGAGGTGTCCCTCTTCCAGCCTCCAGCTGGAATCATCTTCCAGATCTATTCTCCTTGCTTTCTTTTCCTAACCTTTCCCTTAGTGCGGGACCAGGTCTGTCCATTGACCAAAAACCATGATTTGGCAGTTTCCCATCTGTGGTGTGGTTACACGTGCCACAACACACACAGTCACTGTCAAACAATGGGGAAGGGCTCAGCCACCTTGCAGCCTCCTGGAGATTGTAGCTCCTTTCCCCCATTTTCCCTTCCCCTCCCAGCCAGCAACGTCTGCTTCTTCGCCAAGTGTCCGTACATGTGCAAGACGGAGTACGCGGTGTGTGGGAACCCCCACCTCCTGGAAGGCTCCCTCTCTGCCTTCCTGCCATCCCTCAACCTGGCACCACGACTCTCCATCCCAAACCCGTGGATCCGCTCCTACTCATTTGATGGAAAAGAGGAGTAAGTGGGTAAATGATGCTGCTTCCATATCTGCCTGGCAGGGAGCACGTCGGGACGGACACACAGAGGGACAGACAGAAACGGTGCGGGCAGAGGAAGACCAAGGTTCAGGGTGCCCAGAATTAATCTAATCTAAAGCTTGGGCATTGGCTGGGTTTGAATTGCAGTCTCCTGTGAGCATAAGGAGGGAGGTTTGAGTGCTCCTCCTCTCCATCTCCAAGTGGGAGATGGGCTTTGAGGGGCTGTTGGGACAGGGCAGCAGCACCAGAGTGAGTCTCTCCCTTCTCTGTCTCCTGCAGGTGGGAAGTGAATCCGCTCTACTGCAACACAGTGAGGGAGATCTACCCCTACAGCAATGGCAACAGGCTGCTCAACATCGTGGACATGGCCATATTTGACTTCCTGACAGGTACAATGGGGAGGGAAAGATTTCCTTCCTTCCTTCCTTTCTTCCTTCCATGTAGGCCTTCAGCATCAGTCTTCCTGCCCTCTCTCCCATGCCATGGTGCTTCTCAAGCTCATCCCTTCTCCTCCAGAGGCAGTTTGGAGAGGCTGCTGTCTCCCCACAGCCTCCAGGCTCACCTCAGCCCACTCCCAGCAAGGTGAAAGCAGCAGCTCTGAGCATCTTAAACACCTCCAGCATGGCAAAAAGTATTTCATGTAGATCTGAAAGAAAACATAGGATGGTTTAGAAAATTACCTGGTCACAGGCAAGGGAAACTCTATTGCTCTGTCTGCCCTTTGCCAGGGAACATGGACCGTCACCACTACGAGATGTTCACCAAGTTTGGGGACGATGGATTCCTCTTGCACCTGGACAATGCCAGAGGGTGAGGCTGCAGGAGGAGGTCAGGGAGGGGAGAAAGGTGGTGTGCAGGCACTAAACTCTCTGCTTTTTGCTTTACCCCCAGGTTTGGGAGGCATTCCCATGATGAAACCTCCATCCTGGCCCCACTTTCCCAGTGTTGCATGTAAGTCCCAGCTTTACCTTCCTTCCCAGGAATGTTGGTGCTCCCTCTGTAATGGGACCCCAGGCCTGGTTCTATCCAGCAGCACAGGGAAGACACTGCTAATCCCAGTCCAGGGGCAGGCTGGATTCTGGAGCATGGATGTACAAATGGAAAAGCATTCATTGATAGACCAGAAAATACTGTCCATTGGATCAAACCCTTCCAGAAAGGCCTATTAGCATTTCCCAGTCCATCAATATGAGGTGTTATCAGGAGGCACAGAAATCTCCATCCAAAATCCTGGTGGAACTTTGATGCAGTTAATCAAGTTTTCTCTTCCCATGGCATTAAGGAGAAGCTCACAAATTTAACTATTTGAACCCTGTCTTCCCCCTTTTTTAATTCACATAAATCATCACTGAAAGTTCAGAGCCAGAAAAAGCTGCTCTTCCCTGTAGTGTAACCTCTTTCCTCCCTGCACCTGCTCCATCTCACCCTCGAGGTGGTGACTGCACTCTCCCCACACACCTCTATTACTGGATCTAATTTTGAGAACTGTTATTTGCTCCAAGAAGTCTTTTCATTTATAATTGCAGGTTCACAGTGAATTCTTCTGAACTCCTGTTTTGTGCAGTGTAAAATTAACTCTGCCTCTAAATTTGACCTGCATACCATAATATCCACAGGTCAGATCAGTCTCATTCTTCCAGATCCATCTCCCAGAAACTGCTCTTAATTTAATTCTCCTTGTAAAAGGCAGTGGTAAGAGAACCTGCAAGCTGCACCTTGTCATAAACCAACTAGGGCCAAGAACAGTGTAAGATCAACTTGTGTTGCCTGAGGGAGACACACAAAACCTCATTTCCCACAAAACCTCCCACAGAGGCCACAAATTTCAGCCTGCCCTGGCCAACCACTTGGACTCAGCCCATCGAGTCACCTCCTTGGTCCCACATGAGCTGAGCCATGTACACACCAGCAGGAACAAACTCCTCCAGCCCCTCTGGAGAGGCAGCACTGGAACCACAGGGATGCTGAACATCTGCTCACTTCCCTGTTAAACACATCCATCTCCTTCCTAGCTGAGTTATTCTCCAAGTCTGACTTGAGTCTGGTGTTTTTAGCTCCTTTCACAGCTCCCACCCCAGCCCTTGTCCCACACGTTGAATCCCACAGCTCTCCTCTCCCAGGATTGCTCCCAGTCAATGTCACAAACACAGCCATGCCATGAGATGGTGTTTTCCCTGAAAAGGTCCAAACCCTCCTCGAGGCACAGACAGGCCTGGAAACAACCCAGCAGAGTCCCTGGAAGGCTCAGGGTGAATCTTCAGCAGTTCAGCACAGCCCCAGGGTCGCAGCTGCCCCGTGGGAGCGCAGCGGGGCTGGCAGCAGGATTTCCATCTCACGCTCCTCTCCGTGGTCTGTTTGTTGTGGAACTGTTGCAGCATTAACTCAGCCTGTCCCCACGGGGTCAGAGCAGCCTGTTCTCCACCTCCAAGCCCTGTTGCTGTTCGGGGCAGAGCGAACACAGCTGGTGTTTACCCACTGCAGCTCCTCGGCCGCCCGTTGCCCCGAAGGACAGAGCACAGATGTTCCTCCACATCTGCTCTGTGCAGCTCCCTCTGGCAGCAGCACCATCTTGCAGCTGGGAGTTAAAGAATCAGTGCCAGCCTTCACACTTGAGCCATTGATCATTCTTTTCAGGAATACTCATGCAGCAGGATGATGCCTGTGCCCATGACAGCTGGTCACGGCACTGTCCGCCCTCCCTCGTGCAAGAGGCATCACTGATCACAGACACCCAGCTTGCTCTGCTGCTCCTGGTTTAGATTAGATATTAGGAGAAAAATTTCATGGAAAAGGTTGTAAAGCATTGGAACAGGCTACCCAGGGAAGTGGTGGAGTCACCATGCCTGGAAGTGTTCAAAGAACACATGAATGTGACACTTGAGGACATGGTTTAACAGTCAACATGGTGGTGCAGGGTTGTTGGTTGGCCTTGATGATCTTAAAGGTCTTTTCCAACGTTAAGAATTCCATGATTCTCCCCAACACTTTCAGCACCTGGTACAGCCCAGTGGCTGCTCATCCAGGCACAGCCACAGCCACAACCCTGTCCCAAACAGCACAGGGCCTGGTACAGCTACAGGGGGAGCCAGATCAACATTCCCAATCGATGCCCTGGGTTACAACAGCCATACAGAGGCAAATTCTGGACCTCCCTAAAAAGGGTCTGGCCACACCTTTTTCCATCTGAAAATTCTGGCTCAGCTAAATCCAAGTGGTTCCACAAAAATGGACCACTTTGTTTCCAAAATTGAAAGGGCAATAACTAAAATTAGAGATGCTGAGGATTAAAGTGATTTCAGAATACTTAGTTTTGTGTCCAGAACTGTTCCAAGATTGTAGCTTTTCATCCCACTTCCTGTGAAAGGGAAATATTTAAATCTCAGTATGTCTTAACATCAGTTCCAGGAAATATTCCCTCTGTTTCCTCAGAGTTTTGACAGGAGATACTTTGCCATTCATGCCTCTTCATTTACCTCCCCCTCTGCTCCCATCTCATAACCATCATCCCTGGGGACATGGCACCACCCTGCAGGAACGTGGGGAACTGGGTCTTCTCTGACTCAAGAGGAAAAACACTCACTACTGAGAACTTCAGTCATGTTTTTCTCTCTGGTGACAGAAATTTGAAGTGCAAATACTCTGGAAAAACACAGGAAGAAGCAGAGGTTTCTGCAAAAAAATTCATTTCCTTCTGAAAGGGAAAGATACTGTTGCAAAAATGTTTAAGTTTCCTCACCCATCTCTGCCCTGCCTCCTTCCCCTGCTGCCAAGGGGCTCGGGGTTTTTGTTGGGATGCTGCAAGAAGTTTGCATTGTCACCCAATTCCTTTTTTCCAGAATAAAGAGGACGACGTTACTGCGGCTCCAGCTCTTGGCCCAGCCTGAGTATCAGCTCAGTGATGTGATGAGGGAATCCCTCCTGCAGGACCCCCTGGCCCCCATCCTCACCGAGCCCCATCTCCTGGCTCTGGACAGGCGGCTGCAGCTCATCCTCAAAGCTGTGAGCAAGTGCATAGACACCTATGGAGAAGCCACAGTGGTGGCCAACGACACGGCACAGCCCCAGGTTCCTGTGTCAGACAGAGTGAAGCTGGACACTTAAACAGCCCTGAACTTGTGCTCAGAGATGAGGAAAACCCCTGCAAGGCAGGTGGAAGGTTTTAATAGCTGGTAATCCACCTCCAAACACTTGCAGAGACTGGGAAGGGAAACTCTTCAGGAGATCCTCAAGAATCACACCAAGCTTCTATGCTGGTGCTCAGCCAGAGCTTCTGTGCTTGGCCAGGGTGTTGGTGTGACTGCAGCAGATCTGTGCACCCCAAACACCAGCTGTGTGGTGGAAAACCAGTGGTCTGCCATGCTGGAGCTGGTTGTGCCCTTGGGAGGGTGGGGGAACACATGGCCTTGGTTTGCTCAACCTGCACAGGGATCTCAGTCCTGGTGAAGGACACAAATAGATCCAAGGATGAGGCTTGAATAAAGAGATGCCAAGAAAAGTTGTCCTCTTATTAAGTCTTTGTTCTGTATTTAAAACTACATGTTTGAGAAAAGAGCAATCTTGCTTCACAAGAGCAGTACCTGACACTGAGAGAACATGTTGACTCAGCTCTGTCAGACCAAAGAGCATCTGCACTTACTCACCATCAGGTCTGTGCTGCCTCTTGGTCTCTCCATCTCTCTCGCTCTGTGCCTGTCACATGAGGCCCATTGCCTCACAGGGCAGGAAAACCACTTCTTTTACCTCTCACATGGGTGGAAGAGCCAGTCTGGGTTACAAAACAGAGGCAGATCTGTGTTGCCTTGGACCCCAAGGAAAAAAAATTACAAGTCAAGTGAAACTCCCCCAAAACTCAAGGTGCTCTGAGACACAGAACTGTATTTTCTATTCCAGAACCCACCCATTTCTGATGAAACATTTTGCCAAAGAGGGGGGTGATCCCCCTCAAGTCATCTCCTCATAAACTTCAAAATCATTTAAGTTATCATAATTCCCTGGAAAATAGACATGGTATCCTGCCCCCCATCTCTGTGCATTTTGAAGAGATGGAATAGAAACTGGAGATTAAACAAGTAGTGAGGGAGGGAATTATCATAAATATTTCAGTTTCCAGTTTTCTCCTCACCTCCCAGCAACAAAGTTTAGGAATAACTGGATTACTGAAGCTCTCTTTAATAGCTTTTCCCTTTAACTGTTCAGGAATGATTGCAGTGAGACTTTTGGCAGCCTGGGGAAAGCAGTAGAGAACTTTGTTGATAATTTATCATCCTTTAGGGGGAAAAAAGCCAACAAAAAACCCACACCACAAGCAATTACTAGAAGCTCATTCTAAACTAACCTTTAAGTCAAACAAAACCCACCTCCAGCATTGCAGACCTTACAGAGAATCCTAAAACCACTGTACAAACACTGTCAGGCAGCAGTTAACAGGTTCCCAGGGGCTGCTGCACCTTCCACTGGCTCTTTTCTCATGGGCTGGAATTTTGCCCATCCTAAAGGGAACTGAGTGACAGCAACAGTAAGAGCCTGGATGATGCAAGGAAGGAACAAAGCTTGTTTGGCCACAGCTATCATTTTTCACAGGGAATTGTCCTGCTGCTTCATTCAGCTCCACAATGGTTTGGCAATACACCTGTGTCCAAACTGCAAGACCACAGGAGAGGCTGTAGCTGTGAGTGTGTCCCTACAGGTGCCCATGTGTATGTTTGAGGAAGTTTGGGGTGGTTCTCAGTGAAGAAATTCCTCCACTACTCCAAAGCCACAAAGGTCAGCCAAAAATGCCCAAATAAACTCATCAAAAACCACACAAACTCACCAAAACCCCCACTCCAGGCTCCTTTAGTCTCTCCCAATTCGTGGTTCAGCCACATCCTTCCATTTCCAGCTTTTCGTGTCCATCAGAATTCTCCACGTTGGGGACATCCAGACGTTTCAACTCTTGTGGACTAAGATGAAAATAAGAGGATTTAACTCGTCTCAGCATGTTCGGTGTGTTGGTTTTTCCAGTACAGGACAACGAATTCCCAAAGTTTTATCTCCCTCTACCGGTGACTTTCTGTGCTCTCACCACACGGGACGAACCTCAAATTAACTCACTGTTGCCATGGAATGGTGGTAACTGTTGGCTGCAGGAAGAAGGTGGCAACAGAAGATAAGGTTAAAAGTAGCATTATATAGTGTATATAGTTATAAGGCTGGAAGTGGAGGGTTTTTTTCACTTTTGGTCATAAAAGTTCTGGTTCCAGCCTGGTTTCTTCAGTCAAGAGGCAGAGTGAAGGAAAAAGTCACGGATATTGAAAGGGCTGGTACAATACCAAGGTTGCTTTCTTCTCATTTTTACTCTCCTTCACATGATAAATAAATTTTTAATATATCTTCAAAGTCAGCTGATCCAGTCAGGATCCACCTTGCCCTGAGCTGGATGTAAAACTCGTTCTTTCTGAGCTGCTTCAGGTCATCACTCTTCAAATTTTCCCCTACTTCAGAGTTTAAAATTTCCCTCTTCCACTTTGCACTGTCTGCCCACCAGGACTCCTTCATGATTAAATCCTGACGTGTCCAAACCCTTCATTAAGGGTTTGCATGGATGGGAGAGGCCAAGTTAGAGAAGCTTCTGAGTTCCAATAATCATGTCTGAGCTGGGAATTACCCACTTGAAGAGACCAAAGCAGCACAAGTGGCTGAGACACTCAAGTGGGACATGGACTTTCTCACTGCACAATCAGTCATGCCACAACTCCAGGGAAATTTTCCCAGGCTGGCACATGGAGCCCAAGCTCTCCACAGGCTCTGAGGGGAAGGTTCAAGACCTGAACTCAAACCCTGTGGAGTTAACACCAAACTAATCCATTAAGCTGCTTAGTTTCTACTGCCTCATTCATAACATCCTCTAAAGCCAAAGGAAAACACAACGCAGGGATGGGAATAAAATAAGAGAGATTGATTGCATTTAAGAATTTAAATCATTTTATTGCTTTACCTGCCATTAGGACAATCTATAACAAAAGGAATATAATATAATATATTAGCACATACAGTAAATCAGACTTATAGAGTCAGGTAACAATACAAAAATGGTCCTCTGGTTGACTATAGCTTCCTAGGGCAATAGACTTCATCAATTTGCTGAAGATAGACTAGCAAAAAATTACTTCTAAAGCCCTGAATGTTTGCTAAGGCAAAACTATGCCAATTGTGGTTTCCAACATATTGAAATTGCACACAAAGGTAAAGCTATAACTGTGTTTAATATTTAACTCAGACTTAGCTGATTTATCTTAAAATCTTGTAGGTAAAACTACAAAAGGGAGTAAACAGCAAGCTAAAAAGATGCAGTAGTGAAACTTGATTAGAAAGCCTTATATAAAAAAAATGTGCATTTTTTTGTGGAGCTCTAACTGGTTTACACAGTTTTTGGTGCTTTAATGTAACACAAAGAACACACAGGAAGAAAAAACCTGCAGAGTCAAAACTTAAGAAAAAAGATTTACCAAAAAAAAAAAAAAAGAGAGAAAAGAACCAAAAAAAGGTAGCATTTGCTTATTCCTTAAGGACTCTGGCAGAAATCCTCTACTCAACATCTCCTGAATAGAGAACTCACACCACAAGCATTTCAATCCCCTTCTTGGGATTTCAGGTTCAGAAATACTCTGAAACCTTTTGTAAAGGCTTGATACCTTCTGTATTACTCTGCATCAATGAGCAGACTCTTCCTGATTCTCTACATGCCTGGGAGGAGGTTGGATTTGAATCCCTTCAACCTCAGAAAGGAAGTGAAACGAGGGCTCCATCATTAAAGTAGTTGCACAACAAATGCCAAACTGCTTGCTGTCACTCCCAAATACAAACCTATGCTACTTTATATAAATTACAGTTTAAAGGAAACCTTAAAAATTGCCTACAGTTATTGAACCGTGGAATTCAGTAAAAACTTTTGGGAAGTCTTGATGCACAGAGTAATGGAACACAAAGCTGGGAAATACTGAAATACATTTAAGACTCCGCAACAGATTGAACTTGGAAAAAAAAAAAAGAGTGAGTATGGAATATGTGTGGTGGGAATTCCATAAGCAAGAAAAGAAATCCAAACACCTCTTGGATTTAAACTAGGTTTATAATGAACCATTTAAAAAATTATGAATCAACAGATTTAAAAACTTGAAACAACTGAGTGTTGCAGGACAATTAAAACTAAACATTTTAATTAAAAATTAAAATTTTCTGCCTCACAGTCTCTACCAAGAGCAATGGATCTCTACAGACCAGCCACCTGCAACTGATGCTGGCCAGAAATACTCAGCATTTCTTCCCCCTGGTAACAAAGGGTCACCTGAACTGATGATGATTATTTTTAAAGTCAACTGAGGATTAACAAACAAGTCACAGGGAAAATCAAATGTTTGCTTTCAACTTCTACACCAATCTAAGCACTCAAACTTCACTAACAGCTGGACAGCTGCACATTCTTACACCAATCTATGAACTAGAGACCAGTCAGGCATTGAATGTAACATTTGGTTCTTGCCACTTGGAACGGGAGGAGTTTTAAATGGCAAATCTATGGCTGAAGAAACAACAAGAGAAAAAGATCAGTTGCAGCAAGTCAGCAAAAGAATTAACAACTGCAGTAGTTCACCAGAACTATTAACCTTGAAAGCTTTTGATTTACACTTGACAAAAACAGAACTAAGCAGTCTTAAACCAGTGGACACAGGTACAATTATACTGGTAAATTCCAACTGTGGCTTTCTTAGCAGCTGATGCCTCACAATTGAACCCAGGATTACAGTACCCAGAAAATGAAAAAAAGAACCCACAAAACCCCAAGCCCCAGAAGCTCAATTACAAGGGCAGTTCTCATGTGAAAAGAAGTACAGCAGGTGATGACCACAGCCTTAAAACCTGTCCAACAATTTGAGAAACACCTTTAGAGGGATGTTTTTTTGCCCTCCCTTTGCTGTCACCTCCTTACTCTATGGCAATGGTGTGGTGCCAGGAGGTCTCTCCCTTGCTGCTCTGGCCTGAGTTGGACACTGGTGCACAGAAAGAAGCAACGTCTCCATAGAACTTCTGCTATTAATTTAATGGGACAGAGAGCACAGAAATAATATGCTCTAAATTAATGACAGTGTCATGATAAGCAGTTTATTTTTTTATTTTTTCCCCTTTTTTTTTCTTTTTTTCCTTTTTTATGGTTTGTGTTTGTTTTTTTTTTTAACCAGACAGGAAGCTGCAAATGCCAGTGGCAATGTGGCTCTGCACAAGGGAAATAAAGCAGTCTGCATTTGTGAAGCATGGCTTGGACAGGGAGGAAGGTTTCAGACAGACAGTGATACGAAACTGTTGTACTGCTGGATGTTCCTCTTGAGAATGTCCGAGCACGGGCCCAGGACACGCTCGAACCGGGGCCGGTCCAGCTTCACACATTTCAAGGGGCCACGAGCAACGACCGTGGCAGCACGAGGACGGTTCATCAGCAGAGCAATCTCACCTGGGACAGCACAAAATGGAGCAGAGTTACAAATCAGGAGGCAGAGAAATCACCCCGTTGTACATCACAGAATCAATTGGGTTGGAAAAGACCTCCGAGATCATCAAGTCCAACCCTTGGTCCAACTCCAGTCCCTTTACCAGATCATGGCACTCAGTGCCACGGCCAAGCTCAGCTGAAAAACCTCCAGGGATGGGGAATCCACCCCCTCTCTGGGCAGCCCATTCCAATGCCTGAGCACTCTCTCTGTGAAGAATTTTTTTCTGATCTCCAGCTTCAATTTCCCCTGGCAGAGCTTGAGCCCATCGTGCCCCCTTGTCCTATTGCTGAGTGCCTGGGAGAAGAGACCAACCCCCACCTGGCCACAACTTCCCTTCAGGGAGTTCCAGACAGTGCTGAGGTCACCTCTGAGCCTCCTCCTCTCCAGGCTGAACACCCCCAGCTCCCTCAGCCTCTCCCCACAGCACTTGTGCTCCAGTCCCTTCTCCAGCCTTGTTGCTCTTCTCTGGACCTGCTCCAGCCCCACAATATCAAACTGCATAGAAGGTAACTCAGGCTTTAACACTGCTCAGAACAAATGTCTATGTAGTTACACTGATGGCAACTGTTTAAAAAACTACTTGATTTTGTTATTAAAATCCCTATGTCCACATTCAAGACTCTCTGAAGAAAGCCTGAAGAATTTTAAACACTGGGTCTATTTGAGAAGAGGTCACATTTCAATTAACCATGTAAATTTCCCAGTCAACAAGTAGCTATTCTTCTAATAGGTAATGTATGTTACTGCTCAGTTCTGGTATTTCTAGGAAACTTAGGACAACACAACCATGGTATTGAAGTAAACAAACAAACAACAAAAGACTGATGCACCAGACAGAAGCCTTTGACCCACAGGTGGCCAAAACAAAGAAGATGACTTTGCCATGGGGCTGTGGAAGGTGAGCAACCTGAAGTTCCACTGGATTCCCATTTCCTAAGTTTGTACACACATGCCAAAAGCTTTGTTTCAAATGCCAAACAATGTATTTGGAAATGAGGTTTTCAACAATCCCCTCTTTCTGCTGGTGTAACAACCCCCAACATTCCCAGCAACAGAGGAAAGAAACCACAGCAGCAACTTTTGGGTTGGTTTGTTTGTATTTAAGCAGCTGAGCTGGTTCTCTTTGTGTTCATGACTGAGGCAGGAGCTCAGTGCTCCTTGGAAAATACATTTGCCTGCGTTATCAGAAGGGATGCTCAGAAGAAATGAGCTCACTGGCCTAAAAAAACAGGCTTGCAAAAGAACAAGGAGGTTCCAAGGGAGAGTTAAACCCCCAAGGGACAGGTCTGCAGCACTGGAACACGATGGTCAGGATATTGTTTAGTTTTAAGAGTGGGAAACTCAACAGAACACATCAAGGGAAATACTAGAAAATACTGAAATGTCATACACAGAAAGAAGTCTAGTCCTTGGTCCTGAGCTAAGCAGAGCTTTGGGCAGAGCCAGTGCACTTGAGCCCAGCCCACTTCAGGCCTTGCAACAGAGAATTTGCTGATTTTATCACCCACACAGCTGAAAACTTGGACAACCAAAGGTTTTAGCACGAGGGAAGAGTATTAAGGAGAGAGGAACTACCTTAAACATGAGAAAAAAGTGGGTTTTGAGAGAGAGAGGGAGAGGGCAGTATTTAACCATTAAATAGTAGGTTCTGACCTGGAGGAGAGAAGGCTGAGGAGGGAATCTGATTATTTTATTGCTGTCTTCAGCTACATAATGAGAGACTACAAAGACAAATCCACACAGCTCTCTGCACAGTGAAAGGCAGAGAGAAAGCAACAAGCTGCAGAACAGGAAATTCTTGTCAGGCATAAAGAAAAAAACTCTTCACAACAAGGCTGGTTAAACAGCAAAAGAAACTGCTCAGAGAGGTTGTGGGATCTCCACCCCTGGAGACACAAGGGACTCAACTGGACACAGCCCTGAGCACAATGATGCAATTTCAAACTCAGCTGGGCTCATGGCAGGGAGGTCAGACCAAATCACCACCAGTCTCTGCTACATAGAAGCACTTTGGATCAATCACATCCTGTGATATTTGTGCACACCTGAATGCCAAGAGACTCTGATACTCACCTGACACTGAGTGAAACCACAAGAGTCCAAAGCAGTAATTAAGCAAATCCATCTCATCTCTATCATCCACACAGCACAGGTAAGATGGTGACAGTGGTGATGTCACCACAGTTGCCACCATGTCACTCACCAAAGTAATCAGAAGGTCCCAGTCTGCCCACTTCCACAAATTCCTCATTTTCTGACCGACGCTGTAGCACTGCAGCTGTGCCCTTCAAGAAATCACAGCAGTTACACAACTGGCATTGCCAGCACCACTCACACCCCTGAATTCCACACAGAAACAGCTCCTTCACAGAAAGAACTGTTGTGATGCCTCAGTTAAAAACCACTTCATAGTCCTTGCACAGTTCACCTGACTGCCCTATAAAGGCAGCTGCTCCTCCCTCCTCTCCAAGCATAAAATGTCTTGGATGTTTACATATCCACAGCACTAATTTCTTCCTGGTTTTATTCATAATAGTAAGAATATTATAGTATGACCAGCAAAAAATCCAAAATGGTACCTCTGGCAAGATGTTACTGGCTATCTAGAACAGGTCTCTACTACTCTGAAAAATTAAAACTGGTTTCAGCCAGAAACTTGTTACTTTTTCTCCTGGAAGTACTATTTGTAAAAATAGCAAAACTAAATATAAGTTTTGTTGTCCAGCAAAAGAGATTTCTTTAGGAATTCTCTGTAACCACATTCTTATGTTTCGTTCTTCTCCAGGTGTTTGTTTAGGAACAGAACAAAACCCCAAAAAATCAAGTTCTGAGCTTTTAATTTTGACCTTACTTACCTCCAAAATAATGAAGAACTCATCTCCTGGCTCTCCCTGGACCACAATCTTTTGCCCATCCTCAAACTGTACCGGTTCCAAAGCATCAGCTACAGTGAGACGCTCCCACTTGTCCAGAGATTCTACAGAGTTAATAGTTCATTAACAGAGTGTCTTCTCAAGCCACAAATTACACTTTTTGCTCTGTATTTATACAGAGGTCAATGTATTTCTGGCTACATTTGTGCATCAGATATCAAGACCTGAATTACAGTTATTTTGGCTTGATTCAGAAAGGCAATACAAGGTTTGCAGCCACTTGAATTACCACAACAACATGTAACCATCATAATGTTGGGCAACAGCCCCATTACAATATGGCAATTTTTTCCACTTCAGAACAAAAATCTTCTCACTTACCCAATATAGATACTTTACTAAGGAATTTCTCATACATATTTCTCTTTCTCAAAGTATTTCCCTACAAAAAAAAAAGAAAAAACAAGTACACCAAGTAAGTTTTCTTTCTACATCAAATAAAACTCAAGACAAAAATAAATTTAACCAGACATAATGCATCTCATCTCACAGACCCCAAACCCACAAGATTAAGTGTTTTGAAATTGAGTTATTTCAGTAATATTTCAGTTGAGCAACATTCATGAAGTACTCAGCATTTATTGCAGCCTTATTACACCCTCAGTTCATACTGCATTGGTACTGTGTTGTTCTCTAGTGCCAGATTCTCCCTTGCCCTGTGCCTGAGAGATGCACGTTGAGTAATCAGCTTTCTGATTACAAAAGAGATTTGGAATAAATAATTCCAGCAAAGGACAGGCACAGGCAGAAGGTCAAATGACCAGCATAAGTAAACCCAAAAAGCATAAATTCCAGGTTCTGAAGAGTACTTGCCATCAGGATCCTCCTGTAGCTGTCTCTGTCAATGCCCCACAACTTCACGTTCGTCTTGGCTTTGACGGTCGCAGCTCGGGGGGTTCCATAAATGAGGGCGAGTTCCCCAAAGCTCCCACCCTCACCAACGTTGGTGGCCCACTCACTGTTCACATAAACCTGCAAGGCAGAGCATCCTGGTGGTCACAGACACCTCAAGTCCCTGCTGCTCCCTGCTTACAGGACAGGGAAGTTCTCCTCTCTGTAGACTTGACTGTTTCAGGGTTTCATCAGCACTTCCAACCCCAGCACGATTTTTACTTTCATTGACAAAGGGATTCTCTTTACATCACATACAGACTCTGCAAGTGTAAACTCCCAAGACCCTTTGATAGGAAATAAAATCTCAACAAGGTCTCTTGTCAGAAAGAGCCATGAATTAACTGGACTGGAAAATAAAAAGCCTGTCCCACACCTCAACCACACTCCACCCTGCACTTGTAAAACCTTTGGATTGTGTTGCTGCCCAAATCATTCATTTTCAAACCCAACCCAACTCACAGTCTGTGCAGCCAGACTGAGCCATTAAGGAGCAAAATAAGGTTCTACACATAAGGACTTAATATGAGAAAAGCTGCTAAAGGGAGTGACTGCAGAAGAGGCCTGCAAATATCACAGTACTCTTCTGCCAGGAATGAGCATATCATTAATAAACTACCAATAATGCTTACATCCATTTCTCCTTGATCAACAACATAGAAGTTATCACCTTCATCACCTAAAGAAGACAGAAAATTGAATATACATTAAAAGGAGCAAATCTTACAAACATTCACATTTCACAGAACTGGCATCTCTGACAACTTTGATGTTTAGACTCCAATAAGGTTGACAAAGTTTTGCACAGCTAAATTTCACAGTAATTCCACATTAGGGTGAAATTCCACACTTTGCTGCTTTCCCTCATCTCAGCCCTGTGAAAGGGACATCTGCTGGTATCCAGCAGATCAGCAGCAGTTGCAGGAGTCCTTGGATCCATAAACTGACAGAACATGTTCTACAGAGTCATCAAATGATACTCTCAACAGATAATACATGCAATGAAACCACATCTTCCTATACTTGCTGCACTCCTCACTTCAGTATGAGCTGTGCTTCAGGGAACACAAGAACAAAGGGCCACTGCAGTCAGTTTTTTATATTAAACAAACCCCAAAAACTAACAGTAGCACCAGGCCAGTGTCTGCCCCCATTCTCAAATTCTCCCCCAGTGCAAACACTGGCACTTGCCTTGCTGTATGACAGTCTCTCCTGCGATGTAAGTGACAGGGAACATGGCATCAAAGATGTCACTGAAGAAGAGAACACCAAAATTAGACAAAAGCCTGGACAACTCCTCAAATGCATTTCATACACCTGTACCCCCAACCCACCAAAACTGCTCCTGCAGCCTGTGTATGGTTACAATGACTCCTGAAAAGAGCCTGTGCACCTCTGGACATTGGGATACACTCACTCTGAAGTTTGCCCTTCCAGAAGCTTTAACACTACACAGATTTCTCTCACCTTCTTTCGTTATCATCGAGATGGGTGAACAGCACATTCTTCTCAATAGCTTTTGCCAAAGCAGCCATAGTCTTATAATCTTTTGGAATAACCTAGGACATAATCAGAAAAAGCAACTGATTAATTTTTTCATGACAAGTTTGTGTATTTCACAAGGTAAGTAAATGATTTCAATTGCTACAAAACACTGGCTGAGTTTTTCCAGTTTGTTTCAAGCACTATAAACCCAAACATAGCCAATGTTTACAGACAGTTTGAACACAAGGGAAATAGAATCTTGTTTTATGTTATGCATCTGTAAAAGATCCTTTGATGCTCA
Source organism: Pithys albifrons albifrons (assembly GCF_047495875.1). Classification (NCBI taxonomy): domain Eukaryota; kingdom Metazoa; phylum Chordata; class Aves; order Passeriformes; family Thamnophilidae; genus Pithys; species Pithys albifrons. The sequence goes on along the minus strand of NC_092476.1, from coordinate 1,889,348 downwards.
GTTTAGAAATTTTTTGCAAAAGGACAAGTATCAGTTCAACCTGTGTTTTTCTGTGAATAGCAGCAAGTCTGCTGTGCCATTAGGCCAAATTTAATGTTGGAGCTGTCAAAGCACTTGGTTTATATATAATATGTATACATATGTACATCTAAATAAATATACATTACTTCAAAGGGAACAGGTCTAATGCAGAAATGGTTTAACTGCATGACAGCTTTTTCCATCCACCAATTAAACAGCCTTAAATTAAACACAGGTCTGCTTTTTATTTATGTACTTATTTCAAACCCTGGGTAGAAGGTGGGTTTAGATAATCTCTTGGACTGCAGGTGGAATTTTCAGCAATGTTTAAAAGTCAGAGCACCTTTCTAACATAAGATGCAGCATCCTCTTCTGTGTAGACTTCTGCACTGATGGCCCCACGTCTTGATCGGTATTTAACCACAGGGTTCAGAGGAGGAGGAGGAGAGATCTCATCCTCCCGGGAGTCTGAGCGAGAACCCGACTTCAGTTGATTCAACAACTGTTTTGTTTCCTCCTAAACAGGAAGGGAGACATGTTTGTGTCACATAACCCAGCAAAGGAAAAAAAAAAAGCAGTGGTGTATCGTGTTCCAGTTTCGCCTGCCAGCCCAGGGGAGCTTCCTGTGTGCTGTTATTCCCACATTAAGGCAAACAGGACACAGCAGCATCCAAGATCAAAGGCCTTTAAATGGTAGATATGACTCTCATTCCTCACAGTCATATCACAATGGTGTTTCTTTTAGTAACTTATATTTAATTTATTGAACTATTAGTGTAAACAAGCTGATTCTACAAGTTGATTCAAGTTGATTCTGGAGACACCTCCCCAGTTGCAAACCCCACAGTTCCTCCTTCAGCTGAGAGCTGTTAAAGCCTTTTAGGATTTGAAAGACACAGGAGCAATTCCTGAGAAATCCATGTTACATGAGAAGCATTTGAAACAGGTCAAGTCATGGACCAACTTGATACTCATTAACCAACACTTATTTTAGGAAAAAGAAACATGACCATCACTTAGAAAAGAGCTGGAGGAAGGATCATGGAAGCCAAAGCAGGATTTTTTTTTTATGCAAACCACAGATTTGTCAACTTTCCACAATATTGTATCCACAACATTCCCTCCATCACCTGCTGTGCTGTAGTTACACCGTACAGGACCAGGGTATTTACAACAAAACAAAGTCTACCTTAACACACAGAAATTTGATTCCTCAGAAGATTCACCTTAATTAAAATCAGATTAAAAACAAAGCAGCCAACCCTGGAGTCAGAGCATTTGCATCATAACAGCTCAAATGACACTCCCAGCATTAGGAAACAGCATTTTGGGACATTCTGTAAAAGAACAAGGAGTGTTCTGTTCTCCAAGAGCTGCAGCCCTTGTAAAAGCTGGGTTTGTCCCAGTGTCCTTGATCCCAGCTGGGCAGAGCTGCCTGTCTGGCTCCGGAGGTGCAGGGAGGCCATGGATAACATGGATAACAACAACACCACTCCGAGCAAAGGGCCAGCAGAAAACCACTCCCGGAGTTTACATTCCACCTCTCCCAGAGCCAGGCAGCAAATGCTGCTCCCAGGACTCACATTTCACTTCCTGCTCCCTGCCCATTGATAAAATGGTGCTACATTTCACCTCGGTGGGAGCAAAAGGTATTTTAGAGGTTGTTTCTGCCCTCTGGTTTTAGAGGAACAAGTCTCAACAGAGATGAAATTAAAAATAGCCTGAGCAGCAATAAGTGTTTGGTTTAAAGTGCCTCTCAGAGTGGGCAACACCATCAACCACAGAAACTGTTTGTTCACATACATAAAAAATGACACTTTTTACATAAGTGAACACCAGCTGCTCTATTTCTTTCAGTATCACATAAAATATTAATTATTGTGATCAGAGATTGAAGCACTTCAGCAGCATTTAGCTGGGTGTCCAAACACTGTTAGAGGGACTCACAAGGCCCCCACTCAGGGACAAGGAAACTGCACTGACAGAAAAAATACAACTGGTAACTTCTGCCTGATACAAAATTTAGATGAACACACTTCTTTTAGTATAGCATGGTAGGGCATGGACACAGAAACAAGCTACAGGTGGGTAAGAATGTATTAATTTAAAATATACCTGCTATTCTAAGTAGTCTATAAGCACACTCACCAAGAGGAAGATTCTCCCTGAATGAGACAAATCACAGAACTCTGGAATAAGACTAAAAAAGAACTCCAAGATCATCATGTCAATTAAACCATAAATCTCCAAATATTCTCATTACACATTGCAAGACAACCCTTTGCCATGGAGTGATATCCTAAATTCTTATTTTTTCACCTTTTTAAAATACACCTTTTATAGTTTCTGATACTAAAAGACATTTACTGTACTACCAGATCAGAACAGCCCAGTGTTGATCCTGGTCTTTCAGTTGATCAAGCAGTCCAAAGTTTTCAGTGTCAAGTTATCACTAAATGTAAATTTTATTTTTCCTGACAAATAACAAATAGCTACTAAGCCCATTTAAACATGTAAATGTGTATATTCTTCTAAACTACCATGTTTTGCAAAAGAAACACTTGGGAAAACGGGAATATGCTCAGATGTGTATGGGGAGGCAGGGGAGGTGGTGGGGAACAGGCACAGAGACTCCCTGTCAGTCACACTTCCTAATTCCAGCTTTCCATAAAGCCCAATATGCACAAAACTTCCCCTGTACTCTGTGCTGGTGAGGCCACACCTTGAGTGTTGTGTTCAGTTCTGGGGCCCTCAGTTCAGGAAAGAGATTGAGGGGCTGGAGCGGGGCCAGAGAAGAGCAACGAGGCTGGAGAAGGGACTGGATGTGGCACTGAGTGTCCTCTGAAACACCTCCAGGGACAGAGAATCCACCAGGTCTTGATCCAACCCTACTGGGATCACCAGCCCAGGGCACAGAGTGCCAGAGTGATCACAGTGGGGTTGGATCAAGGGTTGGACTTGGTGATCTCAGAGGTCTCTTCCAACCCAACTGAGAAGAGCAACAAGGCTGGAGAAGGGACTGGAGCACAAGTGCTGTGGGGAGAGGCTGAGGGAGCTGGGGGTGTTCAGCCTGGAGAAGAGGAGGCTCAGAGGTGACCTCAGCACTGTCTGGAACTCCCTGAAGGGAAGTTCTGGCCAGGTGGGGGTTGGTCTCTTCTCCCAGGCACTCAGCAATAGGACAAGGGGGGCTCAAGCTCTGCCAGGGGAAATTGAAGTTGGAGAGCAGAAAAAATTCTTTGCAGAGAGAGTGCTCAGGCATTGGAATGGGCTGCCCAGAGAGGGGTGGATTCAACATCCCTGGAGGTTTTTAACCTGAGCTTGGCTGTGGCACTGAGTGCCATGGTCTGGTAAAGGGACTGGAGTTGGACCAAGGGTTGGACCACGGGTTGATGATCTTGGAGGTCTTTTCCAACCCAATCCATTCTATGATTCTGTGATTCTATTGAATGTACTACACACAATATTTCAAACATGCACTTATTCCAGAGGACAAGCATGTCCAATATCCAGGATTCATCTGGCAGGCTGTAATATTGATTCCTACATTAAATTTCCATAGCTCAAGCTACACTCCACAGCCCAGCCCAGCACTGGGAGCTGTTACAGCTTTTAGCATGTATTGGAATTACCAGGCATGTCTGCACAGCAAAAGGAACACAGGCCTTAGTACACCAAAAGAGACAGAACAAAACCATCATACAATCAATGTGTAGTAACCAGATTCATGGCTTTCATAACCCAGAAGAGGATATTTGAATTCCTACAGTAGCTGTAACAGTCTCGGAGGCAGCAATTTGAATGTTTCTGAACAGAAATTCTAAAGAGTGTTTAAATGTCTGCAACGTATTTTAATAACATGCCAGTGAATCAGCTCTGTTTGTGTGCAGTGGGAGAGATGACTTGTCAGGAGAACAGAGAGAAAATAGCAGCTTCACTTCAGTTTTCAGTGGTGTTCCCTCAAAAGTCAATCTTAGAAAAATAGACTGGATGGAACTGAGGTGGAGATACAGTTAAACAGCTGAATAGACTTAAAAAGTACATTGAAAAGTTGCTCTGCTTTAATAAAGATGTGACAGATGACTTTTGGAAGGTAAAGCACATTCAGTTTCAAGGATTTTTGCTCTACCAGAGCTAATTACTGGGTTGGAGTTGGTTAATGGCAGTCCTGAGCATTTGTGCTTTCCAGACACGGATGTCAGGGAGTTGGAGGCAGCACAGGATGTTCAGTTCCGTTCCTTGACAGCTGGGAAGGTGCAGCATCACCTGGGGAATCTCACACCAACCCATCAGGCTGGGGGGGAAACCACCCAGAGAAAGCTGCAGCAATTTTGAAACTCCAAAAGGCAAGAAAAATGCTACAGTTTCACCTGTAGCTACAGCTGCACTGGTGGGTGGTACAGCCCATGATAAAAGACCCTGACCAAAATTGTAAGAGGGATTTCAGGGTAAAAAACATGACCCAGCCAGTTTTATTTTCAGCTTCCTTGTAGGCTGAGGGAGTACACAGCCAGTCAATGTGCACCAGAATAACATCATCAACTTGCTCAATTCCAGCATACATGTCATTAAATTCAGAGCTGGGCTTGTTGTCTCACTAAAATTAAGTCTCCTTGTTGACCATAAATCCACTGCATTTTAAATCTCCATATATGAATTGGTTTGCAATTTATTCTAAGCATAATAATGCAGTTTGCTTTGTAAAATTTTGTATATCAATACCTGTGGTGATGTGTTACAATTCACAACCTGTCAGCACTTCCAAACTCCAGAACCTCAGGTGAGGAAGGAGCACAGTAACAGGCAGGGACAATGGAATTTTAGGGACTTGATGATAAACTGAGGCAACTACACACATACATAAAAAGCAGCTTTTGTTCATTTCATAAGCAAAATATTCCTGAAATACACTGTCAGTTACAGAAGGTTAATTTGCATCTTTTGCTGATTTTGAAAACTTCCATTAATACACAATTTCCACTACTCATATTTATGAATTCTAATGTTAATTCTATTTACACCTGCAATTAGCACCCAGCTAGAATAAAGGAAAATAAGAAAAAGGTGTAACTCCCATATACAGCACGTACTGAAAGCAGCACCTGCAAACAAGAGCTGTACAAGGTCACAGCTCCATTATCTACCAAGTCCACATTCTGAGTGCAGCCACTGTGCCCAACCTTTAAACTTCCCATTTCCACTGCAGCTTCTTTTCCCTGCCTGCTCGGATATCAACATCCAAAATTAACACATCAAAAGGACCAGAAGTAACTGTTTCAACTGTGAATGGGTTCCATTCCCAAGATCCCAGAACGCTTCCAACAACAACAACAAAACCACCAAACACACCCCAGGACAAACTCAAGAGGAACAACAAAGCAGAACTGAACTCCCAAGAGAAGGCAGGAACAGGCTTGCTCCTCCTGAGATCTGGAATGCAAATACTTCCATTTGACTTCAGCTAGGCCTGGATAATTCCACTGGCATTTCTGTGCTCTACTCCAACTATAGGAAACCAGTTGTCTCAATGTAAAAAGCCAAACAACATCAGAATGTCCATCCAAGGTCACACTCTGCAGTCATCCAGCCACAAACACACTCGTGCACGCTGACCATCAGCTTCCATGAGTAAGCAGTGCACTGGGATTACATCTGCATCCCAGCTGGATGAGTCTCCCTCTCAGCTTATGCTCTGTCCTACATGCTTCAGTATGACAGAGGTGCATAAACTACTGGAAAACACAATTTGTTTTCCAAAAGCACCATTTCCAATAACGGCCAACACAGACCCCAGTCCAATCTGCAGCTCAGCCCCTAAATCACAGAAATAAATTTAAATTCACGTTGTTCCACTCTCCTTCCCTCCCATTCTGCATTTTTACCTTCTCCAACCTTTCAAAGTACTCTCTGATGAATCCCATGGGCCTTTCAGGTCTCACTGTGCATAACTGTACAATGCAATCCTTGAGGAGCTGCTGGATGTTGTGTTTTTGGATGTAGAGCTCACACTCCCGAAGGCTGCGCTCCTCGTCGGCGCTGCTGCTGCTGGAAGCTGCCATTGCTGAAGGGAACAGAGAGGAGGTTAAACAACCAATGGAAACAAAGATGCTGCTGCCTGAAACAAAGTTAGTCTGCATTATCTTACTGATATCACAGCATAAAACCACCTTTACCTGACAGAGCAGTAACTAAGCTGAACAGTGAAAGAAAAGGCTGTGAACTTATTTAACACCTGGAAAGAAATCAGAAATATTGGGGGTTCTACAGCCACAAGCACAGAACGAAAAGCATTTGGTTGAGCTGAAAAAACCTTCAGCAGCTCAAGCCCTGTGAGCACTCCAAGTCAGGGAAGATTCCACCTAAACTTTCTGCTGCTTAATCTGAGTGTTGTGTAGAACTGGAGGCTCAGGGAGCTGCGTGGTCTGTGTGGGGTCAGGAGAGAGGGGGGTGGGAGCTGGAAATCTGAGAGGCCAGAATGGCAAGAATTCGGAAGTGAAACACACTCAGGTTGAAGCCAAAGCCAGTTCTCCAAATGTCAAGGCAGAGCCTTCTAACGGAAGTTATGGAATTAGAAGCATCACTCCTAAAAACCTCCTCTCCAGTTTAAACTGCCCCCCACTTTGTAATTTATTCCAGGGATATGCTGCAATCCCAAAAATACCTCTCCAGCTGTAAATAACGAAGATCACAGCTTCAAACACATCTGTGACAATGCCACGTTCTCAAAAGCCTTTACAGAGGCAGGTGTAAAACTTTCCAAAATGTTCTTAGGCAGGTTTTCCCCCCTCTCAGGTTTGTGTTGGGTTTGCACAGCCAGGCTTTGGGATTGGGGGTTTCTGTGAGAAGCTGCTGGGTGCTTGTCCCATGGAGCCAATGCCTGACAGCTCAAACTGCCACTGGCAGAGGCTGAGCCCACCAGGGATCACCTCAGAGCCTTTGGGATAATGTGTTTAAGCAGAGGGAAGAAGAAAGGGAACTTCAGCTGGAGAAAGGAGTGAGAATATGTAAGAGAAACAGCCCTGCAGATCCCAAGGTCAGTGCAGGAGGTGCCACCTGGAGCAGGGATTTCTCTGCAGCCCGTGGTGAGGGAACTGTGCCCTGCAGTCCATGGGGGAGCAGAAACCCACCCACGGGGTCCACAGGGAACAGAGATCCACCTGCAGCCCATGGAGAAGTCCCAGACCAAAGCACAGGGATGCCCAAAGGATGCTGTGACCCCAGGAAGCTTGTGCTGGAGTGGTTTGCTGGCAGGACTTGTGCCCATGGGATGGGAAACCCCATTGGAGCAATTCCTGGAGAGCTGCAGCCTGTGGGAAGGACTCATGTTGGAGAGGTCCATGGAGAACTGAGTCCCACGGGAGGGACCCCTTGCTGAAGAAGGGGAAGGTGTGAAGAGCCCTCTCCTGAGGAGGATGGAGCAGCAGAGACCATGTGTGTGAATTGACTGTAACTCCCATCCTCTGGAGGGGAGGAGGTAGAAAAAATCAGGATTAAAGTTAAGGCTGGGAAGGAGGGAGTGGGGCTGGAAGGTGTTTTAAAGATTTGGTTTTATTTCTCATTATCCTACTCCAATTTGATTGATTTATCACCAATTTCTCCAAGTCAAGGATGTTTTGCCTGTGATGGCAATTGGTGACTGATTTCTCCCTTCTTGCAATCCATGAGCCTTTCCTTGTGTTTTCCTTCCCTTGTTCAGCCCAGACAACCAACCACAGCGTTATAAAACCATTTTTAAATATATTTTTACATACACATATATACATACACACACATTTCATGACTTTTTTTCATAAGGAAATTAACACTCTGAGAGTTAAACAGGAAAAAGCTTCTCAGGGCTTTTTTGATGAAATATAAAGAAAGTTACCTGGTACAAGGACTGTGGCAACAGCTTATTAATATGCAGTAAGATATGTTGATCCCAGGATCAGCTTTTGAAAGGGAAAAAACGCATTCAGTCAAAATAACTTTGAGAAAATGACAAGTCACTGAAGTCACATCACGGGTTTTATCCTGCTGAGGCAGCAGGAGAGAAACTCCGGGCACAGAAACAACTCAACACTGAGCCCCTCCGGATTGTGCTGCTGGAGATTACAGAGTGATCACGGAATTGCCAACACTTGGGGCAGGTTTCACTCCTGTCACCTTAATCCCCGCTCAAACACACACACACGTGTACGATGCACTGCACAAACACCAAGCGTGGCCTTCACACGGGCCGAGAAAGAGCCTAAAACTCCTCCAGTTACTCCTTTTGTTCCACACGGTGAAGGTCAGCGCTAATTCACAGCCCGGGAGAGCTCCGGGACCGCCTGCGAATCATCACACTCCGCGGGCACACACGGGAAGGGCAACACCGGCGCAGAAAATAAAATGACACACACACAGAAATTTGCACTACGAGGCGTTATTTTCCTGCTTATTCCCAAAGCTTTCCTGAGCCCCCCCAGGGCGCAGCTGCCCAGCCCTGCCCTGCCCAACCCGGCCTGGCCCAGCCCAGCCCGTTTTAGCCCCGGAGCCCTCGGGAAAGCCCCGACACGGCTCCCCCAGGGCGGAGGAACCCAGACCGGCGTGGGCACACCCGGCCGAGCACCCCCCACAGCCCCGCGGTGGCCGCTCGGCCGCGGGGCCGCCAAGGCGTCGCTGCCCCCGCACAGACCCCGGGCCGCTCCCGCCCCACCCCACCCCAACGCCGCAGCCCCGCTCTCCGCGCCCGGGGCAGCCCCTCAGCCAGGCCCCGACCCCGCCGGGTCTCACCTGCGGCGGCTCCGCGGGGCCCAGCCCGGCCCGGCCCGGCCTCGCTGCAGCCGCGGCACCGGAAACCCACCGGCCGCACGGGCCCCGCCCGCGTGACGTCAATGCGCCTCGCTCTCGCCCTGGGCCCGTCGCCGCGGTAACCTTAAAGGGGCGACGGCAGTGAGAGGAACGGGAAGGGTAGCGGGGAAAGGGAAGGGTGGCAAGGCCGCTTTAAGGCGAGCGGGGATGGAGGGGAGCGGTGGGGAGGGCTGTGATGGATGGGATGGGATGGGATGGGATGGGATGGGATGGGATGGGATGGGATGGGATGGGATGGGATGGGATGGGATGGGAGAGCAGGAATGATTGAGGGGAGCAGGGATGGGGTGGGATGGGATAGGATGGGAAGGGATGGGAAGGGAAGGGGTGAGATGGGATGGGATGGGATGGGATGGGATGGGAGAGCAGGAATGATTGAGGGGAGCAGGGATGGGGTGGGATGGGATAGGATGGGAAGGGATGGGAAGGGAGGGGGTGAGATGGGATGGGATGGCATGGGATGGGATGGCATGGGATGGGAGAGCAGGAATGACTGAGGGGAGCAGGGATGGGGTGGGATGGGATGGAATGGGATAGGATGGTAGAGCAGGAATGATTGAGGGAAGCAGGGATGGGATGGGATGGGATGGAATGGGCTGGGATGGGGGTGCAGGATCCCCTGAGGGAGAGCAGGACCTGCCAAGGTATCAGTTCAACTCTGACAAAGCCACAGGGGAACCCCAGCCTGAAACAGTCCTGGTTAAGAAATCAGAGACTTCTGAAGGTGAAGGGAAATAAATTCATATTCAAGTCTGGCAAAGGTTGCATGAGAATCAGTTAAAATCTGCAGGCAGAATTATTTCACTTGTGTTTATGGCTGAGATGAACCCCTTGACTCCCTTCACTTTGTGTACTTAAAGCTTAAGAAGTCACTTTAAGTTACTTACAGAGAAAAGTCACGGAATATTCAGGCTGTGCTGGCAGGGACAGAGCCCATTCCCAGCCCTGGGAAGGAGAGGTGATCCCTAGAAATGAACCCCAAATTGTGCATCTGTTCATCTTATAACAGAACTTAACTCGACTTGGGAAGTCAATGCTACAACATTTTGACCAACATCCAGCACTGCTGAACTCATTTGGGAGAATCATGGAAGGTACAACTGAAATAATTCCAATAACCAGAGTTCTATTTGGATATGATGAGAACGTGGTGCTTGTGCAGTGACATAGAAGCCATCAGGAACTATCTGCTCTGCTGGTTTTTGTTTATTAGCTCTGAGATTAAAGGAATAAAGGGTAGTAGCTTGGCTGTAGATCTTGGATCTGCATTTCTGACCCAGTCCAGCCACTGAGTTCAAATTCCTCAAATGTTCCATAATTTCTGTCTCATATGGGTTAATTTGAAACCAAGGTCCAGGATTTTCTGACACTAAGCCAAAAACTGGTACTTTTAGAGAAAATACTAATAGAAATCATTAATATTTGTGAAATACTGTCAGAATATGGTGCCAGTAAATACCAAATCCTGCTCACCTGGTTACGATATTTCTTTCTGTAACTGAAAATGACTAGAAGTTTCTGAACACCAGGAAAGTTGTCTGCATTCCCACCTACACTTTTCTGGTTTGGCTTTGAATCTTCCATTTTTTTGCAAGCTGCCTGCTATGGCCACACCTCACTCCTCCTTGTTTGGGCAAGTCCCGGTGCTGGTTTGGGATGGATCCCATCTGGAACAAAGCTCAGAACCATATGTAAAACCTGTTCTGCAACGTTCTCTTTACTAGGAAAACAAGGATTCCATTGTGCAGCATTGGTGCAATCCTTTCCTGAGCTCTGGAGCCAGTGAGGCAGGAGAAGGAAGGGAACAGGACCAGCTTTCAGGAGGAGCTTTGTGATGCCAACCCGGGGTCCCTCCTGTTCACTGGGCACAACTTCCCCATGAGTCAGCACTGATTGATCCTTCCAAGTTAAATCACACTTCCCCAGCTTCATGTCCCTGTGTCTCCTTGTGCTAAGTGTTAATTCTCACACTGCTGAAGACATAAGAGAAACTCAAAACCAAACAAAGCCCTGTTCCATTTGGTCTGGTCTGAATTACAGTCAGACCCTGCTCTTAACCATCTAATTCAACATTCCTGAGTAAACAACTTGTGTTGCCGTCAGTGCTGTTCCCACAACTTTCATTTCAAACAACTTAATGCCTGAGTTTTTCATGGAGCAATCCAGTGCCTGGGGCTGTGGCTGCTGGAGAGCAGAGCAGGGGTGCCCAGCCTGCCAGGGAATGTACAACAGGCGTAAGAGACGTGGTGTGACACAGCCCACAGAGAGGGGTAAGGTGAGGACTGTACTGGCTCCTTCTGGTTCCATTCAATAACAACTCCCCAGAATCATGTTTATAATTTTCAGGTTTTTCCTTATCCTGTAGCAGAGACTCTGCTGAAGCACCACTATATTAGTTTTTTAGACAAATCTAGTTCCTGATGGCAAAATCTAGTTCCCAAAGAGAAGCAGTGTGGGTTGGCATGGAGTGGTTTCAGTGACAGTGACCACCACATGTCCATAGTGGTGGGACATCCAGTTTGATACTGGTAAATACTGGCACAACCTGAGCATCTATAACTACCTGAAGGGAAGTTCTGGCCAGGTAGGAGTTGGTCTCTTCTCCCAGGCACTCAGCAATAGGACAAGGGGGCACGATGGGCTCAAGCTCTGCCAGGGGAAATTGAAGTTGGAGAGCAGAAAAAAATTCTTTGCAGAGAGAGTGCTCAGGGATTGGAATGGGCTGCCCAGAGAGGGGGTGGATTCCCCATCCCTGGAGGTTTTTAAACTGAGCTTGGATGTGGCACTGAGTGCCATGATCTGGTAAAGGGACTGGAGTTGGACCAAGGGTTGGACTTGATGATCTCGGAGGTCTTTTCCAACCCAATCCATTCTATGATTCTGTGATTCCAGGTGGGATCTCACAAGAGTGGAGTAGAGAGGGAGAATCATCTCCCAAAAGTAGAGGCTTTACATTCTGCTCCACACCATGCAGTGATGTAAACCCCACAGACAGACTGACTCAGGATTACCCTGCAAGCACAAACATGGCAGCATTCACAGAGGAAGTAAATCTGAAAGGAAAATGAATTAAAAAAATAAAAATCATGGATCACTAGGCCAGAAAAAACACCTCCATGAGCAAGCACACTGCCAGGAATAACAGCAGGGCAGCTCAGGGGGAAAGAGTTGTGTGAGTCAAGATGGGAAATCAGAGCACAGACGTCATTTACCCCCACTGTGTGCATGGAACAGAAAATGCTGGTTCATGGGTATTGGTGGCAGCAAAATTAAGTGTCTGTGGGGCTACACAGGAACTGGACTACCAGGGGCTTCTACTGAAGGTACCACCACAACTTAGTACCATTTTCTGTGAGGAATCATTGTCTCAGACCACTGCAGTTGGAAGGAAATGAATCAAACAAGTGGCAGTTTGAGGCAGCCAATGTTTTTGTCCCACACAGTTTTTCATGTTAAATCAAGCACATCTTGATGTACAAATGGGGTTCCAAAGAGGCACAGCACAACACAGAACATTCCTGAGCAGGGTGACTGCTCCATGTGCACTGTCTTGGGGTGGGGTGAATGGGGAATGAAGAAGTTTTTGTGGCACAGAAAAGTTTCTTCTACCAACAGAAGCTGCCACAGTGATCTCACTGTGGTCTGTGACATGTCAGAGGTAGAGTTGACAATGTGTCCTTTGGACACAGCTCCTTGTATTTTGTTTAACCAGCATTGAAAATAACCATCTATTGCTGCTGTGGGCCCCCTCTCTGCAACCAGACAGTCTGTTCCTTCAAAAGATCCATAAATTAGGAGTCAAAATACAAAAAAAAATGTATTCCTGTTTAATAATAAACTATTTGAGGGCTTCTGGCTTCCAGGCCAAACTGTGGAGTTGACTGTAGGACCCTGACACCTCAGTGTACCTGCATGCAAGGAGAAGAAAGGCACTTGCCACCCAGTGCCCAGCACTGCACAGTGTTTTGTCAGGAGTCTGAGCCTCTGGAGGAGCTACAGTGTAAATAATCTGGTATCAACATCTGTGATTTTGCCACACAAAAGGTGATAAAGAAACAGAGCAAGGAATTGATACAATCAAAAAACATACAGCCTGAAAGACAGCACTTGAGCTTCCTGCCCTAACCCCATCACAACCTGTGGGCTGAAAACCCCTCTGGACCCTGAAAGATGGTGTGTGGAGGCTTTGGCCACATCAGTTGTGTGAAATGGTCCCCAGTGCAGAACAAGTTGGCTATGAGCAGATCCCAAATCATTTCCATATGTTACTTTGAAGAAGAAAATGACTGGTAAGACTCAAAACAGAGGAACCAAGAGCCAAGAACAAAATGCCCTGAAGTGCCCAGATCTTAAAGATAAACCAGTCAGGGAATCCACTTCCATCTGCCAGACGTGCCTGCTGCAACATAGCCCAGCAGACACCCAGCGTGGTTCCCAGCTGGAAGGCTTCCAACACCCAGGGGGCAACGATGGGAACATTTTACCTCCTGAGTCAAAGCTGAAGAGCTCAGTGTGAGGGAGGCCAGGGCATCATCATTATCTGAGCTGTCACACAGCTCTCCTGTGTTTGCTTAACAATGGGCTCAATGACATTTTGAAAAAGCCATGATATCCTGAATAAGTTCTGACACTGATAATGGTGCTGAACTTGAACTCAACATTCTCTCTTCTGACCTAAGGACTTGTGTCTAAGCCAGTGATTAACCTGCACCTCAACAGTGAGGCAAGAAATTTCTGAGCACCCTCCTGACAATATTTGGTGGAAACTCCTTGCAGAAGCTCAAGGACTTCTAGGACTCTCCCTCTCCTCAGCTCTGAGCGAGGACAGGGATTAGCACAGTGGGAGACAGTTCCAGGTCAGGGTTAGGCTGCCCCCCCAAGAACTGGGAGGTGGAAAACAGTATCTGAAGCAGGACAAAAAAGCCCCTGCGAGGCTTGTGTCTCCAGAGAGGGAAGATCAGGTCTGTGCCTCCTGCAGTTTGGATGTGTACAGTCTTTGTTCTGCATCGTTAACTTTATGCAACCTCTGGGCAGCTTCAGCAGTTCATGAACTGCCCAAGCATCTGCAAATGTGATTCTTGACTTTGGGATGTCTCTGACGCAAACCAAGTTAAAGAGCAATGAGATAGTGAGCAGCTACTGTTGACTTCCTTTCTGGGAATGCATGTGAAATACTACCAGGGTTTCTTTTGTAACAGAATGTAAATACCCCCACTGAAAAGAACCCTCAGTTCCCGGGCTTTTAACATAGTCTGGGGAGAGCTCCCTCTCTGAGCATCATCTGTGACACAGTTCTCTTGCAAGATAAACACACATAAAAGCCTTCAAACCAGTCCTTTGCTCATGTGCTTTTCTCTGAAAGCAGGTGGCAAAGTAAACACATCGGTCAGCTCCACTGTCCTTGCTCTGGACTGACATCCAAACAATGTCTGGACCAACATCTGACAAACTGGCTACAGAATCAAGCCATTTCTGATGCAAGTGGCTGCCTCCCTGCCCCCAAGATAATAGAGCATTTTCCCAGATGGAAGGAACACACTTGAAAAACAAAAGGTCTTTGAAATGTTAGCTAAAGCTTGCTTGGCCAGCGCTGTGTGCCCACAGGAATATGATAGAGCCTTTCTTCATTCTCCAGCTGTAACACTTACATCTGAAGCAACAAGAAGATGGAGAGATGTAGCTCCAGTTTCCTGCTCTGCTACTGATTTCCAGCCTCTCCTGTGGAAGTCACTCAGCCTTGCTCCATCTCCAGCAGAATAAGGATAAAAGCACTTTCTGGGCTGAGGATGAAGAGGTTTCTGAGCTCCAGTAATGGGGATCAGTAACTGAATTACTTGAAGGAGCTTTAGGCCAGTCACAGGAGAACTGATCCAGTGTGGTTTGCAAAAGAAGCCAGGAAGCTGCATCCACATGCACTTGGAGGCTATGGCTGGCCCTGGGTATGGCTACCTTGGCTCAGTGGACACCACAGTCCCATGGGCATGTCGATGGCTCCCTGCATTCTCTGAACAAGAACGAAGCTGTTTTGGCCATGAATCTGTATAATATTTTGTGATATTTCTCCTCCAACCCCCTCCTTGTCTTCTCTAGCATGAAAGAGGAGAAAGACCACCCCAGGTCAAGAATCTTACATGCCAGGAGCTTGGGCAGTGAGTCTGTCTCTCCCAAAGTTATCCCTCTCCACAGCTCCTCCTGGTCTGGTCACACCAGGCTGTGCAGGAGTCCAATGCTCTCTGTCTGTCAGGGCCTCCACGTGCTCCCAGTCTCCCTCCTGCAATGTTACTTGTTCTGAGCTCTCACATCAGAGTACTTTTTGATCTTTAGATAATTACAGAGGAATTAAACTAAGTACCATAACCAAGAGTTAAAGAGAAGGCAAGAGTTTCTCTCTCCCCTTTCTAGTTTTAACCCCTTTGCTCCCTGAGGTTCAGCTCTTACGATTGTCAGATGAAAACACTCTGAGCCTTTAAAGAGTCCGGTCTGCAACCCAAAGAGACAGGAAGACAAGCCCCCCTCAGTGTGTCCCCCTCCTGTGAGCAGTGTGTCAAGCCTCCAGTGAGATAATCCATGGCCAGGGCAAGTGTGATGTCCTAATGCTACTTAGGGAAATGCAGTATTTACCAGAGCAAGGACAAGATAAGGGGCATTAATCCAACTCACAAGGAAACGCAGCATTATGGTGCAAGCTCTTCCCTGACCTTGCCAAGCACATCTAAAAGGGCCACTCAAACACTCCATAGCAGGATCTGGGACATGGCTGGAATGTAAAACCAAAAGGAGAAAACTACCAGAAGCAAAGCTCTCAGAACTTTGGTGACATCCAGACTGGCTGTGGGGTCTGGCAGGACTGCTCCTGTCCTTCCCTGCCTCTGGTGGTGTCAGTGCCCCCACACGGTCTTGGTGAATCTTTCCTGATTTCTGTACCCTAAATAGTGTGTGGTCAGACTTCCTGTGTGCACATGGCACACACACCTCCTCTGTGCTCCCCTTCCCCTCCCCACACCAAGTTAGATTCTGTCCAGACAATTTAGCAAGACCAGCCAGTCTGCCTGTGACTGTCCCAAAGTTCTCTGCATTGCTTTTTTCTTTCACACATTTTTATAGGTTCTGCCAAACTCAGATTGGCCTCTGACATATCAATCCATCTCTCTGCTTTCTTCTCACTTTTCCATTGTATAAAAAACCCTAATCTGTCCTGACATAAACAATAACTCACCAAAGCAAGAGGAGGGGGCAAGGTATGAATTCCTCTTTCCATTCCATAGCATTGTATCAGCGGGACTGCTCGACTCTGTGATGTCAGTGTTTCCTCCTGCTGCAGGTGATCCATCGGATAATCCCAAGAGCAGGATATAACTAGTCCCATGTGGAAGCATCGCCGTGTGTTGATGCCGGCCCGGCACAAACGCTGTGTGCAGGCGAGCTCGCGGCACCAGATGGCAGCATTTATTGTCAGTCTGCAGCTCCTAAACCAGCCGGGACTGGCGGTTTAGCTCTCGGCAGTTCGTGCCATCAAAAGCCCTAAAGATCGAGCTGCAGCCCCTTCTTCCTCCTCCACCTCCCACAGTCACGATTCACTCAGGAAGGGGAACAGAAAAGAGCAAAGCAAATGTGTCTGTGCCACCTCTTCCCACTCCTTCCACAGCCCAAAGGTGGTTTCCTTGCTCTGAGAAATACTTGCTCTCCTTATTAGACATTCACCTTTTGCCTGTTCCCTCCTATTTTTGCCCTGAAAGGCTCTAGTCCCTCAACACACCCCTGGTTATCAGGAATACCAGTGAAGGATATTTAACAGATTTAGCTCTATCAAGGCCTTTTCTATTATTATTTTGTAGCAGGTTTAAAATACAAATATAGCACTAGGAGCAGGATTTTAAAGAGAGAAGAACTTAACTGGAGTTTAAAGAGTGAGCCAGGGAAAAGCCTAAGAGCAATGAAAAGGTACCAAACCCTTCCCACATGGAAGGGGAGCAAGCAGGATGCCATGGCTGGGAAAGGCCCTTCTGGACACAGCACTGGTTTCCCAGCTCCTTCACCCCTGTTTCCTCTCCAAGGCTTCAACACAAATACCCAGGGTGGAGATCACAAACCAACATCTGTCACACCATGTTTCCAGCACTGAGAATATTCACAATCAGATGGTCATACTCTGGATTGGGTTGAGAGTTAATGACTGAGTTGAGGTTGTTACTGTCAATAGTTGCTGCAGTCACTGGATTGTCAGGAAAGGGAGGACAACTCTTGATGTATTTTTCCCAGCAAACACATGCACCAGAGCAAGGACTGTCCTTCTGGTGTCTGCTGCCTTTGCCAGACCGTTTTCCCAAGGTGTGACATATACCCAGATCCCAAGAAAGATCTTAGGATTTAGCTACTACCCTAATTACCACCTCCCTTCAAAGCTGTGCTCCTGAAAAATCACTTTAGCTATTTCTTTGTGTTTGAGACATCAGAAACACCTCATTTCTTTACCAGAAAGACTCACAATTTCCACACAGAGAATCTCAACCTCTATTTCACACCCAGTGTCCAAGTGCTCCAAACTTCCACAGCACAGATCCTGAACTTTCCAAGGGCTCTGTGGGGCTTCACCAACACATGGCAGATAATGCAGCCAAAGCAGCAGTTTGCCCTGATCTTCCAGGCCCATCCATGGGGCTGACATGGCTGTGGTCATCAGCAGCTCCTGCTCAAAGGCCACCAAATGTTTTCATACTGTAGCAGAGGACAAGAACTCTGTTTCTTTGTCCCACCTCTGCTGATTAAACAGCCACAGTGGGCAGTGAGCTCAAAGGAAGATTGACCAACATGGTTGCATCAGTAAAGCAACAAAAATAATTGTGTTACCCAAGTCTCTGATGCTTTATCAAGGTTTCATTTTAAAATGATGGTGATTGCCCAAGCAGCGAAATCCAACTGTAGCTGTTGTTCAGAAAGTGCTTATGTGAATCACAAGGCACTGTCTCCCTGCTTTTGTTGTTGGAAGGGGGTTTGTTTTGTTTTTAAACTTTTTCCTGCTTCACAATCCTTTTTCCTGACATCCCTCTTTCAAAAATCAAACGATGCTGTTCCACAGGGACAGTGTGAGGACATTCAAAAACAGCTTTTCTGTTTCATATTCGGGTTTTATTAGAACTTCCCACTAGGCCTCTTTGAATAGAGGATGTTTTCCCCCCAAACATGATGTATTTAAAATTATTCCCCTGCAGTGTCACTCATGTGCTTTGTGTCTTAGGGATGATCCACCATCCACCTCCCTCCAAAAGGCTGTTTTGGAGCTGTGTGTTTTCATCCTTCCACCCCAAAATCAATCATCTTCACAGTTGCAGGTTTCAAACTGTAAGAGGGGACTATTATGTACACTTGAAGGCCCAAATGCTCCAAAGGGGGATTAATCTGGGCAGATAGATGTGTCCACACGGAATCTGCCTCATGGAGATGGTATTGCATGTGGCTCTTTTTCCAAAAGTCCTGTGGTGCACATCAAGTGATCTGGGGCCAATGACTTCAGCACTCACATGAGGATTACTCATCTAATGAAGGGGTTTGCAGGCTCTGCCCCTGCCTTTCTGTGCACTGTTAATGTCATTGCACTGACTTGTGGAATATTTGTCATTTAGCGACCAGCCCTGGGGTTTGTTTTCCTTGGTGTTTTCCCTGGAAGATCTGACCCCACAAGGCAGCAGTGGTGTTAAGCACAGGGACGCTGCTGTTCCACGCACAAACGCCGCTGGGTTTATGGCGTCAGTGCTGTAAGAAGGGAAAACACCAAACTCCCCAAAGCACTGTTTATCCAAGGAAGTGGAGACAAGCACTGTTTGGTTTTCCGGTCAGCGGGACATCAGTGTCCCCACGGTGTCACCACCAGTTTTCCTCGCTTCCCCAACGGCAGTCCCGGCTTCCCCAGCAGTCACTTGTCGCTGCCGCCCCTTGTCCCACCGCCCCCAGATGTGCCTCCCCCAACATCGGCCCGCGCTCGTCTGATGCAACCACAACATCACCACGTGGCCACGCGCGGCCGCTCCCTTCCGCCAGCCAATCGCAGCGCGATCCGTCAGTTGCGGGGGCGGGATCGCCCCGCCCTGCGCTCTTCCATTGGCTACTCTGCGCGTCCATCCCCGGACGCGGCCCAATGGGCGGCGGGGCCGCGGCGCGGGCGGCGGGGCCGGAGCGGCCGAGGCGCCGCGCCCGCTCCATGGAGGCCGCGGCCGAGGCTCCGGCGGCGCCCGCCGCGCTCGGCTGCTTCTCCTACAACCAGGACTGCACGTAAGCGGGGCGGGCAGGGAGGGCATGGCAGCCGGGCACGGCAGCGGGGCAGCGCCAGGGCGGAGGCGCTCCTGGGCCCGCAGCGCGGCGGGGCGCAGCGCCCCCCTGGGATAACATTCCCGGCGGGATCGGCCCCCGCGGAACATCCCAACCCTCCCCGCCGGGGAGGGCGAGGCGCGGCATCCCCGCGGGTCCCCCGGCTCTCGGTGAACACCTTGCGGGACGCGCCGCTTGGGTCTCAGGCACCACCCCGGAGGCATCGCCGCGTTCCGCGGCTCGGGAAGCGCCTTGGGATGGGCAGGGAAGTGCCTTGGGATGGCAGGGATGTTGGCGCAGGGATGTGGTCCCAGGGCCGTGCCCGTCGGTGCCAGCGTTGCCCAGGGCCACCACAAGCCGGCTCTTGGCGAGCAGCCCGTGTCCGAGGCGGCCCCACCGTGGAGGGTTCCCCGCAGCCTTCCATCCATCCATCCATCCATCCATCCATCCATCCATCCATCCATCCATCCATCCATCCATCCATCCATCCCCACGCCTTTCCCAAGCAGTGGTTCTCCCGCTGCAGTTTAAGGACCGTGTCCAAGGGGGACAACAGAGCTCCCGAGGCAGCGTCACACACGGAGCTGCAGGCACAGCCCAGGGCGGGGACCAGCGAGATAAGCATCAGAGATACCACCCTCGCACCTGGAAATAGCGTTTCCTTTGCAGCCCTGCTTGGCATTGGTGTGTCAAACAAAGGGTGCTTTGAGTGCTGTGGATGTGCTGCTGACGTGAACCTGCCGGGCACTGCCACCAGCACAAACGCTGGGCATCAGTGTTATGGGCTGGCTGTTCCAAGACCCAGATGTTGCTGCTTATAACATCTGGAACTGAGCAGAGACAGCACCTCTTCTCACTGCCCTTAACAGACAGAGCAGAGATGTCACAGCCCTGGCAAGTTACTGTGTCTATGTAGGTGGATCAGCCACTGGCTTAGGAAACAGCCCCTTTTGTGTCCCAAAGGTCCTGTCTGCAGCCTCCTAGACAGATATAAACCTGTTTGTGCCACCAGCAGCCACAGGACCAGAGGAATGGATGAGTTTTCTGTCTCAGAGGGATACTTGCCTTCTGTAGGCTACAATAGCCTTAGATTTAAAACTGGATTCTTGGATTTGTTACTTCATATGGTTTAGGTTGAAAGTGTGACCTGAAGATGTGCCTTTACAGACAACTGTGCCAGAAATGACCCATCTCCCCCGTGTCAGGGTTTAACCCCAGCCAGCTCCTCACTCCCAGTGGGGTGGAAAGAGGCACAAAAGGGTAAATAAGAACACTTGAAGGCAGTTTAATAATTAAAGCAAAAGCCACATACGCAAGCAAAGCAAAACAAGGACTTCATTCCCCACTTCCTATGGCAGGCAGGTGCTCAGGCATCCCCAGGAAAACAAGGCTCCCTCATGGATAACAGGGAAGACAAACACCATCACTCCCAACATCCCTCTTTCTTCCTTCCCCCCGCCCCACCTTCACACACTGAGGATGGCACCATATAATCTGGGATATCCCTGGGATCAGCTGTCCTGGCTGTGTCCCCTCCCAGCTCCTTGTGCCCCCCCAGCCTCCTCACTGGTGGGTGAGGACCAGAAAAGGCCTTGACTCTGTGCAAGCCCAGCTCAGAAATAATGAAAACATCCTCATGTTACCAACACAGTTCAACACAAATCCAAAACACAGCCCCATACAAACTAATATGGAAAAAAAAAATAAAGACTATGCCAGTCAAAACCATCCCCCTGCCCCTGCAGGGACACCTGCCATCACCTTGAGGCCTTCAGATCTGAATTAGCAGGGTTTTGCTTTCTTTTGCAGCTCCCTGGCAATTGGAACCACAACTGGATACAGACTTTTCTCGTTAAGTTCTGTGGAACAACTGGACCAGGTCCACGAAAGCAGTAAGTGTCCTGTTCCACTGAGGAGGAATATTGACCAGCAGTACTTTAAACTTGGGGGAGTCCTTCAGCCTTGTTAGAGTCCAGCCTGTTTTCCACTGCTGTCAGTCTGACAGCAGCAAACCAGCAGTCAGAGGTATTTCCTCACCAGCGTGTTTCAGATACATGGACAGGAGACCACAGGCTCCCAGCACAGCTGCTGGATAACTCACAGGCTTTTAATGCAATGTGGTATTTACAAGCAAGATGTTTTTAACAGGTTTCCCGTGTAAGAAGGTCATTCACAGCAGGCCTGCAGCTATTAGCTGTGCTCAGAGCAGCATGCAATGCACTTAACAGCCCAAAACAAGTCTGGCCTCATGGAGCATGGACTCCAGTCTGGTTCAGGCCAGAAGTATTTCAGCTGAGATGCTCTAAAGATAACACTTCCCAGCTGGGATAGGCTCATCTCTCTCTAGTGGCTGTAGAAGGAGCCTCAGCAACCAGACATAGCTGCATCATCTGAGCAGAGTCCAGGCTCCTTTCCTCGCTGTCTCACAGGGTGACTAAGCTGCTGTACAGCAGCAAACTGTAGATTTATGTTTAAAAGTATTTAGGAGTTCGGATTATCCTGAGTCAGGCCAAAGAGAAACAGATCCCTGCTGGTGTCACACTCAGGCTGATGGGCTGAGGCACAAGCAGTCCCACATCACAGTTTGGGGCAGCCCTTGGACCCCCAACACAGTCCAGCCCAAACGGAGCATTATTCAGGGCCTCCTGCACTGGAAATCACAGTCCAGTGATTTTGGGTGCAGGTCCAGCGGGACCACTGCAATAGTACCTTCTCAACATAACAGGAATCATCCCAAACAGCCTCTGCAAGACCCACCAAAACACTGTTTGCTTCTTTAAGGAAGCTGAGAGAAACCAGACACCATACAGAATAAACAGGGAGCCACACACAGCTCGTTCCTTACCTCAGCAATCTCTGACCTGCTCACTCCCTCCAGGAAAATCCCTGACCAAATTGGGTGAGCTCCTCCCTTTACATCCCTTTCCCAAGGATTAACTGCAGCTGGAGGGCCCAAGGATTGACTTCTCTGCCCAGCAGAGAGAGGCACAAATGTACTGTCAAAGCAGGTTGTCTTAATTTCAGCTTTCAGGGGAATGTTCATTAACCCCTTCCTGCTCTGACCTAATTGCTTTGTGCCAGGTATGAGACACATTTCACAAAAGCAGATGTTGGACACCTTAGCACTGAGCCTTCCACCCCAGTTCCCTGCTGAGCTGAGTGTTGTTGCTGCACTCAAACCAACCAGCAGCCAAGCTAAAGCCCCTGCCTTGCTTTCCTTGTGTGCCCAGATGAAATCCCAGATGTTTACATCGTGGAACGTCTGTTCTCCAGCAGCCTTGTGGTCGTGGTCAGTCATGCCAAGCCACAGCAAATGAATGTCTACCACTTCAAGAAGGGGACAGAGATCTGCAACTACAGCTATTCCAGTAAGATCCTGTCCATCCGGCTGAATCGGCAGGTGAGAGCCCAGGGAAAGGCTTATCCAGAGTTATTCCACTCTGGCTCTTTGCTGGTGTTGCTTTTCCAGCTGGGACCAGCCTGGGGAGGTTTGCAGGGACACAGTAAGTGGGACTGGAGGGGTGGGTGCCTGTGCTCTCCTACCAGCTGCACTCCAGGCTCAGTGAGCTCTGACAGGAGCTGTGGGTATCATCTGCCTCAGCTCTTTCCTTCAGTGAAATGGAGCCAAGTCCTTGTTTTCATAGCAGTTGCACAAAGGCTTTTTGTCATCTGCCTTCTTGCCTATTCAACATGCAGCTCTGCCAAAAAAACACCTTTTCATCTTTCCTCCTTCCCATGGATTCCACATCCTGACTTCAGGCCCACCTCTGCCACCTTGGTTGCAAATGAGACCTTCAAAGTTGGTAACAAAACCCAGAAGTAACTTGAACTCCATGGATGGAGCAAAAGGCTGCTTCTCAAGTACTGCAAGCAGCCTTGTTTTGTTTTTAAAGGTATAAAACCCAGCCAGGCCACTTAGAAGAAGGCTTTTAGAGTGTTATTCTCTTTAGTTGACATAGCCTCATGCAGCCCTGAGCCCTTTTGGAGGTTTTTAAGTCATCTTTTTGTCCATAATTATTTTCCAAGTATATGCCCTAAGCAGCAGAGGACATTTTACAATGAAGAAATAAGCAGTCTGGGTAATTGTATATAATCAGCTCTCCTCAGTTAGCAACAGTGAGACCTGCAGTAAGACTCTCTGGGTTGAGTTTCCAGTAAAGCTGCCTTTGACCAAGAGTTCCTGTACTGCAATTAAATCTGTCCTAAATTGATTTTTTTCACTTAAAAGTTACAATGGAACTGGCAAAAGAAGGACTTCCTTTGAATTACAGATAGCTACATGTGTGTAAAAATAAACTGGGAGGTTCTGCTTAGCAGCTCTAGGAGATTACTGTGAATAAAGTAAGTTCAGGCTATTCCCCATGTGCTGCTCTGGGGTTTGCCTGGAGGTGATGCACATCCCAGCCTTGCATCCACATTCCTGGGCTGCACTATGAGCTTAGCTTCAAATCCTGGACTGAGCTCATCCTCTGGCTGTAACACAGACACACCTGGAGAGATTTGAAGATGCTACAGATGCTTAGAAACAATCAGAGATTAATTTAGGTTGGGAAAGACCAATAAGATGATGGAGTCCAACCACCCCCTCCAGCACTGCCAAGGCCAACACTAACCCATGTCCCCAAGTGCC
Source organism: Pithys albifrons albifrons (assembly GCF_047495875.1). Taxonomy (NCBI): domain Eukaryota; kingdom Metazoa; phylum Chordata; class Aves; order Passeriformes; family Thamnophilidae; genus Pithys; species Pithys albifrons. The sequence goes on along the minus strand of NC_092476.1, from coordinate 1,865,563 downwards.
ACAGCTACATGGCTCTTAAATCCCTGCAGGGATGGGGACTCCACCACTGCCCTGGTCAGCCTGTTCCAATGCTTAGTAACCCTTTACATGAAGAAATTTTACCTAAAATCCAATCTGAACACTCCCTGGTGCAATTTAGGTAGATTGAAATCACTGTTTCAGTCTACATTCAAGATTTAAACTGGTGGCTGTCATGGACAACGTGTGCTGTGACACTTGAACCCTTGGCTGGCTTCTCTAGGAAAGCTGTACTCAACTGGAAAGCCACAGAAGGACAAATCCCATACAAAACATTAACACAGAAAAATAAACAAATAAACCAGGAACAGGTCTCAAACAAAAAGTGCATATTTCAATTTGATCTCCTGTGAAAAAGCCCTCATTGTGCAAACAGACAAGTCCCTCAGTTGTTGATATGGGAGAATTCTTTGTTCCAAGCTCATGATAACTGAACTGTTCTATGGTTAATTGGGATTTGTCTCAAAATGGGGAGTCAGGCTGGGCCTCCTGAGAACCTCACAGAACCTCCCTGGGTGTTCATTCACTGCTCAAACCCTGCTGAGCTCTTGGGAGAGGTTTGGGGTGTTTTTCTGGCTGTGTCCAAACCCATTTCAGCCCTGAAAACACAGCTCAGTTGTCCAAACTGATCCTTGTCAAACTAAAGAAAAAGCTGGTGAGCTTTTTGTACAATTAGCAGTGTCTTAGCCCTGAGGAGCAATCACAGCACCAGCACCTTCTCTATGTGAGGACAAAACCCATCCCACTGACCTTAGCATGGAGGGCAGGAGGAGAGAACCAGCCCCCTCCAGTTCATGGTGGGCTTGTCCAGGCCTCCTTTGTCTGTTCCCCTCCCAAACCCATCATTTTCCTCGATTTTGTCCCTGTGGGTGCCAACATCTCTGGCTGCTGCTTTGCCATCCTCTGGAAACCTCCCTTCACCTGGACACCAAGAGCAGCCCGTTCTGGGAAAGCACATGGTGGCTTTGCTGAAATCAGCTGTATAAATATTACTCTGCTTGCAAGTTGATGGCTGTTTCTGTAGAAATGGCAAAGTCTTCCTGGAAATGCAGAATGGCTCTGACACAGCCCCAGATGCTGTGGTTAGCAGGAATAGAAGTGGGAAAGAGTTTGATCTGAGAGTAATGGTGGAGCAAGGCAAAGATTTTCTAATGTGGGTGTTTCAAGTTAGTGACTAAGCTCCACATTTAGATACTAAATAAGTGGCCTCATTTCTAAAGAGGTGGAGGTTTCCTGTACATGGATTTGGGTGCTGCAACTTGAGGAGCCTGGATGGAGTCCGGCCTTAGGCGTTTATTGGGAGGTTTTCAGGGTTTCTGGACACTTGGCACTCACAGAGGTGAAGTTGTGCACTTGCTGGACTTAGGAGGCACAACCCTTCAGCCAGACCCAAAGCCTGGTCCCAAAAAAAGCCTCTGTGCAAAATGCCTCAGTGGTAACACAGAGATCTGGACCAAGATCTGAGGCCAAGACACAAAGCTGAGTGGCCGTGGAGATGGTGGCCCAGGACATCAGGCTTCCCTTTGCCTTTCTGCCTTTCCTCCCGTGGCCTGGCAGCTCCTCTTGGCAGCTCATCATGGCTGGATAGGTGGGTGTCCCTGGACAGGTCAGGAGAAGAGGTAAAAGCACCTGAGCTTGGGAATACCCAGCCCCTCAGCCAAGGTGGTGTAAAAGGGGCTGTCCCTAAACAGAGGTGTCCCAGTTCTGTGTTCATGCAGTTCTGCAGAGTATCCCCTGCTGCTTCTGAATGAGAAATAAACATCAATGCACTGAAAGGTGCATTCGTTTTAGCAGCAGTGGAAGGCCCAGCACCTACATGTTTGCTCCCAAGTCAAGAAAAAGTCAGGGGAAAAGGCCTGTTCCCATCTGAAGGAAGGGACAAATGGGACTGCAGCCTCTGCTGCCAGGTCTTTATGAATTTGCTGTGAACTACAAAGAAAATTTGGACTAGGCATAGATGGCAGTCAAAGCCCATGCTGGGGTGTAACCCTGATGTGTCTTCCTGTTCTGGGGATGTGGAAGATGAACCTTTAGAGGAGCCCAGAAAAATACATAATGTTTTACCTGCTTTCCAAAGCAAGATCAGATGCAACAACTCTTGAAAACAGAGCCATACAAACCCAAATGTTGTCCAGTGAGAGGGGATGGAGAAACAGATCACATTTCTGTTACATTTTGGTGTGTGAGAAATTCCTGTTGAGTTTTTCTGACACCAAAGATTTGAGAAGTGTGGAAGCAGCAGACAGAGGCACTGGTGCTGGTGAGGTTCTGTGCATGTCCCTTGTGTCCTTGCAGAGACTGGTTGTTTGCCTGGAAGAATCAATTTACATCCATAACATTAAGGACATGAAACTTTTGAAGACTATTATGGATACACCTCCAAACACAACAGGTAAGTGTGAAAGAACCATGTGAAAGGGAGCTTTGTAGAGCCACAACCCTCCTGTTAGAATTTAAACCAGGCTGTGACTTGTGTATTCTAATTCAGCACTGGGAAGCCAGAAATGCATAGAGGCAGTCCATGGGCTTGGGAGAGCAGAAACCTGGCTCTGTCCTGGGAAAAACCTGGCACTGTCCTGAGCAAAACCCTGCTCTGTTTGTAGTAAACCCCAACTCTGTCCTGAGCAAACCCAGCTCTGTCCTGAGCAAAACCCTGCTCTGTTTGGAGTAAACCCCAACTCTGTCCTGAGTAAAACCCTGCTCTGTTTGGATCAAACCCCAGCTCCATTCTGAGCAAAATCCTGCTCTGTCCTGAGCAAAACCCAGCTCTGTCTGGAGCAGAAGCATCAAAGGAGAGCAGAGATGGGCAGCAGGGTTTGACTCCCCTTGGGCTCAGCTCCCAAAGCGATGAGTGCTGTGCAGATCACCCGGGGCAGAGCCCACAGCCAGGCACAGCACCAATTCCCTGCCGGGAGCTCCCAGCAGCCTGGGCTGCCACCTGATATTACTCCACGCACTCTGCAAGCCCAGGGGGCAGGGCAGGTGTCCTCAGGACAGATCTCTCTGTGTGGCACAGGGTGACTCCAGCTTTCCTGGTGCTGGGATTGGAGCTATTTTTGGCCATGCAGGGGGAAGCCTGGCGGGGTGCCCACCGCAGCGATGCCACGCGTGGCCGTGGTGCCCCAGCTGGGCACGGCTGCGGTGGCATCTCACGGGTGGATGGTTGGGAGGTTTGCTGCTGTGCTCACGCTTGGCTGCTGGGCTTTCAAGGGATGCTCTTCCAGCAGCTCCCCTGACCTACTTCAGGGCTCACCAGATGGCCCCTCCGTGCGGATTAAACGTGCTAAACGCTGCGGATATAATTAAAGTGTAAAAGCTTCCCAAGGAAGGACTGGCAGCTCCCAGGCCTGGAGCTGCTCTGCAGTGGGGCTGGAGGGCCAGGGCATGGTTTAAGGGCAGCAGCAATCAGCTGGGGGAGGACTGGACTGCTGAGGACCACAGGCTTCATATGGGTTTAGTGTTTTAAAGCCCTTTTACTGCAGCAGCTGTCACTGAAACGAGCTGAGTGACAAGCACAGTGCCACGCGTGCTCCCATTGTCCCTGGGCCATCTGCTTTGGTCCCCCAACCCTGACCCTGAGAACAGTGTGTACAGGAGGTGAAGGCAGTCCAGCCTCACTGCTCTTTGTACAACCCTTTTTGCAGTGGGGTTCTTGTCCAGGGGGATGTAGGAGCACAAAAAAGCCACCCCCCACTAAAGTGTGTGCCCTGGACACAGTAACACCAGCAGAGAGAACCAGGATTTGCTGTACCCACACCAGCCAGTCACAGTGAGATCTCTGGCTGTTCCTGGCCAGCCTTCTCCTTGCAGGATTGGAAAATGTCCACAGTGGCCAAGACACTTGTTTTTCATGTGGTTCATGTCAGGGGCAGGATTTGCACTGAGGAGGTTACAGTGCTTATGGTGACATGTGTGCCACAAGGGTACATCTGTGGAGTGACTGCAGCTTTGGAAACCACCTCATGTGCCTCCCCCCAAGCCCCAGATGTTTCTGGACCTGCTGGCCTGGAGGCAAGGCTGAGCTTCCCTGGCACAGTAGCATTTTTCCATGCTGCCTGAGGAAGCCACCTGTGATGTGGCACTCTCAGAGGTGCCCTCCTGAGCAGCACCAGCCTCCCTCCTCCCTCCTGAGCCCACCACTGCATGCGCCAACCCTCCTCATGGCTGTGGGGCTGCCCAGAGGAGAGGAGCACCTTCAAAGGCTGTCCGTGGCCCGTGTGATCCTTGTTCTGTGTGTGTCCCTGAGGTCAGCCCAGTACACTCACATCTGTGTTTTCCCCTGGCCTGGTTTCCCGCCCGCCTCTCCCAGCCAGGCGGGAGCAGAGGGAGCTGGTGACTCACACCAGCGCTCAGAGCTCGCTTTGTTCCGCTCCAGCATTCCCTAAATCCTCCAGGAGAGAAAGGGCTGCACTGATCCCCTCCATGCTGCCTGGGCTTGGGGAACACCATCTGGAAAAGATGGTGTTCACGAGCAAAGTCTTCAAGCTCTCTTTGCCTTCTTCCTATCCCTTCCTCTTGAGGTGCCTGCACTTCGCTGCTGCCACGCTCCTCGTGCCTGTCCCTGGTCCACCATCCCTGGCACGATGTGTGTGCCTCTGGATTGATGGGCACTGGATCGCTGGGGCCCCTGGCTGATCCTGCAGCTCCTGGCTCTGCCACAGTCTCTTTGTGTAGTTATAAACAATGACCTAAAACGAGAGCTCCAGCCGATCCTTCCCCCCTGCCTGGGCCGGGGCCAGGGCCATGTCCTGACACGGGGGTTGCACGGCAGGACACGTCCTGCGTGTACGTGCAGCGTGTGGGTGTCCTGCCTGGGGCTGTGGCTGCACCCCTGGTGCCTTTAACCCCGTGGCTTCCTCCGCACGTGGGACGAGGGGGGACCCCCAGCAGGGGTCAGGAAGCTCAGGTCGTGCAGAAGCCTCGAGTCAAGTTTGGGAGGACAAGTGAGTGCACGGATGTGGCGCAGGAAGCAAGTGAGACACGCTTGTATGTGACAGGATTCACCGGGATGGACCCTCGGCCAGCAGCAGGAATGAGGCAGGAAGAGATGCTCTTCCCCGAGGTCGCCTGGGGGACAGGCGGGTGGATGCAACTGCACACGTATCCATCCATCCCTGTCTCATCCTGTAATTCCTGCTCGCTGGGAAAGGGGCATTTGGGAACGCTCATGCTCGTGTTGGCACAAAACCAGATGGCTCTTATGGGGAAGAATTCTCCCCGTGCTTGAAATTTAGCTACGTTCAAGTTCCATGTGAGCCGGAAACTCCCTGCACAGCTGGGACATTTCCTTTGTCTTTCTCTGCTTCCCTTTTCCATTCAGAACAGAAGGAAATGGCACTGCCTTGCCCTGCCAGCTTTCACATGCCAGGCTGCATGTCAGGACTACATCCACCCTGTGCTGCCTGCAACCCACCCTTACACCCTGTGCACATCTGGAGGTGCCCAGATGTGCCTGGACAGGGGTTCTGTCAGCCCTCACACCGGCATGTCCCTTGCTGTTCCATGCACCTCACCCTGCCTTCTCCAAGGAGATGATGAAGTAGCTGAAGCACAAAAGCAGGAGCTGTGCTCGCTGTGCACAGTGTCTGGGAGGAGGGTGGCAGCCATACTGTCCCATACCAGCAGGTGTCCCCACGGCCGAGCCATAGCCAGCACTCCAAACCCTGTGCCCGGTGCCGGACAGTCCCAAACTGAGACAGAGCCTGAGCCTCCTGCCGAGCCCGTGGCTGTGGATCTGCGTTCCATCCTGCCCCAGCACACAGCCTGAGCCGTGTCCCTCTCTCCCTGCCAGGTCTGTGTGCTCTCTCAATCAACCACGCCAACTCCTACTTGGCTTATCCCGGCAGCGCGACCAGCGGAGAGATCGCGCTTTACGACGGAAATACTTTGGTAAGTGCGAAGCTCAGCCTTTGGATACCGACTGAAAACAAACAGAGCCACGGCAAAGCCAACGGGGCCCTTGGGAAGGATGAATAAATACACTCCACCGAGCTAGGCTGCGAGGGAATTGCCTGGGAGGCACGTTCCCCATCCTCCCTGCTCCGAGCTGACAGCCTCTGAGATCAGGATATCTCCCAGTAGGGACATTCAGGGAAACGTGACCCACTGCCCTGCAGCTCGAGGGCCGCTGCCAGGCTGGCACTGGGGTTCCTGTAGGAGCGTCAGCAGTGTATCCCATGGGAGTGATTTGACCAGCGTGGCTCAGGAAGGGTTGGAGTTGCTCCAGGCACAGCACAGAACCTGGAGCAGCTGCTTTGCCACGCCACAGGCTGGAAGGGATGCCGGACCCAAAGTCACTGAGAGGCCAAAGTGTCCAAAGTCCCCTCAGGAAATCTGTCCCTGGCTGGATGCAGGGTCAGGATTGTCTGCTGTTTATGCCAGGCCTTTGGATTACATAAGGCTGTGGCTCCTCACGTGCAGCGGGAGCTGAGGATCTGCAGCAGGGCAGGAGCAGAGCACAGGGGGAAAACACTGCTGCTGCTGATGCAAGAGGTGCAGGGAGGGCTGGGGCTCCCTCAGGCATCAGGGCAGTGTCACAGCTGCAGGATTTGCTGTGCAGCACAGCGAGTTGCAGGGAGGCCAGCTCTGATCCAGCTCTGATCTTCACAAAGACGTGCCAGGATTCAGAGAGGACATCCTTGTGATTCTGACACCTGGAGAGGTGGGAAGCTGAGCTTTCTGCCCCTGAGGTGAGCTGTCTGTAGTCACTGTGGCCACAGTAGGTGGGGAGTGAGCTCAAGGCAGGGCAGAGATAAACTGCTGAGGATGTTGAAGGGATCCCATCATCACAACATGGTCCCACAAATCCATATCAGCAGGCCTGGATAGGGTGTGAGGCAGGGAACACCACACCCTGCCCTCACACAGTCCAAGGAGCAACGTGGCCCATTGCACTCACATTCCCTTCTGCCCTACAGAAAACAGCCTGCACCATCCCTGCCCACGACGGGCCTCTGGCCGCGCTCGCCTTCAACTCCACCGGCTCCAAGTTGGCAAGTGCTTCTGAAAAAGTGAGTGAGTGTGGCTGCAAGCACCCTCCCTCTGCCCAGAGCTGGCAGGGGGTCCCAGCCAGTGCTGGTGCCTCAGGACCTCTGAGCTTAAACACATCCAACAGAGAAGGGCCACTGAAGGATTCACTGCCAGTGTATGGGGATCAGATTGAGCCCAGCTGGCAAACAGGAGGAGCCTTTGCACATCCTGAGTTTCCTGGGTGTGTCAGGGAAAGGGCTCGTGCTCCTTTGCCTGCTCCTGTGTGATATTTCCATGTGCATTTTTTGCAGGGCACAGTCATTCGTGTATTTTCCATTCCTGGGGGGCAAAAGCTCTATGAATTCCGTCGGGGGATGAAAAGGTCAGTTCATTCTTCTGGGAGTGACGAGTACACAGAGGGCTCCCGGAGCCAAAACGTAAGCAGAGGGACAGGGCAACGTCAGATCCTGGTGCCTTTGGCATCTTTTGCAGAAGGAAAACAAGGGCAAACGTATCTGCTCGAAATGTCACTGTGCCAGGCAGCCTGGGGGCAGCTCAGTGATTCCCTTCAGTGTGTCACAGAGCAGGGCTGTGGCACAGAACAGGGGTGGAGTCACTCCATTTACTCTGTCCTTTTTGTTTCTCACTTGAAATAATGAAGTCCTCAAACCATCAGGCACCCTGTCCTCACTGACCCTGTGCAGGAGATGCTCTGTGTATCCCACTATCCAGCATTTTGGATGTCCTCCCTGGCCTTTGCAGTACCAGAAGGTTTAATAAGGCCAGCACAGATGTTCCCTCCACAGGCAGCTCTGGGATCAAGGACATTTCCACCTCTCTGGCAGTTTGTCACTAGCTCAAGGCTACCCCCAGTTCTGCTGAGCAAAGGGATTAGGGAGCTGCTGGTCACTGAGCCCACAGGCTTGGCAGCAGCTGGGCAGGGTGGATGGGTCTCCTTCCTCCCCATCCTCTTCTCTGTCAGCCAGACCCAGCAGTTCCCTTGAGCAGTGTGCCATGGAGTGACCACTCGTGTCCTTGCTTGGCTCTAGGTATGTGAACATCAGCTCCCTGGTGTTCAGCATGGATTCCCAGTTCCTCTGTGCTTCCAGCAACACGGAGACCGTGCACATCTTTAAACTGGAGCATCTCACAGACAGGTGAGGGGATTAGCCTGGCTTAACCTGCCTAACTTAGGGCTGGCTCTGCTTCAAAGGTGTGACTTGAAAAGTCACAGACTACATCCCTGCTGTGAGGCTCTCCAGGCCTGCTCCAGATTTACTGGCTGCCCCTGTCCCCTGCCTCCTTCCTGTGTATCTGGCCAGGCTGGTGCACAATGTGCAGGTGCCCCAAATAAACCCTTCACCTGTGTGAGATCAGGATCATTTGCTCTGTTCCTGAATGTTTTGTCACGCTGACAGTGGTGACCCCACTGATGTTGCCTTGTGTCCCCCTCAGCCGTCCAGAGGAGCCTCCAACCTGGAGTGGGTACATGGGGAAGATGTTCCAGGCTGCCACCAACTACCTCCCTGCTCAGGTGTCAGGCATGATGAGCCAGGACAGAGCCTTTGCCACCGTCCGCCTGAACATCTCCGGACAAAGGAACATCTGTGCCCTCTCCACGTACGTACTGACACTGCACCCCTGTGCCAGGCCAGCCTGGCAGCAGCCACAGCCATCTCTGCCCAACACCACCACCCTGGCCCCTCTTCTCATCCCTGTACCTGCTGCTATGTCTGTGTGTGAGCTTTTTTGGGGATCACAATGCTTTTCTCACCAGGATTCAGAAGCTGCCTCGGCTGTTGGTGACTACGTCAGATGGACATCTCTATATCTATAACTTGGACCCACAAGATGGAGGGGAGTGTGTCTTAATTAAGAATCACAGGTAACTAATTGTACCTCCAGTCACACTTCATGCAGAGGCTGATCTTTTAAAAAATGAAGAGAAATCTCACCTGACAGCACAAAATGAAGCTGTAGGAGAAAGAACATTGGAACTGACTTTGCGATTTGAGCTGCCTGAGGTAACAGACGTGGGTGGGAACCACATCAGCAGGTAGGGACATGGGGCTTCTTGCAGGAGAAACCAGAGACATCTCAGATTCCATGGCAGCTGTGGGACATCTCAGATCCCATGGCAGATGTGGGATTTCTCAGCCTAGACAGCAGAGGTGGGCAGGCTGTGCCTTAGGAGATGCCTCCAGCACAGAGCACTGACCATCATGGTGGCAGGAGAGCAGAGCATCTTCTACAGGTGTGAGTGGGTGCTGGAAGGCTGACTTCGGGGGTAGGGTGATCTGGAGTGACACTGGGAACCTCTCTAGAGCCAGAGCATAGGGAATTTCTTCATTGAAAGGGTGGTCAGGCATTGGAAGGGGCTGCCCAGGGAGGTGGTGAAGTCACCATCCTTGGAGGAGTCCAAGGAAAGGCTGGACATGGCACTCAGTGCTCTGGTTTAGTTGAAAAGGTGATCAGTCAAAGGTTGGACTCAATGATCTTGGAGGCCTTTTCCAGCCTCAGTGATTCTGTGAAAGCAGAGCCTCCCCTGTCGCTGTTCAGTTCGTATGCAAATTCCATTAAGCACGTAACCCCCCCGCACACATCTGGGCCACTTGGCTCCAGATGTGAAGCCTTTGGGGTGGGGTGTGATGCAACATGTGCTCTGAGCCAGGAGGTGGCTGCCAGCCAGGAAAATGCCAGCAGCTTTTTGAAAAGCCACAAAACAAAAGCACTTCAAAGCTGCGCTGTCCAGCGCGCGCCGGCCGCCCGCCTGCCCCCAGCTCTGTCATGTGGGCTCCTCTGAGCATCAGAGGACTCAAAAGGGCCCTTGGGTCATGAGTTACATTACATCATATGATATCTCTGCTTAAACTCCATCCTAAACTAGCCAGGGCTGCTTTTCCCATCTAGTCCTCTCCTGTTGGAAGCCCTTTGGAGCCCCCTCTGCGATTAGAAACGCTGTTTGCCTTTGTAACCTAAAGCTTTTGTGGTCAGTCTGTTCCCTTCTGTTCCCATGCCAGCATTGTCCTCCAGCCGAAGTGGTGCTTTCCCTATCTCCTGCTTCCCCCCTGGTTTCCTTGTGGAGCACAATGCTCCCCTGTCTGCAACTGCTGGGGCTGCAGGCAGGGCATGGATATGTGGTGGTGCAGATGGGTGATGTGCTTCAAGATGTGGCTGCATGGGCTTGTCTTATCTGGAGCTGGGGAGGAACAGTTGGGATCAGAACTAACTCTTCTTCCCTCTCTTGCTTCTCTACAATTAGTTTGCTTGGCTCAGGAAAGATGGAGGAGAACAAAGAAAATGACCTTCAGCCTCCAGTACCTCAATCTTATGCAGCAACTGTAGCCAGACAAAGTACAGTGCCTTCAACTTCGACCATGCCAGGTAAGCCCATCTGCCTTCCTTGGACAGAAGCCACAAAGCCACCTGGAGCAAAGAGGCAAGTGTCCCAAATTCCAAGGGTTCAACCAGAACCACCACTTGTGCAGTGCACACTGGGACAGCAGGACTTTGCAGCTCATCTGGTCCATCCCCTGTGACAGAAGCAGGCCAGGTGTTTTGTGCTCTGCTTCCTGGCACCCTGTGCCTGCACTGCTGTGCCACAGGTGGGCCCAGGGCAGAGCAGGAACCACATCTGAACTCCAGTTTGTCAGACAGCAGCTGTTGCCAGGTGGTTTCCAGGAGTTGAAGCTGTGGGTGTAGAAGTCAGATCTCACTATTTTTGTGGCGAGATCACTACCGATTCTCCAAACTTGTCATACCTTACCCACAAAGCCAGCACTAAACTGCTGCAGGAAAAGCCTGGGTGACTATCTTATATTCCCAAGTCTAAGTTCCACATACAGCTGTAGATCTTACTCTGAAATTGGTGTTTATGTTCATGGCAGGAGGAGGAAAGTGGCCATTAGTCCATCGCCAATCCATAGTGTCAGTGGAGATACCTTTCTCCTCCCTAGTCCCCCAGAGCCCTGTGCTCAAGAGGTGATAATACAGTGGCTGCTGTTTGTTCCCAGCCTGATTCCACCCATTCATCCCTAACACGGTGTGGTTTTCCTGTGGTTTTCCTCGGGCAGGTTACTCGGAGGACGGCGGAGCCCTGCGAGGGGAGGTGATCCCAGAGCACGAGTTTGCCACTGGACCAGTCTGTCTGGATGATGAGAATGAGTTTCCTCCTGTGAGCATTCGGGACCCCTAAAACTGCAATCCAGCCCTCATGCTAAGAAGGAAGTAGTAACCTCTTACAGAAGAGATTCCATTGCCCCCTCCTTGTCCCAGCTCACTATGAAGCCTAAAATCACTAAATAAGTTATAGGGACAGTGCCAGGAAAGTGACACTCCCACTAAAGGGCAGCTGGGGATGGGGCAAAGATGATCAAACCTTCTAATTAGAGATGGATCTTAACAAACTTGCTAAAGTTGCAGAATGATGTCCAGATCCAGATCTAACCTTTGTGCCTTAAGCAGATTTCTAGTATTACCAGGACTACTTTTAACTGGAACAATAATGGTATTTAGAAATAAAACCTTAATATTCCCTGTTGCATTTCAGTCAGTTGTATTAGTTTATGGAATGCAACTGGAACATACCTAAACCTCACCAGTCTTCTCATTTCCAAGCTAGCTGAGAAGGAAACTCCTTTTCCAAGTACAAAGATGAAAGGAGTTAGAGTTTTAAACCATTTTATGATTTTTATATGGCATTTTCTCAGTTACTATTGAAAGGAGATACTGGATTTTTAAATCTAACTTAAGCCTGGCAGTGTCTTTCTGGCTCCTTTTTCTATTCCACACTCATTTATTTTCTTAAGTATCTAACCCCTAACTAGACAGATGTTGGTCTGTGCTATGATCTGCTTGTAATCAGTGGTGTCTTCATAACAGTAATGCATGAATACAGCAGAAGATTGTAATGGATTTCAGGTTGCAGCCTTGGCAGGCTTTGGAATCCCTTACTCTGTTTTTAAATATCCTGCTCTTGGAGTTTTGCCTGAAAAGGAGAAAGTAAAAACTTTATCCCAGGATTTGTTCCATGTGCTGAGCTGACCTCTGTGAAACACCTTCCTATTAACTGATGCAAAGTGTTACTTAGATAAAAGGTGACTGGTTCATTACTCCCTTTGAACCAACACCACCTAAACCCAGCTCCAGTCACATAATCCTCAGCCTATTTCTCTTTCTTTCCCTCTGACACAACCTGCTGCAAACTGCTGGGAGCAGGAGTTTCCTAGTTGTCCCACACCATTACCCAAGAAGGAAGTTCAAAATGTCTCCCTCTGGGAGCAGCTGGAAGGAGCAGCAGGGCCAGAGAGAAATCCTTTGTTTCCTTCTGCTGAACCTGCTCTTGAACTTGTGGTTTGGGGACAAGCAAATGCCAGCAAGCAGGAATCACGCTGCTCCTGGATGAGCCTCCCTGCTGGGGCTGTGCTGTACAAAAGCAGCCCCAAACCCCTGCTGCACCACAGCAGGTGCCTTATTAAATGACCTTTGATCTCCCCCAAATCCAGTCATTAACCTGACAGAGCAAGTGACATGTGTAATGTTAGGGAGGAGGTGGTGTGGGAGGGAAGGCGCTGGCTGGAAACACTCCCTGATACGATGGCAGAGCAAATGGAGCTTCCAGATAAAGTCCCTGCACTGGGCTCTTGGGTTTGCCCCTCGCAGTGTGAGTGCACACAAAGAGCTGGGCAGGATGTTTTGATGCTCTGAATTTCACTGCACTTGGCTGTTTTTCTCAGCACTGAGATATTCAGTCTCAATGATGCATCCAAGGGGGGTTTCAGGCATCGGTCACTCCTGTGTGGAGAAAGAGGGACAGAAAACTTGACCTTATCCAACAAAAATGTTTTGACAGCATTCTGCTTTGCGGAAACATGGGAAGGGTTCTGTTTGTTTTCCAGTGTGCAACAAAAAAGACATTTAAAAACCTCAAAACTTGTGACAAAATGGAATATTCACCCGCAGCCCACGGTATGGCTTTGAACTGAGACATGGTTCTGGAGAAACAGCAGTGCTCAAACCCCACAGTTCCTCTCCACTTTGAAACATCTTGTCTTCTCTTGACCTCAAGTGAGACTTCAGAGGCTCAGCTGTTAAAGAGCGAGGAAAAACAGCTTCACCCTGGCATAAAGTCTGTCAAAAACTGCCTCTTCATTAAATGGAAGGAGGGACAGATCAGAGAAGAGATAAGAAGCCCGAGGAGGACTCATAAAAAGTGGCCTCACAGAAGGGAATGTGGATGTTGCTGCCAATTGTGCCAGGACTGCGGAAGGATCCCATGGCAAGAGGTTAAACCAGTTCAGTGGCATCTCCTGCATTGATGGGGTGGATTGAACACTCCCAAGTCACTGTTGACCTGAGACAGGCAGGACTCAGGTGTTGCTGAGGTGGACAGTGGGCTGAAGCTGTGGGTGAGGAGCAGGTGATGTGTGGGGAGGAGGCTGCAGAGCCCTTACCCTGTGGGGTCTGAAGGTTTCACAGAGTGGGAAGAGCAAACCCAGCTCTGGCTGCAAATGGTTGTGGCAATTACAGCTGTTTTCTGGTCACCTGCCTGAGCAGCTGCCCCAGTTCTGTGGGTGTATCAGTGAGTGAGGAGTCCAGTGGTGTTGGGAGCTATTGGTGTGTGTTGGGCCAGGCAGGGCATCACTTGGCCAGCTCCACTTTTGGGAGCCACCCTACTGGCTCCTGTCCCCAGCAGGGCATGGGCAGAACAGTTTTGGGGCAGTGCTGTGAGGTTTGGCAAATGAAATCCTACAGGATTCTCCAAGCAGCATGCCCTGTGTGCAACTTGAGGAGTGCAACCAGAGGATCTTCTTAAATCTGGGAATCAGTAGGGCAAGTGATTTCTCCCAGCAGGTTGCTTGGTGCTTTTCCAGGCTGCAGGGATCAGAGGTGATGGGAAGGCTCTCAGAAGAGCCATTTCATTAAGTCAGATGAGATTACAGAGTGGTCAGCCCTTCAAAGACAGTTTTCCCTCACTGATACTCCATCACTCTTAAAAACCATCCCTTTCATATTGATTTTTAGCTACTCCAAAATGGTTTGGGCAGTTTGCTGTGCAGCCAAAGGATGCTGCTGCCTGGAGGAGGGAGGAAATCAGGGGGGAGTCTCCAAGGGGGAGAAATCAGTGCCCCAGCATGGGGTCCACAGGCACCTCTGCTGCTCCAAACCACAGATCTTAAAAGAAACCATGTTGCAGATACATCTTTGGCTTTTGGAACCAGCATTTGCCCAAGTGTGTCCTCACTGTTTGCTGGATGGTGTTTCACTCATTCTGTTGCATGGATATGGACAGTAATTACTTTAAGTGATTTTTTTTTAACAGCTGGCTGTTAGCAGGGGAAAGGCCATAGATTTTCCAATGAAGGTATACTTGTAATTTTGTTTCATGAGGGATGAGTGACTTTGGCAGAGCCTGAATGGCCTCCTGCTCCTGGCCTGGTGGCTCAGACTGGCATTTTGAGCAGCTGGGGCTTGCAGGATTAAGCCCAGCTTATCACTACATTATCTGAGGTCCTTTGGGAATCATGCAATCCTGTGTCAATGCCTCAAAAACAGCAAGTGATGGTCATGAAACTCAAGGAGAGACAGATCCTGGGAGGAGGAGCTGGGAGAGACCTTCCTACAGCTGCAGCTCCAGGTTCACATCCCTCACTGGTCATGTCTGACAAGGCTGGAGCTGGAAAGGGGGGATCTGTGCCTGGACTCATGTTTGCTGCCCACAAGCACTTCCTCAGGTGCTGCTGCAGCCCCACAGCACTGCCCAAGCCTCATCCAGGAGAAGGGGTACATCTTACCCAGGGTCTCCATGGCATGAGTAGCTGATGGGAACTGGATCAGGGTCCTCACTGCTGCCTGTTCTTCTCTGCTCCTGCTTTATTCTTTCACTCAGAGGCTTTGCTGGTACTTAGGCTGGGCTTCCCCTCTCCTAATCCTGTCTAACATGTTGGTGTTTAACTCTGGGATCCATCCAGAGGCCCCAGAGAGAAGCAGTGATGCAGAGCACACACGTGTCCCCTCCTGCCATGCCAGAGCTGTGCTTTTTGGGAGGACTCAGCGAGGCAAATGGACTTCACCCTCAGTAACTGGACTCCTACAAACGTGGCTGTGCTCAGCCCAATACCAGCCAGAGGCAGGACACATTTATCACCAAGCCAGATGGTTCCCAGGACTGTAAATTTGGGGAGGGGGAGAGCAAATAAATAAACCGCTCACAAATCTGCCTTTGAGTGGAAAGTAAAACACTGCAGGACATCCCTCCCCCTTCTCCTCCCATGTGCGTAAACCCAACTGGAAACACACCCTGTTGCTGGGAAAAGTAAGGCTGCTCTGTTTTGATTTTGGTAGATAATCTTGTGCCGTGGAGGTCAGCCGGGCAAAGCGAAGAGGTCGTGAGGAGGAGCAAACAGCCACGCAGGACAACTGCTGGGAGTGCTCTGGGAAAGCCAGGAATTTCGAAGAACACATCTGAGAGTCCCCAAGATGAGAAAAAAAATAAATCTGAGGTGGGCCACGCTCTTTCCTATGGTTTGTGTGAGTACCTGGCCCTGTTAGCCTTTGTTTTAATTTGTGTCTGGGTGGGGTGTCAATGTACTGTATGCACATTGCTCTATTTAACAGACTCTATGTTAGAACCACAGTGTAAATGCTAATTTAATCAGATTTGTATGTAACCAGAATTTTATATACCCATTTGTCCCTTTTCTAATTTATGCTGTTTTATGTGTATAAATGTACTTATAGGAAAAGATTAAACTTATGTCTTTGTACAGTATATACATACTATTTTAACCCAGGCAAAGTATTTTTGCAGTGATATTAGAGAAGATGCATTTGCTATGTTTAAAGACAGAATAAAGTCACAGTCTGTCCCTGGCAGCTTCTGCTGTTCTTTGTGGGGCCCTAAAGATGTCAGTCTGGATTAAGTTTTGGGAGTGGGAGAGTGGGTTTGGGAGCTGGGGTGATGCCAGCTGCTCTCACATGACCTGACCCACCTGGCCAAGTCCACACAAGTTCACTTTGGCTTGGCCAAAGAAAGATCTGGGTGCATAAATCAGAATCCAAAAGGGTTTCAGAAAACCCTCACTCAGCTGCTGAGAATACCCAGTGGTTTCTTAAGTTTCAGTTGCACCTTCATTTCTGCCTTTGCAGCTCCCCAGGCCTTTACACCTGCCCAGAAATGGCCCCATAAGAGCTGTTTCACCCCACCTGTGCCCCTGGCATCACCTCTCACCCCACACCTTCTCAGAAAGAGCCTTTCCCAGACACTGGGACATTGGTGTGTGTCACAGCACAGTCCCTGAGCTCTGCTGTGCAGAACAAGCTGAGCATCCTGCCCACTCAGAGAGACCTGTCAGGGACAGCCCAGGAGCCCCTTTCCCTCCACAGACAGCTGGGTCTTACCATCTCCCCACTAACAAACCTCACCAGGCAGCTGGTGGGGCAGGTGCTCCATTTCCCAGAGCACTCACCTTGTGCCAGCTGGGGATTTCTCTCTGCAGCCACAGACTTCCAGGTTCTCAGCACCAGAAGGGATGTCTGCTCAGAGGCCCCATCCTCCCCTGCCTTGTGCTCCCACCAGCCACTCCTGTATGGTCCATTTTAGATGAAAAGCCAAGAAAATTTCTCAGAGGAACTCTATCCCAAAGGCAGCTCTCACAGAAGGCAGTTTTAATCCAAGACATGGCTCTTTCCCAGCTAAAGAACCCTACAAAAAGCCACCAGGTCCTGCAGTGCCCTGCTGTGCAGCAAAGGGGACCCTCTGGGTGCTCCTCCAGAGCCACAAGTAACTCAGCTCCCTGCTTCCTACACGGAGCAAAGGTGATTGCAGCCTCCATCCCTCTCCATGGCCATCCTCCAGCCTGGAGCCAGCACATCCCATTTACAGATACCAGACCTGGGAAAGGAGCAGTCTGAGCAATTATTTGCTCAAAGACAAAGCCGTGTTGTTCTTCTCTCCGTGTGAAGCTCCAGCGTGGCTGCGAGAGCCGCGTGGCAGCGGCAGGCCACGTGCTGGGCGTTGCAGCAGGGAATCACAGCTGGATCCTTGGAATAGTCTGCAACTGAGACATTGTCTGCTGCAATGTCCTCCAGAGCTTGGGCATAAGCCCTGCTGATGACGGGTAGCACTGCCTGGTACTCTCTGGATGCCACATCCAAAGGCTCCTGCTCCTGCATATCACGATCCAGGTTGAAAATGAGGGGTGGTTGGTGATGCTCAGCTGGCCCAATGCTCCCATCACAAGCCATTGCCCCTCCTAGGAGGAAATGAGGGGAAAACCCTGGAGTTATGGGCTGCCCAGGGATCAACCCCTGCATTCCTCACCCACCTGTGGCAGCCCAGGCCCACCCTGTCCCAGCTCTTAGTCCGAGAGTGTTTCTGAGCTAACAACCCTGGGCTGCAGAGCCATCCTGCAGACACTTGTGGGCACATCCTTACTGCTCCTGGTCTCTGGCTCTTGCTTGAATTAGGCTGAGTTGGTTTTCATCTGTATCTGCAGAGATACAAGAATTCCAGAAGCATTTTCCCAGACTTTACAATGTCAAGTAAGGACACACTACCTGTGGTGTAAAATGCCTTGTACTGAGACAGCCGCAATGTCTCGATCTCGCCAACCTTCCCAGCTGCCCCACTGTTGGGGTGGAGCAGAACCTGAAGGAAGGACAGAAAAGTGCCTGTCAGCCCAATGCAGGGAAAACCTGCTCCAGGAGACCTGCTCCCTCCCCACATGAACCATGTCCCACTCATGCACACATGTACAGACACCATTCAACCCCTGCACTAAGTAACCAACAGAGTTTTGATTGCTGAAGGGTGGGATGATGGCAGAAGGGCACCAGGAAACACCAACATCTCCCTTGTGCCTTCCTGGTCCTGCAGGATCCCCTGAATTTCCCTCTTCAGACCAATTCTATGTCAAGAAAGTAATCACAAAGGTGCAGAAGCTTTCAGCAGAGCAAGACAGAGTATCACAGAATCATAGTTTGGGACCTTAAAGACCATCCAGTTCGAACCTCCTGCCTTGGGCAGAGACACCTTCCACTAGCCCAGGTTGCTCCAAGCCCCATCCAACCTGGCCTTGGACCCTTCCACAGATGGGGCAGCCACAGCTTCTCTGGGCAACGACAGGTCTCATCACTCTGACAATCAAGAACTTCCTAACACCTAATCTAAATCTCTCTTTTTGTTTAAAACCATTCCCTGTGTCCTACCACAGAATGCCTGCATATTGGGAGCCAGGATGGTCTCGGGTTCTCTGTGTCACCCACCAGCTCCCTGGGTGCTCCCAGCTCATCCAGCAGTGGGGACAAGCAAGGGATCTGAAGCCCTGCCTGGAGCCAGGAGCCAGCCCTGAGCTGGGGGTGAGCTCATGCGAGGCAGAGGCCACACGGGAAGGTGAGGTGCTGGAACATTGTCCCGTCCGTCTCCGCCGCTGACTCACCCCGCTGTGCAAGGGCTCCCTTCCCTGACAACAGCACAGGGAACAGGGGAGAAGGAAGGAAAGGAGGGAAGGGTGGGTCGAATCTCTCCCTTTCGGTATTTAGGACACTTGATCCACACAGGACAGCTGCTTTGGCACACGGGAGCGAGGAGACAAGTGAGCTGGAGGGTTCAGCGGCTCCTCTTCCCAGATCGTATCTGCCACGGAGCCAATGGCTTCACTGAGGGATGAGTCACTTGAGGTTTCCTCCCTGGGATTCGAGTTTAAAAGTGATTCAAGAAATTTCCACTGTGCTAAAAATTAGAAACATCTGCTGGAGTTGTAGGCAGCTGTGGTGCCAAGTTTAGTAACAGCACTTACAGCTGATGAGCATGGCAATGCCTCAGCAGGTGCCCAGCACAGAGCACCCAGGGATGTCCATCCCACACTGCCCAGCACGGAGCATTCCAGGCAATCTGGGCACCCAGGGATGTCCATCCCACACTGCCCAGCATGGAGCATTCCAGGCAATCTGGGCACCCAGGGATGTCCATCCCACACTGCCCAGCACGGAGCATTCCAGGCACCCTGGGCACCCAGGGATGTCCATCCCACACTGCCCAGCACGGAGCATTCCAGGCACCCTGGGCACCCAGGGATGTCCATCCCACACTGCCCAGCACGGAGCATTCCAGGCAATCTGGGCACCCAGGGATGTCCATCCCACACTGCCCAGCATGGAGCATTCCAGGCACCCTGGGCACCCAGGGATGTCCATCCCACACTGCCCAGCACGGAGCATTCCAGGCACCCTGGGCACCCAGAGATGTCCCTCCTGTGCTGCCTAGTCTGCATGTGGCCACTGTTTTCAGGGCCCAGTGGGTACCTCATCCAAGAAATGCCAGGATTCAGGGTAGGGGGTGATTTCCAAATGCTCTCAGTTTCCTTTATTGCCCTCCATTGTAAGGGAAAGTAAAAAGTAAAATTCATCTTTTGTGATTTGGTTTATTATTTAACTTTTAGGGGAAAAAAATAGAAGGGTGTAAAGTGGAAGAGGTGGTGCAGTGTGAGCTGCTGCAAGGAGGAAACTCTGCAGCAGAGTCCCTTTCTGCTGACACTCCTTGGTCAGAATAAAACAGCTCTAAAGCAGGAATCAGCAAATATTCAAGGCCCCATGAAGCCAAAAATGGGAAGTGAAACAATTCATCTGCCTCCAGCTTTAAAGCTTTGCCTACACCTTTAGCAGCACAACTGGGATGCTGCCAGCCCTGTGTAAGAGCACTCAAACCTCCCTTCCTACCAACAACCACGTTCCTAAATCTCTTAAAAACCTATGCTAAGAAAATCTATTGTAATTTACTGCATAATTAAGTAGCTTGTTTCAATTGAGCCCTTTCAAGAAACATTCCCAGGTCTGGAACTCCTCCATTAATCTGTGAGTTTGTTTTTTTAATAAATAAAAAACCAGAAAAGGAGTAGGAAAAAAAAAGCTTTTTCTCCACAGGAAATCCATTGCCTGAACTCGGTGCTCTGGGCTATTTCAGGTGTGCATCCCTCTCCCACTCAGCCCTGACACCCAGCAAACCATCATTCCCAATAAACCATCACTCAGCACACAATTGCTCCCAGCAAACCATCATTCCCAATAAACCATCACTCAGCACACAATTGCTCCCAGCAAATCATCATTCCCAGTAAACCATCACTCACAACAAACCATTGCTGCCAGGAAACCACTGTTCCCAGTAAACCACCACTCCCAGCAAACCATTGCTGCCAGCAAACCATCACCCCCAGTAAACCACCAGTCCCCTTCTCCCAGCACTGCACGTGCAGAGGAGGGTTAATCCCAAGGAACACAGCAGAGCACGTTGGCCACATCCCATCCACTTCCCTGCTTCATCTCCCAGTTCAGCACAGGGTTCCATAAATACAAAGCAAATACCAAACCCCTGATGGACACAGAAAGCAAATCCAAGATCCCGCTGGGAGCTGGCTCATGGTGCTCACAGGAGGGTGGACTTTAAAAGCAAGCCCAGGATTTATCCATGGGACTGCTATTAAAGCCACTTTCCCCCCCTTTCTTTATCTTTTGGTTCTGCAAAAATCTCATGCAACACTGAGATGAGTGTGTGACCATCCTGCTTGTGCTGCAAACTGCATTTTTTGGGCTTAAAGGAGCTGCCAGCCGCTGGTTGTGTGGACAGAGCTGTGGGATGTGGGGTGGGATGCCCTGCTGGAACATCATAATGGGCATATTCCCCAGCCATGGAGCTGGGAGAAGGAGGGCTTCATTACAGCCTAATCTGGCATGACAAATAAAGGGATACAACTAGGTTTGAGCCCCTGAGATCTTCTCTCCCCACACTTCTCTTGTGATTGGGAAGGAGCCACGCTGTGCTGGGCACTGTGGGCTGCCACAATCCTGAGCATCCCCAGGATGGCATCCCCAGGACAGGGGCACAGCCTTTTGGCACACAGGATGGTGCCAAGCTGCGTGCACAGGCATTTCTACCTATAATCCCAGATTTGTGAACAAGGCACAAAGCAGTCTTCATTAACTCAAAGTCCATTTACCCTGATATCCCAAGCCCAGCCTGGTACAGCACCCAGCCATCTCCAGCTGCCCTCCTCCTCCTCTGGGCCAGGGGGTCCCATAGGTTCACACATCACCAGTTTTGAGCCTTTTTCCATGCTCCACTCACCTGTTTTAGCTCAGGTACCTGCTGTCAAGAGTGGGGTGTCACTTGGAGGGGGGGGTGGCTCTGCCTTACCTTGTGCCCTTCATCCGACCACCCAAAGAGAACTGGGGACACATCCAAGCCATCAAAGCGCCTGTTTGGCGGCAGCACTGCTCCAGCCAGGGCCACCAAGGTGGGGAAGATGTCCAGGGTGCTGGGGAAAGAGGTGACTGTCATCAGTATAAGGAGCAAGGACCCCTGGAGTGTTCCCCCAACTCTGCAGAACCTCAAAAGTGCCTTTCGGGGTGGGGGACAGCTGCTTCCCAGCACCCACCCCGACAACTGCAAAGGTTAAACCCGGCTGCCAGCAGCCCTGGCAAGCCCTGGCTTCACCACCTCCCACCCCCAGCTGCTCGCCAGGAGCTGCGGGTTCAGCCAGGATGTGACTGCCCGGCAAACCCCGCACCAGCGGGGCAGGGGCACGGGGGGCGCGGGGCAGCCCCTCCTGAGCCCCCGCATACGCGGGGAAGGCAACGGGTCACCCTCCGGAGAAAGTGCAAGCACAGGGAGTTTCTGTGCCAACGACAGCACATCCCGTGGCCCCAGGAAAACGCGGTCTTGGCTCTCGCACGGAGCAGCACGAGCTGCCAGGACGGGACGCGGGAGCGGAGCTGCCCCGCGGGTCCCACCGAGCCCCGTCCGCGCTTCCACCGAGAGCCCCCCGCGACCGCAGGGACCTCCGGCACGACAGAGCACTCGGGGTATAGCCTCGGTCCTTCCCGGTGTGGAGGGACACGGGGAAGGTACGGACGATCCACAGTCCCTTTGGCTCTGGGGATGCGGAGAGGGACAATCGCTGCTTCCCCGAGGGCTCGGCTGTGGCAATTCTGCACTCTCCGGCACATCCCTGCGTTCGAGCACAGGAACCGCTGGGGTGGGACAGGGATCGCCTGGCCCTGCTGCCAGTTCTTCAAAGCCTGGGCACAGGCTCCCCCTCCTCGGACTGCATTGCCCAGTAAGGACGTGACTCGATTCCAGTGGGATGGGGACATACTGGGATGGGGACATCCCGCTCGCAGTCCCCATAACTGACCCTCATACCCCTCATCCTGTGGAGCACACCCTGCACCACTGGGCACACCCCTTCCTCTCACAGACATGGTCATGGGGTGACCTCACACCTCCAAAAGGAACCACCCGAACCAGGGTGTCCCATGGCCCCAGGGGACAGAGGGACATCAGAGTGGCCAAGTGACACATCACAGCATTGCCCTTTGTGGCCGACAGGGACTCAATTCACACCCCTCTGGCTACAAAACCACTGTGCTGGCAGCTTCGGGGGTCAGCTGGGGCAAGGAAATTACTGGAGGAGGAAAAAGCACCAGGTCCCAAACTCGGGGGCACCAGGAGACTGTCATGGTCCTGCCACTGCAGTCCTCCCCCCACCATGATCCTCTCATCACGTGTCTCCTGCCCAGAGTGAGGTGGCAGCTGCGTGAGTGGAGAGAAAAGAGCCCTGGGCTTAACGGCCCCCAGTTCTCCCATTCAACAAGTTTTAATTTAGCTGCTAAGAGACGGAGAGAACAAATAAGAACAAACACTGCTGCGAGGCAGCCCCGGCCGGCACGCTCACAGAGACAGCCCCGCAGCCAGGAGAGCCAGGAGGCGCCCAAAAACATCCTGCATCTCACTGGGGAGCATCTCACTGGGGTCAGGCCAGGTCCCCCAAAGTGGCAGCTCACCTGGCCAGGGTACCCTTGGTCCCATGGGTGCTCAGCACCCTCGGGATCAGGCCCCCAGCACGGTGCATGCAGTTGCTCCCATGGTTGCACCAAGTGGCCCTGACACAGCAGATGGGACCTCTAGAAATCATCACCTCAAGGGATGGGAGGGCAACATGACTGAGGACAGGCTGAAAATCCCTCCAGTCATGGGTACATATAACCCATGGCAAAAGGCATGGAAAAGCAGGATTTTGGTCAAAGTTGGCATCCAAGCAACAGCCCCATCAGCAGCACATCATGGAAGCCAAGGTGGGGAAACCACTCTTGAGGAAAAGGGAAAGCCACACTGCCAAGCCCTGTCCTGGCCAAGAGGGGTTTAGCACATTAAATCATTGCAGCATCCTGCTGCTGCCTGAACACCGAGGGAAAAGGGCCTGGCAGTGCCCAGGGGCCAGCAGCTCCCTGCCTGCAGCCCACAGAGTAGAACTGCGTGGGGTGATGGACATCCCAACATGCCAGGCAGGACGTGCTGGGAGCACTGCCATGCTGATGAGCTCAGCATCCTGGGCACAGTGTGGCAGGGAATGCTGCTCTGCCCGGCAATGATGGGGTGCAGGCAGCTGCAGGCAGCTGAACCAGCAATCCCTGCACTCTGCCAGCTCGCCCAGCCTGCCCGGCCCCACGCCGCTGGCACAGTCAGGATGGTGCAATCTGCTTCTTCACCACCCTCCTGACCTACTTCTTCCATGCCCTACTTTGGGCTGGGGCAGGGAAGGGCAGAAGCACAGCGGGTGGCTCCAACAATTAAATATAATTAAGAAAAGCCAACACAGCAGTTTTCTGCAGAAACCAGCGTGCAGGTGCAGGTCTGCGGTGATACATCAGCACTTCCCTGCTGGCTTCGGCTCCCCAGCCCCTGGGCACGCTCACCCTCACTCACCTCCCTGCAGGACACCAAGCCAAGTGGTCCTGCCCAGTCCTGGCAGGCTCTTTGCCCGGGCCAGGTGGCAAAGGCTGTCAGTGTTTCCATAACCCCAGGGACAGAGGAGGTTCATGTGGATGGATAACACCTGCCCTTGCCCAGCCCCGGCTCTTCCCAGGGATCCCACTAGGCAGAGATCCTGCTGGTTGCACAGAGGGCTCCCAGCCACACCTGCACACAGCTTTCATTCCCTCCCCAGCTTCTTGGCCTTCTCAATCAAGTGCGGGAATTTCAACTTCCCTACTGCACATGTTCATCCTCAGGGGATGTCCCCAAGGGTGACTCTAAGTCAGAGAAAAGCCACCTGTCCTGAAACACTGCGAGAACCAAGAAACTCCTGCCCTCCATATCCCTCTGCACCCCTCCACATCCCCTGACCATGAGCTCAGGCCATGGCTGGGACCACAGTGGTGACACCTCTCTGAGCTTGACCATTCCCCAGGCTGGCTCTGTGTTGCCTCCCTAAGAGGCAGTGCCTCTCCCCAATGCCAGACCAGCACTCTGAACAGCTGGGCATCATCCCACACATCTAGGCAATGCCAGGCTGTGCTGCAAGGGACACTGGGTGTGCTGTGACTCCTGGAGAGCTACAGAGTCACTTTCCAAGCAGTGCAGCACAGCCCCTGCCTCTGCTGGATTTGCAGCTGTCCAACCTGCCAGACCAGCACCAGGAAATGCAGGAGGTAAGGTCATTGAGGAGATAACCACAACTCCTGGGCTTGGAGGTAGGGCTGCAAGGGAGGCTGGTGGGACAGGTGGATGGGGACAGGCACTGACCCTGAAGGTGCTGCCCCAGCTGCCCCAGTAGGCAGGAGTTGGCAGCTCTGTCCCACGTCCTGTGGAGGGGAAGGGTTTGAAGGTGAAAGCATGGAGTGCTACATGCACCCTACCCCCTCTGCCAGACACCAATGACTCAGCTTATGGCTCAAACCTTCCCCTGCCTGCAAAAATCCAGCTGCCAGAGCTGCCCTCAGGCCATGTAAGGAGTGAGTGGCTCCAGCTTATCTTGAGAACCTTAGAAACACCCAACACCACTCCAGGGTCCACCAGTCAGGACCTGCTTCCAGCAGCTGGGACATTCTTTCAAAATGCCCAGTAATGCCCTGGCCCCACCACCCTGACCTCCACCATCGTGTGCTTCTGGGATGAAAAGAAACAGGGCATCCCACCACACTGCCCCCTTTGCTGCAAGAGGAGGGATGCAAGGAGAGGTGCAATTCCCCCATGGAGTGGTGCAGCTGCTGCATGCAGAGCTGCAGTGTTGCTGCAATAAGAAACCCTCCATGCCACCCTCCCTGGGGCACAGGGGCACAGCCCTTCCCCTCCGCTCCCTCCAGATCCCAGCCCGGCCACATCCTGCATGGATTGCCAGCGCCATCTCCCCAGCCAGCCTTTCCCACAACCGCACCCTCCTCCACATAAAGCCATTCACAAACCACAAAGCCTGAGCCTGCTCCTTGGTGGGGAGAGAGAACATCGTCATCTTTTAATTATCGGGAGGCCCTCGGCCACCGCGGCCAGGAGGCACACGGACCCGGTGGCTGCTCACGCCAACCCAGCAGCCTCACAAAAAGCCCTTTCAACTCCTCTTTGCTGAAGCATTAAGTCTTGGGAGAGGACAAAAGTACAGTCTGGCACGAGGCACGAAATAACTAGTGCAGGCAGCTGCTGCTGCCAAAATCCAGATGGTGACCTTGGGATGGTGGGTTCTTCCAAAGGGGGTGGAGGGGCTGCCCTGCTCCCCGACGGGCTCTCACCTGAGCAGAGCACGACTTGTCCGCTTGGCAGGGACGTGGCCAGGCCAGTACACCAGTGCTGGCACTCGGTGCCCTCCTTCCCAGGTCGTTTGCTTTGCTGAGCTCCCTCCTGCAAGAGAACAGGGCAGTACTCAGTACCCTACTGAGATGGGAAAACCTCCTAACCCCGGGAATTTCCCTGGAAAAGAAACCGTTCAAAGGCAGAGATGGCATAAATTACCCCAAAATAAGGATGATTTTGTGGGAGAGGAACTGGGTTAGAGAAGGGAGAAGAGTTACAGGAGTTTTTAAATGAAATAGGGAAAGGGATTAAAAAAAAGGGCTCAGTTTGGCACTGCTTTGTGTTTCTCCAGCGAGTGATGAGAAATGCAGCTGCTGCCGGAGCCGTCGCGTTTCCATCCACTTTTGATGTCAGGTGAGAAAATGGAGCAGACAGGAAATTTAGGAATCTCAGCGAGGTACAGCACTGACAGCTCCCCCCCACTTCTCCTGCTGCAAACCTGCCTCATTAAAAACACCATCCTGCTAATAACCCTTCTGCCAGCTAATGAACCTGATCCATTGTTTCCCTGACAGCACCCAAAGCACCCCTGCTCTACCCTTGGGTTTGAGATGCTCTGCATGGCACAGGGAAGCTGCCCAGTCCCTTCCTCCACCTTGAGTGCTGAACACTGGGATAGGGGGGCTGAGCCCCAAAATAGGGATGCTGAGCATCAAAACGTGTGCAAGGGTGTTGGAGAGCCTCTGCCTTGGCTGCAGCCCAAAGGCCCTGGGCAGCTGAGCAGGAGAAGGGGCTGGGAATGGGGCAAAGAGAAAATCCCAACCCGGTTCACCGAGCAAACTTCCCAGGAGCAGCCTTTGTCCGCCGCCTTTCAGCGTGCACATGGCAACGGCGCTCGCCCAAAGCCATTTCCTCCGGGCACAGCCAAGAGAGGCACGGCCACCCCGCGCTCCTCCGAGCCCCTGTGCCGGTCCGCTGCCCAGCCCGGCCTCTCCAGGAGTCACTCCCTGATCCTACAGGCTGATCCAATGCTGCTGTACCCACAAGGACACACAGGGCACGGATGCCGCAGTGCTGGTGCCACAAAGGCTAGTCCAGGGAAAAGGTTTCTGCCCTCACTGCCCGTCCTGTCAGCACATCCTCAATCTCTCCCACTGCCCACCTAAACTTTTGGTGTTTCCCCTCAAAGAACATCTCCTTGGGGTCTCAGCAGTGGGACACAGCTGGCACCAGGATCTCTTGTGGCTACTAAAAACGTAACAGTGCTTCTAACACACATCCATGTGAGGTGCCTCCCCTGCCCTCAGACAGCCCAAGAAACCACAGCAATTACAGTAATTAATATCAACCCCCATCTATGTACATATATTAAATAACTCATCCTCCTGGATGCATTTCCATGGCTTTTTCAGGCATGGTCAGGGGTCTCTGGGAGGACAGCAGAGGGGGGAATTCCCTCCAACCACCCCAGTGCCTCTGGCTGGTCAGGACATCAAAGCAGCCCATGAATGAGCTCACGTTAACACTTTGGGCAGTAAATGGGGCTGAAACACCCAAACCCAACCAGGGAATTTTCTCCAGAGTGGGGATGATGCAGCCCTGCTGCTGTGGGGACTTTCCAGGCTTTCCAGGAAAGCTGAACTGTGCATTCCCGTGGTGGGATGAAAACCTTGGTCCCACCACACACAGCAGGTTCTCAGCACAGAGACTCCAGGTCTGGAGCCTTCCAAACCTGTCTCAAAACATGCTCAGCATCACATCTCCAAAATGCCTCTCTCTATCCCAGTATCCCCCCTCACTGGGCTCTTGGCCTAAGGTGGGAAACAAGTTTTTGGGGTGAGCTGAGGACTGTGGGAAGTTCCCCAGCCAGAGAAAGGGGCAGCACACACAGATATGCTGTTTTTTCTCAGTGAGGACCAACTCCAGTAACCACCTGAAATCAATGGAAAACACCCCTGGAATGTGGGTTGGACCCTAAAAGTAACCAGGTAGACCCTGGAGTAGACTGTCCTCTCCTGCCCTCCCACTCCTCAGGGGCTTTTCTGTGCTGGGTGATGATTTCCCCTGCAATGGGACTGCCAAGCATCCCACCCTCTCAACACTCCCTCAGCGCCCACAGGTGGGTGTTTGTGGTGCCAGCCCGGCCAGCAGCAGCCCCGTAATGCCAGGCTGGCTTTCAAAACATCCGTGCAACAACCAGCCCAGGGATTTCCAAAGTCACCCTTCCAGCTGGTGTTTACAGCCAGCTCGGAGCGCCCTGCCAGCCCGACCTCCTGCCCAGCCTCAGCCAGGGCCAGGATCTGGGTGTTCCCACAGGGCAGCGAGGGACTGGAGCTGGGGCCGTGTTTTCCTCGCCCTGTTCCCAAACGCTGCCTGTGCCATCTGCTCCGGCGTGTGACCCTCGGTTGCTCAAGAGCAGCGTGAGCCGTCGGCAGAGTTTGTTTACTAGAAAATAAAGGTTACAAATTTCATCCCGGGGCCAGCCGGAGAAGGAAGGGCTCTGGGAATGGGAACAGCGAGCCAGCCCGCCGGCAGCGTTTGCCCAGGGAAGCGGTCACGGTGCTGGGTGTCAGGAAGCGGAGGAGGGATGAGGCGCTCCCGCCCCGCTGACCCCGGGCATGGGGTGAGCCGAGCCTGGCACGTTACACTGCGTAACACAAGCAGAAGTGGGAAACGCCTGACTCATGAATGTTTCTGGCCCACTCCGGCCGAAATAAACCCACCAAGCAGATGGCTTGGCCGGAAAAGGAGGAAAGACGAAAAAAAAAAAGAAAACCCAAGAAAACGGTGGAGAGAAAGAAAAGCAAAGTCCCAGGGCATGGAGAGGGTACCAGGGGCTCTGCTCCAGCAAGACCCTGCTGGAGCTGATGGCAACATCAGTCTCCAAACCAGCACCACTCACTCAAGCTCTGGGGTAACAGAGAGCCCTGGCCCCTGCTCCCCACCCCCAGCAGTGGTTTTAGGGGAAAACTTGACTGTTTGAAAGAAAAAAATTATTCTGGGGTGTGTTCAAGGCCAGGGCAGAAGCCAGAGAAAGGCTGGGAGTGGAATGCTCCCCAGGTGCCCCTCAATGGGCAATGAGGGGACTTGTGGAGCAGTCCCCCTACCCCTGGGGACTGGCAACCCCCCACCCCGACACTGCCAGGTTACCTCTCTGCCTCTGCCAGGCCCCCACGAACGGCCCCACGCGTCCTGCCAGCTCACACTTCTGTGCCCAGGGGCCATTGTCACCTGTAAGAGAAAGAAATGTCTCCATCAGTGACACCAGGACCGGAGGGTGGGAGGGGACACCTCTGCAGTGGTGGGGGGGTGGGCAAGGACAAGTGACCCTTCTTATCCCTCCTTCCCATCCCTGGGATGCCTTCCCATAGGAGCAAGAGCAGCAGGATGATTGACTTTGATTTCGAATAGTTTGTTTCCAAGGGATGTGCCCTGGATGAAGGAGTGGAGCTGGCGGACAGGAGGGGGGGAAGGCGAGCGGGTGCCACCAGCCTCGGGCGTTAATGAGCGGCAGAGCAGTTCCTGTCCTCTGGAGCACGACATCCTCATTAGGGAGGCTGCTCAGTGACAGCGGATTTGGGCTTCTTAATGACTGAGGATTTGTGGCTTAATTAAGCACAGCCCCATGGGCTCAGCCCTGCAGCCAAGGCAGGGTGGCAGGGTGGGCACCCAGCTGAGTGGCCGCAGC
Source organism: Pithys albifrons albifrons (assembly GCF_047495875.1). Taxonomy (NCBI): domain Eukaryota; kingdom Metazoa; phylum Chordata; class Aves; order Passeriformes; family Thamnophilidae; genus Pithys; species Pithys albifrons. The sequence continues at coordinate 1,836,326 of NC_092476.1, read as the reverse complement.
AGCCCAGGACCCCCATCCCCACAACGTGCCCGCTCCCCACCCACAGAGCAGAGGGCAGGGGACAAACACAGGTCCTGCCCCGCAAGCCACCTCCGTGCTGGGGCTGGTCACCAGTGTCACCCCTAACCCTACAGCTGCTTTTTCTGCTGTACCTGTGAACCACAGGAGTGTGTTGCCCTTCCCGTGGCTGTCGGCAACCTGCTTTATCTGTCCCACCAGGGCATCCATCTCGCTCAGGGAGGCTCCGTAGATGCCCCTGCCCGAGGAAGGGGCTGCTGGGGGGTCCCACAGTGGGACGTGCATGTGGGCCAGAGCCACGTAGAGGAAGAAGGGGCGTCCACTGTCGCTGCACAGGGGTGAGAGGGAGAGTGTTCAGGGAGTGTCAGGAGGTCACTGGGGTGGTGGCACTCCTGAGCCTGTGGACACAGACCAGTGGCCCTTCCACCTGCCGTGGGTCCTGAGGGAAAAACACCCTACGTGCATCAGCAGGCTGTAAACCCTTGTAGGGGGGATGCTTGGCCTCTGCTCCTGGTTAAATCTCTCCCTGTGGCCTCCCCACCATTGTCAACTGTCCTCCCATTTGGGACAGATTCCATCCCCAGCGGCCAAATACCCAGCGCTGGTGCATCCCAGGCATCCATGCCATGCCCCTCCCTCTTCTGGCCCTTCCTTCCCCTTCCCAGCAAGTGCCTGGTCCCAATAGTGATGTGGGCAGAGAATGAGCCACAGCAGGACATCCACACTGAGCCCAGACATGGCCTTGGCACTGCCAAGCAGCCCCAGACAGGGAGCGCGGCACGTTCGCCCGCCATGCGCTGCCCCACTGGCTGCTCACTCCTAAATCATCAGAGGACATGTCCTGTTTGCTTGTTTACAGCTATATTTATCTCCTCCAACGAGGCCTGCTCTTCCTCAGGGACCTCTGAGGGGAAGGGTGGGATGGCCAGCAGTGGGGAGGGGCCGGATCTTGGGGACATGTCCCAGCCCGCGCACGCGCCCGGCTCTGGCTGCACCATCACTGCCTCCAGAAAGCTTTCGGGGCCCCTCTGACGTGTGTTCTGGCACTTCCTTCCTTTACTCATCACCTGGGATGGAAAATGAGTAAAGCCCATTCCACCTGGAGCTGCCCCTTCCTCCCCAATGGCACTGGAGCCCTGCAAAGGGTTGTGTCCCCCTGGCACAACATGGGGGCTCAGATGTGCCCCTTGCAAATTGCCCCTGCAAAAGCCATTGGAGACCTTTTCCCATGGGATGCCAGAGACCCTGGAGCAGGAAGAGCTGCTTCCCCCCAGCTCACATCCCACCTGGGAGCACTGCTCCAGCATCCAGATGAACTCATGGGTACAGTGTTTAGCTGAATATCTGCCTGATTGTCACAAGGACACCAAGTGCCCCAAAGATCAAGCACACATTTAATCAATAACTGAAGACAGGAATCCCTGACTTTTGCTCCCAGGCTCGCTGTGCTCCAGCAGTGCCACGTCTCGCTGTCACAAATAGCTCAACCTTGACACAACTGGTTAAAAAAACACCAAGATGGCAAATCTGGTGTTCTTTTGTTGCCCTGTAATGAATGAGTCAGGCAGAGGAAAACTGGAATGAGCCATCAAAGGGAAGGAGAGAAAAGGCAGGCACCTGCTTAAGCCTGTTCTCTGTGAACGCAGATAACCCCAAAACACTCCTGGGAGTTTAAAGGTTTTTCCTATTAACCTGGAGCTCTCACACTTGGTTTCACAGCTGAACAGCATCCTGGCAGCCATGAGGGCTTGGACAGGAGTGGGGATTGCTGCTGCCCCACAGCTCAGAGCCCGGGTACCCTCAGTATCCCAATGACATTGACAAGTCATGTCATGGACAATGCTTGGTACCCAAAGGGATAAACTGTAGGTACTGTGCAACAAAACAGCACCCAGGTTTATAGGGAGCAATTTTCTGCAGGCTACTGCCTGCCCAGCTTTTTTTTCATTCCCATTACATAAACCTTACTCCCAGAACTCCTCTATTGTGGCCTTTCCCTGGGTCTGTTCTATCCCTGGATGCAGACAAGGGATGGGCTGGGACACAGCTGCCCGGCAGCATTTCCTCTCCTCGCACTGCAGGGAGGCATTTTGCAAAGTCACAGCTCATAATCCACCAATAATAGGGATTAAAATTACACAACCTGTCCACAGGGCTCAGGGCTGTCACTTGGAGGAGCCACTTTGCTCCTCTGGGATGAGCACACCCAGGCACTTCATGTCCTGTGAGGCTGGGGCAGGCAGACCTTCAAGCCCAGGGATCTTGGAGTGCTTTGTCCTCAAGATGGATCAAAGTCCTCACAGAGGGCAGGTTCAAACACCTCAGAGTGATGTTCTGGTCCCACTGCCAGAGCTGCCATGGGCAGCCATTCAGCACCTGATCCCACACCCCTGTCAGCACTTCACACCCACAGAGGCACTGCAGAGATGAAGGGATGGAGGACAGATGGAAGGAGGACAGAGAGATGCAGGACAGAGGGATGGCAGTATTTCCCTCCCTCCCATTCCCACTAGCCAGGACCTCACTGCACATTCCCCCCAGCACAGCACAGCTCAAAGGCTTTGATCTTCCTCATAAATGGTGGTTTTACAAGCACACAATCCCTTAGAGGAGATTCACCAAAAGGCTTCCACAGTGTCCCTACAGCACGGCAGTTGCAGCCTCAGTGGCTTCTCCCTCCTCCAGCGGGAAGCTGAGCCACTGAGATCCCAAATCTGCTTCCAAAGAACCACAAGGTAACACCCATCTCCCCCAGCACAATGCAGAGGACTCATGCAGTGCCCCACGTGCTGTCCCAGTGAGGGGGACAGGAGGTGCCCAGTGTCACCCACCTCGCGTGCCGGATGAACCGCGCAGCCGCCTCCACGTAGTGCGTGGCCAGGCTGCTGAGGGTGACAGGCTGCTGGATGATGGTGACATTCTCGAAGAGAGGAAGAGCAATGTCTGTGTAACAGTCCTTCCTCACCACCCTGCTGGGAAGAGCCACCACACACCCATCACCGGAGCAGGGAAAGGCATGGGAGCAGGCACAGAGCCTGGCTGTTCTCCTGGCCTTCAGAAAGCCAAGGAGGGGAGGAGAAAGGGGGTGATACCAATGTCCCTGGGACTGATCCACCTCCCTGACCTGCACCCTGACCTGTGGGATGCACAGGGGTGAAACGGGATACATGGAATATAAGGGGAGGTGACCAAGCAAAGGGCAGCTCTTGGGGCTGTGGACACTACTGCAAACACCCACCTTCCCATGCCAGCACTCAAATCCCTCATGCCCCCATACCTGGCATCCGCACTGTGCCGTGGGCAGGATGGGCAGGGTGGCAGGTTGTACCCAGGAGTATCTGTGCAGCCCATGTCGTGGCTGTAGGGGATCCCAAAGTAGTAGTCAAAACCTGAGAGGCAAGCCAGGCTGTCAGCAGGACCAAGGTGACCACAGGGCCCTCAGCAAGTCCCTGCTGGCACAGCCCTTACCGCGCGAGTTGGGGTGATGGAGTCCGTGGTGTCCCAGGTGCCACTTGCCTGTGTGGAAGCCACAGAACATCATTTCAGAGGTTACACAGCTACAGCCACCACCAGCCATCACCCACGAGGTGCCCACAGTGCTGGGGGCCTTACTCTTGCTACAAGAAAGGCTCCTTGTTTGTGCTGGCCATGTTTCCAGAATGCTGTCTATTTTTGCAGAAACCCAGAAAAAATGCATAAGGTATCTCATGCCTGTGCAAAGCGACTGTTTCCAGCCTTAAAAGGCTCTTTCATGTGTTTGTGTTCTGAGCAGACAGCTCTCCAACCCCTCCCAAAGAGCCAGCTTCATCCCCTGACCTCCAGCATGTGCTTGCTCCCACCAAATGCACTGATCCGAGAGGGAGAACTACAAAAACTGTGGGGGAATGGGGAAACTGAGGGATTTGCTGCCAGCCCAACGTGTGCACTGGTAGGAGCTGGAGGTGCCAAGGGCTTGTGCTGGCTGAGGGGACCCATGGTGACAGGAGGGTGCCCAAAGTCACAGGGCCAGTGGCACCGACCATGGCACGGGATACAGGATGGCAGAGCTGCTGAGCACAGTCATGTTTGCTGAGGAAAACCAGCACATTCCTTGTGAGGTGAAGCAAATACAGCTTAAATGGAGAAGCCTGGATTTCAGTCAATGTCGTATGTTTGAAAAGGAAGATTTTAATCCTGGGATTGCAAAATCCAAGGAGGATGTGTGAAATCTCTCTCACGTGATCCTTCAGACTTTCCTTTCATTACCAGCTTTCACTTAAGTACCTGCAGCCCCTCCTCTGCCAGGGATGACATCAGCATCTTTGTCACCTCTTGCCACCTTCCCCACCCCAGCTGCCCCCTTGGTACTTTGGCATTACCTATAGCCCCTGTGCTGTACCCAGCCTCCTGCAGCACCTCGGCCAGGGTGGTCTCATTCAGGGGGAGGCCACCCACTGACGTGATGGCGAAGTTGTGGGTGACCCCATTGCGCACCCCAAGGCGCCCCGTGAGCAGCGAGGCGCGGGATGGGGAGCACGTGGATGCAGCTGAGTGGAAATCCACGAACCTGGGAAGACAAAGGACCCTTTGCTCACAAGTCCCTGCATGCTCTAATGCTGCCCCATTCCCCCCTGCTTCCCTGCATGCGTCCCCTTCTGCCCCAAGCATGAGAGTTGGGAGTGGGGGATGAAGCTCTCAGGTCTCACCAGGGTGGATGGACCTGCACCCCAAGGCACTGGGCTCTGGCAGACCTCCCCATGCACCCAAACCCACACTGGTACATCCCTGCCAGTCCCATGGGAGTGAATTCCCCTTTGCTTCAGGACAGAGTAACCAGAGATGCCTGGAGAGGGCAGGGAAGGGGGACAGACATTACCTTGTCCCTTCAGCAGCCAACTGATCCAAATGTGGGGTCTCCTTCGTCTCTGCCCAGTTGGCCCCGAGGTCCCCCCAGCCCACATCATCTGCCAGGATGACAATAAAGTTGGGCTGCCCATACACCTCACGAGGAACCCAGAGTTCCACCAGCACCATGGTGAGCACCAGCACTGCCCACGGGGAGGGGGTCCTCATGGTGCCACACGTCCCCTCCCACCCGCACTGCGGCACCGGCCGCTTCGTCTTGCCCAGATACCGTCCCCTGTGTCCCTGTGGATGCAGCTGAGCTCTCCACAGGACCCTGCAGTGATGCCAATGTCCCCTCCTCAGCTGGTCCCGGGGGGCTGGGGTCTGGGTTTGCTCCCTTGGCTGCCGACCGAGCTGCAACACCTCCTCCGTTTTTCACACCCAGGCACAGCTGATATTCCCGAAATCAGCGCCAGCAAAGGTGTTATTCTTAGAAGTCAAAAACACCCTTTGAAGTCACTGTCACCCTATTTATATCTTTCCTTCCTTCCTGGTAAATATCTAATTAGACACCAAACCAAAGCGGTATTTTCCCCTCCAGGAGTGGCTGGATCTGTGGCGGCGACTGCTCTCCCCTCCCCACAGCCAGGGGGGATGTTTGTGTCCAACAAACAGCTCCTTCCCTGCAGGCTGAGCCCCTCGGTCTGGTCTTCAGGAAGAGTAAAAGCTGCTGGGGCTGTGTCAGTCCATCCTTCACCTCACACGGCTACAGCATCCCCTGTGCAAGAGAAACAAGCTGCAGTCAGGCTGTGCCCCAACCTGGGGCAGAACATCTTCCCCACAGCCCAGGCTTGGCCTTTGAAGTTGTACTTTTTGCTGCCTGGTTCACGATGGCTCAGCTGGAAAGGGTTGGGAATGAGGAGCACCCCTTCCCTGCGCCCATCACTCTGGCTGGGATGGTTTCCCCTGCTCCTGCCATCCCCAGGAGCAGCACTGCTCCCTCCCACCTTGCCAAGGGCTCTCCTGAGCACTGCAGGGTGCCCAGCATGGTGGGGGACATGCAGGGTATTGCCTTCACTTGTGACAACTTACAAGTGTCTGAAGCTCCTTTTCTAAATTTAGTTCTGCTCCTGCTGCCAGTGCACCAGGGCAGGCAGTGCAGCCCAGCTCCAGAGGGAGCTGCTCCCAGAGACAGGGATGCAGGAATCCAGACAGACCCAGAAGGCAACAAACCCCAGGAATAGCCACGCTTACAGGATTAGGCACATCTGGCTGCTCAGGGCAGGATTTGGCCTCCAGTGGTGGAGAGGTTCAAGGATAAACCCCCCAAAGGGCAGTGGCAGAGATGGAGCTGTGGAATACAACGTCTTGAGCACAAAGTTATGACCAAAGGAAGATGAAGTTGCAGAGATCTGCCAAAACCCCACTGAGTCCTGTGCCAGGAGCTCAGTACCAGTCACGGGAATGGTGTGGGGACCTGTGCCGGGTACCAGCAACCTCGGGAAAGGAACATGCCATGAGGGATGCCCCTCCCATGGGATGGTCAACACAGCCAAGCAGGACAACATCCAATAAGACAAACCACGGAGGCAAGTAGAGAAGGCAATGCCAGGAAACAAAAGAGGAGAAGGAGCAGGAGGAGGCAAGACAGGGAATACGATGAGCCCCATCTGTAGGCCGAGAGGTTTGCAGCTCGCAAAGCAAATCATTCCCAGATTTTGCTGTTCACATCTTTAAAAGCTCTGGGCTGTCACTCGGATCAGCAGCTCCAGGGCTGTCAGCGTAGCACTGAAGTGATCAGAAATGTGACTCCATTCATAATTCATAGCTCACACTGTTAATTTATAATGCCTGGAGGCTCCTGGTACATTAACTAATGGGGGTGGGATGTGGTGGGTTGGGGGCTGGGCCATGGGAGGGGGCTGAGCTGTGGGAGAGGCTGCCCAGCCCTGTCCCAGCAAAGCCCACGAGCCCAGCTCCTGTTCTGCACCTTTCTGCAACCCCACAGCTTGCCCCTCATGCTCCAAGAACAGAGATCAGGCATCTGGACATGTCTGGTGGCAGCTAAATCACCTTTGTCTTCAAACAAAAAAATCACTTTGCAATTTCCTTTGAAAGTCACTGGGATTTCTTCACAGAAAGTGCTTTCTGCACATGAAAGTAGCAGCTCTGCTTTGGCCCAAAACACCCCACACAGGGGCTGAGCCCAGCTGGGCCAAGGACAGCACAGAATTGAGCCACCAGCTTCATAGGAACTGCATGGACTAACCTGGGCATGGCCAGGCTGGGCCCAGCCCAATCCCAGTCTCCTGGCTGGGGTTCTCCACAGGATGATGGATCAGGATATCACCCAGCACTGGAACTGGCTTTTGGGCAAAAACAAAGCAACAAAGTTCAGCTGATCCCCTAAGGTGGGTGATGCAGGAATCCACACCACATAATCCTTCCCTTTGCTGGCATCCAGCAGCTCCCAAATTCCTTCACCAGGCTGAGAGTGGTCTCTGCACCATCCTCAGCCTCTCAAAGCATCCTCCATGCAGCACCATCCTGGACCCTGTCCCATCCATGAGGGGTGGCCCTGCACACCACAACATGCACCAGGCACCCCCCAACTGCACCTGCAGCCACCTGGAAAAACTGAGCAAATCCCAAGGGAGCCCAACCACTGCTCACCCACAAACCTCTGTCCTTTTCATTTACTCTGGGGAGGGATGCCAGGATGACACAGCTAACAAAAACAACCCAAACCATTTTCAAAGGACAGTCTCTTCTCCCCAAATTACAGGGAAAGTCATCCAGGGCTGAAATTTATGCATTAGCATCAGACACAACTTCTTGATCCCTGATGCTCAGAGGCCTTTTGAAGGAGAGGTGGAACCATCCACATCCAGACCACATCCCAACCCTGGCAGGGCATGAGGCCACCCCTTGGCACCAACTCCATTGCACTCTCCTCCAAACCCTTTGGCAGAGGCTCCTCTCTGACCCTTTTCAGCTTGAATTCCCAGATGAGTCTGGGCTGTGCCAGCTCTGCCCCTGTGCTGTGCAGTCCCTCAGTGCCCGGGTGGATGCAGGAGCCTCCCTGGGATAAGCTCCAGTTCATATTCTCCACCACACCAGGACCTGCAGTATCTCAGTTCCCCTCCAGCTTTGCTACAGCCAGACCCACCCAGAACTGAAGGACCAACCTTTAGCTGTTCATGCAAAAAAATACAAATGACTCAGAAGAGATTCCCCCAGGCTGAGTGTGGCAGGAACATGGCTCTGACAGCACCTCACCTTGTGCCAAGCAGGAAATACTGCCCAGGTGGTTACAGCGGGATAAGCCACCTGGGAGGAATCACTCCAAGGACCCAAGGCCTCAGGATAACCGGCGTTAACACCATGTGGGCATCGCTCGGGGTGGACAGGGCGCACCTGAGCGTCACAGCACGCACCTTGTACCAGGAAAGGATTAAACAAATAAATAAAGTGCATTTTGCAAGGCAGACAAGGCGGTTCACAGAAACTTGGATAAGTCCAAACCAGATAAACCAGTTTAGAAAAGCCTCAAATCGTCTCCAACCAGGACACCCCAGGGCTTACCCCAGGGCAGAGGAGGGGAGATCCCTCTCCGGGATGTCACTGCTGGTGGTACCACTGCTGAGTGGCTGCTGTCACCCGCCCAGTGCTGGCAGTATCTGTCATGTATTTATTACACATTAACCAGAAAGTTTACAAATCTTGGGGCCAGCAAGATCATTTTCACATTTTTCACATTCTTTCACATTTTCACGCCTGCCTGGAGAGCAAAGCAGAGGCTGCAGCCCAGACAAACCTGATGCCCTTTGAAGCACGTCCAGCTGTGCTGTCCCCTGCCAGCACCCGGGGCTCACCAACCCACCCCCCCGGGGTGTCACAGCCCTGATCCCCTGCCCAAACCCACACCAATGGCCCTGCTCTCCTCCTGAAAGCCTCAGCAGGCATCGCCATCCTGGCTGCAAGGGGCAGGGAGATAAGGACACAGCAGGGCATGAGGAATTCAAACTGGAGCGGGCACCTGATGTTTTCCAGAACCACTCCAGGGGCTCCCAGCATTGCCCCTTGTGCCAGCCAGCATCAGGGAAACTGAGGCAGGTGAGCAGAAGTGATAGCTCAAGCTGTGTGCTGACCCCACGGCTCCAAAGCGATTCAGGATGGGGGCATGTCCCCATGGTGTGGCTCCCAGAGCTGATCCCAACCCCAGTGGGAATGGCCAGCCACAGCCTGGAGGGGATGGATAGTGGGACAGACAGGCTTCCAAGGGGGAGAAAATAAAAAAGTCTGTGTTTTCTTTACAAATTAAACTTGCATAGATGTTATGTTTGATTTGAGCACAGAGAAGGGCAGCAGGTGCCTTGTGAAGGGTCTGTCTGTGGGACAGAGGATGCAGGAGCTCTGTGTCTGCCCTACGGGCCCTCCTCAGTCCCAACATGTTTACCAGCTAAGTTCCATTCCCGGTACAACTGTCCTGACAATGCTCTGAACACAGTCAGGACTTTATTCCAGGAAAAGGTTTTCTACTGGAATAGTTTATACTAGTTCCCCTAACAGAGTAAGCAGCACCGACAAAAACATACTTCTGCAGATTTACCAGGATTTCTGCCAGCTCCTGGGACAGGAGAATGTTTTTCACCCATCTCATTGCCGCGTCTTTCAGAGAAAACATTTCACATGCCGAGCAGAGCTGGGCAAACCCCAGCAGAATAAATGAACTGGAAGTCCCGGAGCCACCCGGCGGCACCGCGCAGGGGCCCGCGCTCCCCTTCCCTGCCCAGCCCGCCCCGTTTCCCAGCTCCCAGCTGATTTATGCCCACTGACAGGATGCTTGCTCTGCTTCCCTGGGGATTACACAGCTCTCGAACACCGGCCATGTACCCGGGGCTGCAGCAGTGCCCAGGATGATGGAGAAACACGTCCTGGTGCGAGCGCTGCCAGGCATGGGATGGACCCACAAGGGATGTGCCGGGGCGAAGAATCCTGGCGAGACACAGCCAAGGCAAGCAGCAGGGAAATCCCTCCAAAGTGGGCAAATAACTTGGGGGAAAAAGGATTTTACAGCAGAGATGGGAAGACCCAGACTGGGGAGTCTGGAGCCACCACTCCCACTCCCCCCACAGGGCCCCTCCAGCCCCCATCGCTCCCAAAGCCTTATTGCTCTTGGAAGGCCCAAAGGAAAGGAATGAGAAGGTGAGGCAGAGACAGATGCAAACTACTGACAAGAAATACCAAGGAGTAAATAGCTTTGGGTTTTTCATGCCAAAGATATTTGCATTCTTATTTCTCCCCTGGAGGCACAAACCTCTTTTGTTGTCCCATAACCACTTGCACTGTCGCTGCCAGGAAGAATTTCAGCAAGGGGAGGGTGACCCATTCCCAAGGAAAAGCTTGTGTAACGGGGTATCTCTACCAGGTCAGAGGGGTGGTTGCCCTTTATTTGTTACCCTGAAGGGCAACCACCTCAGAGGAACCTCAGGTTCCCTTGGAAGAAGGGGTTCTCCTATGGGACAGGGCAATATGAGGCTCCCAAGGACACACAGGGCACAGTCTCATGCCTGAACATCTGGATTTCAGCCTATTTAGAATGGGACAGCAAGGAGTAAAGCTGCTGGAACACCCCTGTGAGCAGCAGCACTTGGTGGAGGCAGTGGCTCGTGGACCAGTATCGCCATGAGAAACCAGTGGCAGTTTTCCCTAAGTTCCCTAATGAAAGCAGCAGCTAATTTGCCTCATTTTGGGAAATTTGCAGAATTTTGCCCCCACTGCCCTTTGCCATGTCACCCCACTAGCAATCCCATAGAAGGAAAAAGCAGGAGAAGGGACTCTGGCCAAACCAAACACAGCAGCTCTTGAAATGAAGGGACATTTTAACCTGGATACTTTTTCCAGAGGTGTGAACCAGGATCAGCAGATTCCACATTAACCCAGCAAACTGTAGGGGGGTCCTGGGCCAGCATGGAGGGCAGACCCCAAGAGGGCAAGTGAGGAGGAGTCTGGTCACCACCCCACTCTGAACCCTCTGCTATTCCCTGCAGGCAAGAGCCACTGGCCCATGAGCCCCAAGGAATGGTGCAAGGCTCCAAAACCTCCTGACAGCATCTGCCTGGAGGCCAGCACGGGATGCAGTGGCAGCAGTGGCTGTGGCACAGTGAGCTGCAGTGCTGGGCAGGTTTTTCCTCTCTTTTACTGATTTCAAGGAAATTTAAGGGAAACCCTTAAGCACTCATTGCTTTAGTTCCATCTCTGTTTGCCAAGCACTGCTGGGCACAGGAAGAAACCCTGCCCTGTGTTCTCCAGGCCAGATGTTAGGCTGGATCTCAGGAAAAGGTTCTTCCCCAGGAGGGTGGTTGGGCACTAAACAGGCTCCCCATGGTCACAGCACCAAGAGCTCAAGGAGTGTTTGGACAACACTCTCAGGGATGGGGTGGGATTGTTGGGGTGTCCTGTGCAAGGCCAGGAGTTTGATTCCATGATTATTGTCAGTCCCTTGCAACTAAGGATATTTTATGACTGTGATGACTGAACCTCTTGCTCCCTTCCTCCCCATCCATGTAGGTGGTGAGTCGGCTTTGCTGCTTCCAGTTTGACTCACAAATCCCTCCTTTTTAAGCTCCCTACATGAGGGAGATGTTTCCCTAAAAATACAACTAAAGGAAACGGTTTCCCCTAAAATTTCAACCAATGGAGATGTTTTCCCCCCAAAATGCAACTAAGGGACATGTTTCCCCTAAAAATTCAAGCAGGAGAGATGTTTTCTCCTAAAATTGTAACCAAAGGAGATGTTTTCCCTTAAAAATGCAACTAAAGAACATGATTTTCCCTAAAAATACAACTAGAGGAAATGGTTTGCCCTAAAGAAATGTGATTAAAAACCATGTTTTCTACTTAAAACGCAACTAATAGAAATGGTTTCCCCCTAAAAATTCAACTCAGGGAGATGGTTTTCCCTAAAAACTCAACTAACAAAGATGGTTTCCCCAAAAATTCAACACAGGGAGATATTTTTTCCTAAAAACTCTACTAATAGAGATGCTTTTCCCTAAAATCACAACCAAAGGAGACGTTTTCCCTGAAAACACAACCAAGTGACATGTGCTCCCCTGAAAACACACCATGCGCCGGAGCGCGGGAGGAACAAGGACATTTTGGCATCCTCCAGGAGCACGAGGTGGGGACACTTTGGCATCCCCAAGGAGCACAAGGTGGGGACACTTTGGCATCCCCAAGGAGCACAAAGTGGGGACACTTTGGCATCCTCAAGGAGCACGAGGTGGGGACAGTTTGGCATTCTCAAGGACCACGAGGTGGGGACACTTTGGCATCCCCAAGGACCACGAGGTGGGGACACTTTGGCATCCCCAAGGACCACGAGGTGGGGACACTGGCATCCTCAAGGACCACGAGGTGGGGACACTTTGGCATCCCCAAGGACCACGAGGTGGGGACACTTTGGCATCCCCAAGGACCACGAGGTGGGGACACTTTGGCATCCCCAAGGACCATGAGGTGGGGACACTTTGGCATCCCCAAGGAGCACAAGGTGGGGACACTTTGGCATCCCCAAGGAGCACGAGGTGGGGGACAGTTTGGCATCCTCCAGAAGCACGAGGTGGGGACACTTTGGCATCCTCCAGAAGCACGAGGTGGGGACACTTTGGCATCCCCAAGGACCACAAGGTGTGGGACAGTTTGGGATCCTCCAGAAGCACGAGGTGGGGACACTTCGGCATCCTCCAGGAGCACAAAGTGGCGACACTTTGGCATCCTCAAGGAGCACAAGGTGGGAGGCAGTTTGGCATCCTCAAGGAGCACGAGGTGGGGGCTCCTGTATGCGCTCCAGCCTTTCCCATCCCACCGCATCCCCAACCAACGCACCGCATGGAGCCCGGGCGGGGGGAGCGGCACCTGCTCCCTCTCCCCGGAGCGCGGTCTGTGCGGCAGGTGCGTGGCCAGTAGGTCCCTCCCGACCCTCCTGCCCGGGAGAACAGGCAGGGAACCTCCTGCCCCGCCCCTCCCGCACACGCGGTGCCGGCGCTGGGGCGAGCCGGGCCCGGCGCGGCGCACATGGGCGCTGCGGAGCCGCCGGCAGAGACCGGCTGCAGCCGGTATATAAGGCTGGGAGCGAGCACCGAGCGGCGGCAGCAGCAGCAGCAGCCGCGGGCAGCGGGAGCAGCAGCGCCCGGAGGCCGGCGGGGCAAGCGGGGGCCGCCTCCTCGCCGAGGGTCGCCCGCTCGCCCTCCCGGGCCATGGGCAGCCCCTGACCCCGCCGCAGCACCGGGTGAGTGGGGTCCGTCCGTCCATCCCTCCCCTCCTCCCGCGCGGGGTGGGGGGGAGGGCTTTGTTCTTTTCTATATTTTTCCTCCTAATTAATAATTTTCCTTTCTGGTGTTTTTTTAACGTTATCCTTCATTTTTCCTCCCCCTACCCGCATCCCTGTATTTTTAGCCCGCGATGCAGGAATCAGGGCTGAAATGTTGGGAAAGTGATGCAGGGAAGGGGGGGCCACGCCGGGCCCCTGCGCTCCGGCTTCTTAATTTCCAATTTTTTTCCACCTTCACCGCCATTTCTTTTAATCCTTAAATGTACAAAACATACGTCCAGGTTTGTCGTTTCGGGGTTTTTTTCTTCCTTTCCTTTTTTTTTTTCTTTTTTTTCTTTTCTCTTCCCAAGCGTGCTTCCTCCCAATGTGCTCTCTCCCAATCCCTCGTGCAGTGACACAGGAATTCATGGCAGCCCCGTCCCCTCTCTCGGGGGTCTCCAGGCACTTCCCACAAACTTTGGGCAGCCGCCGGGGGTCCCTCGCCCTGCCCGGGGCTGCGGCGGAGCCCGGCGCGGGCAGCACCGCAGGGATGCAGGAGGAGCCCACGCCTCGCTCCATCCCTGCGAGAAAGGATCCCACGGGAGCCGCGCACCCGCCATGCAGCACCGCAGCGGGGTCTGCGGGCTGCGGGAACCCCCCTGCCCCGCTCGGGGACCCCTCGCGTGGGCTCCCAGCCCGGCCGAGCCCCCGGTGGGCACCGATGCCCCGCACTCGCCTGGTCCGCCGGGAGAAGTTCGCGAGGGTCGCTGGGGCGGCGTGGCCGGAGCCGCCGGGGCTCGGTGTGCCCAGAACGCGGTGCCGAGGATCGGAGCAGAAAATGGAGGAGGGAAATGCCTGGTGGCTGCCGGGGCCGGCGGCGCGGGGGGAGAAGGCGCAGGGAGCCGCAGGTCCGTGCGGGGCGGGGGACGCGCGGGGGCAGCCCCGGGCGGGACACCCGCGACACCCGCTCCGTGCCCTCCTCCCCAGGAGCGGCTGCAGGGACCCAGCGCAGGGCTTGACCCTGGCCCTGCCGTGTCCCCCCCGCGCAGGTGTGTGACGGTGACACTGGCACTGGCACCCCCTGCAAGGGTGTGGCAGTGACCTCAGCGCTGTCCCCCCCGTGCAGGTGCGGCACTGACCCCAGGACTGTGGCCCTGGCGCTGTCCCCCCATGCAGGTGTGGCAGTGACCCTGGCACTGGCCATGCCCTCTGCAGGTATGGCAGTGACCCTGGCACTGCCCCCCCCCCCATCCCCCCCAGTTGTGGCAGCGCTGGAGTTCCACAAGGGGGAAAAAAGCTGCCCCTGAGAGACACAGAGCAGGGCTGAAGAGCCCCCCATGCCATATGGGGTGATCCCCTCCAGCCCCCCACAGCCTTAAGGCCTCCCTGCTGCCCTGGGGGGTGTAAGTGGCCCCAAGGGCTGTAGGGGTGCCGGTGGCAGCAGGGGGGTGTCCCCACCCCCTGTTCTGAAGTGTGGGCAGCCCTGAGCTGCCATTCTGGGGTCTTCCCCAGGAGTTACTGTGGTCCCAGAGCCCGTGGCTGTGAGAGTCTGGACACTGCAACATAGAATCGATTGGGTTGGAAAAGACCTCCAAGATCAAGTCCAACCCTTGGTCCAACTCCCGTCCCTTTACCAGGTCATGGCACTCAGTGCCACGGCCAATCTCAGGTTAAAAACCTCCAAGGATGGGGAATCCACCCCCTCTCTGGGCAGCCCATTCCAATGCCTGAGCACTCTCTCTGCAAAGAATTTTTTTCTGATCTCCAACTTAAATTTCCCCTGGCAGAGCTTAAGCCTGTGCCCCCTTGTCCTATTGCTGAGTGCCTGGGTTCTGTCACTGACTGACCCTGCTGCAGATGGGTGTCACTGAGGTGTCCCAGGGCACCAGCAGGCAGGACGGGTGCCCCGGGGGGTTCCTACAGCTCCCACTGACCCTGCTGCAGATGGGTGTCACTGAGGTGTCCCAGGGCACCAGCAGGCAGGACGGGTGCCCTGGGGGGTTCCTACAGCTCCCACTGACCCTGCTGCAGATGGGTGTCACTGAGGTGTCCCAGAGCACCAGGAGTGCAGTGGGCAGGATGGGTGCAGCGGGCAGGACGGGTGCCCCGGGGTGTTCCTGCCGCTCCCGCAGCCCGCACTGGGTTCTGCAGTGGATCTTTCACGAACTGCATCCACCCACCCCCCACGCACCAACAGACAGATGACAGCTCCCGGGCTTGGCTGCTGGGAACAGCTCGCCCTGGTGCTGAGCTGAGAGTTCCTGGTCCTGGGCTCACAGGGGAACAACGGGAAGGAGCCTGTGGGGTGACAGAAGTGTCAGTCCAACTCCTGCATTTAATCCCTCAGCAGCAAAGGGACCAGCCTGAAGTGCTTTGGGGAGTGCTACAGCTCCCAGGCTGTGCCTCTTCCAGCAAAATTCAGCTTAAACTGATCCCTGGCTCCCTCTCTCCTGTTTTTCAGATCCAAAATGACGGTCAAAGCTGTAAAAATGCCGTGCACCTCTGCAAACGTTTATACTAAAGTGCCTGACGGAGGATGGGGCTGGACAGTTGCTTTTGCATTCTTTGTTGTGGAAGCCCTGACATACGGCATCATAAAATCATTTGGAGTCTTCTTCAATGACCTGATGGAAAGCTTTGATGAAACCAACAGCAGGATATCCTGGATAATATCCATATGTGTGTTTGTACAGACCTTCACAGGTAAGAAGCACAGGTGCAAGGGGCAGCTGTGCTGCTGACTCAGCAAACAAGGACCTGGCTCCTGAGACTTTCTTGTCTCTAATGGCTCCCTTACATATTAAATAACAGCCATAAAGTTCAGAGGCTGCATTCTCCTGAAATGCTAAGAAATGTCTGTCTCACCCTTTGAGCCCTGACTTGTGTCCATGGTCCGTGTCACTGGGCTTGATCCGGCCATTCAGGTCTCACCCCAGAGTTTTGAAACCAAACTGTGCAGTGAAAAGGATTAGAAATAACTGGAGCCTTGCTGAGATCCGCTGGTGTCTGGGGATGTAGCTGCAGGTTTGCCCCAGGCTCCCACGCACTCGTCTTTAAGTCTCTTGTGATGATTTTTTAGCACGCCCCAAGTGCCGTGAGCTGTGCAGCGCTCCGAGGGTGGCTCCGGGTGACATTGCTGTGCGGGGAGGTGGCACATCAGGGGCACCTGGGCAGGAGCATGAGAAGAGCGTCTGAAGGAGATGGTGGTTGGTGAAGCTGCTGAGTTGGGTGTTGACCACGGCTCTGTCCCTCTGCAGCTCCTCTGTCGACGGTCCTCAGCAACCGCTTCGGTCACCGCTTGGTGGTGATGGCCGGGGGGCTGCTCGTCAGCACCGGCATGGTCATCGCCTCCTTCGCCCGCACTGTCGTGGACATGTATGTCACCATCGGCATCATCTCCGGTGAGTCACCCTGTCCTGCACCTGGCAAACACTCAGTGCTCTCCTGCAGCTCCCCACAAGCCGTGGGGGCTTTACCCCCTGTGACACAGGGAGGGCTTAGTGCTGCTGCCCCTGCTGAGCTGCCCTCAGCCTCCTGGGAGGGGGTGTGAGCTGCGCTCCAGGCTTGGCTTTCTGCTCTGCCTCGCCCTGGGGACCACCCCAGGCCTTGGTCCTGTGCAGCCCTACTGGTCGCTTCTCATGGACTGGGATCGCTGGGGAGACCAAGCTGCTCATGGGGTCAAATCCTCTAACCTCTCCCTCTGTTTCTTGTTTCTTTTCCTGACACTTTTCCCCCTCTCCAGCCTGGCCTTGGTGTCCTGCTCTTGTCCATGGCCAGGAGCTTGCCTTGCTTAGGGGAGCAGTTGCTGCAGGCTCAAACTCTTCAGGCAGATGAGGTCCTCAAAGTGGACCCCACTGGCTGCTTTGGAGCAGAAGGCATTATCTAGCAGGTTTGGGAGGCTGGGTCTCTTGGGTTTTTACTTTCCTTTATTCTTTTCCCCCCTCCGATTTACAAAAAAATAACATTTTGGTTTCCCCAATGATTTTCTTCCAGGGTGACTTGCTGAGTTGGCCGAAATGACACTGTAATCACCGGGAAAACCGACTTAACGTGTTCTTGCATCGGTGTTTCCCCCTCCTTTACTTGTTGTTATGGCAATTTTTGGCATTTATTCACAGGCCTTGGATACTGCCTCTCCTTCCTCCCGACTGTCACCATTTTATCACAGTATTTTGACAAAAGACGCTCGCTGGTCACAGCAGTGGCATCTACAGGGGAATGTTTCGCTGTCTTCTCCTTTGCACCAGGTACGGTGCCCACATGCTGGGAGTTCATATGTGCATGCCTAGAGCTCAACACTGCTCCTATGCTTTTCCCAAGCAAATTTGCCTTGGTGCCCAGGGACCTGCTAAAGCCCACAGGTGGTTTCTCACGTGCCCATGGCACTCGTGCCCTGCAGGCAGGGTGACAAGTAATCCCAGAGACGGGTCTAACACTGCCCGAGCTGTCCCCAGCGGGCCCTGCCAGCACAGGACATGCCTGGCTGATATGCAGCCCAGTGGGCTCCCTATATAGATCTGGCAGGCTAAAAATAAGACCAAGAAACTTCAGCTATTTAAAACACACGCAGTACACAGAACTGCTCCTAGAGGTTAGTGGGCTCGTGCTCAGCATGGGCTGCCAGACTGCTCCAGCCTTTTGGGGACCTGTCCCCAGGGAGCACATTCCTGTCTTTGTCAGTTCAGGTGGTCCTGCTGTGCATGTGTGCTTTCAGCTAATCCCCACTGCAAAGCTGCTTTGGTTGCTAATGAAGGCTGGTAATTCAGCAGTGACATGCACCTTTGAGTAGGGCTAAGGAACTTCCTCTGTTAGCTGGTTTCAGGGTGGGGTCAGCTGCGAGAGGAAACTCGAGCTTTGAGTTTGCTCTCCTTCTCTAAAAATAACACCCCCTTCATCCCCAGACTCAGAAGGGGCTACCTAGAGGGTGGCTTCTACTGGCCAGGTGGTAAATGCAGCTGCTAGCTTTTATCTGCTGCAGCTGAGGGGTGGAAGGTGGGTGCCAGACCACTGGGCAGGAGGGACTCCCTGCTCAACCTTTGGGAGAGCCAACGTGCTTGGAACCCTCCAGTGGTAAAACTCCAGTTACTTCCCCAGCTGTAAATTCAACTCCTTGGTGGAACTGCAGGCTTTCCTAGTTACACTTTCTTCTTCCTCTGCCCTCTCCCCTCAGCAATCACAGCTCTGAAGGAGCAGATTGGCTGGAGATACAGCCTGCTTTCTGTCGGGGTGCTGCAGCTTGGCATCACCGTCTGTGGATCGCTGCTGAGGCCCATCATCATCAAAGAGCAAGAAGAAGTGAAAGCACAGCCTCCAGAAGAGTCCACAGAGACAAAGTACATGCTTGAAAATGAGCAAACATGCACCTCAATAGAGTCCATAGACTCAGGAGTCGAAATAACTACCTCACCCAGCAATGTGCCTGGAAAAACCAAAGCAGAGCCGAAAAGTGAAGAACCAAAGCAACACGGACAGATTCCTGTTGAAAATAACAGCACCCCTCCAGCACCAAAAACCAAACTACTGGACTTCTCTGTGATGAGAGACTATAGCTTTATCTGTTATGCATTCTTTGGCCTGTTTGCAACCCTGGGCTTCTTCGCTCCTTCCCTCTACATCATCCCCCTGAGCCTCAGCCTGGGCATCGGCAAAGACCACTCTGCCTACATCCTGTCAGCCATGGCCATCGCGGAGGTCTTTGGAAGAATCTTTGCAGGATGGGTCCTCAACAAGAAGCCCATCCGCAAGATCTACATCGAACTCATCTGTGTCATCCTGCTGTCTGTAGCATTGTTTGCCTTCCCTTTTGCCTCTGAGTTCTGGGGCTTGATGACATGTAGCATTTATTTCGGGTTCATGCTCGGCACGGTGGCGGGCACACATATTCCCCTCCTGGCAGAAGATGATGTGGTTGGCATTGAAAAGATGTCTTCTGCAGCTGGAGTCTATGTCTTCATTCAAAGCTTAGCTGGGTTGGCTGGACCACCCATTGCAGGTAACTCTAAAACTTTCATCTCAATTCGTTTATGAAATGTTTGACAGCTGTTGGTGCTGATCTCTGTCTAGAAAGAGTTCTGGCAGCGCTAATCATAGCACTATCCTAAAAGCCCTGCAACTGGTATTAGGAGAGTCTCAGAGCCAGGAGACTACTGCAATGCAGCTCTGCAGAGTCCCATGGATGAGGCAGCCTCCACTGAGGAACCTCAGAGGGAAGGGAAATGCTGCAGTGCTACCCTGATCCTGTTAGAAACCCAAACCTGGCACCACTTCAGGCACCAGCGACCGGCAGAGGCGAATCCCTCTCGCCGTGCCTGTGTCTGTGCCACGCACTGCAGAGAGGGGAAGTCTCTCTCAGAACAAACAGATGCTTGATGCATCTCGGGCTCAGCATCCCCACGGTGCCCAGAGGCTTCTGACTTGCCTCAAGATGACACTGCATAACCCTGAACACAACAGGTTTACTCTTTTCAAGTGGCATCTGTTTATCATCGAGTTTTGACTGCAGATAAAATGATGCAGAGGTACCAGGATTAAAACTCTGCAGGAGGGATGGCTGGGCAGGGGAGAGGGGGAGGTGGCTGGGACTAACTGCTGTAATTTTTCTTTTTGTAGGTGTCTTAGTGGATACGACAAAGAACTACAGCTCAGCCTTCTACTCCTGTGCTGCTGGCATGGTCCTGGGGGCCGTGTTTCTGGCTCTGGTGAGGCCGTGCAAGACTGGGCTGTGCCACCAGCAGCAGCAGCAGCAGCAGCAGGAGGCAGAGGAGAGCCTGGCAAGGGCTGCACCAGAATTACCAGATGACTTTATAGACATGGATATTGGAAAAGCAGAAAATTCAGGAAAAGGCTCTGACAACGTGGTATAAAAACATCCCTGTTCCTTTCTCCATCCAATGTACTCGGCGTAAGGCTGGGGAAAATGTCAGCTCTGCTCCACGTTTTAAAACTACATTCTAAAGGGAATGTGAATTTTAAATGTGAAGAGTTGCTACCAACAACTTTTTTTTTTTATCTTAGGCAGAACTTTTTTAACCAACAATGGAAAGCTCCATAGAAAATACTTAAAAATAGCCACGTAAAAATAACTTCTGTCTAGCATGAAGATGTGATGCACACTCTTGCTTTCCTGATAACAAGCATAGGTAAAGGTTCAACTGATCCCATCAATACTGACAACAGCAACAGCAGAAGCAGCTCAGCCTCTGACTGTCACCCATCCCCTACCACAAATTCCACACAGACAAGAAACCGATGATACAAACTGGAGACAAACATTTCATACACCACCAGTAGCCAACTGAATATTCTTCTGGAGGGATACAGACTCATGTTCTAGCTTTGAGGAGGAGGCTAGGCTAGATAGCTGACAATTAGAAACCATTGCTAATGATCTTAACTTGAATGTCACAAATGCTGGGAAATCAAAGGCTCCGTGTGTCTTTATGGCCAGTTATTACTGCACATATTTCATAAGATCATTTTTCTTCTCCTGATTGGGATCCCTAGAACTGTTTTCTATTGATAGCCAGATCTGATGTACTGTTTCTAATTTAACTAGTATTTATTAATTTATTAAGATTGTTAATGGAGGTTAGCTTAAATAACTGGAGAGGAAAAATGATCTTCTGCATAAGGGAAAGCTGTCTTTACATCAGTCTCTCTTCAATGCCTATCTTGTATTGCTTGTGAAATTGTTGGGGAAGTTACTCTTACAGCATAAAGTGTAGCTGGTTTGTAATAGGTAAGTCTTAAGTATAACCCAGTTGTTTAAAAAGGAAAAAAGTAGTAAATTACAGATCCAGCATCTCTTTCCGTAGAAAAAGGCTCAGCAGGTGGCAGTGGATGTGGCACCACTGCAGGACCAGCCCACCCCACGGGGAGGATTTGGCCCAGTGTGTCTTAATGTACCTGAAACCTCTGCCAGGTGCACCAGGAAATCTCTGCCGCATCCCCGATGGAATGTGGGACCCCCACATCACCCAGCCCCTCCCACCCTGCTCCCCAAATCTGCAGGGTCCTGGGGTGGATAGGCTGAGCTGGACCCCCTTCCCCAGCTCTCCCTGCTCCCCAAAAGTCAGCGAGAGGCTTTTTTTTTTCGCTGCTGACATCAGTGAGAGATGAAGTGGAGCCTGTGCACATCGATGGTGTGAAGGGAACAACAAAAGACAATGGACGAGCTGTTCATTCAGTCTTAACAGGGGAGATTCCTGCTCACGGTGACACGAGCTTGCTTACCCCACCTATATGCATCTTCTCGCCTCTAGGCAACTCAGGGGGACAAATCAAACAAGTCTGTTTTGGTTTGGAAGAAAACCCAAACCACCATTTCTGTGTATTTCAGTGAAAGTGGCATCATCCATTAACTGCTACGCTGACCTGTCTGTGTTTTACCAGCCATAGAAATGTGGGACAATCTGTAAAAGAAACAAACAAACAAAGAACAACCTCTTTTTGGGAAGGTGCTTGATTTGTTTTTTCTGTCTTGGATGTCCAAAAAAAAAAAAAAAAGGAAAAAAAAAAGAAACAGGCACTCTTGCAAGTGGCTGGAGCAATTCATCCTCACTGCCTGAGACCTTCCTCTGCCTCAGCACTTTACTCGCCGCCTTCCCCAGGACTGGAAGATCCTGCAGAGAACCCGAGTGGTGTGACCCAGCAATCCATGAACACATAACCACGTCGCGTTGAGATGTGCTTTTTTAATTTATTGTTAATTTATGATACTTCAAGCGTTTGGGTAAATGTTCTGTAGCCTGTCATTGTAAGGTTGTCGAAGTCTTTGCGATACGAGACCTCACTACAGCACTTTGTTATTCCAACTGCTTGGAAGTGGAATCAGGCCTGCAGGGTTTGAGTGTGTGTGGAAGCTCCCTGTTCTGCAGGTTCGAGAGGTTCTACTGTAACTTTTTCTTTTTTTTTTTTTTTACAACAATTTCCAATACAGATCAAATAATATGTTTGTCACTGACCTCACGGCCCGTTTCTGTTCCTGCCTGTAGCAGCACGAGCAGGGGAGCGAGTGATGAGTATGTGTGTGTGAGGGCAGCAGACCCACAAGCAGGATGTACTGATTTGTTTGTACCGTACCCAGTGGACTCTGGAAATGCTCTAAACACTGAGATTTGCAATAAACTTTTTCTTTTTTTTTTCTCTTTGTTGTTTTTTTTTTTTTAATAATAAACACAATGAAGAAACTTTCCTCCTCTCCCTCTTCTCCATCCCTCGGATGTCCCAAGCCTTCACCCTGTGGGTTTGTTGCAGGATCCGGTGGCTGCTTCCCCTCCCAGAGGGTTCTCACAGCGTGGCTGTCACATGCCACTTCTCCAGCCTGGAGTGGCTGTGCTTTCCCTGCACATTGGGCAATCCAAGTGCTTTAAATGAGCTGCCTGGAAGCTGTGGATTAGCACTGACCTCAAGGGTGCTCTTGTAAACTCTTACCCGGGGAGCCCTGATTAGAGGGAGCCTTTTCTTCTCCTGAGTGGTGCCTGAATTGGTGGCACTTAAGAACATTACCCTCGTGCCTTCAGAAAGAACGCAATCATGTAATTATTTTATCATCTCTGAATTGCTGAATACTTTCCCCACGCCAGACTAAGCAACTTGTGTATCAGAAAATCTACTTTAAAAAAAGAAAAAAAGCCACTAAATAGCAGAATAGTCACACTAAAGAGCAATTTTCTCTCCCCCAAACCTAATTTCTTTTTACACGAGCTGAGAGACGCCCTTCCCCACTTACCCTGTATGTCCCAGCATCGCCAAACCCTGCAAGGAGTAACTTCCACATCCAAATATCACTGCTCACATTAGATTTGCAAATGTACTGCTTGCTGAAGGAATCATCACAGCCACTGATGTCTATTAAGTACAATCTGTTTTCATTCTGGTTGCAAAAGTCCTAGCACAGAGGTGATCCGTGCATGCAAGCAGAACAGGCTCGAGCACAAATACCAAAGTTCTGGGAAGCCAATCTGCCCAAATCTGGCTCGGTTGCAGCAGTCAACAAACATCATCTGCAACAGCTTCCTCAAAAACAACCCCCCAAAAATAGGCGTTACAAAGGCTGCACACAGTTCACATAAATAAAAGCACATTTAACTGTAGCACTATCAAGTATCTCCCCGCACAGAAAGATTTTAAAGTCAATTTTCCCACCTGGTTTGGATTAATTGCCTGTGACCTTCTCTGTTACTCTGGTACAAAGGCACTAAGGCCAGAACAAAATAGGATAAGAACCTATTTATTCAGTAGCACTGTATATCTACTTAGTAGCATGGTAAATAAGAGGAGAACGTGGGGCAGGACGTGCTCGAGCAGCCCTTGCTATTCCTCTCAAAAGGGGTTGTATAAACTCTTGCAGTCAATGAGGCCGGTGCCAGCCAAATGTAAATAGAGGAAATTACACAAGGTCAGCTTGGGGGAGGCCAGGAGCCCTCAGACCGTAGGCATCTGTCCTTTCTAAAGCAGAAAGGAAGCTGGAAAGCAGCGTTTGGTTTGTTGCTTTGGGGTCTGTTTTTAAGAAAAAAACAACCAAAAGACAAAACATTTTTTTTCATTCAAAATTAAAAGGAACGGGAACCTCTTGTTCTTTTTTACTTATTTTAGCTAAGTTGACACCAGGTTCCTAAGGGGACAAATCAGTCTAAAAAAATAGCTAAACTGGTTTTGGAAAGAAAGCAAAGTAGGTGCTTACAAAACAGCCTGAGTGTTTTAAGGCGTCCCTTCAGATGTTACTTGTTACCATCTGAGATCATCGTGTTCCAGCTGCCTGTAGTAAACATGACCTGAATTCTCACAGTGATGCAAGCCCAGCTCAGCCATCCCTCCTGCCTTCCCCTTCAAAACTCATCTCAAAGATGCTTCACAGGTTGGGTTTAGGAAAACATCCCTCTAACTCCTGGCTTGGTTTGAGGGCTGAGGGAGCAAGTGCTGCTGCCCAGGGGGATTGTTTTACATGTGATGCCCACATCAAATGACAGGACCCTTCAGGAAGGAATTCAGGAAGAAATTCTTCATGGAAAGGGTGTTCAGGCATTAGAAGGGGCTGCCCAGGGAGATGGTGGAGTCTCCATCCCTGCAGGTGTCTGAGGAACATGGCACTAAGTGCAGTGGTTCAGTTGATATGGTGGTGTTTGGTCAAAGACTTGATGGTCTTGGAGGTATTTTCAAACCTTTATGATTCCAGACCCCTTGTTCCCACAGGGATCCTGCACCAGACATGAACAGGAAAGGCTCCTGGGCATTCCAAGCTGCTGTTGGTTCCCAAAGTGGGTTTGCAGCCCTGATAACCTTTGTGCTTCTCACTGATCCAAGACTCCTCTGGGCATCCTGGCAGCAAAACGGGGAGTTCTCCCTCCCTCATTTCATTCCCATGGACTTTTCCTTGCGGGACTGAGGCCACACCAGCATAAAGCTCACTCTGCAAATTGCAGTAAGTCATTTAATAAATCAAATGCAACCCCCCCACACCCCCTCCTCCTTCCTACTGCAGCTCCAGTTTCAACAATTTGTGGTAAAATATTACTCACCAGCACTTTGGCCCGTGCAAGGCAGCTCTGCCTCGGCACAGACAGCCCCTAAATCACAGCTTTGTCACAGAAGCCACAAGCATAACCAAAAGACTTATTACACACAGACACTGTGAGGAGAAGGCCAAGGAGACAATAGTTCCCTTCGCTTCCTTTTGTCAAAGCTTTCATTAATGTTGTGAACGTCTTTTTCTGCTTTACCCACTGCTGGGTGCTTGCCACACTCAGCCTGGCACAGGAACAGCCCAAACCAGCCCCAAGGAGCCTGAGAGCAGCAAGGCTGAGTGGGGTGACAGCACACCAGGGTGCTGAGCATCACCCCATGCTCCTGCTTCAGTGACATGCTCTCCCAGCAGGGCTGGTGCCCCCTGTCCTGCCTCTCTGCTCTGCTGATTCCCTTTCATCTCCACCAGTTTGTCCATGTTGCTTGGGAAGTTGTCAAAATTAGGCATTTTTAGCACTTCAAGGCTTTTGCTGTGATGTGGTTGATAATTCTGTTCAGAGGCTGCACAATCAAAGACCCAAAATCACCAGTGAAGAGCAAAGGACATTTTTGTGGTTATACCTGGGGCTGGAGGATGGCAGAGGGGGCACAGGGGGGCACAGGGCAGCACCAGGACTGCCAGGGGGTTTTCCATTCCCACTGCTGCCCATGCACAGCAATAGGGGGATGGTCCTGCCTAAGCACCCTCCTAAAGTCCTGCTGAGCACCCTCTCATCCACCTGCACACCATGATGGGAGGGAAGGTTTCCCTCAGTGGGTATAAACCATAAACCAACAAGTAAATAACACAGTGATGGATGAAGACGCATGAAAAGGTGCAATTCTGGAACCCCTGCTTGGACAAACCTGCTGGAACCTTCAATCTGCTCCAGGCTCAGCCTCTGAGCAAAGCTACCCAAGCCCTTCCCCTCACAGGTCACCAGCCCCCCTTCCTTTGCCAGCAGTGCCCACCCCGTGGCTCTCTGTCCCGGCCAGAGCTGGCCCTGGCACCAGAGCACGGCGGTGACTCGAGGACACCGTGGCACACAAGGCCACTCCTGCTCCAGATGCTGTGTCTGCAGGCAGGAGCTGGCACAGCAACTGCTGTCCTTCAACATTCCCATTGCTTTCCCCTGCAGAACCAGGAGTGAAAGCAGGTTCTGGTTTGCAGGGAGAGGAGGGAAGAGTGGAGCAAGGTGCCCTCCAACCCTGGCACCAGGAGCCAGGCTCTGCAGGATGGGGAGCATCCCTGTGGATGAGGGACAGGATGTTCCTCTGCTGTGCTCCCCAAGCCAACCTTTGCAAAACACTGCAGTGTGCACAGCGGGGAACTGGAGATTGGAAACGTGGAGCAACAGCTTGGAGCTGCACCCCAGAAAAGCCAGCTCCTTCCCACACACCACAGGGCTCCCTGCCTGCCCTGAAATCACTCCCTTCCCCTCCTCCTCCTCTGCAGCCCCAGGGCCTGGGCTGAGCCCTGGGTTCACTGTCCCTGTACCCCAAATACCCCCTGTGGCACAATCTCCCTCACACACACCCCCCAGGCTGCAGCCACAATGCTTATCAGCCTTGGCCAGGCACAGCCCTGCCCTGTGCCAGGGCACCCCAGGGCTATCAGGGGCCACAGACCTCCTGCCCCACCACGGGGCACCTCAGGGATATCAGGGGCTCTGCTGGCCTGGGCTCCTGCCAGTGGGTCCCCCGTCCTCCCCCATGGGTGAGACGGGGGACAGGGGCATGTCCCACCCCACCCACCCAGTGCCACTGCAGTGGTTCACTCCCAGCCTCCAGCGAGCCCTGGCACAGCACACACACAGCATTCCCTGCTGCTCACAAACACAGCCCTTTGCTGATCAGCTCAGCTGTTCATAACCCAGCGAGGGGTTGTGCTCTACACACATGGTAAACCCCCAAAATCCCCCAACCACACCTTCAGAAATGCTCATGCCCTCAGAGAGCTGCTGGCCCTGCAGAGCTCCCCCTCCTCAGTCACTCAGCAATTCCCCATCCAGAAGAAACACACCTTAAACAAACTGTACCTTGGAAGGTGTCTGCAGGCACAGGAATTTCTGTTTCTCCTCCTCTTTGCTGCTGTTCTCCTCCCTGGGGAGGGGTCAGAGCTCTTCCCAGCTTTGGCCAATGTCACAGTGACAAACCAGCAGGTGAACCCACTGCCCCATCAGCACTCCCAGCACACCCAGGTGCAAACAATCACCCAAACTGTTCAGCACAAAACCACCTCTGAGCTTTAGTTCACAAAGTGGTTTAATGGAGACAACCCCAGATCTGCATTGGCAGATTAAAGGTTTTTATTCAGCTTCCTTTGCACAGCTTTGAGTGAGTCAAGAATTTCAACCTCAGGGTTTGTCTTCAAGGACAAGACACTGACCCTGCAGCCTGACCTACCTGTGGAGTTGTCCTTGGTTAAAAGCATCTTCAGCACAGCAGAGACACCAAACTGGTCACTGTGTAAAGTGGAAACTGAACATAAACTTCATATCAAATTCAATTTTATCAAGCATGGAAACAATAGCAATAAATATTAAAATGTGTAAGTGATTCTATTTTGAAAGAGGAATATTTTTCATCTATGTAGTTGCACTCTGGTGTGGGCTTTTAACAGCAGATAATTCACACGGTTTAGAGAATTTAATTGCTCACAGTATGTAAGGCCAGGAAGGGAGAACAAAAGTAGATCTGTGAAGCAGAGAGCAAAAATTAGTCCTGAAAATTGTGCCCAGTGGGAACTTTCCTCTGTTAGCCTGATTTGGGGCCCAGGTACAGGGGAGTCAATTTGCCAGCACAGAGCAGGAAGTGTCCTACCTGGGTGAGGTAAAGAACGGAAATCTACCCAAGCTCGGGGTACAGAAATTACAAATAACATCCTGACACAGGATATTAAACCTCTCACACAAAGCACCAATTAAATCCGTGAACCTGATTTACAGAAAACCCAAACAACAAAAAGCAAAGAGAGAAACTATGTAGATAACCTGGATCAAACTCAAAACATCTTAAAAGTCATGAAACATCTTAGATGCAACCAGACTTGTCTCCTCTCCACAGAACCCACGCTATGGGCACATCCTGGCATGGGCAGACCCTCTGCCAGGACATCACACACTGTGTGCTCTCCCCATGCAGTGCCAGTGCCCCCCAAACCCAGCTGTCCATTCAGTCACCCCTTTTATCTTTGATTTTTACACGTTCCTGCAACTTTATTATTAGCCTTATAAACTCCAAAGAATTCCAGTGCCCGTGTCCTGCAGCTGTGTGGGACACTGCACACCCCAGCCTCCATTTAGGAGCATTCAAGAGTGATGAAGACAAATATTCCTGGATACAGGAGGCATCAGCACAGACCAAATACTGAGCATCCTGTTAGCAACCGGTGTCAGCCAAGACATACAAACATTAGCTTTCCAGTGAAGAATTTTTAGTGTGCTGGTAGTTCCCTGTCAGACAGTAAATTTTAAAATAGTCCATAGTAAATGGCAGAAAGTAACCCTTTGAATACATGAGTTTTTCTACATACATTATACATTCTACTTATAACATCCAGCAGCACCTCAGGGCATTTTAATAACCACTCGTGGTTCTCCTTAAACACTTGCAGGGGTTTGGGTGAACACATTTGGGTTCCTACAACTGTTTCACTATCATCTTCATGCATTCCTTGATAATAAGGTTTTCAAGATATAACAAGCAAAATGAAAATGAAAGAAGAAAGTTGGAAGATTTTAATCTTAATGTCGAAAGACCAAAGCAAAATCCTTCTTCTCTGTCCTCTGTGTTCTACTTCTTGTGTCTAAAAACAACATGATTAACACTGGAGAGAAGGTTTCCAACCCCTAACCCTCTGATCAACACAACCCCCAATACTCTGACTCTGTAACACCTGCTTCTACTTAACAAAACAAACAAACAGTCACTAACCACGAGTGTAACTCTCTACCACTGACATTTCTTTGCATGTCTCAGACCACAGTTTCCTTTAGAAACCCTGAACTTATGTGCTGGGAGCCCGTAGAAAGATGAGAAAAACAAGCAAACACTCACAGGCAGAAGATGTGGTATCTACAGCAACAGCTGAGACACAAACCAACACAGGAGTTGTGAAATGCATCCTACAAGGAAGTCAGAAACTGGGGTGATGCACGAGGGTGATGCACTGCATGGTGGTGAAATGCAGGCTGAGGTGTGAGGAGATGATTCCCAGGCAGAGGTGACACCAGCAGGGGCCACCACACATCCAGCCAGGCACGAGGCCCCAGGGGAGCAGGGTGGCCAGAAAGCCACTCAGAGCATCCTGCTGATACCACTCTGCTGCTGGAAATCCTTGGCTCCAGGAGGCCTTGGGAATGGCTGGCTTTGAGATGTGGTTCTCACAGCTGTGACACTGAGTTCTGCAGGGCAGTGGGTGACCTGGCAGTGCCAGTACACCTGACAGAGGTCCAGCTCTTCCTGCTCTCCTGTGCCAACAGAACCAGCCCTGCAGGTGGGCTGCAATGCCCTGCAGAGGGGGAGCAGTGGGAGGGCTCTCTCTGTGTGGTGGGTGCCAGCAGCACAGTGGCAGTGCTGAAGAAGGGAGGAAGGAAAAGGTTGGGAACAGCTTGTGTGACTGCCTGGTCTCTGTGTCCTGTATCTTCTGTCATGTCAGAGCACATGGCAGTCTGCAGCTCACTGTGTCAGGGCACTGAACAGGCTGCCCAGGGCAGTGGGCACGACCCCAAGGCTGCCAGAGCTCCAGGAGTGTTTAGACAAGGCTCTGAGGGAGAGGGTGGGATTGTTAGGGTGTCTGTGCAGGGCCAGGAGCTGAACTGGATGGTCCTTTGGGGTCCCTTCCAACTCAGGATATTCTATTCTATTCTATTCTATTCTATTCTATTCTATTCTATTCTATTCTATTCTATTCTATTCTATTCTATTCTATTCTATTCCATTCCATTCCATTCCATTCCATTCCTGCACACCACCTGATCAAGGTCCAGGGACACCAGCCCCACTCCTGCCGGTGTCTGGAGTCCTACATCCCACCCTGCACGCCCTGCCCGCGACCAGGACCAAACCCATCCCGATTCCAGGAGTCAGGGACTGATAACGAGCCGGCGCTCGGGAAACCATCCCCACCTGCGAGACCTCATCTCGCTGCGCAACTTCACACCCACTGGCGTGACCCAGGACATAGAGATTCAGAGATGGAGGGTACAGACTGGCTGTCCTGGGGGAAGGTGGCCGTGTCCCCTCCCCATGTCCCCCCCTCCGGGTTCCCAGTTTGTCCCCTCCGATCTCCCCCCGCTCCCGCAGCACCGCCCGAGCTGCGCAGCCCGCGCGCGCCGCCTGCGGGCCCCAGGCGGAACTGCACCGGGACAGGGGGGACGGGAATACACGGGATGGGGAAACACGGGATAGGGATACACGGGATAAGGACAGGTGAGATGGGGACACGCGGGACAGGGACACGCGGGATGGGGTCACGTGAGCAGGGGTATACGAGATAGGGATATATGGGATGGGGACAGGCAGGATAAGGAGAGGCAGGACAGGGATGCAAAGGATGGAGGCACACAGGATGGGAATATGCAGCATAGGGATATATGGGTTGGAGATATATGGGATAGGGATATATGGGACAGGGATATATGGGACAGGGATATATGGGACAGGGATATATGGGACAGGGACAGGTGGGATGGGGACAGGTGGCACAGGGACATATGGAATGGGGATGTACAGGACAGGGTTATAAGGAATGGGGACATACAGGATAGGGTTATAAGGAATGGGGACATACAGGATAAGGATATACAGGATAGGGACATATGGGATAAGGACAGGTGGGACAAGGACATGCAGGAAAGGGACAGGCAAGTTGGGGACATGCGAGATGGGGACAGAGAGATGCAGGGCAGGGACACGCAGGACAGGAATATGCAAGACAGGGACACAGAGGATAGGGCCAGGTGAGACAGGGACATGCAGGACAGGGACACACGGGTTAGGGACAAGCTTTTACAAACATGACTGAGCTTGGTGGGAGGTAGAGGAAGAGTAAAGCCCATGGTTCAAATATCCACATATTAATGTTCTATTTTTCCCCTAATAATTTCATTATTCTCTCAAGCATTTCAAAGAGACATAAACCAGGGAAAAGAGGGATCCTGGGATTCCTGAGAGGTTGAGTTTCACACCCTCCTTGGGGTATGATCTGTCCTGTAGCCTTGTCCTGAAGCAGGATGGTATCTGCGGGACCCAAAGCTGCTGAGCGAGCATGGCTGTTATATTTAGTGCTCAGATGTCCCTGGAATCCACCCTGGACTCAGATCATGGCACAGGATCATGAACATGGATCATGGTTCTCCCTCAGCCTTGCAGCTCCTCCACAATAATTTGGTCTGAAGCTTCAAACTGGAATGGGACTGAAACAGAACTGAGTGCAGAGAATAATTTTGCCAAGGAAGTCAAGCAAAGATCTGCTGATTCTCTTCCTAATACATTCAGCTCCATAAGCATTGCATTAGGAGCTCTTCCCAAGCAGTCTGGGGCATAAGGATGGGGTGACATTTGTGTTCCACATACAGAAATCCAGAAGATGAAGTAAAAAATCCAGCCTATTCTAAAGAAATGGGTGAGCAAAAGAACTCCAGCTCTGGAAACGTGAAATCACATTTAGTTTTTAGTTCAGTTTTAGATATTTTAATTGTTCCTTTGCTTTTAGGGAACTGTGAAATATGTGGGGTTACATTCCACACAACTGCCAAGATCTGGTGCTTTTTATCTGCAATGGCTCGTGACTGTTACAGAAGTGAACATGGAGATGAGAAGGATGAAATCCTGTCACAAAGGGGTCATAGGTGGCTTTGTAAGTCACCCTTAGCGAGGAGACAGTCTAGACCTTTCCTCCAGGGCTCTCAAGTGCTCTGCACTATCTCGTTCACACCATTCTGCCTTTCCTTATCAGGGAACTGGAGCACAAAGGTGTGGGGCGGAGGTGATTTCACTGCAGTATCTGCAAATGCTGGGCTGGTCACTTCTGCAGAGTGACTCACCCCACCTCCAGGGACCCTCCTTCAACTGAGGATTGTTCTCTGGAGGTGCTTTTTTCTCTCTCCTGGTGACCCTTGAAGTTGGGGCTCCCAGGAACATTCCCTAGTGTGGGCAGCATCTCTCATCCAAGGACAAGAGGCTCAGCCTGCCCTGGGAATCACCAACCTCCACCTCCCAGGAGAGCCACAGCAGGAAGAGAAGGTGCCAGACTGTGTTTGCCTCCTTTGCTCTCCTTTCTTTGGCATCATCACAGGCATTTGTCTTGCTGTAAGTGAGTGATATGGGTATGGAGACAGAGTGGAAAGCCTGGCTCCAGCAGAAAGGCTGGCTGGCTGCCAGATCCTTTCATATTCCACTGCTGCTTCAGTGAAGAGGGGAAAACAACAGTTTACCTTGCTAGCCTTCTAGAAAGGAGCTACTTCTGGCAATTAATTTGAATATTAAATGCCTTTCTAAAAGAGAAAAATCATAGAATCACAGAATGGCCTGGGTTGGAAGGGACCTAAAAGATCACCTCATTCCAACCCTCTACCATGGGCAGGGACACCTGGTCTAATGACCAGGCTGCTCCAAACCCTCTCCAACCTGGCCTTGGACACCTCCAGGGATGGGGCAGCCACAGTTTCTCTGGGAAATCTGTGCCAGGGCCTGCCCACCCTCACAGGGAAGAATTTCTTCCCAATATCCAATCTAACCCTGCCCTCTGTCCCTTTGAAGCCATTCCCCTTGTCCTGTCACTCCAGGCCCTTGTAAACAGTCTCTCCATCTTCCTTGTAGGTTCTCCCCAGAGACTGGAAGGCCACAGTTGTGTCCTTGCAGTGGTGTCACTCAGCTAAACAAGGAAACTTGCTGATGATGTTTGTGCCTGTAAAAATGTTCCTTTCCCCCAGTGGCACCCCCAGATAACAGCAGAGATGACTCTGCACTCCTTTGTTGCAGTGCAATGGAAGCCAACATTTCACTGGAAATGAGAGGATTTGGGATTTTGCCACATGCTGGTGAGAAAAGTGTTTAGTAATATTTCACCTTCAGTATTAGAGGTGAGAGAAGGAGCAGCAGGAAGGTTTCCTGCTGTGGGCAGAGATGCAGTGCCATTCAGGGAGGGACTTTGGGAGCAGAGAGGGAAGGAGACCTGGAGAGGCTCCAGCTGCAGAGTCATGTCAGGCTGGTGTCCCCTTCCCAGGCAGCTTGTGCAGCACAGCAGAGGATAAATGAGAAACATCATCTTTTCCCTTCAAGTTTCCTAAGTGGGGATGGGAGAGAGGGGGAAGGAGAGTCTGTGTGGGTCATCTGCAGGAAGAAAAGAGGAAGTTTTCCCTGTAATTCTAGACAATTTTTACAAGTGCCAGACATGATGTAAGAAGGCTGATGCTGCTGCAGCCTTGCTCAACTTGCCCCCCTGCAAATACTGATCTTAATAACTCTTTGAAAATGCTGATTTAACTGAAGTTCTTCTGTTTGCTTCCCTTTTCTTCAGGGAAAATGGAGGCTGCAGCAGGAAAGAGTCATCAATTCACAGCTACTCCCACCGTTACACTTTGGATCAATAAAGAGAATCCAGCTCATACAGAAAAAATGCAAAACACTGTGCCTAGGCAACCCCAGAAAGATCTGTATCATTTATAGATATCGCCTTTTCTTTCAATAAAAGCTGAAAACAATGAACAAATCCCATGCACAGACTGAAGGTGCACAGAGGACTCGGAGCTGAACCTCACGTGGGGGCTGCTGATGCCACCTCCTTGCTGTGGCACTGCCAGGACAGCCCAATGCAGGGAGTGCAGGAGGTGAGTTACTCACTGGGGATGAGCTACTCACACTGCTGTCCTCCCACAAACATCCTTTACATGGGACGTGGTCAACTTGGAAACAGTCACTCATTCCCTAACCAGCACAAAGGCTGTCTGGGGGAGTGGGAATGTTCAAAGAGATGTCCTTCTTCTCTTTTTCCACTACTGTTTCCCCTTTGGATCTGACAAAGGAGTGTCTGCCTTGTCCATCAGAGAAGCTGACTGTCTTCCAGGCTGCAGACAGCACCAGAGAGCACAGGACAGCACCTGCAGCCACCCAAGGCTGCTGCTGGATTGGAGAGAGAATCACAGAACCAGAGTATGCTGAGCTGGAAGAGACCCACAAGAGTCATCGAGTCCAACCCTCAGCCCTGCCCAGGACCATCCCCAGGAGTCACACCCTGTGCCCCAGAGCATCATCCAAACACTCCTGGAGCTCTGGCAGCCTTGGGGCTGTGCCCACTGCCCTGAGGAGCCTGTTCAGTGCCCACCACCCTCTGGGGGAAGAACCTTTTTCTAATACCCAACCTAAAACCTCCCGACACAACTTCAGGTCATTCCCTTGGGTATGGGGCAGGGATTTGGACTCCAAGCTATGCTGCTTGTCCACAGGGAGAATTCTGAGAAGGGAGCCAGCATCTTTTACACAGGCAAGATCCACTATATTGAATACTGGAATAGGGAGTGGGAAAAACTCACTTGGGATACCTCTGGGTGCATGGGGTCCTTCCTGTGCTTCCTTCTGCTCTGCAAGCCCTAAATTAATAAAACCCAGTCTGCACTGATCAGCATCATCTTAACTGGGTTCACCACATTTCCAACCATCCAGGCAGAGAAATGGGATTTATTCACTTACTGGATCTGCTGACAAACATGTTCCTGCCTTACCCCGCGGTGCCTCGGAGCCCTCCCTGCCCGAGGAACAGCGAACACGACCTGCTGCTCACAGCCAGCACCTGGGAGGACTCAGGCTTTAAATATTAACCTCCACACGGAGCTGGAGGCACTGCAGCAGAGCTCTGCTGGCAGCAGCCTGCCCCAAATCCAGGTTTGTCAGATCCAGTGCTCAGCAATCAATCAAACCCTCGGCTCCCTGCAGAGCTGAGCAGAGGCAGCAGCGCGGCCACACCAGGGGCAGGGGCTGCGTGTCCCTCTCCATCTCCTTTGGGATGTTTGGATTCCTTATCTCCGACCCATCTGGAGCCTCTTGCTGAGCAGGGCTCAGGACGGGCTGTGTCACAGAGTGTTTCACAGCCTGGAGCAGGGACTGCTCCAAGTCACAGGAGCTTCTCTTTGGAGTGACAGTGAGCAAGAATCCCAGAGCCCAGGAAGCTGCTGCTTGTGGAACCTGCACTCCAGCAGGAGCCAAGGTTTTGCCTCTCATGTGCATAAAAACACGAGAAAGCAGAGAAAGGAAATCCAAGAGAATCTGAAGTTAGGCACAAAGAAAACACCATTGCAGAACCTTGTAGGACTTGGAATATCTGGATCCTTCTTATTAATTTCATCCAGTACTTCCTATCCACACACAGTGAAAACATCTCTGTTGCAACACACAACTGGTCAGTGCATTCAGTACCAGAAGAACCTCAATGGCAACACCTTTTTTGCTTTAGAGGGAAAACCCAGCAGGGTCTGGGCCATGCAGACTCCTGTTCCCAGGGCCTGGCTCCTCAGCACTTCTCCCTCAGCTGCTGCACAGCTCACTGGTCAGCTCCTCTCAGAACAGGACTAAGGTGGGCTCCAGAACCAGCTTCTGCAGCTGACAGGGCTGCCAGGGACACTTTGGGCACAGCCCCACTCCATTTTTGCTCATTCCTGTCAGTTATTGGGTAATTACCAAGTTACTTTAACAGGAAGGAAGAGGCTTCAACACCCAACCTACATTCAGGACGTGCAACGAGGTGTTCTGTTAAATCAAAGGAGTTGCAAACATGAAGAAACTTCACTTGGCCACACCAGTCCTGGAACACTTTCCTTCCCACTTCAGCTCCTCCCATCCATCACTTCAGCCCCCAGCACATCAGTATCAAGGTTATCAGAGCCTGTGGTGGTCCAACAGCACTAACCCACTTCTAAGGAGAGCGTTCACAGCAACACCAGAGAATCACAGAATGGTTTGGATTGGAAGGCACCTGAAAGCTCATCCAGTTCCAACTCCCTGCCATGGGCAAGGGACATCTTCCACTAGACCAGGTTGCTCAGACCTTTAGTCAACAAGAGCTTAACCAGAAGTCCAACTTAAAGTGGTGCAATTACACCTGTTTTGTTTGGATTAAAACCTCAACAAGCACAACCTGTTGAGTTCTAGATGGGTTTAGTTTCACTCCTCAGGGGGCTGGTGGCATCTCAGGAAATGATGCAATAAAAAAACCCTGAAGAGACTGGATTTCAAAGTCAGAGTGATATCAAAACAGTGCTCAGCTGATGTGAGTGCTCCAGTGCAAAAAACCAGTCAAGAGATGAGGTGGTGATTCCTCAGGAACAGCTTCCCTAGGACAGGCAGGACCTGGAATGCAAAGGGCATCATGGAGCTGGTTTCAGTTCCAGGGCATCGGCAGGTTTTTAACTCACTTGGGTGAGCAGAGGTGGCTCCTTCACACCACACTCTGCTCCCCACAACGCCAGGGAGAGCCAGGATAACATCCAGGCTCTGACCCATCCACAGCAACACTCACACTCCTGAGAATTCCCACAGCTCCTGTATCCCCATGAGCAAGACAAATGCTAATGCTGAGCACCAACTCTATAAACAAGGATGACTTGGGGTGAGTATTTCCAGGGATTTAGTGTCCACAGCACGCCAGCCAAACCCGAGGGCTGCTGTGGAAAACAAAGCATCTCAGGCCTATAAAAACTGACAAGGAGAAACCAATGTTTTTCTGCAAAATATTGCTTCATATTGCAGCCAGTGATCCATGTCTCCAGGAGGCAGAGGCTGGCTTAGTCAGAGCTTAAAAAGGAAGGCAATCAACTCTGCAATACTGAAATCCATAATTCATAGAGGTTTGT
The DNA here is from genome assembly GCF_047495875.1 of Pithys albifrons albifrons. NCBI lineage: Eukaryota > Metazoa > Chordata > Aves > Passeriformes > Thamnophilidae > Pithys > Pithys albifrons. Next base: position 1,799,816 of record NC_092476.1, on the reverse strand, counting down.
CGCAGAACACACCCCAGTGCCATCAATATTTTAAATATTGAGCACCAAACTGGCTGTCAAATGCAACTCAGCATTTTCCTGGTGCCTCCCTGTTAGGGACAAAGTCATCAGGCCGAGCAGAACCTGGAGGAGCCCTTTTAGTAGAGAACTTGCTTGGCTCTTACATTTTTCATTTGAAACACAAGATGTGGCAGGAGCAAACCAGTTGGCCTTTGCCAACCACCCAAAAAAGTCAGCTGGCTGCCTCCACTCATTGTTAATTTGAAAGGATGATTTCCTCACACCAGCATGAGGCTGTATATGTTTATTCATCGTCAGTAATTTTTGTACACAAGGCAAATATTAATAGCTGAAAGGCAACACTTTTGGAGAGTATGTACAGAGCAATGTACAAGCAAGTGTAAGGTTTTAAACTACCAATCAATTAAACCGTTTTATAAAAAGGAAGTGATGCTTTTTCTTCTAAGACCTCCCTTAGAAATAATTTATTGCCAATCTTAAACTAAAGCAAAGAGAAAAAAAAATTTACAATAAAAAGTAGTCCCTGGAAAGTTTATAAAAAGTTAAACAACATATAAAATCGTAAGCCACAAACATTTATACAAAGCTAATACAAATCTCGGTTTTGTTAAAGATCTAATGAGGTTGTTACAAAATATATTTTTACATAAAGGCTTCACGTCAGGTTAAGCTCTCACTGCTACTGGAAGCGCAGGAAAGCCGTTTTAAATAGTCTGCAATTCAACTTATTTTCAAGTACAACGCAAAGAAATTGCAAAATGGCACTGGATTGCAATGCTGTGAAATTAAAAACTATGTTAATGGTACCATCAAAGAGACAACACCTGTAAAGTGAAGTGGTGAACAACTGGGCACGGCAGGAGACTCTGGATGGGTTTGGGACAGGAGTGGTGGTGGAACATGAACCTTCTGCAACCATCCTGGAAGAGGAATAACCAGGGGGCTGTTCTGCTGTCCATGGATATGTTGGATATGGCTGGGGCTCCCCAGGAATGCTGTCCCCAGCCAAGGGTCAGTCAGGAAGCTTGAAACACCCACCCAATGGGCAAAATTTAAAGCTACTTACAAGTGAGTCCAATAAACAGCCTTTGAGATCAACTTGACTTCTCTTTAAGAGCAGTTGTTCCAGAAGGAAGCTGAAGTTCCACACAATCTGATGGCTTATGCTCCCACATACAATATAATTTAAAAAAAGCAAAATTTTTCAAGCCCTGATGAACAGCCACAGTTTGTAGGTATCAACCATCTCAGTTTTAACACCCTGCAGCAGGGAACAGTCACTGAAACACCAATTTCACCTTCAAGTACAGGGACGTTGTACAAGACAGTGGTTTATCTCCACAGGGTCAGTGATCTTTTGAACAGAGCTCACTTCAGCAGAGAACTAGGAAATTTAGGAAAACTTGATTTTCTGAAAAACTTGGATTTTCTACCTGCTTTCCCATCTGCACTAGAAATACAGCCCGACCTTGTACCACGAGGAAGATTCACTCTCACTACACAACTGTAACTTGTTTGGTTCCTTGAACCCAAAGGATACCCTGCTATAAAGAAATGATTTTTAGAAGTAAATCTAAAAAGAAAGACAACCGTCCCCACTGTGCTCTGTTCAGGGAGCTAATGCAGAGTGAGTCTGAAGGTGGCCAAGGATGCAGATTTGGGGTTTTTGGCCATGTGTTAACACAGGAACCATGTAAACAGGTACATCCAGGTACGTTGCCTCACCCCTCTCAAGAACAGGGGGTGGGAAAGACGAGTGATTTGACTCAGTTATTTCATTAAATCAATTTAATTTCTGCCTGAGATTCATATAGTGCTTATCCTTATCTACCAGGGTCTACAAGTGACCCAGCACTGGGGTCTCCCTTGCTCTCTGACAGGCCCTGGGGTTCACAGGGAGAGTGATCCAAAAGCATTCAGAGATTTCTGTGGTGGTTCAGGGGAGAAGCTGCTGAGAATTATCCCCACTTTAGCCAAGGTCAGAAGTGCCCAGTGCCTTGGGCATCCTGGCTGCATCTTAGACTGACATCAGTTTGGAGGATCTTCAGCAAATTAACAGGTCCCTTCACACAAAACTCATCAATATTTTACATAGATTTGTTTAGACCAATCCCTGATAATCTTCCTGTCAGTCACTACTAGTCTTTAGTCTTTTCTGCAATCATCTAGTCTGACATTCTCCAAAGCACATACTGCAGACCTCTCCAAATTAATTGTTTTAATCAGAGACAATTTCTTTTTCAAAAAGAATCTTGTTCAGACAATTGTCAGCAAAGGAAAAAACCAACCCAACTCCTCATCTTGTTGATAACCAAGGGCATGGATTTGTTCCACTTCTGCTTTCCAGAGGCCACCAGAGGTTTGTGTCTGCTCATGGAGCACTTGAAGCCCAACCAAATCAACCATTATCCTTCTCCAAAGAAGGAAATTAAGAACTTCTGCTCCCATCACAGGGATGTTGTCCAGTCCTTGAAAGCAATCACTAGTCTGTCCTATGGTCTCTAGTTCATCCTTCTCCTTTGAATTGCTCACATGTAAACTCACCAACTGAGAAACAATCCATGCCCAGTAAATATCCCCATCTAAGATTCTATTAATCCTCCTGACATCCGTGCTGCATCCATACTTTAGGATTATGTTTAGATTCTGCACTGTGACTTCTCCCAAGCTCTTCTCAAAGTCCTTTCCTCCCAAAAGAGTGCCTGATCACCAGAATCACAGACTAACCTATGACAATTCATTGGATGATATAAAAAAATAGAGGTCTTTCAAAGCACCTAACTAAATAAAAATACACAATTCCCCTCCTACTGGCAGGAGAATGAGGTACAGAGATGTTAATACAACTTACAATCACAGTAAGTAAAGGCTAAGTTCAGGAGACAGGCAGCTTTCCTATGTCCTGGCAGGGACGTCGTGTCCCACCGCTCGCCACGTGCAGGGGATGGGAATAAAAACTCACTGAAGGATTGGCCACCCTCATGATCCACAGGAATTGGCTCCACGGGGCAAAGTGGCAGCTGAGCTGCCCAGGGGACACAACAGACTGGGGGAAATGTGGCAGCCACACTAATTCTTAAAACACAAGCTCAAAAGCTCACTCTCATTTTGCAGTGGGATATGTGAGCTTAATTTTCACTGGTTATTATTATTATTATTATTTCTTTTAATCACATGGCAACACTAACAATACCTCCCTCCTCCCAAAATAAAAAATAAACAAAACTGCAATGGAACTTTGGGTAAAATAGTCACAAGCAGCACTCTGGAAGATGCTGTGCAACATATTTGGCTCAAGTACACTTAGGATTGCTTAGACCCAACTGGAAAGTCTCAGAAAGAACCTCATCAGCAGAAGCACTTTCTGCTGGGACACAATTTTTTTTTCCAGAAGAAAACATTCATCTCCACTGTGTCAGCTACACAAGGCCTCTGCTGGGAACTCGTAAGGCCACTGAAAATACCAGAGGAGGACAGAACACAAGGAGGCACTTAGGTTTGCAAGCTACTGACTCAGAGGAGGCACCCTGGAAGGAGCTGGGATTAAAACAAACCAGTGCTAAGTTAAAGCGCTTCGAGAACAGGTTACCTGCGTGTCACTTCTGTTGTTACCTACCAGTAACATCTGCTTAGTGAAGATATGAAATACAAGCTGAGCTTTCTCCCCCTTCCCACATCAGAATGTCCAGAGGACCAGACCAGAGTGCTCTGTGCTTTGCCATGGCTCCAACACATACAGACAGTGCCAGAGTGAATCCGTGTGCTGTGCCAACCACTAATCCCTCGTCACTGGACTCAGCACTCCCTGCCAGACACGTCTGAAGCTCCCAACTTTAAGTATTTTTAAAGCATCTCCAATTCAAATCCAAGGCTAAGATTTATACTTGAACAGGAAGTATGTTACACCCAGGAATCTGTGCCTCAAACAGATGATTCCAGCAAGGGATTGATGGGATTTCTAACCAAAAATAGACCTGAGAAATCGTAAGTCAGCTACGGTATCACAGTCCTCATAATGCAGTTAGATGTGAAAAGCTTCTCCCCCCAACCTTAAATTACTGCCACAGTCTAATAATTGCAACAATTTCATGAAGTCTGGACTTGGAATTCTGAATTTTCTAGGATAATATACATGTTTGTAAAAGGTCAAATTTACCACCTTACAGGTAACTTAGACATAGGTCTGCTATAAAATTACATCTTGAGTCAACTTGAAGCTACACTGGAAGAGATTAAGCCTGAATTTCTGCAGAAATTGGCAATAATGTGTTCAGCAGCAGCTTTTAGCCACACATCAAGAAGTCTGACAGGATCTGGATTTCTCTACTCCTGCTGTAAACTTCTAGTTTAAAAAACAACACACAAGAGTTACTGAAACAAAAATGTCTTTCTGCACATCACTGTAACATGAGCTGCTTGAGGTTGTCGTGCAGGATGGTATCCTTAACATCACGGAAAACTAGCCGGATGTTCTCTGTGTTAATAGCAGTGGTGAAGTGGTGGTAGAGGGGCTTCTGCTGCTGGTCCCGGCGTTTCGTGCGAAAACAATCCACCAGGAATTTCTGGACATCTGTTAAGCAGTGGGGATCCCCCTCAAACTCTGGGAAATAGTCTTTGATGCTCACTTTCTGTACTTTTTCCTCGAGCAAGTCCGTCTTGTTCAAGAAGAGAATGATCGAGACGTTGCTGAAAACCCGGTTATTGACTATGGTTTCAAAAATGTTCAGGGACTCGGTGAGGCGGTTTGTTTGCCGATCCTCCATCAGCACTTGGTCGAATTCGCTCGAGGAGACGAGGAAGAGGATGGAGGTGACGCTGTCGAAGCACTCGAACCACCGCTTGCGTTCCGACCTCTGCCCGCCCACATCGACCATTTTGAAAGGAACATTCTTGATCTCGAAGTCGTACTCGTGGATCCCTTTGGTGGGTCTTCGTGCCAGCAGAATGTCCTGCTGTGAGGGCAGGTAATCCTAAAAAACAAATCAAGGAGAGTTTGCAGATTAGGAAACAATCACAGGCAGGGTGATCACAGGGGAGCTGCAATGGAGGGGGCAGCTTGGAGAGGAACAGCACGAGGTTTTCAATAAACAGTCACGTGTATTTACATGTTAACACTGGAGCTTTTGGGAAAGATCTGGAAGCCAAAGCAAGAAACACACCCAATATTACATCAAAACATGCACCCCAGAGAACCAAAGCTCTCCATTTGCCACATGACAAGGATCCATGAACAACCTGGGAGGTGTACCAGGAATTCCTCATGCCAGTTTTCCTTGTTCTGGATTACTCTGTGCTTCATTCACCCTCTCCCCACGAAGCTGGGAATGCACTGGCTGCCAACACTGCAATGCAGCAAATGGGTTCTAAAACAGCTTTGCCAAACCAATAACTATGGATATGCTGTTCCAACTGTGGGCTCTCCATTCCTCCCACACTCCCCTGCACACTGCGTGACTGCTTCCAGAAAAAAAGAGCTCACTAAGTCATTTTAAGGCAATCAATTATGCCTGAAAAGCAAAACCTAAGCAACTTGCTGTGTTTGTGCCATGGATCTTTTGCATCCTTCTATCTCGGTCCAAAAAGTCACTCTATTAGCTGTGTGCCACACCAGTGAGCTCCCCCTGCCTGGCTTTGTCCAAAATTTACTGTGCCTTGAGCAGAATGGGAGAAGAAAGAGGCAGCTGGGGACAGGCACACAGCCAGCTGTACCCTGAGCTTCTCCAGCCCACCTTTCCCCGGAATTCAAGAGGCAGGATAAGTGGGGTTTTTTACTATTTTTTGATTGCTATATGAACATCATCAAGGGATGCAGATGCTACAGGAAGAGGAATTCTTATTTTAGTCAGCTTTTGACAGCATGAAATTCAAGACTTGGTTTGGGGATTTCTTCATTCCTAGAATTACACTTTTGCATCTGCTCCAAGTCCTTCTGCTATCTGCAAAGTGCATCTCTCCCAGACAGCTGGCTGGGCTGGAGTTTAAAGCCTTGTTGTTCACTTGTTATGGAAACTCTTCCTCACATTTTTCCAGCATTTCTCACAACTTCAGAGAGCACAGTGTAGGTTCTGGAATTTCAGTCTCCTCTCAGTGAATGATCTATGATATTCCTTTGACAGTGCCAGTTCCCAGACTTGGAGCTTTTATGAAGATGTGTAAGACCACGGTCCAGAAAGTCTGATTCAACCAGTCAGCTGGGTGGGGGAATAAACACAACCCCAAGGCTGTTTCAATACTTGTGTCCCAAGTTTAAGGCAGCTTGGAAAGTTCAAGCCACAAAAAAAAATCTAAAAATCATGAAGTGAGCCCAACACTCCAAAAACTCACGGATCACTCTGCTTCACCATGGGAGCTCCAAAGTGAAACCAGAGAGAGCTGGCTTTGAACTGTGGGCTCCTTTATCTGACCTGCCCATGACTAAGGCGCTGATTTTTATCGTGGCACAAATTACAAAGCAGCTCTGAATGAAGCTCAGGCTCCCCACCCTGAGCCTCTGCTGCACATCAAACCCTGCACCACCAACCTGCAGGAGAGCTCAGCTGCTACAGCAGGATCAAGTTCTCTCCAAACTGAGCAACAGACACACTGCCACTCCCCTGTCCGATTAAAGGAAGACTCTTCTTTTTATTCAATTTATCTTGGGTCTTTCCTACCAAAATTGTAGAGAGGAAAACAATCAGAGGAGCAGAGCAGTGACTGTGTCAAATGTCACTGGGCACACGTGAAGGGATTTTGAGCAAAGCTGACTGTCAACACGTAGGCAAGAGTCACAGGTTCACTTCTTATTCCAGCTTTCAAACAGGGATGTGTATTCCTTTGTTGTTCAGGAAGTTAGTCTCAAGTTCTCAGAACAAAACCAGAAAGTCTTAGGAGAGCTCAGGAGTGACTGAAATTATTACATTATGTAAATAAATAAAAGCAATTAATATAATAGGCAAAGCTGTATGTGCCTTCAATACTGAAAGAAGAGCACAAAGCAAACTCTCCTGGGAATTGGCCTGTAGTGTTTATTCAGTAAAGCTTTCAAGAACAAGGAGCTTATCCCTGGAATTCCTGACAAATTCCCTCTCAACTATTATTACTCATTGAAAATTCCTACCACACTTAGAACCACAAAGAGATTCTTTTCAAGTGCTTTCATGTTCCACATGCACAAAGACACATCATGAAATGAGGTGATTTAAAGGTCCCTTCCAACCCAAACCCTTCCATGACTCCATGTTTTACCCTGGATATTGGTCACTCTGATGCAACAGGCAGCAAAGGAGTGCCCTGTGAGTCAAGTGTGGGTATCCAGCCTTCATCTGGCTACAGGAAACCAACCACAACTCCCCAGAAACCTCCCAGTATTTTAGTTATCCTTTTGAAGGATGGTTATGCTTCCTCCCCATGCCCAGATCCTCGGGACATTGGCAGTTTGTCACTTGCCTGCCCTTCTCTCAGTGTTGATGCCATTCTCTGTATCTGGAGACTGCAGCACTATGTGAGTATTTTCCTATTTCCCTTGGATGGAAGTGAGTACTATTTTCCAAGTTATTTCAATGTTTTACCATTGTCAATCAGTGTTTTTCCTGCAAGCATCCCAGTATAGGCACTGATTTGGAGCACGTGCCTCCTTCCTGCATTATCTCCTTCAATTCACTGCAGTCTGTTTCTTCTAAAGGAGTCATTTTCATTATCACAGCACAGTTTGCCTATTTACAATTACAATTTAAGGCATGACTAAGATCCAATCACAACATGGAAAGCAACATCTCTCTGGGAGATATTTTGAACACATTTAGTCTGCACTGGCAGTTGAAATAACAACAAACAGTTGCAAGGAATCCAGGCAATCCCACACACGTGTATGCCCGTCAGATACTCTTATTTTGCTGACTGATTAAATCTGAACATTAAGTTCTTTTCCATCAGTGATGTTATCAGTTCTTTTTGGCAACAGGCACATGAACTGCAGATCTATGTGTTTATAAGCAATTTAGTTACAGGCCAGCCCAGTTGCATCAGATAAGAACAGTAAAATACATTAATACAGCTTGGGGAAATATCCTTTAGACAGATCTTGCATATAGATAAGAATACACCAAAAGAACTTATCAAATCTTTCACCCAGTAACAAAACTTAGTGCTTTTTTCCTCAAAGATTCAACATTTTCTACAACTGCAGGTCCTGATGAGTCCCCCTCTGATTCTCAATATTGTCTGGCCTAATTTGAAGCCAGAAAACCTGTAATTCAGGGCTCAGCATTCCCACAGCAACATCAGACCTGCAGTGTGTCTGTCTGTGTGTCTGTCTGTGTGTGTCTGTGTGTGTGTACAAAAATATTTTAAAAATCCAACTAGGGACTAAGTTTTTACATTTTCATCAAAGAACTGACCAAAGTTTCTAAATAAAGAACTTTGAAATTAATCTGCAAAACTCTTTACCCAACTGTGCTGGGGAAGAAAACCAAACCATTCAAAACTTAAGTGGCCCTGGATTCAAAGACCACCAGAAATCCACCACTGGCAGAGAGTGTAGCAGCTCATCAAAGGAAGTGCAGTTCTCCTCCTAAGTGCAGGTCTTGTAACTCAAGACCAAATCCTAATTCTCAGAGCAAGTGCTGGAGTTGTCAAGCCACAGACCTGGGAATCATCTGCACAACCATCCCCAGCGCCCTGGTTACAACAATGACAGTTCAAAGCAGAGAAACAGCCCAGATTAAAAAAAAATTATCTGTTTAAAGGAAAATGAAATTAAGCATGATGTAACCAGGCTCAATTGAAGTGGTTTGGATTCCTTCATTCCTCAGCCATTGGCTGGAAATGACCATGGAGAAACTGCCTCCCCATGGAGTCCCAGCACCATCCCATCTGAAAGGCAGTTTTCCCACATGCCATTCCTGCAACACAACCCAGGAGTATTAAGGTACAACTTTATTATTCAAGAAGAAGCTAAAAGTTCTGTAAAAAATTATTCTACAGAAATGTCAGCTTCTTCCTCAGAGAACAGATTTAATCCTTTACTAAACAGATATTACTGACCTGTGACTTAGAAACTCCGTGTTCTTAAATGGATACATAAAACCCAAACTCAGTCATTTCTGGATATAATTTAGTGTTGAAGTGCTACTTCAACAGTCTTCTGAGTGGACAATCATTTGTAACTTGTTTTTTGTTCAATTTTGACAGAATTTTTATTTCCAGAAAGTCTCCTGGCCTTTGCATTCCCTCATGTTTTTGACATGTCAGTGATGAACTGCTGAGATAATGCAACAGTCAAAGTTAACTGAAGTTATTGGAGTAGACACTGATTACATTTCATCTATTTAAAACCCAGAGATCACAAAGACAAGTTAAAACTCAAGACTGGAAAGAAAAATATAAAAAGAACTTACTTGTTCTCCAAGTTTATCCAAGTTGTCCAAGAAATACTTTACAGATTCCCCCTAAAAACAAATCAGACAGTTATTTAAATAAGTGACTACTCGATCCCAACAGTTTACATTCTGAAGTCTGATAATTTACCAAAACCTACATCCAAGTGTTGTAAGCTTTAATCACTGCCATTTTTAAAAGCAGCCATCCTAAGAACACAACTGATGATTTATTCTTAGGTCAGTTAATATTTAGGCTTAAAAGCACAAGAAGGCACATTTATAATAGTTACATTCTTTCCTAGTTTAGACTTGATAAATAAATCCAAGTGTTATCCACAGGGAGCATCAATGAAGCAGCCACACCTTGGTATGAAAAGAAACATCCAATCCCTCCAAGGCTTTGCAGAGTGTGCAACACAGACATTCAGGTATGGGATTAATCACTGGAGAAAGTTAATTTATAACTGCAGCACCACAGGATCCATTCCCACAGGGAATGATGAGCAGCACAGAGGATGAGAAACCACAACAGACAAAGCATTTTAGTCACATTCACCGTCAAGACACCAAGAATCCATCCAGACATCAAGGACCAGAATTCCTTCCTGTGGGAGCAATGAGTGGAGCTCCAGGGTGCTGGACTGCAAGGGATCACAGGTATTCCAGGTTATCTTCTGGATTCAAGCCAGCCCTGTCCTGCCAAACACTAATGCAGTTTGTAATCCCTCCAGTAATGCGGAACTAAAGGTTTTTTTCATGGTAAGCCTGAACTGCAGTCAACCCTGCAGGACTCTGTTGGGGTGCTGGGATTAAGGAGGAATTCTTACATGGGTACTGCTGTACCTGAGCTCATCTGCAGTACGAAATGTACTGATGGAATTTCTTGCAGAGGAAAGCAGAACCTCTTTATGATTTTCAGCATCCTCACAGAAGCAGAAATGTGCTGCTTCCTTTGGAGAGCTCTTTATCACCAGCTGTAACTTATTTACTTTACAGTATGTGCAGAAAAGAAGCACCTGTGTTTTCACTCTGCAGATGGCAGAGCAAGAATTCTGACTGTGTTTTCTTGATGAAAAATTCAAGCAGCCTCCCAAACCAGGGTGATACACCTAATCCAGATAAGTGAACTAGGACAGGAGTTACACCCTGATCACTTCCCCTCACTTCAATCAGAACTCTGCAAACTTATCTAGGATGAATATCAAACCTCACTATTAAATTGTGTCACCTCAGTATCTACCCTGCCTAAGTAGAGGAGGGTAAATAACAGACCAAAAAGTGTTCTGGCAAACACATAAACAAGGTACTTTTGCAAGTTTTCCAGGCACTAAAATAAGTTACATAATACCAGTAGCTACCACACCTTTAAGTGTGCAATTTGAACATCAACTTTTAATGAGGCAAGACTGGGACTCTGGTTGGAACTCGCCTCCTGCTCGACACACCTGCAGGGCAAGAGTCCAACACACCTCTATCTACTACCTTATTTTACCTCCTGTTTGGCTCAGCTGTCCCAGTTTTCTCTGGGGTGACAAACTGCAGCAATAACACCAACCAGTTTAGTGGCACTCAGCAACTCCTGCTTGCCATGATAGCCCTATTGTACAACTACATCTTTTTCAGCATCAATTCTGGCCTCAATCTGTAAAAGGCAGCATCACAAAGCAGCCAAGCAAGACTTCCCATTCCTTTCCAAAGTGTGAAAAACACTAACACTGAAAAACACAAAACAAAACAACCAAGAAAAGTCTTAATGCCATCAATTTTTAAAAATTAGTTTGAAAATTATCTATTCATATCCCTGTACCAGAAGTACTTTTTTTTGGTAGATACAGAACTAGACCTCCCTCAGTAAATTCATGACAGTGAGAGTATTTAAATGTCTGTATTCAACAGGCACTTCTCACACCTAAAATTTCCCTTTAGACAAAACTGTAAACTCTCTGTTACCCAAAGATGACTAGAAAAAAAGAGTCTGGGTTTCCCCACTCCGCCCCAGGAACTCACCACGCCCAGCCCTGCCACGTGGCTGTCCCTCAGTCAGTCTGTGGCTGTCACACCACAGGGGAGCCACACCAAGGACAGGATCTATACAGAACTGAGAGACTGCAGCATCTGCCCCCATTAAAAAGCTGCAGTTCTCCATCACGTTCCTGTTGTCTTCATGCCTGTGTTCTGTGAGCACACTGGACAGAAATTTAAAGATTAGCTAAAAATACATAGTGATGTCCCCAGCACAGGAAGGACCTTGACCTGTTGGAGCGAGTCCAGAGGAGGCCACCAAGATTCTTGGAGGGATGGAGCACCTCTCCTTTGAGAGAGATGGGACTGCTCAGCCTGGAAAAGAGAATGCTTTGGGATGACCTCATTGTGGCCTTCCAGTACCTGAAGGAGCCAACCTGAAAAATGGAGGGGGGCTATTTATACAAGGGCTGGAGCGACAGGACACAGGGAATGGCTTCAAACTGACAGAGGAGGTTTAGACTGGATATTAGGAAAAAATTCCTCTCTGTGAGGGTGGGCAGGCCCTGGCACAGGCTGTCCAGACAAGCTGTGGCTGTTCCATCCCGTTTAAGGCTGGATTGGACTGGGCTTGGAGCAACGTGGGATAGTGGGAGATGTCCCTCCAAACCATTCTATGACTCTGTGTGACAGTCTTCAACTAGTCACAGGCTTCAACTAGTCACAGGCTTCAACTAGTCACAGGCTTCAACTAGTCACAGGGGAACTTTGTTCCTTTTTTTTTAATGCAGGTGAACTCTTTAAAGTATTTTTTCCAGTTGAGCAGCTCTGAACTGCAAACCTCTGGAGCCTGGCTGGAGGTCAGCAATGACCTGTGGCACTGCAGGAACCAATCATGCCAAGGCACCCGACTTGTGCCCTCCCTGCCTCCCTCTCCTGCCCTAAAGCACAGCCCAAAGATGCCAATACAGGTGACAGAATCAAACACAGGCTCGAGCACGTCTCATGTGAGTATTGATGCACTGCAATAAAGCAAACTTCTTGAACACACCCCAGTACAGCAGAATGAACAACCCACACATCCCCTTCAAAGACTCTCTGGAATTATGTGAGGGTGCTTTGGCTGTTTTGAACATTCATGTATCATACTGGGACAAAACTTGGTTGTAGTAATGCCAAAGTCATGGGTTCAATCCCCTGTGTGGGCCATTGACTTGAGCTGGACTGGATGATCCTTGTGGGTCCCTTCCAGCTCAGGATATTCTGTGATTCTGTGACATCAGATTTTAGGCAGTCCCTCTGACTGCTTGTAGGAGATGCCCCTTTTTGTTCAGATGGAATAAACACATCTCAGATGCAGCCCTTGAGCCTCCTCCTGATTCAGAAATGCATGTAAACCACAGGAAGTTGACTGTTAAATGCCTTTATTCATAACTGTCAAGTATTCCATTTTCAGAAAGGTTTGAGTCAAACCAGCCTGTGAGTCTCCTGGAGCCTCATCATCCTCACTGAGAGCCAAGACAGTTCAGCATGAATGTGATTTACAAGAAAACACACCTAAATCAGCTTCCTATCAACGTGCTGATGTTCCCACAACAGCTTCCCCTAACGCTGCATTTATTTTGACCACTTGCCCATGGCTGTACAATGAAATACCTCCAGTTTTACAACTCACCCTCTCTGCAAGGACATGGTGACAGCACAGCTGGTCACTCACCTGCTGGTGTGGTCACCTGCAGTAAACCAGAGCAGGCATCCCTTACAAACAAACACAACACAGAGCACTGTCCAGTCAGTGTGTCAGGCAAAGTAACCACGAAAATATTTTGGGGGCAGGGAAAAAAAAAAAAAAGACTCCATGAAATACACACCAAATGAACACATCTCTTAAACCCAGGAAGTGGCACCAATTTATTTGGTTTCCATGAAAACAATGTCAGCAATCTAAACATGATTTGTTGAAACCTTAGCACAGCCAAATGGCTTTTTAGCTGTTCAAGGGGAACGGGGACACTACATTTTTTCCAACAGCAATTGCTTAAAAAAGGGAAAGAAAGGGAGAAAAAGCATCAAAAAAAGATTCAGTCATCCCAAGGTTTAAAGAAAGAAACAATTTATCAAGCCATCTACGTTTGGCTGCAAGTTCAGTGGAACATACTGAACTGACAAGGCTTATTAAGTATCTGAGATAATAAATCAGATATTTTAGGAGATAAAACTTAGTAACTAGATTAGAGTTGAAAGAGGCACCAAACATTTTCTCTTCCTGACCTTACTGGTATTTCTTAGAAAAGAGAAACATATTTCCTATTTTACTTAATTAAAAAAACCCTATAAACAAACAAAAACACCAGACACAAAAAAGCACTTTTTTATAAGCCTAGTTTGGAATAAGAACAGGTACCTACAATGCTTTTAGGCTGGTGTGTACATGCCCAAATTGACACACAAACCAAACCATCCATAACATGGGAAAAGCAGCTTGAAGAAGATGATGGAGGAATAACCAGTGCCTGAAAATTCTGCATCTCACAGCACCCCAGTAATGCTGATTGCACACACCTCATTATATACAGGTTTTTTTCTGTTAGAGGCTTAATCCAGAAAAATCCATAGCTGAGGATTTTGGCAAAGAAACTCTCTAACAACCTTTACCTTCTTGCCAGCCCATCCCAAGCTGATTCAAAGGAAGACTGACTGCAAATCAATTCTGCTGCCACTGAAGTTTCACCAGATGTCCTCTGAAATGTCACGAATGAGCAGAGATAATGAATGGAGAAACGTTTTAGTCAAATCAGTGCAGATTTACAGCGGGAGAGCTCAGAGAGCACAACCCCCTCCACCCAAACACGGGTGTCTGTAACATCACACAAGAGAGGCAGGTGATCCAGATGATGTATTTATGCCATGAATGCATACCCTAATTACATTAATGAGCTGAAATCCACAATTGTCTGGATTGTTAAACCAGCATCAGTTTAACCAAGTCTCATGTTGAGACATTGAACTGGTCCAGTTTATTTTACTGGTCTCAGACTTAGAGGTAATTAAATAATCTTGGTTCCTTCATAGCTTTCAGGTTCTATAAATTAATTTCTTACCAGTCACTCCTCCCAGTGCTTTTTAATGAGGATTCATCTTTCAAACATGCCCCACTCAACAGACTAGGACAAAACTACACAATTATACCTTGTTTACTCTGATGCCCAAGGAACTAGTTTTAAAATATACTTTCCCTATTTTATAGGAGCAATTCAGCAACTTGCTTGGAATCTTTTATGATAAGGGGAAACAATTTGTTTCTGAATTGCCACTGACACTTGATACAACACTCTCTCTTCAAACAGCATATTAGCAACATTTTGGGACTTTAAGCATCCACATTAACTAATTTTTAATAACGGTGCTGAAGATATTTAGGGAAAAGTGTTGAGGTAAGCAACAGTGTATTTACTTACCAAACTGCAAATCTAGGTCAAAACATCTGAGTGTGCTGACACAAAACACATTTCCTAGTGAGATGTTTCCTTTCTCTAAGTGTTAATTATGGCCAAAGTTATGTAAAAACCAGGACAAACTGGCACTCCCACCAAAGCAGAGCAGTCCCCATTTATTTCCACACGAGCATTACTGTGGCCATGTGCAGAGCAGCCAACTGCTCCATGTGAAACTAATCCCAAACTCCCCAAAAAGGAAGGGCAAACTGCTGGAAAATGGCACTGTTGTCTGTGGAAGCAGGAATGGAACAACCCTGAAAGGGCTGGAGCACAGACAGTGCATGTCAAGACCACACATCTCAGATGTCCCAGCTTCCTTCTCTCCACCTCAACCACCTGAATAGTCACTTAAACCTGATCTGTCTATTTCAAAAGATAAAACTCAGTACACTGGAATTAATTCCTGTTTCTTTGCAAGACCGGAGAGTTCAGACACTGGCTGATAGAGGAGTACAAAAGAGTTCTGCTCCCCACCAGGACACGTCACAAATGCGTCACAGCTCACCCCACCTCTGGGAGCACAGACCCATTTCCTCTATCCAGCGCTCGCTGCGTGCGGCTCGAGTCGTGTTTGACTCTTCTCACAGCCATCAGAACTGCGTCACGCTGGGTAGAAGTGAAACCTGCCCTGTGTTCAGTCACACAAACTGAGGATCTGGCCTAAAAGAGGGAAAGGTTCAGGTCCTGACTCACAGCAGCAATCTTAGAACCATAGAAAGGATTGGGTTGGAAAAGACCTCCGAGATCATCAAGTCCAACCCTTGATCCAATCCCACTGTGATCACCAGACCAGGGCACAGAGTGCCCTGGGCTGGTGATCACAGTGGGGTTGGATCAAGATGTGGTGGATTCTCACTCAGTGCCACATCCATAGAATCACAGAATCATCAAGTCCAACCCTTGGTCCAACTCCAGTCCCTTTACCAGATCATCTTAGAATCATAGAATGGATTGGGTTGGAAAAGACCTCCGAGATCAGCAAGTCCAACCCTTGATCCAATCCCACTGTGATCACCAGCCCAGGGCACAGAGTGCCCTGGGCTGGTGATCACAGTGGGGTTGGATCAAGACATGGTTGGATCAAGACATGGTGATCACAGTAGGGTTGGATCAAGACATGGTGGATTCTCACTCAGTGCCACATCCATAGCATCAATGGATTGGGTTGGAAAAGACCCCGAAGATCATCAAGTCCAACCTTTGGTCCAACTCCAGTCCCTTTACCAGATCATGGCACTCAGTGCCACGGCCAAGCTCAGGTTAAAAACCTCCAGGGATAGGGAATCCACCCCCTCTCTGGGCAGCCCATTCCAATGCCTGATTTTTTTCTGATCTCCAACTTAAATTTCCCCTGGCAGAGCTTGAGCCCATCGTGCCCCCTTGTCCTATTGCTGAGTGCCTGGGAGAAGAGACCGAGCCCCATCTTGTGTAAAGCCTTGTGACAGCAGAGTGGAATTTGTGTTCCCAACAGTTGGACTGCAGTGAGTGGAAGGTGCTCAACTCCAAAAGCACCAAGGGAGAAGTCACACCAAGTTTATTTCATTAGTGACATTTTTATCTTGCATAACAGTATTAACAAAGAAAGGTGAAGGGGTTTAAGAAGGGGTTTAACCCAATAACATCCCTTTAATCTATTATCCCCTATTTACCATGTAATCCAATTAATCCATAATTCTCAAGATGTGGATAACAAATGGATGAAGACAGAGCACGCCAACCTGAGCTCCTGCACTCCCACTGCCCGGCAGCCCCTGCCAGAATCCAGGAATATCTGCCACATCCCAGAGCTGGGAGTGACAGAGGGGATGTCACAGAGAGAGCCACGCCTGGAACTGAACCCTCCAGACAAGGCTCCGGCATCGCTGGTGCTCCTTCCTGCACCCAGCTCAGCTCTGCTGGTCCTTCAAAGGGCCTGACTCCTCCACTCAGCTCACACTCGGAGTTTCTCCCATCAGAACAACATTTCCACAGTTTCATATGTAACATGCCATCCTAATTAAACTAATTAAAACACAATCAAGCACTAAAAAGAACTTCATGCACTGAGCAAACTGTTCCAGTTTTCAATTACTTTCCTAAGAAGGGAAAAAAATCCAATTTCATTTTTCTTAGCCAGGTATCAATCTCTTTCTCCTGAAGGAATTTAACTGACAGATTCTTAACAAGACTTGTTTAAAAATATGCAAAATCACTACAGCTTTTAGGTAACAAACAGCATTCCATTAAAGCCTACAAGACTACAACTTGTTCCATGCCAGGCACTCTGTTACCAAGACTGCTTAGAAACCTGGATGTGCCTTATTCTGGAAACAGCTGAAAAACTTAAGGAATTGCTGAGACTCTTTCCAATAATTAAAAACTCCTCTTCTTTGCTGTGAGGATGTTGAGCTACTGGCACAGTGGAAATCTTCAAGGCCTGGCTGGATGGGATCTGGAACAACCTGAACTCCTCGAAGGTGTCCCTGCCCAAGGTACGGGTTGGAACGAGGTGATCTTTAAGGTCCTTTCCAATCCAAACCACTCTGGGATTCTATGGCATTCCTTGGGATCACCAATGCTTCCAAATAGAAGCAAACTCAGAGCTGCTGCAGCCTCTTCTGGAGCCCAGAGCCAGGATAAGGAACACTGTAACTGGCACATGGGACACACCACAGCACCAGAGCATCCAACCAAGATGCTGCTGTTTGCCAGAACTTCAACAGGAATTAATCCATGAAACCCAATTAGGACATGCTGTCCACAAGGATCAGGTGCACTTTGTTTCTTCAAGTATCTTTTTTTACTCTCTCCCTAAGTGTTTACAATCCAAGCTCCTCTTCCAGAAAGTTTACTTCAGGAAAGACACTGATACTGCAGAAGATTTTCAAGTTTCATTGATGAAACCCATATTCCAAGTCAAAGCACACTCAGATCTGGAAATCCTACAAAAACAGGCACTGACCGAGGTGAAACAGTTACTATTTACACTCTGGGAAGCATCTCTATAAACCTCAGATGTTTTGCACACAAAACACACTGGAACCAGACTGTAAACATTTGCTCTTCTCTCAGAGCACTGACCCACTGGCTCCATGACTTCATGTGTTTGCAACTCAAACTGCATTTAATCCAACGTTGAGCAGTGGTGAGTCTGCAAATCTGCCATCCATCACTCAGAGCTTTACTTGCTTCCAGGCTGTAAAAGGCAGGCAAAGGCTCCCAAAAACATGACAAATATTTGGCATGTGGAAGTGTATCAGCACTAAAACTGGCCATACTGAACTTTAAGATGCTCAAAGAGTCCATTATTGCATAAGCTCCACACTAAATCACAGTATTTCAAAAGCAGAACCCTGAACTGGATCCCAGTGCATTTCTCCAGGATTCAGTTTTAAAGTACATTTGGTTCCCATTTCAGCCTCATGAGAAATCCAGATGACCAAATGCTTTTTAGTTCCTTCCTCTGCCTCAATTAGCAGAATCCATTTCAATTAAGTTCTGGTATTTCTGTTGGCAAATGGTGATGTGCCAATAAACCAGCTCTTGTTACATCTGACAAAACTCAGCAATCATTTGCTGGGTCTTTTGGAAGATCCACCTGTACCAGTCACTGAACGCTGGCATTTAAAAAAATTACTAAAAGCCTGAAGAGTTCAAAGTAACAGTGAAATACACAAGAACTCTGAAACAGCAGCAACATCTTAGAGGCTGCAGACATGAATTTCATACTATAAATGAACTAAAACAAAACAAAAAAACCAACCAAACAAACAAAACACCAAAACCAAACAAACAAATTAATTATTAGAGCAACTATGTAACTGTTTGCTAGTGAAAGTTAAAGGTCCTGATACCACCCACACTTTAAATTTTAGTAATCACCCTGCCCTGAGTTTTTTTACCCACAATTTTGTGTAAGTATCTTGAAATACACATGGAGTCAGTGCACTGGGTTTCCACGCCTGGAAATTCTGCATCCTCTTTATTTGGTCACCAGTGAGTGATCAAACACCATCATGTGCCCAGAGAGAGAAGTGCTCCTGGGCAGGCTGCCCAGACACCACCAGGTTGGTTAAAATTATTTCTCTACATCATCAAACAGATGAAAAGCTCATGTGTGATTACACATAATTCCTGTATCCCTAATTCATAAAATTTGGGGTCTTTTCAGTTCCTTGGTTAAGAGAAGGAAAATAGTCCAGTTATTTTAACTGAGGAGGCTCAGAAGTAGTGGGAAATTTAAGGCATGAATGGGCAGGATGGAGAGGTGAGTGCCAGCAGACAGTGCTGGGGATTATCCTGCTTCCCACGTGAAGCACTAGGAGAGTTATCCAGAGCTTTTCTCACGTGGGCAGGTTGGCTGCACTTGGGGTTTCTCACATTTTCTTAAGCAACTTCCTTGGCTGCCACAACCTGACGTTTCCTACCCCTTTGCTGCTTCTGTGTAAGAGGTGCAGCAAGAACCCAGGAGATACAAATAACATTTACCATTAACTGAAGCTCAGGGCAATAAAGAGCCCAAACAGTCATTCAGTACAACCCCAGTGTAATCCACACTCCATGAGACCAGACTCAACAAGGCTGGAGTCTTCTTACAGTAAACCCAAACCAGGGAACAGCAGCCCAAACCAACACTGCCCCTGCACAGCACCTGAACCCTGAGGGATCCCATATTTACACATGAAAAAGAGCACCCCACATTCTTTGCCTCGGGTGCAAAACACAGAGATGAAGATCCCATTCATACCCATGTTTTGCCAGCATGGAGATCTGCTGGCAGCTCTGAAGGCTGGGGCTGTGCAGGGTTTGTATTTATGAAGCCATTCCTGCATGGACACAGAATGGTGCAGCCATTGCCATGTTGAAATTCCAAAGTCTGTAACGAGACAGTTCCACAGGTACCAACATGTAGCACCTTCCAGGTGAGGAGCCAGCACGGAAATGAGCTGGGAATGAATGTTTGTACCAAGGTCTCATGTTACATGTACCCAGCACAAACAGCAAAAGCTCCCCTAACACATTTGCAACCATTTAAAACAACCTGCTGAGAAGAGGTTCACACACTCAAGATGTGAATATTCATATGGAGAAAGGCATTTATATTTTATATTGATTTAATCAAGGCTTGGTTATAGAAACCCAATTTTTTGCAAGAAGAAAGGCACCTTTTAGTCTCCTGCAACAAAATGTTTAGGAAACTAAGGCACATGATTATCAACACAAGACAGAGCATGTATAAAAACACATCCCTCTGCTCCCACACTGCATCGTGCAATTCTGCATTTTAAAAGCAGTGGTGGGGTGGGAGGGACTGTAAAGATTATTTTATTTCAACCTCTGCCACAGACAGGGACACCTTTCACTAGACCAGGCTGCTCAATACCTGGATTGAGCCTGAATTAAGAAATCCACCCTCAGAGGCTGCACTGAAACCATCCAGAAAAGACTTCTACAATCCAAGTGAAGCACACAAGGACTCCAAAAGGAGCATTCCCAGCTGGATGACAACTTATCATGCTTTTGTCTGGCACGTGTGTGCTGGGCTAAGGTGTCCACACCAAGACAGCTCCTACAGAGCAACCTCTCAATCCACAGCCACATCTGGCCTTAAAAGTAACAGTAACAACCCCCCCCAAAATAGAAACAAGAATTATAGTATAATTCCAAAAAAATATGACCAAGAAGTTCTTCAGTTAGCCCAAACCAGAATCTATTGGCAATACCAGCCTAGTCCACTCTCCAAACACTTCAGCTTTTTGCTGGCTAACAAGACAAGTCAGCAGACAGGAAAGGAGAAGTGGTGGAAAGGGAAGAGGCAGTCCCAGAAACAGCCTCTCAAGGCACAGGAACTCAGAAACTGAAACAGAAACCGACCCAATTTGGAAAATGATAAAAAATGGCACCCTCTGTTAAATTAGTATAAAAGTTCACCTGAAGATCATTCAGCTCAACTGAAATATTACACTCAATTCCCACTACCAAATCACTGGCACACACTGAAAGGTTTTTGGCCACAAACCCTGAATAAAGCCATTCAACCCTCTATTATTGAACTCCAGAGTTAATCCCTACTTGGAGTCTTATTAATACCAACTCAAAACCTGCATTATCTTGTCACTGGGGCAAGAAAAACAGCAAATCTTCAACAACTCCAAGTCTTTTCTATGGATTTAAATGATGTATTTTTCAGTCCAAATTTGCAAAGCACTTTTCTTTCCACACTTATAGCAACAATCTTTGATAAATTCTTTTCACATAAAGACCAAAAGATGGCAAGCAGACCTGACCAAGGCTTTAAGGTCATGCTCACTGTACACATGCCCACCTGTGATCTGATCTTTGGCAGAAATATTGATGAGGGAAAGGGGAAAATATTTCAATACATAAAACCAGTATCTTTTTGGGTTTCCACACAGAAATTTAAGCAATATTCAGTGTAATTACAACACTGTATTTCAATAAAATAACTGAATTATGTGACTAAGTGTTCAAACAGTCAACACATGTTTACAGCAATGCTGGGTGACTGGACCTCTTGTCTGTAATGAAGGTTTTTCTGTCAGTCTCAGAAAGCTTCTCCCAACAGCTCAGGCACTCACTCATGTCCTGACAGAACCATCACCTGCACGAGTCAAGCACAAAGAGTGGGACAACCGAACATGCAACCCCAGAACAAGAAGCAACCCAAGGGGAAAGCCACAACCTGGGGTTGTGGGGAGGTTACAAAGAATGGACACTGGGGGAAATGCAAACACATCACAGAGGGTACAGCTGCTGAAAGGCTTCTGAAAGTCAGTGCCACAAACGTGGTGTAGACACATTAAAGAATGACAAGTAGGATACTCCTTTTCCAGGTATTTATGTCACAGACTATTCTGAGTTGGAAGGGACCCACAAGGATCATCGAGTTCAACTCATAAGTCAATGGCCCAGACAGGGGATTGAACCCATGACCTTGGCACAAGTTTTAAGGTCCTACACTTGGGATTTCAGACACTGAACACTGACCTCAGCTGTTCATAAGTTGGGCATCCACCCTCCAAAAAGACCTCAATATCTGTATACCCAGCCTGGCTTCACACACAACTGACCTCTGCAGGATCCTGCTCGACAATCAAGCACATTTCAATGATGTGTTGCTTGTGCACCTGGAAAACTATTAAACTTGGCAGTGTCCATTTGAGGACTCATTATTTCAGCAGAGCTAACTCATTATTCTCGTGCCCTACCAATATTCAGAGACAGAGCCCAGAAAAGCCCAAGCAGAGTAAGATAAAATACAATAAAAGCTCCCAGTAAACTGAACAACTTGCCAAAAATACTGGTTTGCAAGAGCAGGAGGCCACAGGGAAGCTGCAGCACAGCCACCAGCACAGCTTCAAGCGGAACACGCCTTTTCCTGTCTGCTATAATCTGATCTAGCACTTGCAGGCACGTGACAGAAGGAGCTGTGATCAGAGGTAAGTGCATATCTTATAATCCTTACTGTACCATCCATGAATAATTATGCAGTTCTATGCAAATATAGACAAAATAAAGTGCCATCCCTGCCCTCACCTAAAGAAAAAACAGCATTCAACACAATTTGCAAGTAGGGCAAGAAGTATCTGTCTGAAGATCAACAACTGCTGGTAGCAAACATCCAAACCCACCCAAAAGTTATCTTTAACAAGAACACACCTTGAAAACATTCAAAGCTTATCATGCATCTGAGCAACTCGGCTCTCATCCCACTTCTCCATTCTTGGAGAACAAGGAGACTCCTGGAGACAACTTCAAAAGGCTTCTGTGTAACAGCCCTTGCAGCAAATTGAAGGAATGACTGACGTGAGAGGTGCTGTTCGAGGCTGCTCTCACTCACTAGTGCTTTCCTCCTCAGCTGCCTCAGAGCAAAGCTCCATGAGAGAAACCCTCACAGCCACACACTGAGCAGCTCCTCAGGAGAAACAGAAAAGCCAGGAAGTGCCCAGGTAAACCAGCCTGCATGCTGGAGAATTAAGATAAGGGGTATGTTTATCTAAGTCATTTCAGATTCTTGCCAGAAATCAAGCAGCAATGAGAAATGTGAAGTGCTAAAATTTGGTGTCAGAAAGCACCTAATTCTGCAACTCAGCCACGTCAGGCACCTGACGAGAGGCAGGAGGAGAAACAAGCTCAGTATGTGAAGGAGAGGAAGCCTGAGAAAGCACCATCTCCAGTGTAAGTTACAGAACTGCCTCAGCTACAGAGCCAGGACAGTCTGTAGTGAACAGTGTTAGTGGAACAATCACCTGCAGGACTTCAGTTTGTAATAAAATGTGTGGGATCATCATATTAACCACAGGCAAGTACTGAAGTGGCACATATTGCACCAAGCTGTAATTAGCTCTTTCCAGTTTTAAAGCACTACATCAGCATGACCTAATGAATTTTCATAAACACTGTTGCTAGTGGCCAGAAGGCCCCTATTTTTATACCAAGGAAAATAAATCATACTGACAATCCCATGACCACTTGAGTTAACAAAATGAGGAAGGACACTCCAGTGAACTAAGCATGGAAATGCTGATTTCTGATTCCATTAAAATACAACCAAGTTCTGTTTTTTCCCCTCTCACGCTGCTATAAAAAGACCACATTGTTTCCTCAGGCTCCCAGCATCATATCTGGGATTGTCAGTGAAAGATGGTGGGGAAAACCAAAAAAGCAGGAACAGCTCGATGATCTCTCACAAATGTGGATCTATCTTGGAAGTTTTAACCATACACATGCAGAAACTTCAATCTTAAACCCTCTTTCTCTGTACTTCCTATCTGCCCAAGCTACAGATGGTTTCTATACTACACATTCCTGCTTCCCTCCCTCCAGAATTTCTATGTAAATTTTGGCATTTTTCACTCCTCACCCATCACTGCTCCATTTTATATTTGCTCACCTCCAGCTCTGCCCCAAAGTGTCCTATTGCCATGACAAACACTTCCCCAGCATTCCTGCCTGTGCTCTCCTAGTATCAAACATGTTTTTCAGTGCAGCATCAAACATGTTTTTCAGTGCAGCATCAAACCTGGATCAGTGAAAAAAGTTAAACTCACTCAACACTCTGAAAAGAAGTTGGAGCATATACAGTTCAGTGATATTCCTCCACCGTGCTCAGTCCCAGCTCTTTACACTGTTTTTGTGGCACTTTTCCCTGCATGGAAGCAGAGCAGTAATTTTCCCTTATTCCCTGTTCTACAGGGTTAACACTTTTCAGTCTGGAGCCTTTACTTCCAGAGTCACTCCTGGACAGGACTGACGTCTCTGAGATCAGTCTGAGTCTCTCCCAACTTCCCCCTGCTCCATCTCCTGACTCGGAGCCGCCTGTCACTCCCTCCTTAACCATTTGTGTTCTTCTTCCTCATTACAGCACAGCCCTAAACTCTCTGAACACTCTCCTGCAAAGCCTGAGAGCAGGTACAGCAAAAACCTCCAGGAGATTCCCCCCATTCTGCCGCCCACGTGGAGCTCTGGCAGAACAGAAGCTGAAGCTTTACTGGGGTAAAACTGAGACTTCACGCTTGGCCAGCACAGATCACACTGCCTGCATCAACACAATGACATCATTCAGCTGCTGTTTTTCTTTTTTTTTTCATGTTTATAACTTCCATAAATATGTCCGGCTGAGATTTTGGAAGGATTTAGGAAATAAAGCAATGGAAGTATAAATAAAACAGTTACCTTGCCTTCAAAAATTATTAGGACAGCACTCAACTATCAAGGGCACTTAAAAATCAGTCTCGAGTTCTGCCTAAAGCACAACACGATCCAAATGTATCTTTGCAGAGAATTACACAGATTTAGGGATTCCCAGAAAAGAGCAATAGCTTTTTTTTTTCATAAGATGCAGAAGAAACATTCTTCACATCCCACTCAAAGTGAAACTCTGCACATGTTTCAGTTATGGAAAGAACCTTCTTCTCAGAGACTCAAGATGACAGAACAGTAACAGCTCCCTTTCCTTTGCTGCACAGCCTCCAGTCACTAAACATGTTTAATCAAAGACAAAACAGTTTTATTTAACACATTTTAGAACAGATCCCTCCAGCACAGCAATTACACCACTAGAACTCACATCTGCACCAGAACTGGACTTGACTACAGCAGAGCAATTACCCTTTTATGATCACCTGAAGGTAAAACTCAAGGAGCAACAGGTCTCATTAGAAACTTATTTACAGAGCTGAGCACTTGGCTGAGCAGGTGACAGGCCACAGGAGCACCTGCCCATTCTCCAGAAGACATCCCATAATCAGGGCAATACGTATTAATAGAGTATTTACACAACCTCTATGATTACACAACCATTCATAATAGCTCAACAGGAGACACCATGAGCTATTGTTCAGATTCACATTAACACAAAGGTTATTTTTAAGACATAAAAACACAAAGCCACTTAGGTTTGAGAGACCTACAAGAACAGATTTAATCTATTTTAAGGTTCTCAACTCCCATCCCCACAAAATCCTGGCATACACAAGTCTATGAGAACCAACAAACAACAAATTTAAGTTGACTTTTATTTCCTTTTGCAGCACTTGCATGGAAATGGAGCAAAAGGACCTCAGTTGTCACTGACAGTTAAAGCTGCAGCTCAAGAATGAAGAAGTTTCTTTTTCTTTTCCAACCCCACTACTGAACTATTGTATACTCCATCCCAACCTTGCTATTAAATTGTATATTCCATCTTCAGCTGAGAACTTCAATGTAAGAAAAGTCTCATTACATGAGTATTAACACAGACATTCAAAATTAAACAGGAAGTATACAGAGGGAATGTTTGCGAGATTGCTCAAACTGGAATAGAGAAGGGAGTGGTTTTTAAATTCTTCTCATTAACCCATGCATATCTTCTCTTTAACAAAATCACATTACTATTAAGCCTGCCTTTATTGCAAACCACTTTTTTTGGTTGGTTTGGTTTTTTAAGTTGATGCACTAGTTAACAAAGGGTGGTAATAAACATATGGCAAAGGCACTGTACAGGTACCAGGTTTGTTAGAGAACACAACAGGGTGTGGTGGCTGCCAGCACAGCAGAGAGGAGGTAACAGAACCAGGCAGGTGATTGCAACAAAAAAACTCTGTTACAAGTAAACTACAACTTTAAAACTTTAACAGCAAGTCTCTTAGTTGTTCAAGGTGTTTCTCCAGCACTGTCCTCCTTGGGATTCATTTCAGCATTTTCCTACATAAAGGCCCTCAAGACCTCAGCTTTCTCACATATGAAATGAGGGTAATTACGTCAGAATCTCTTTTTTATTTTAAAAAGGGGGGGGGAGGAAGTAGCTAAACACACACACAGAATCACACACAGCCTATTCTGAGTTGGAAGGGACCCACAAATGCATCTGTGTGCAACACCACAGGGTAACAACCACCCACAGAAAAATGTCTCAGATCCATAAGGACACAGCTCGATGGAGAAGCAGCACAGTAACAAGAATCACAGGTGCAGAACTGAAGGCAGTGAGCCCACATCTTACCAGCTGGAACTCCCTGCGCCGGTCGTAGGCGTGCTGGATGCCACTGTCTGCCCACAGGGCCCGGATGGCCGGCAGGTAGTCCAGGAACACGTTGGTCTCCACCATGCCCTGTGCCACGGTGACGGCGCGGGTGTCGAAGGCCATCACCTTGTCCCCGTTGCTCTGGTTGGCAGGATCTCCCCAAGGGATATGGAGTTTCTCTCTGGCGTCCACGAGAACTCTCACACCTTGAATGACAAGGTACAGCACTGAGATCAGAGTTTCTCAGCATCTACTGTTTCACCAGCCTGCAAATCTGCACAGGCAAACAATGCACTTACACTCTGCACAAAGCTCAGAAGGAATATCCAATTCCTACTGGATTGACTCAAACCACTATAGCTGCAGGTAATACCAAAACTCAGACACAGAATCATAGAATCAGTTGGGTTGGAAAAGACCTTCGAGATCAGCAAGTCCAACCCTTGATCCAACCCCACAGAGTGCCCTGGGCTGGTGATCACAGTGGGGTTGGATCAAGATGTGGTGGATTCTCACTCAGTGCCACATCCATAGAATCACAGAATGGATTGGGTTGGAAAAGACCTTCGAGATCAGCAAGTCCAACCCTTGATCCAACCCTACTGTGATCACCAGCCCAGGGCACTCTGTGCCCTGGGCTGGTGATCACAGTGGGGTTGGATCAAGATGTGGTGGATTCTCACTCAGTGCCACATCCATAGAATCACAGAATGGATTGGGTTGGAAAAGACCTCTGAGATCATCAAGTCCAACCCTTGGTCCAACTCCAGTCCCTTTACCAGATCAGGGCACTCAGTGCCACAGCCAAGCTCAGTTGAAAAACCTCCAGGGATGGGGAATCCACCCCCTCTCTGGGCAGCCCATTCCAATCCCTGAGCACTCTCTCTGCAAAGAATTTTTTTCTGCTCTCCAGCTTCAATTTCCCCTGGCAGAGCTTGAGCCCATCGTGCCCCCTTGTCCTATTGCTGAGTGTCTGGGAGAAGAGACCAACCCCCACCTGGCCAGAACTTCCCTTCAGGTCCTGTATGAAGAACATGACCACAATCAACACGGTCACATCCACAGTGCACGTTTAACTCTTGAAAAAGTGCCATTTTTAATCACCAATTCCCCAGTCTGTGCTACCAAACTCTTTCACTTGGCACAAATAGAAGACAAAATATGTTAAACCACCTGTCAGCTTATTTTAATGTTCCTTAACCTGTGTGTTCCTATCAATTTGGTATCCAATTATATCAGATTATAGTGTACCTCTATCACTGGGAGTAGTTCTATCACTGCCTTAAACATTTTCAGAGATATGAAAACATTTACTAAAATCACTGCACTTTCTAAAAAGTGTATTTTTACAGCTTAAGTAGTGCAGGAATTGTATCACCTGGAGACTTTCCCACACTTTTGTGGTTGTTTTGGCAAATATTCTCTAGGAAAGAAAGTTTTAAAGTTCTTTTAAAGTTCTTCTAAAAGGACTTAAACCCATTGTGCTTATACTGATAAGGAAATGCAAGGAAATGATTTATAGTACTAAATTAACAGATAAAAAAATCAGGAAGAAAAGTCCAGAAAGAGTAAGCAACTGCAAAAGTATGGGGAGAGATATCAAGGAAATCAGAATGTGGTAACAAATGAGTGTATAGTAACATACTTGTTGAATACCAGGCTGTCTCTTTCCATGAATTTCCTACTCGTCAAAGGCAGGTATCTGTCAAATCTATCTGTGACTGCAGGAACAGCCTCCAAGAGACCTGCAGCTCCTACGTGTGCACTTTCAGTGAGTTCGAAGTACCTTTATTAACAAACTTTACCCTGGCCAACATACGTGCTCGTGACTTCTCCTGCCTTGCTATCAGTAGTTTTTCCAGGTTTGTAAAACAATTCTCCATGAGAATCACTGCATTTTCAGGGGCTGAGGCCTGGCAAGGCCTTCCTGTTTCGAGAAAGTTCATTAAGACGTTGTCCAGACTAAAAACCTGATGAGCAATTTAGGGAAGGGATAAAACAAGTGAGGATGATCAATAAAGTCGGGATGACAGCAGTGAAATGAAGCATCCACTCCTAAATCGAGTGTGGTGGTTTTGGCAAAGCATCTATGAGAGGTGGCTCTGCCTGTGGGCTCCTGATAATTGATGTGTCAGCCGAGTTTCCAACACGATGGCAACGATTCGTGCAGTGCAGAGAAACGCTGAGAGCCCAGGGCTCGGCTCCTCCTCACGCACTTCCAGGTGCATCTTCCCCCATCCATTACCGCCCATTACTGCGGTCGCATTGCCAGGAAATCACAGAATCACGGAATCAATTAGGCTGGAAAAGACCTCTGAGATCATCGAGTCCAACCTATGACCAAACGCCAACCTTGTCAACCAGACCAGAGCACTGAGTGCCACGTCCAGTCGTTCCTTAAACACCTCCAGGGACGGTGACTCCACCACCTCCCTGGGCAGCTTGTTCCAGTGTCTAATCACCCTTTCTGTGAATAAATCCTTCCTGATGTCCAATCTGAACCTCCCTTGGCGCAGCCTGAGGCCGTTTCCTCGTGTCCTGTCACTTGGTACCAGTGAGCAGAGCCCAACGCCCACCTGGCTACAATCTCCTTCCAAATAGCCGCAGAGAGCGACAAGGTCACCCCTGAGCCTCCTTTTCCCCAGGCTGAGCCCCCCCAGCTCCCCCAGCCGCTCCTGCTGCCCCAGCCCTTCCCTGGAGCCGCCGCAGCGAAGCAGAGAAGGGCAAAGCCCAGCAAGCAGCGAAGGGCAAAGCACCTCCGGGATCAGCCCAGTGCGGAGACAGCGCCGGGCCCGGGGCAAGGACGAGGCACCGGGACAGCGCGGGAGGATGGGGGGGATGAGGAGGATAGGGAGAATGGGAAGGATGAGGAGAATGGGAAGGATGAGGAGGATGAAGAGGCGGCCCCGCCGCTCCCCGGCCCGCGGGACCCGCCCGAGCCGCCTCCCCCCGCTCCGGCCCGGCCGGGCCCGGCGCTCGCAGAGCGGCCCCGGCCCCGCCGCCCTCACCACCCACCCTTGATCACGTTGCTGTAGATGGTGGCGCGGAACTCCTCGCGGGCCGCGCGGTCCCAGTCCTGCCCGTGGATGATCCGCATCTGCTTCAGGAAGGTAGACTTGCCGCTCTCCCCGGCGCCCAGCAGCAGGATCTTGACGAGGCGCTTCACGTAGGTTTTCTCGCGGTTGAGGCACTTGTCGATCTCCTTGGACTTGCGCTGCTGCTCGGCCTCGCCGCTGGTGAGGAGGCAGCCGGGGAAGCAGCCGGCGAGCGCGGAGCGGGACGGCAGGAAATCCGCCATCTTAGCGAGCGCCGCCAGCCAGGGGAGCGCCCGCCCGCCCGCCCGACGCGCGCTCCCGCGCCGCGCATGCGCCAACGCCACACCCACCCTGCCCCGCCCCGCCCCGCCCGCCGCGGGGCGCGCGCGCGGGAGCCACGCCCAGCACGGGAAATGGCGGGAGGGAGCGGCGGGGAGGGAGCGATAGGGGTGAGGGGGCAGTGCAGGGCAGGGAGGGGACATAGCGGTGTCACCTGAACGGAGTGAGGGGTTTGTGGTGTGCTGGGCCCAGAGGGGACACAGGGGTGTCACCTGAACGGAGTGAGGGGTTTGTGGTGTGCTGGGCAGGAAGGGGACACAGCGGTGTCACCTGAACGGAGTGAGGGGTTTGTGGTGTGCTGGGCCCGGAAGGGACACAGGGGTGTCACCTGAACGGAGTGAGGGGTTTGTGGTGTGCTGGGCAGGGAGGGGACACAGGGGTGTCACCTGAACGGACTGAGGGGTTTGTGTGCTGGGCAGGGAGGGGACACAGGGGTGTCACCTGAACGGAGTGAGGGGTTTGTGGTGTGCTGGGCAGGGAGGGGCCACAGCGGTGTCACCTGAACGGAGTGAGGGGTTTGTGGTGTGCAGGGCAGGGAGGGGACACAGCGGTGTCACCTGAACGGAGTGAGGGGTTTGTGGTGTGCTGGGCAGGGAGGGGCCACAGCGGTGTCACCTGAACGGAGTGAGGGGTTTGTGGTGTGCAGGGCAGGGAGGGGACACAGCGGTGTCACCTGAACGGAGTGAGGGGTTTGTGGTGTGCTGGGCCCAGAGGGGACACAGCGGTGTCACCTGAACGGAGTGAGGGGTTTGTGGTGTGCTGGGCCCGGAAGGGACACAGGGGTGTCACCCGGCACGGAGTGAGGGGTTTGTGGTGTGCTGGGCCCGGAAGGGACACAGGGGTGTCACCTGAACGGAGTGAGGGGTTTGTGGTGTGCTGGGCAGGGAGGGGACACAGCGGTGTCACCTGAACGGAGTGAGGGGTTTGTGGTGTGCTGGGCAGGGGGTGAGGGGGTTTCGAGGTGTGTCGGGCCCGGAAGGGACACAGGGGTGTCACCCAGCACGGAGGGAGCGGGGAATGTGTGTGCTGGGCCCGGAAGGGACACAGCGGTGTCACCTGGCACGAGTGAGGGTGTTTGGGCTGGGCTGGGAGGGGGCACAGCGGTGTCACCTGAACGGAGTGAGGGGTTTGTGGTGTCACCCGGCACGGAGTGAGGGGGTTTCGTGGTGTGTCGAGCCCGGAGGGGGCACAGCGGTGTCACCTGAACGGAGTGAGGGGGTTTGGGCTGGGCTGGGAGGGGGTCACAGCGGTGTCACCCACTGCAGTCCCGGCATGGAGGGAGCGGGAAATGTGTGTGCTGGGTCGGGAGGGGACACATCGGTGTCACCCACTACAGCCGCATTGAGCCCGCCCTGTTGTCCGGGCACTCCGAGAGCCCCGGAGGGCACAGTTCCTTTTGCAGAATCACAGCATCAATCGGGGTGGAAAAGACCTCTGAGATCATCAAGTCCGACCTTTGAGCCAGCGCTGCCTCGTCTGCCAGACTGTGGCACTGAGTGCCACATCCAGGCTCAAAAATACCTCCACATCCACTCTCTTCTTCAATACACTCATATTCAGTCTGTGCTGCCGTGTCATGGAGTTAAAGGTTTATAGATGCAACATGATCATGATTTTGCAGTGCTTCAGTAATGGAGAGTGAAGTTAAGGTGGAGAACGACTTCATGGAATCATCAAGGTTGGAAGAGACCTTTAAGATCACCAAGTCCAACCATCCACCCAGCACCGGGTCCAGGTGCCTGTTGAGCATGTCCAGGGGTGGTGACTGCACCACCTCCCTGGGCAACCTGTTCCAAAAGCTAATCACGCTTTCTGTGAAGATATTCTTCCTAATGTCCACCATAACATCCCCTGGTGCAGCTTAAGACCATGTCCTCTCATCCTACTGTTAATTACCTGGGAGCAGAGCCCGCCCCCCACCTGCCTACAGCCTCCTATCAGGGAGTTGCAGAGAGCAAGGAGGTTCCCCATGAGCCTCCTTTTCTCCAGGCTGAGCCCCCCAGCTCTCTCAGCCACTCCTCTTAGGAAACGCACTCCAGACCATTCCCCAGCTCCGTGCCCTTCTCTGGACACGCTCCAGTTCCTTCCTGAACTGAGGGGCCCAGAACTGGGCACAGGACTCGACATGGTAGCAGCAATGGCCACTCCTGTCTGCGTCCTCATCCCTGTCCCCGGCCTTGGCCTGACTTCACCAGGGCCTGTTTAGTCTAGAGAAGACAGAGAGGATCTCATTAATGCATATAAATATCTCCAAGGCAGGCACCAAGAGAACAGTGCCAGATTTTCAGTGGTGCCCAGTGACAGGATGAGGAGCAATGGCCATGAATTAAGGCACAAGAAGTTCCACCTCAATATGAGGAGAAACTTCTTTATATTGAGGGTGACAGAGCACTGGAACATCTGCCCAGGGAGAGTGTGGAGTCTCTCTAGAGACATTCAAAACACACCTGGATGCATTCCTGTGTCACCTGCTCCAGGT
The DNA here is from genome assembly GCF_047495875.1 of Pithys albifrons albifrons. NCBI lineage: Eukaryota > Metazoa > Chordata > Aves > Passeriformes > Thamnophilidae > Pithys > Pithys albifrons. Next base: position 1,767,624 of record NC_092476.1, on the reverse strand, counting down.
GACCCTGCCTGGGCAGGCATATTGTACTGCAAGATTTCCAAAGTCCCTTCCAACCTGAATAATTCTGGAATTCTGTGATTGTATGAAAACAAACCCCAGGCTCAGCTGGCTCTGCTGCTGCAGGGAAGGTGCCAGGCGAGTGGCCCAGAGAGGTCAGCCCTTGGCCAGGGGGGCAGGATGGTGCTTGCCAGCTAAGCAGTTTTTGTTCTCGGTACAGCAAGAGAGTAGTTTTTTCAAAATACTTTGAAAAATTGGCCCGTACTTCCTCTTTGCCTGTCTAAGGAGAGCTTCCTGGTGCTGCTGGGCTGTGGCACCAGGCTGAGCAAACACTCTGGATCTGGCCTCAGGCAGGGCCAAACGGAGACAGTGAGTAAAAGAGAGTGGAAATCTTCATCTGTAATGAGTTAAAAGGAGCATAGACAGTATTTTCAAAGGCAGCCCTTCAGGTAAGGGGTAGAACAACTCATAGGCTGAGGGAGCTGCAGGGACTGTAAATCCCAAGGACTTTGTTCAACCCAGCCCTGAGCATAATTGTTCTTTATGTCATTTGTGTAAAAAAATTAATTACCGTCAATTACACCTACATAGAGCGAGGTTATACAACTCAGCTTCCTACACAGAAATACACTGAGGATGTCCTTAAGTTGACAAGCAAAGTGACATATTAACCCTTTGTATTACTCTGAGTTTCTACAGTCAAGTCACCTCAGTCATGGGGAGTCCCTTGACTTCCTGTCTGCTCTCCCCCTCCCACTCCCCGTGGCTGTAGAGCTCTCCAACACCCCCCAGCACACCATTCCCAATCTCCTGGCACAGGAGCGTGGCTCTCAGCCTGCTGTACAGTGGGAAGGGCTATTCCTGTGCTGAGGATGACAGTGTTCCCTGGAGAGGGCTCAGCATCATCCAGGTCAGGTGTTAACCCAGCTGCATCCTCCCAGCCCAGCAGCCAGGCTTCATCTCTACGGCAGAGTGTGTAAGGTCTGTCTCTGTTGGGCTTTTTTCCTTCCTCTTTGCCACATTTTTCCTTAGCTTTCCTGGAAAGCCCAGGAGTGACGGGAAGCAAATGCCACCCATTTGTGCTCACAGCTCTTCCCATGTGACTGCTAAGGAAGCTTCTCATTTTGAGTGCTTGTGCCCCACCAGGCAGGACAATGGACCCTGGAGATATTCCTTTAACCATCGCCTTGCTGGGAGACCTGAGGTTAAGTCACATCTTTATGCCACAGTTTGCACAATTTTTACCTTTTTTTTTTTTTTTGTAAACTGCTTTGAAACCTTTCTGGAAGGAACTGTGTGCTGAAATTGAGCCTCCACTTGCCATGCTCGTTGCTTCACTTACATTACCCCTTCCTTCCCCTCGGGGCTGTCCCCAGTTTCCTTAGATAGAAAGGTAATTTACTCACCACATGCCTTTTGTGTTGCATGATTCAACCTCTGATGTGTGAAGAAGGGGCAACCACGTAGGAAATGTGATCTTTAAAAAAAGGGGGGATTCCCTCCACAGTGCTTTCCATGAGAGAAACTGTCGAGAGTTGTGAGCGGGTCTATTGAGAATGATCACAGCTTATGGGGCTTCATAAGGAGAGCAGAGAGACAAAATCCAGCTCTCACCAGACCTTTCCCCAGCTGTGTGCAGGCTGGGAGGGATTTGTGGCCTCTGGAGAGCCCATGGATATGCACCATTGCCCCGTGATGTGATGACTATGAGTGTATTTCCACTATAGCATTGACCTCCTGCATGGGGTATGAACATCTGTGGAAACTTGCAGGTACATAAATAGCACTGCATTTACTGTAGACTGTGGGTACTGAGAGGTAAAGGGAACTCCCAGGGAATGCATTTGTACATTATCTATGGATCAGGAAGACCAGGATGATCTTGGAGAGTCAGAAGTCACCAGGGATGCTCTATAGCTGTTCTCCACTACTCTTCCAACTGTTCAAGTCCCTTGCTTTCTTTACCAACAAATTCCCAAAGAAACAGTCAGACTGTCAGGGACTGTAGAATTCTTTGCTTTCCACAAGTGTGGGTTTCGTGATTAGAGGCCCAGGAGTGTCTGCCCTCAACAAGCCTCTATAATCTGATTTACATGCCTTGTGCTTCACGTGGCAGATCTGCCCAAGAGCATTAAGTACTGGGGTGCTTCACCTGGGCATAGGTGAAATGTGGTTCATCTCTGTGTGTTTGGTGCTGTGGGTCATTCACAGACGTTCACAAAGCTAAATTTACATTGGACATCTCCTATAGCAGCAACACCAAGAAGCCTTATAATAAAGAGAGAAATATCCAGATGCTTTATTATAGCTTGTCAGAGAAGACTAGAAATGGAAAAAACCCACACCTGATCTATGAGGGGCGTCTGGAGGATCAGCAGGATTTAAAATTACCGGGATCTGTGGAGCTCAGCAAGTCTGAAGAGCTCATGGGTATAATTGTGCCTGTCCAGCCTGTGCCAGTGTGTCCAGGGGACACATGGGAGAATGCCAGCAGCACTGGGGGTGATCAGCTCATGGAGAGTGTGGTGTGAGTGCCTCCTCTGTGTGTGTGCAGGTGGCACTCCATGCACACCCAGGTGTGAGCACACACTGCTGTGTGTGTGTTCTCTGTGGTGTGAGGGGAGGTACACACACACACACCCCACATACAGGTGTGTGATGTGCAAAGGGCAACCTGCTTGCACAGCTGGCAGGAATTCCTGGGAATGCCTCATCCAAGCCCTGGCACATCAGATTCTGCATGAGTGAGGGTCCAGCCTCTCCTCCTGCCCAGCTGTGCTGGCAGGCCGAGCCCCAGGCAGCAGGAGGAAACTCCACTATTTTCTGGAGAAACCAGGAAGGTGTAGCTTTTGGTTTCCAGTGCTGCCAGTCGGGTAATGTTCCCCCACCCATGCGACTGAGACAGCTCAGTTTTGAGGAAGCACTTTAACCCATGGTCTTCCTCTTGTCACTGTTGGTCACAATTTCCCCACGTGGAAAAGCCACCAACTCCCCAAACTGCCCAGCTGGCTCTTGCATCTGCAGCTGACTTGCCTGAGGCTGGTGGCACTCAAGGGGCAGCACATGCACAAATCACAATCCTTGGCACCCGTGTTTAGCCTGGTTCCACACCAGGAGTGCTTTAGGGAGAGATTCTTCCCTCTCCAGAGGAATGAGCAGCACACAAGGCTTTGCCAGCTGTTGCCTCCCCCTCCCTAACACCACCTGCTCTATGCAAACACTCTCCTTTAGGAAGGGCCATCTCCAGTGTGACTCCCAAGTTCAATTCTCCTGGACAGCTGCCAGCACCCGGATCCTTCCAGACAGACCTTCAACCTTTATTTTCTCCATCACACACTTCAGCACACGCTGCCCCCAGACTGCCCCCTGGAGCCAGCTGGGATCCACGGGGCTCTGCAACGGGTCATGGCCCCAAACTTCTGGGGATGGGGCTGTCACCCCTTGGACCCCACACACCCAGAGGTGCCCTGGGGAGCTGTGGCAGAGAAGGATGCTGTGAATACATCTCACCCCACCCAAAGCACTACCAGCATTGCCCCAGGCACAGTGTTTGCAACGCCTGGACTATGGACCTCCATCAGCCCCCGTCCCTGCTTCAAACCCAGACACAAGCCCTTGCAGTCAGCCCTGGCCCCCTCCTTCCATTCTGTTCCATTCCATTCCATTCCATCCCATTCCATTCCATTCTATTCCACTCCATCCCATTCCATTCCATTCCATTCCATTCCATTCCATTCCATCCCATTCCATTCCAATCCAATCCATTCCATTCCATCCCATTCCATTCCATCCCATTCCATCCCATTCCGTTCCATCCCATTCCATTCCATTCCATCCCATTCCACTCCATCCCGTTCCATTCCATTCCATTCCAATCCAATCCATTCCATTCCATTCCATTCCATCCCATTCCACTCCATCCCGTTCCATTCCATCCCATTCCATTCCATTCCATTCCACTCCATCCCATCCCATCCCATCCCATCCCATCCTATCCCATCCCATCCCATTCCACTCCACCCGATCCCATCGCATCGCATCGCATCCCATCCCATCCCATCTCATCCCATCCCATCCCATCCCATCCCATCCCATCCCATCCCATCCCATCCCATCCCATCCCATCCCATTCCACTCCACCCGATCCCATCGCATCGCATCGCATCGCATCGCATCGCATCGCATCCCATCCCATCCCATCCCATCCCATCCCATCCCATCCCATCCCATTCCATCGCACTACGCCACTCGCTCTCACGAGCGCCCCCACGCGGCCGCCTCACGACTTCATGCAAATGAGCGCGGGGCGGCGGGCGCTGATTGGCTGCGGCGCGCAGTGTTGGCGCCGCCCCCGGCGGGTGTCGGTGCCCGCAGCCAGGTGCGCCCTGCCGGGGCCGCTCCGCCGCCGCCGCTCCGATACCGCTCCCCGGTACCGCTCCCCGCCACCATGACCATCACACGGCTCGACCAGGGCCAGCGCTACCGCCCGCGGATGGCCTTCCTGAAAAAGGTGAGGGCTCAGCAGCGCCGGCACAGCCGCACCGTTATGGGCATCGCTCAGTCCGGGCGGGGCGATGCGGTGCCCGGGGCAGCGCTGGCGGTGCTTCGGGCGGGGTGGGCTGTGTTCACAGCATCCTGCTCGACCGCAGCTCCCCGGGGCACCTCTGGGCGTGTGGGGTCCGAGGGTGACAGCCCCATCCCCGGGAGTTCGGAGCCCCATGACCTGTTGCAGAGCCCCGTGGATCGCAGCTGGCTCCGGGGGGCGGGCTGGGGGGCAGCGCGTGCTGGTGTCGGAGGAAAGAGCGCTGTAATTTTGTTTCTTTTTGCAGCTTAGCCTCAGCTGACTGATTCTCCTGACAGGTTTCCTCCCTCTTCTTTATTTTTTCCCCAAAACCCTCAAAGGTGTCGTTTCCCAGGGGAAAACCCGTCAGCTGCAGCGCCAGGCCAGTCAGTGCAGCTCTGGGCTGGTTGGTCCAGCGTGTGGTTCCCGGTGTTTTCAGCTCCTGTCTGCTTTCAGAAGGTGTATTCCTGCCAATGTCTGCTCTCTGCCTCCCTCCAGTTTTTCAGAAACGAGCGTGTTTGTGACCAGAAGCAGTAGAAGGAGTGGGCACACCTATGCCCACGCTTTTGGGTGTGAAACATAATTTTGTAAAGCATTTGTTGGGGGTTTTTTTCCTGTATCATTCATTCAAAAGCGTCACCAGTTGTAGTATAACTGGTATCTGCAGATTTTAAAAAACAGAGTGTTAAGCTAGCTTTTCTCCCACCCACCTCTCCTGCCTTTGGCTTATCCTGTTGAGTGGAATTAACTGAATTTCCTGTGACAAGTACAGCCAGTGAGTGGCTGTTCAAGTTGTAGTCAGCTCTCCTCAACGCCCACGACCTAAGGAGGATTCCAGGGGTAAAGGGAGGGGAATTTGGGACTGTTCAATGCTAAGGTATAAGCCTGGCAGTACAAGCACTACGTTTTATGCCAGAGGAAGTAAAGAGGGTATTTTCTTCGTTGCTGTGTCTTGCAGGGTAAATTTGACTGGGGAGCCCTGCCAAGGGAAATACTCTGGGCCAAATTCTGCACTGAGTAATACCCTGTGGAGTTGCATGCGGGGGTGCAGAAGAGAAGCTGTGGGCTTTGAGAAAACAACAGCCAGCAGCTGTGCTTCTGCTGCTCTGTAGGAGGGCAGCAGCCTTTGCAAAGTGCTCCCAGTTCCTCAGGTGGGAAGATCTGTCAGAACAGAGCAAATGGCTCTTATGGAGCATTCACCACTCACACACAGAGCAGGCACTGCTCACACTATGGGCAGTGAGGGGCTTTTAGTAGTGCTCATGCTTTGCAAGCCTGAGACCTGTTGGCAGTAGGAAAGGAAGCTCCCAGGTGGTCAGCAGAAAGGCCTTGGCTCTCTGCTTTCAGTCCTCCCCTGTTTTTTCCAGACCTTGGGGAAGCTGTTTGGAGCCTTGACTCTTCCATGGCAGTGTGGTCTGTGTGCAGACAGCCTGTCTGGATATACCGAGCACCTTTACTGGTTGCCAGTGGTGGGAACTGAGGATGCTCAGCATCCAGTGAGCACCTTACAGGCTTAGATCCACGAGGAGCTAAAATCCTAGAGAGAAGCTTTCTTAATTGCTTAAGCCTGTGCTCATGCTCTGCAGCCAGCTGACACACAGGGGCTTCCTGCTGTGCTGTCAGGCTGCTGGCCTGGGGTGCCTTTGCAGCTGCCATGCCCCTTTCTGTGGTGCTTCCCCAGCATGAAGTTCATGATCACAGCAATCCTGCCATTGACATGGGGAGAGGACAGGGGGTTGCTTTAGGCGTGGTGGGTAGTGCTGTGTTCTTGCTGTGAGGCTGCTCTGCACGACTTGGGCTGGATGTGGAGCTTGATCTTCATGGCTGAACCCAGGGGGGATTGGAGAGCCCCCTCCAAGGCCCTGCAACACCTTCTCATCCATCAAATACTCATCCTAACACTTAGGTTGCTTTATTCTATTTTATTAGTCTCAAAAACTATCTTTGCAGGCACAAAGTCTGTTGGGACAGAAGCCCCTGAAATACATTTTGTCCGAATGCTGGGAGACCTTCCATGAGCCCAGGCTGTTGGTGTCTGTGCCTGCCCCATAGTTAGGGTCTAACCCTGTTGGGCATCACCTGGCAAAGCTGGAGGCAGCACCAGGCAGGGCTCTGTGTTTTTCCTTGTTGTACTACACGAGCTGCATTGAGTCTCATACTTTGTAGAGAGGGCTGATGGACTGGATGCTCTTTGCCTTTTTCCTCTGCCTTTTCCTTCCTCTGGTCCCTCGTGGCTTCTCCCAGTGCTGTGCAGCAACCAGGGAGGGCCCATCCTGGGGTCCACAGTGTGGCTGGGGGCTTTTCTAGCCTGCCTTGGCTTCTTGGGCTTAGACCTTCCAGGAGCTGCTGGCTCTCACCTGCCTAGGCATTTTCCAAGGCCTGTCAGCACCTGAATTGAGTTTTTACTGGAAGGAGCAATCCAGCAGCCTCCTGCTCTCTGTTTAAGCAAGACCTTGGATATGGCTGAGGCTGAGCCTTAGGCCAAGCTTGACCTCATCCCATCCTCCCTTTCCCTGTCCATGTGTGGGGTTGTCAATGCTATGGTTTTCTTTGGAGCATCCCACCAAGCTTGACATGATCTGAGCAGTCCTGGTGGGAACCACTGTGCTCAGCCAGGTACAGCCCTGCCCTCCCCATTCACAGATTTACTTCCTTTGGCTCAGAGATCACTAGGTGGGAACAGGCCTCCTCCTCTCAGCTTTAATTAAGAAAAAGCAGGAAGTTTTAGGTGGCTAACAATGGATTTTTTTCATTCCTTCCCATTTTTCTGACCATCCATCAATATGCAAAGCAGGGTTGGTAGTTGTAGTCTAGAAAACAATTGAATGAGCCTTCAGGGGCCAGAGTTGGGATGAAGGACTGTGTTGTTGCCTTGGAAATCTGAGCAGGGAGAGCTGATCTTTGTAAATAGTAGCAAGCAGTGAGAGGGGCTAGAAGCAAACAAATACCCACGATGGAGAAAGCAGCAGATGTTTAGTTATAGCACCAGGAGTGGGCAATCGGCTGGGAACTGGAGCCTGCAGGGAAAATTGATCTTTCTTACATCTGAAGCAAAGATGCCTCTGAGTTAATGCTGAGGGGGCTGAACTCCTCACCCTGGAAGTGTTTTGCTGTTGTATGACAGTCTCAGTACCTGGAGCCTGTTGCTGCTGCACTGCAGATGCCTGACCCTTGGGAGGTGGTGGGTGTTCAAAGCTCAGAGAAACAGGGATGGAAAATGCCCCCAGGGTAACCCAACCAAGCAATCCATCAGTGGTCATTTACCCTCACTTCTCCATGCCCCACTTGTCCCTGGATCCATGCTGGATCCATCCTTCTTCTCCAGAACCACGAACACTCCACCAATCACTGATCATTTGAGTTCCCACATGCTCTTGAAATGCAGTAATGCTTTTTCTTATCATATGTGAGTTTGAGTTTTGCTTTGCACTCAGTGAACTGTGTGATTTCTTACAATCAGATGGGCAACAGACACTTTTCCTGTTGCTCCTTTGTGGCTTTTGAGATGAGGCTGATCTGAAGGGAGACCTCTGTGGCTCTTATGCCTCGTGGTGCTCTGTGCTTGAGGTGATCTTGCCCCCTTATATTTTATATAAGTATTATACAAATATTTGTGTGAAATTTTACCAGCATCTCCATTTTAGTATTAATTTGTCACTGCCTTTGAAAACAGTTGAAAATCCAGTTTTACTGACAAGCTCAGAGTGCACCCTGTCACTACAGCTTAAATCCTCACTGAACTTGGCAAGACTTGGGGACAAAGTCACTGTGGTGCCTGTGAAGACAATGCCCTTCATTATGCATAAGTGTCATCAAGTCACACTCATTAAATCCTCTACTCCTAGTTAAAAAGCTACAGCCTCACCCAAAATGAATGTGTAGAGAGACCAAATTGGTCCTGTTGAAACAGTTTTGATTTAGTATCTCTGGAAGCAGAAGACAGAAAGAAGAGCATCATCCCCAAAGCCAGTTCTCTCATGGCACTCGGATAATCTACAATGGGGAGATGAGGAGTGTGGCCCCATCCAACCCATCTGAGCAGAGGATCCCAAGTACCAGCAGAGGCTCTTGTGCTTTTGGGGTAGTGCTAGTAGGATGTTGAGTGAAAGAGGAGGAAAATACCCTTGAAAATCTTTATCTTTTAAAAAGAAAGGATAATTGGAAACCAGAAAGAGAAGAAGTCTGGCCCTGAGGGTGAGACTCATCCTCTGTTAAAAACGAGTCATCAGCATCCCTTGGGAGTTGTGGGTGGGAGATGCTGCTGGATAGGAGGATGTTGCTCCAGATGGTGTGTCTCTGCCCCATCCCTGGAGAGACTGAGCTTTGCTGCCCACAGACAGGGCTGGGACCCTGGGCTGGGGGGTGCAGCCATCCACAGGAACGTCTGGACAGCCCCTCATGCACCTCCCTGTGCACCTCATGCACCTCCATGTGACCTCCTTGTGCACCTCCTTCCTGTGAGCTGGGCTCTAGTCTGTGTTTGTTGGCAGACTGTTCTCCCACATGGAAGTCCTGGTCCCTGCTGGAATCACTCCCTGGCCAGTTTTCCAAAGCCCTGGCTCAGGAGGTGGCTGTGCTGTCTCAAAGGACTGACCATTCTCATCCCCTCCCAGATCTGAGCTTCTTGCTCAGCCCTGGAGCAAAGTGATGTGTTTCTCTTGGTCTTCCACAGTTCTGCCTGGTGATTATCTGCAGACCAGAAACAGAACCTTTGCTGTTTGGTCTCCAGCCAAATATTGCTTATATTTATGGTGCATGGTGCAATATCTACAAGTCTGTGCACAGCTGGGGGATTTGTGCAATAGAAGCACAGATTCTATTTCCTCCCCTTTTTTCTATCTAATTGGCCCAGCAAATAGCCCACTGAGCCAGAGAGGAACATTTATTGGTACTAGAGATTTTATTCTTTATTTTGTCTTAGCTCAGCTCTCATGGAGCAATTACATCTTGTCCCTCATCTGCTAACCCTGGCTGTGTGTCCAGTGAGAGGGAGTGACCCTGTGAGTCAGTGTGAGAGCTGGTGTGGTTTGGAGGTGGCATCTCTCATGGCAAGGGCAGGTTTGGAGAGGGCTGTGGCCATTGTATCCATTCCTGTGGCACCCCACTGCCCACCCCTCAGGAATGCTGCAGTGGTCCTGGGGCTCCCTCCTTCCCATTCCTGTAATCCTTCCCATTCTGTGCTCTGCAGATTGAAGCCCTCATGATGGAGATGCAGAATCCAGACACGGGCATCAAGACACAGACACAGACAGTGATGATTGCCAACATCCCACATGCTGTGACAGGTAAGAGCTTCCCAGGGGCAAGCACCAGGCCAAGGAAGGTTAGCAGAGAAAAGAAAGCTGTGTGTGGACCCCACGGGCAGGGTTGCCAGTGGCTGGCTCAATGCTGGAGCCTGTGTTCCCAAGAAATATTTGCTGTACATCCTTTGAGATGAACCTGCTCCCTTTATCTCTTTCTCACTCGTGTCTCAGTTCATTCCTACTCTTTGAATCAGGGACACAAAGATTGATAACCACACACTTTCAGGTTTCTCTTGGGGGGTTAATTCAAGTGGCTTTGCTTTCTTTCAGCATAGAGGTGAGTAGGTGCTGCAGTCTCCAGACTTGTCATATTCCCAGTGAGGCTGGATCACAAATAAAGATGAATATTAAAACCCCGTTAAAATAAGCAGCCTGGAGGCAGACTGAAAGATGGGACTTCAGAAATGAGGAATAAACAATTAGTCTGCCTTTTAATGTTTGCTGCTAGTAATTTTCCTTTCGTAGGCAGGAAAAGCACAAAATATTCAACCCACTTCTGTGCCTCTAAATGACAGCTTTGCCTCCTTCAAGCAGGCTGAGGAGGCAGCAGAGGGGAGCTGTGCTGTCATGTAGGGTGTTACAGGCAGCCCCCATCCCAGCCTCCCTGTGGCTGCTGCTCCCTTCACCAGGCACTGCCAGGCCTCCACAAAAGCTCTTGTGAGGAATCCTCTGCTGTAAATATTCACACACACTCTACCAAAGCTTCTTCCTCCTGCTTTGGTCTTTCTGCAGCACTTTGAAACTCAGAACAAAAACTCCCACTGGAACCAGTGAGTTTGCTCCAGGCAACTCAGGAGACTTTTCCCACTGTGTTTGCAAAGTCTGAATCTTCCTGTGTATTGTTTGCCCCATTTTTTTAAAAAAATGAGAGAGCAGAGGCACTGAAGTTGCTTGGCAGTGGGTAAAGTCAGTCAGTGAAGGGCTCAGGAGAACTCAGACACATCTGAAGCTGGTTCTCAGCTGCACCCTCCATGCACTGCAGTCCAAACCACATCCTGGCTCACACAGTTATTATGCAGCTGAATTTGGTGGAGGTTTGCATGTACAGAGGAGCTGGCCTTGCCTCCCAGAGCTGTAAGGGAGCAGTTAAGGCAGCACTGCAGGGAAGATTCCCCTGTGCTGAAGATGGTGTCCCACACAGATTAAGTGCAGGGGAACAAGAACTTCTCTTAATGTCTGCCCAACATAAAATACCACTTCCTAAAAGTCCATGGCTAGCTGATGTGGAGGGACAGTACCCCCTGGCACTCATCCTCTTTGCGTGCTGCCTGCTGGGTTTGGTTCCTTAACTGAAATTGCTGCAAGTTCCCTCTTGCAGAAGTCAGAAATTCTAGTCAGCTTCTGAGAGGCAAGTGAGTTCCAGTCCCCTTGTGTGGTGCTCACCACTCTCTAAACTGGGATATTTTTAGTGCTGTACAAGTTGCATGGATACTGATTGGCTTCTGGGTGTTTCAAGAGAGACTGATTCATGTGTAGTGAGGGTGTGGTGAAGGCATTGGAGCAGTGGACACGGATCCTCTGGAGAGAGTGGATCTGCCTGTGCAGGAAGCTAACTAGTTAAATTCAGTAAAAGTCAGTAAAATGGCTCACAAATAAACCTCGATGTTAAATGTGCACCTGTGGGGGAAAGTGCTTACAGAGAGAGCTGTCTAGAAATGAGTGATGAGATAATCCTTTAATTTCATCTATTTCAGGAAGCAGGTAGTAGGATAAGAGCTCTGAGCCCCTATTAGAAAGTTAAGTCATCACTGCAATGTCAAGAAAGGTCGACACCTCAGTCTGCAATCCTAGGGGAGGTTTGGAGGAAAACACCAGTAACTGATCAGGGGAAAAGTGCATTTTTGCCCTCTTTAAATGGAAAGAGGTTTCATGAAATTTGGCCCCCAGAACATAAAACTAAAACTGCTGGAGATTTATGCTGACTGTGGGTGCTGACTGCTCACACTCCAAGAAAAGAACTGGGAGAGATAAAATGTGTGTGAATGCAGAAATTTTGTCTCCCTTTGATAAATCTTGTTACCACTGCAGCTTGGATCTGAGATTTGGATATCCCTTCTATTCCTTCAAGGACTCTTAGAGGACCAGTCACTGGTTTTCTGTGAAACAGGCAGGACTGTGCTCTGTGCATCTGGATGTTCTTCGCAGTGAATCTTTCAAGACAAGGAGCACTTCACCCTCCCTGGGTGTGAAGGCTGTTGCATTGCTTGAGGCACTTCACCTTCCCTGCATGTGAAAGCTGTTGTGTTGCCTAAGCCCTCTCTAAGCCACTGATGAGGGTTTAGGTGTTGCTCGGGCCATGTGTGCTTGTGCACACTCTCGCTGTGCCATGCCAAGGTCACTGCCTGCCTCGGGCTCCCTATCCCAGGAGATGATGCTGGTTTGGGGAGTGACAGCATGGCCAGTGGCAGACCAGCAGTGCATTTTATCTCTGCTTCCTTCTGTGGTGCATTTGTAGGTATGTTTGTGAAAAGGGGGGTCTGTGCCCTCGGTGGGATCCAGAGCACAGCGAGGGGTGAGGGCTGGACAGGTCTCATTTTCACCCGTGGGTTTGGGCACACTCCTGATTTCCAGCCCCTGATGTTTGCTTTGCTTTGCAGGTAATGATATATTGCAGTGGATTCTTCAGCGCTTGCAGATCACTGCAGAAGGTGGGTAAAAGTGTCAAAATTGAGGCTTTCTCAGCTTCCAGTTATAAAACTTTAATGTCTCTATAGACAAAACCTTTTAAAAAGATGAATTCTTCTCTCCTGTGTAGGAGCTCACTTTTAATTCCAGTGTAGTGTTTCTGTGCAATCTAAACATCTGCCCTCCATTTTCAGAGGCACTGCACCTGGGAGACCTGTTTGTCAAATATGGGTACATCTACCCTCTGCAGGAGCCAAAGAACCTCACCCTGAAGGCAGATGGCAGCCTCTACAGGTTTCAAGTGAGTTGCAGCTTCTCTAAGCTGTTGTGAGAGAGTTCAGCACTAGTTTTTATTAAAAACAGGCAGCTGGGGCAGTTCCCTGGGAACTGTAGTGGTGAGTCCACGCTGTGCAGGAGGAAGGGATCCACTGAGAAGTCTGGGATTGCACTTTACAGGGAAACTGTGATAGTTTATTCAACTAAGTTAATGTACTTGTTCAGCTTAATAATAGCTGTGCTTTCTTCCAAATGTGTGTTCCCTTCTAGGTCTTAAAGTAGCAAATGGAATTGCTGGTTGGAAGTAGAATGGTCTGGGATCACTGAATAATGAATATACAACAACACAGTAATAATGGGATGTTTTCAGAGCTCGTGGTTGGACTGTTTCCATTAGGATGCAAAGTTAGGGGACCATCATTGGTACTTGGAATGAGGAGTCTGGTTCCCACATGGTGCCAAATCAGGTTCCAGCATCTCAGTCTGAGTGTTTGGGCAGCAGGGAGAGGTTGTCCATATTACCTGGTGGGAGAGGGGGAGTGGATTTGATACTGGCAGTGGATTTTCCTTCTGTGGCTGCCCTGCAGTGCCAGCTGACATGCAACTAAGGACCTGAGGCTCCCTCTGGTGTGGATGGTTCCAGGTGCCTCTTGGCATGAGTTTAAGATCTTTGTGCACCAACCACTGACTCCTTTCTCTGCAGACTCCCTATTTCTGGCCTGTGCAGAGCTGGGCTGCTGATGACACAGACTATGGTGAGTTCTGCACTGCACATGTTTGGGAGGTGTGGGCAATGTGGGTTTGTGCACACAGTCCTGCACCACATTTGCTCTTCATGGCCTTGTGCCGTGTCTCCACCTGCAATGACCAACCCTTGCATTTTTTTCTTGCTATTCTATGAATAATTCTCAGTAGTGGTGAATTGAGGGTGTGACCATCCTGTGGTGGCATTGATGGGGGAAAGTGCTTAAGCTCTTATGTTCCACTAAGATCCATCAGACAGGAACACATCTGAATTGCCTTGCTGGATAGGGAAGACTTTAAACACAGGATTAGATTTCCCTGAGTAGTTAAGTGTATTCCTGGATCTGAGCCCAAGACTATCTTCCTGTACATTTGGATCAAGCCCTGCATTCAGATGTGCTTCTGTCTTTATAGGATGCACAGTGGCTTCTAATGTCTCCTGATGGCTCTTTCCATATAAATCTTTTTTTTGCTTTTATGATGCTTTTAAATGTAAAGCTGGATGTAAAGCTGGTCATGAAACTTGGGCTGATCAGCTTCGTTTGCTCCTGTGGGCTGTGCAATTCACAGACTGGTTTGTTTATACCCAGATTGTCCTCTGTGGTTTTTATCTACAATATGCTGTAGATCTTCTGGGGAAATAAAAAAGCCCATTTTAGATTGGAATGTTTTTATTAGAACTTGAGCAAAACACTGGCCTGTGTTCAGAAGGCTTGGAGGTCAAACTCTGAAGAACCCCAACATCTGAAAGATTTGGTCCAGTACCCCCTGATCCATGAAACCCTGGCTGAGTTCCCAAGGGAAGGGTATTCCTGAAGAAGGCACACGCTGCCTGCTCTGCCTGGCTGCTCCCAGCCTGGGCATCCATGGCAAAGTGAAAGCACCAAGTTCTTTTTTCTTCAGTGGGATTTTGTGAGATTTGGAGCTTATGATCAGGAAGATGTTGTAGCAGACAAAGACTCCTGTGTTTGTCCTGTGGGTAAATTTTTAATTATTCTTGCACTTGTTGGTCTAAGTGTAACTGACTGCTAATTTGCTTCTTGTTGCACAGCAATTTATTTGGCAAAGAAGAACATCAAGAGGAAAGGGATTTTAGAAGAATATGAAAAGGTGAGGAGATGCTGCACTTGTTCCATTACAAGCCCTTCACTTGTTACAGCTTTAGCCCTCTATTGCTAATGGGGAATAGCAAAAAATCACCTCTTGAATTGCATGAGGTGTTACTCCAGCAGTATCAAAAGCCAAAATTTTGCAAGTGTAAAAACAGCCAGTACAGATAAATACTGTGAAATCAATTATAATTTTAACAGGGGTAATTGCTCTCCTTGCAATGGGATTTTTGAACTGTTGCAATTCTTGTAACTGCTTTCAGAACAATCCAGATTTCCTGGCTCATTTACCAGCTTGGCTTCCTTGAGCTATGGAGAGGCAAGAAAACCCTGGCTTGGGAGTGCCCTGGCCAGAATTTTCACACTAACTGCTTTTTTATTTTTGTTCCAGGAACATTACAACATGCTCAATCAAAAAATAAACTACAAGTGGGATTTTGTTATTATGCAGGCCAAGGAGCAGTACAAGTGAGTTGACTTGCATTCCCTTGTTTGCATCACTGGGAAGGGTACAAGGAGAAGATCTTGGCTGTCTTGGTGCACAGTGAAATTACACTTTAAAAACATCAATTGCAGCTTTAAAATGACTTTTAGAGGAGGTTTAGATTTTGCACCTGATGTGGCTCCCTGAAGAAGCCAAGGGCTGATGCTGCAGTGGGCAAGCCCTCATTAGAACCAGCTTCATTTAGCTCAGCCCTGTCCATGAGCATTTGTGTGTCAGGCCACTGGACATTGGCCTGTTGTTGGGCTGTGTCAGGTGTTCCTTGCACATCTCACAGCTGAATGGAGTGCCCTGGATCAAGAGGCAGCAAATGTTCCCAGCAGGGACTTCTGGAGAAAACTGTGAAATGCATACTGAGACACCCAGCCAAATGGGCTTGATCTTAGGAGCCAAATCATTCAGATTCCCAGGAAAGTTGGTGAACATGAGGTGGGATTACTCCTCTGAACACAGGATCTTTCCTACTCCCTGTGGGTTCCTTTTACCTTCTTTCACCTCCCAGCACAACAGGCACTGCCTCTGCTGTTCAGCAGCCTCTCTGTCTTCCCTGGGATGGCAGCCAAGTCGTGGGAATACAGCTCATCAGATAACTGTCTCATTAAACACAAGACTGTTGTTCTTGTAAATTGAGGTCAGACTTGGGCTAAGAGATGCCAAATGCAGTTTTAAAGTCAGATACCGAGGCTGTGTCTGAACCAGGAGATTAACCTCGTCTGCGGCTGTGCTGGTGCTGCTGGGGCAGACTGGGGCACAACACCCACCCTGCCAACCACAGCAGGGAGGCCACATGCAAACAGCCTCTTGGGAATGCTCCTTTCCCCATGCTAAGTCCAAAATTGTGCCCAGGACTTTTCTGGGAAAGAATTAATTGGTCCAAGCCCAAACCATGCTAATGCCTCTTCTGTCTAATTGTAGAGGTGATTTGGGTTTTGGTGCCTGGGAACACTCCTTGGTGCCATTTCCAAATAATTTCTGTGAGAAACAGCCCCACTTTGCTGTGAGACAGGGATGAGACGTGTCCAGGATGTATCTCTGTGTGGCAATCCTCATATTTTGCCTGGGGACATCAGAGATGGATAAACGTGAAGCAGCAGGACTGATGGCAAGTAGTGGATTGTCAGCACAAAGCTACCAAAGGGCTGTCTGCCTAATCAGAAGGGGATTTGTCTGCTCCCAGCTCAGTTCAGGAAGATGATGATTTCTCCAAAGCCGTGTGTGGCCATGTGAACATGAGCTGCAGCCCAGAATTAGCTGAAACAAGATGTGGTCAGGAGGCAATGCCGGAGCATCGCTCAGTCAGGCTGGGATGTGTGGGGCAGGGGTGGCTGGAGGTGTGCCCTGCTTCTCAGCCCACTGGTTTTAGGAGGGCTAAATTCATGTATTCCCCTGTTGTTGGCTTTGCAGGGCAGGGAAGGAGCGGAAGAAGGAGGACAGGTACGCCCTGGACTGCCAGGAGAGAGCCTACTGGCTTGTGAACAGAACCCCTGTAAGTAGAGGGTGGTGTGTGACTTCAGTGATTTGGTGGTGCCCTCCCTGCAGCCACCTGGGACAAACTGCCCCCTGGGCTGTGTGCCAAGGGGTAGGTCAGTCCAGGCCTTCTTTGAGTCCCCACCACTTTTCCTCTGTTGCTCTCAGAGGTGCAAAGGAGAGAGATCCAGCTGCAGCACCCATGCTTGGAGCGGGGCA
This sequence comes from Pithys albifrons albifrons, assembly GCF_047495875.1. Taxonomy (NCBI): domain Eukaryota; kingdom Metazoa; phylum Chordata; class Aves; order Passeriformes; family Thamnophilidae; genus Pithys; species Pithys albifrons. The sequence continues at coordinate 1,750,821 of NC_092476.1, read as the reverse complement.
TTCCCAGATTCAGGGGGCAGAGCTTCCCAGAGCACTGCTGGCAGTGGAGTCCTTTGGGGTCAGGGGTCTGCTCATGCATTTGTGTGAACCACAGACTTTAAGCCAAAAGAGTTCCAAAGCTGTTGATGTTTCTTGTTCATCACAGCCAGGCATGCAAGACGTCCTGGAGTATGGAGTAGACCGTGTAACTGATCCCAATGAAAATAAGGTAAACCAGGTGAGACAGTTGTTTGCTTTTTTATTCACACCCGCTGAATTTGTTTGGGAGGACACAGAGAGTGTCCCTGGGATTGGTTTTTTGTGGGGGCATCACAGGCTGAGCGTGTCAGCTCAGCTGGAACAGCTGAACAGGCCAGAGGTTGAGGCCATCTCTTCTGGGAGGTGGAGCCTTCAAAATAGGATTTGGCAGCTTCTTCTAGTCTGAAAATACATTGTCAGCTTTCTTGCCACATCAGTTAGTGAGAGTGCTTGGCCACAGGACATGTTTTCTTGGCTGCTGAAACTGAACCAAGGAATCCTCTATCTCCAGGTACTCATTGCTGCCTTTTTATTAATGCTGAATGAATTGTGTGGGATTGTGAGGGCAGTGGAAAGATCCAGGTTTAAACTAAAATGACAGAATACCTCCAAATGGGTAATTAATGTGTGGTAAGAAGATGAAGAAGTTGTTGTGGTGGATGGGAGACACAAAATGTTGCCCAAAAAATGCATATTATGGACTTTAAAGAAAGCAAATTAAAGAACTGAAACTGGAGGCTGTAACTGGGTGAACTGGTTGGGAGTCCACAATAAGACAGATGCAGTCAGTGGATGAGGAGCTGGAGCTGCCCTTCCCTTCCTCCATCAGTCCTTTGAAGTGATCCTGTATTTGTGCACTTAACGGTGTTCATTGGGAAGCAAAGTCAAAGCATCTCTCAGCAATTAAATGCAAATGTTACTGTAATCACACTCAAGGTATTCCCACAACTTCCCATTTTTGTAACAGCCTTTAAACATCTCAGCAGCCAGAGGCAGGATAATTGCTTTGGCCAGCTGTGTTCTGTTGCTATAGAGACTGAAAAGGAGCAAAGTGTACGCTTGGGGTGTATTTTATTTTTTCTTGCTGTAAGTAGCAGCTGTTGAAAGCCTTTTTTTTTAATCTTAAGAGTAAAGAAGTGGAGGAAAGAGGAGTAAGCCAACTCCTCGCCCACAGTTTTACAGCTGACATGGAAAGGATTTTAGGTTTGCAAACCGTCTGAAAGCCCATAGCCAGCTCCAGGCTCCAGGAGGAAGTGAGCTGAGGGATCTCTGCTCAGTTCTACCTGGAATGAGAGATGGTCAGTTCCCCCATCAGTGGAGACTCCAAGGAGGGCATAAGCCAAAGGACACCAGCTTTGGGGTGACTTCACTGCCCCTCCAAGCTGGTCTCTGAAGGCTGAGCTAAAGAGGGAAAGTTCTTCTTGCTCCTCCTTTTGCTTTTGAGAGAACGACTGACAACACATGAGACATCCAAAAGACCCCATGGAGTCACCTTTGGACTGGCAGCTTTGTTTTTAGCTTCTGGCAGGCTGCTCTCACAGACATCTGTGGCTCAACAGCCTCTGGTGAGCAGAAAGGATGGGCTGAGCTCTGAATTGTGTTCCTGCTCAATCCACCTTCACTTTGTTGGCCAAATAATTGGGCTTTTTATCTTGTGAGTTGAGGAAGAAAAGAAAATAATTAATTTCTGCCATTGCAATGACTTCTTTGAGGCTGATATTGGCATGAGCATCTTTCACTTGCTCAGGCTCTTTGGTGGGCTGCTCCCTCCTTGACTGATAGTCCTCTGGGGATAAACAGGTGCTTGAACTCCTTTGAAGGGAACTTTTATTACTGACCCATGGGCATCCCTTGCTGTTATAATGAGTTAAGGGTTGTAGCTCAGCAGGAGGAGTAAGGCAGAAGTAGCCATCCATCGAACTGCTAATTAAGTGATGCTTTAGCCTTTTGTTACCCAGTTCTGAGAGTCATGATTGAGCCTCACTGCTTAGAGAGTTACCAGGCAACTGCCAGACCTGCTGAGTGCCTGCGGGTTCACGCTCAGCTCTTGCCTCCTGTGACCAGAGTCTTTCTGAGAGGTGCTTTAGCTCCCCCCAGAATCATTGTGCTGGATTCAGGGGCTGTCGAATGAAATGTCCTGGCAGCAAATCAGCCACAGATCAGTGAGTCATTGCTGGCCTTTAATTTCCCAAGTCCCTGTCAGTTTGCCTGATGAAGTTCTGCTGCATCATCACATCTTTGGAAAGAACAGGATCAGGCACATGAAAAAGATGGGGGAAAATGGCCATTTGAGTGAAACTGGACACCTGGACTGTTGGAGATTTTATTCCCAGCTGCTGGGCTGGATGCACCAGCACAGTGGGGATGAGTGTTGAGATGATCTTGTGCCAGACTCGGGATTTGCCTCTGGCACGTGGGCTCTCAGCTGGCTGTGTGTAGGGAAAGGCTACGTCTGCACCCAAGGAGGGGTGTTGGTGTCTGCAGGGGCACAGGGTGTGTGTGGGGTGCAGTTTGCAGTGCTGGAAAGTCAGACCCACATGTTTCCCTTGCACTGAGCTCTGGGGAGTGTCTGTGCTGTGCAGGATTCCCAGGATCAGCCTCACAGCTTGACGAGCTCTGAGCACGGGCAGGGAGTGCTGTGGGCAGTATCTGCACTGTCCCAGTCCCTGCTCTGGACAACTATGACCTGTGCTTGTTCTTCTCTCCAAGCTCCATTTGGGCATACACCTCAAAGCTTTTTCCAGCTGCTTATGAGCTCTGTAAACAGGGAATAGTGGCCAGACAAGCAAAACCATAATGACCATCATCTCCCCAGTGTGGTCAGGAAGACCCATGCTGAGAGCAGAGGAGGTCCATGTGAACGGATAGCTGGGAGTTAGCAGCTATCCCAGCTCTTGTAGGAGCTCATGGCATCAGCCTTGTGGATCAGGTCCCAGACACAGGCTCTGGAGAAGGTCCTGGCTGGCTCCCAGCTGAGCTCTGCAGCGTTTGTGCCCCAGGAGTGCTCAGCCAGAGGCAGCGGGGTGTGACAAGACAGGGTGTCCTGAGTGCCATGATGTGTCCCAGGGAGGAGGAGGAGGAGGCTGTGGATGTGTAACAGCTTGTGGCACTCGCCTGAGACAGACCCAGGCCTTTCCCTAATTGCCATTTTGGTTTGAAGCCTGAGGGGCTGGGGAGCTCATCTGCGCTAATTGCCATAAGTCGCTTGTTAAGGGCATTGCAAAATTAATCTCATTATGAGAAATGAGTCTTTTGTTCCAAATATAATTTCCTTCCAAGTGAGGGAGAGTGGGTGGGTGGTGCAGGGCACTTTGGCGCTGCTGCAGGGAGTAGTGGGGGTAAGGATGGGTGGGATGGTGGGCACAACTGGCAGCGCTCAGTGGGATGCAGAGAGTATTCAGGGTCACTTGAGCCAGCACTGAAGCTGGAAACTGATTGTGGGAGCACTGTGTGAGAAAGGGAAATGAAATGATAGACAGCTCTGGGCTGAAATAGCTGAGATTCTTCCCAGTTACTGTTGGTTTGAGAACTGGGAAGGGCTGAGCACAGCCAGCACCTGCAGCCTCATAGAGTGCTCAGTTCAGTGGGTGCTGCTGCTCAGTGATGCTCAGCCCCTTTTTCTGTGTGAGCTTTGCCAAATCCCCTCCCCACCTGGAGCACCCTGGCAAACCCCCTGGTTTTGCCAGGCCCATCCCTCCACACTCAGACAGTGGCAGGATGGGGATTCTTGGTGTAGGGTGTACTTAAAAAAAAAATCTTTCCTTGTTTGCAGACATGGCATTAGCTTTGATTTTTCCTCACCCACATAAAATTTTTCTATTGTGATGGCATTTTAATTTGTGCCTTTCCTTTTCCATATGACATTTCTCTTACTGTGTTCTTCTTTTCTCTCCCACAGCTGTTTGTCTCGTGTGTGTGTGGTGTGCTGCCAACCTCTCAGACCCCTCTAGAAGATAACACAACTTTACTGTCACATGAGCTGCCTCCAAGCCACTGTGCCAGCACCCACCTCTCCTCACCCCACTGCACCAGGCCTGTCTGGGGCCCACCTGAGAAAAAAATGGAAGAAAATGGGGTTTTTAAAAAACATCTAATGATTTTAATGTGTTAATGCCTTAGCCAAACATTGGTTCCATTAAATGGAACTCTTCAGCTGGCACTTGTAAAGCTGATGAGGTTTGTACCTCGGGTTCCCCAAGGAGAGTGAACTCCTGCTGTGCAGAAAGCAGCTGGCCTGGAACAGAAACACAGGTCTCTAAAGAGGAATCTTCTAGAACAGTAAATCAGCAAAGTTTCTGCACAAGCAGGTGATTTTTTTGCCTTCCATTTCTACAGTCTGTCTGAAAAATTGACACTGTGGAAATGGGGGGAAGAAATGGTGTCTGCTTGGAAGGTGGCCTGGCATCAGGGTGCAGCAAAGAGCAGAGAAGGGGGAAAAGCTGTTCCTTTCTTATGTGTCCTTCATCATTTATAAGATATCCCAGGAGCCTGTGAATCAGCAAGGGAGGTTTGCTGTCCTGCTCCTCCCTGCTGAGTTGATGTGTGCTGCCACATTCAGAGCTGGTCATGGTATTTCCAGCAGGAAAAGCTTCCTCTCCTCTCGAAGCCACTGTGAGGATTTCTGTTTGGGCCAGGCTGGGTCTGTGCTGGGGGCAGGTGGGTTGGCTCCATGGTAGTGCTGGATACATTGACTGACCTGCTGCATATCTGGCTCCTGCTGCTGAAAAGGTGAGTGTGCCTCTCAAAACCAAGCAAGTTTCAGCAGAATGGGCATATTTTATTTCCATGTAGAGAGTAGTTTCTTCCTCCTGAGAAGGGCTAGTGATGATGGTTAAAATACAATACGAAAGCAGATCTGCACCACAGTGGTCGCCTCACAGAACAGCCCTGGGAGAGCATCTTGCCTTTCCCAAAATAGGGGCAGCTTGGGGGGCAGTTTGTCTGGGAGATGAAGGGACATACAGGGACATTTGGTGCCAGATGCTTCATCCCTCATCTCTCACAAGCTTCACCAAGGCGCTCTGCAAGACCCCTGCCTGCCACAGGGTCAGTTTGATAGAATAATTTTGAGTTGCAGATCTTGGCTAAAACATGAACTGAAGAACTGAAACACTGCCTGAGCCTTTAAAGTCTTGCTGAGAGCATCCTGACTTAGCCTGTCTTTCCTTCTCCCTTCTGCAGTTTATTCCACACAAAGTAACTGTGCTTCAAAGGGAGCTGTGTGAATAAACACCCCGCAGTTAATTTCTTGCCTTCAATTGCTTGCTCATTTGTGGGTGACATGTAACATACTCTGAGTTATTCAAATCACAACGTAAACACCCTTTGCACAGCAGATACTCCTTCTGAGGCTTTTAATTGTGGTGTTTATATTTTGCAATGTGTTGGTTCCTGTCTCCTTTAGCGAATATTGAATGATCTAATCTGTGTCTCGTAAATGAATCTATTTTAGCTGCATTAGAATAACCCCTTAATTGAAGGCATACAGGCAGCCTGTGATGGGAGAAGCAATGCTAAACAGTAAATACAGCTAATGGGACAATTTACCGTGTGTAGATGCTCTTAGCTTTGATGATACCCTGATTAGCTCAGCTGCTGTGTTTGATTTTAATTGTAATGAGAATTAATTGGAGAGCACTGCACAGTGGCAACCCTGCAACGGTGTTTCCGTGCCTCAAAAAAAAGAAAAAAAGCAAGTGTAAGCACCCATCCCAATTTAATGATTTTCTTTCTTTTACAGAAAAATACTATGGAAGCTTATAGGAGAGAGGTAAGTGGTGCTTCCCCCACTTCCAGGTGTTCATCCTCTCTGTGTTGCTTACAGCAGTGTAGGATGGGGGCTCTAACCCTCCGTGCAGGGGATGCTTTAAAGAGTCCCTGCCCCGTGGAGCTCTTGGTCAGTGTGCTTTCAGGACATTCCCTGCCTCTGCACCTCCCACTGCAGCTCTCCCAGTGATGGGAAGGCTCAAGCAAGGACAGACACCAGGGCTAAACCCAATAGATCCAAATTAGTGGTGGGGAAATCGTAGGAGATACATCCAGTGGCGCCAGTGCAGAGACAGCCAAGAATCAATGATAATTACATGCTAAATCATCCAGAGCATTTGTAGGTGCCAAGGATGGTAGCTATTATTCAATTTTTATATAGCATGGGGAGTGCTTTTTAATTTCTTGCACATTGCAAAATGCTTTTCTGATGTTTGCAAGGAGCTCAGTGAAAACAGAGATTTTACTGAGACATTTTAGGGATTCTCTGATTCCTTGGACGCCCAATAATTAGGGAAGAAGCAGTCCCTGCTGTAGTTAGCCTTGCTAGCTGGGAGGTGGCATATTTGAGGTTCAAATAGGCCTTGTCTTCTCATCTCCATGCTCCTAACCATGGCCACGTCTGATCTCTCTCAGATCATGTACTATCAGCAGGCCATTGTGAAGACCAGAGTGAAATCTTCTGTCTCTCTTGGAGGGTAAGTCCCGATTTCCTTCTGTCCACACATTAATTAGTCTTCAGTGCTTATCTCCTAACGAGATGATGAAGCTGTCTGCTGTGGCAGCTGGTGACTCAGCCTGGGGAATCCAGGGGTGGCCTCATGCTGGGCTGTCTGGGCTGTGTGCTGTCTGGGCCAGGAGGCACGAGGCAGAGGAGGGAACAGAGTCTCAGGCAGGATGAAGAGACCCCCTGGGAGCAGCACCAGCCTCTGGGTTGAGATTCCCTCTGAAATCAAGGGATGCTCAGTCTGCTCAGGGTTGGCCTGTGATGCTGGGACACAGCTCTGCAGTCTGGCAGAGCAGCTGTGTGGAGCTGCCTCCTGAGGATCCAGCAGTGTGTCTGTCCTGTTGGGATGAGTAACCACAGGGGACAGGCTGACTCTCCTCTCCTGGTCCCCAGCCTGCTGGGCTGGATTCACCTCCATGGATGTTCCTGTTTGATGGTGATGTTCACCAGAAGGAAGCAGAGCTGGGAAATCACTGCTTGGTCTGTATTACAAAGGAACATGAAAATCCAAGCAATTAATAAGCAATTTCTCTTCCCACTGGAAGTGTTTTCTGATCAGACTCTTGATGAAGCCAGTTAAGTGCAGAGCATGCAGTCCTGGCATTAGCCATTAGTGTGTTTGCCAGAAGCATTTCTCACCTGGAGCCTCGTGTGCTGCCCAGGTGCCTGGAGGTGCAGCTGACAGCACCTGTCTGGTTTCCACAGTCATTGCCACCAGAGATTCCTACCAGCTCCAAGATAAGCAAGGGGCTCAGGCCTGTTCCCTGGAGAAGACAGTCATGGATGAATGAAATGGGAGCAAGAGTCTGTCTTCTGAGAACCGTGACTTGCAGGGCACCAGCAGTTCAGCTCATTTCATTTGTCACTGACTTTCAGATCACTTAAAACTCCTGCCTCAATTTTCCAAGATGAAGCTGGGGACACCTGGCTACCTTACAGGAATTTTGGGTTCCTTAACTGTTTGGCAATGGGGCTTTTCACTCATTACTTCTGATGGGATAATGCCTATCACCTAGATGAAAAATCCTCAGGCAATTTGGAGCTCCATGTGAGCTGCAGGAATGAGTCCAAATCAAATCATTATTGATGAGCAGCAAGTAGACAGCGTTCATGCTTCAGAGCATTGCATTGAGTTAGGAGGAGCTCCAAAGCACTAATCATCAAAAGGAAAGTGCTGTCTTACCTGAGCTGACAGGTTTAGATTTGCTTGATTAGAATACTGGGACAGGAGTGAATTCTGCAGGTGCTGGATGCCTTGGCATTTCCAGTGGGAAGACAGGGTTGAGCTCTTGTGTGCCAGCCTGTGGTTTGCTCTGTGCAGGAGCTTTGTATAACTGCAGGGGCTGTGCCAAGGTGCCTGTTAGCAACGGGGCTCTGGGCAGTGCTCTCCCAGCTCTGAGCACATGAAAGCATTTTGGCCTGGAAGGAATTTTAAACGCAGAAACCAGATGATTTTTTCAAGAATGAAAAAGGGAGGAGAGAGCTGAAATTCCGGGACATTAGTGAAATGGGTTGTAATTATAAGTCTGGCCAAGAAGGTAGGAGAAGTGTTTGTCTGGTTCCTGCTGGGATAGAGACAGTTTTGCTTTGCCAAGCCCTCAGAGCCATTTGCAGAGGAATGAGCTGTGTGGTAGGTGAGGGAGGAAAGGAGAAGCTGGGATGAGCCCTCAGGACTCCCTCAATCTCCCAGGGCTCCCTGGACTCTCCCACAGCCTGTGGGAAGGCTGGGGAGAACCCACCTGACTGAACACAGAGCTCAGCTCTGTTCCTCAGCTCTGGGACTTTGCTCCCAGAATGGTACAGGATCAGGCTCTTGCCAGCTGGCTGGAGGAGACAGAAACCATTGGGGGGCTTAGTCCCACTTCCCTGAAATGAAGAGGCAACAGGAGGTGATGGAAGAGAGACTTTTATCTCCTTACACTTGAACTGGCAAATTCACTGCTTTGAAAGAGAATCAGGGGATTTCTGTTTGGGAAATGGAAAACATTAACTGAGCTAATGAATCGGTTTTCTAGGAAGGCAGGGGTCACGTTCCAGATCCGTGTGCTGATAGGGCTGCACCTCTGAGAAGATCTTTATCTGTGCAAACAGTTCTGTGGTTGTAATGGGGCTGGCTGCAATTCTGGCTTCAAATGACTATTTGGACTTTTGGATTTGTTGCAGGCTTGTGAAGTACTCTGAGCAGTTCCTCTCCAATGATCCTATCCTGTCTGGATGTCTCCCCAGCAACCCCTGGATAACAGATGATCCTGAGTTCTGGGACCTCAATGCAAAGCTGTGTGTATTTGTATTCTTTTGCCAGCTTGGGTTTACACTGACCTTTATGCTGATAGAAATCAGGAAAGGGAACCACTGATCTTGTTGTGATATCTGTTCTCTGATCATGAGCAGGGAAGTGTTCCCTTTATAACATAGCTGGGCCATGCCAAAAAAACTGTTGGGAATGCTCCATGTTGAACTTCCAGCACTGCCTTCTTCCAGTGGAGCCTTCCTTAACATTACAGAAATTCCTGAACTGATGATGGGAGTGTGCACTCAGCCCCTGCTGAGTGGGTCCAATCTTCCCCTTGGATGAGTGAACTCCACTTTACTAGCACAGGAGTGGAATGTGACCAGTTACACTCAGGTGTAGCACTTGGTTTAGTGTTAACCTGGAGTAGGTGCTGACAGTGATACTCTAATTCAGGTTCACTTGCTTGCCTTGGTCTTTACTCACCTCAGGCTGCTTTCTTTGGAGAGACTTTGGGTTGGAGGCACACACTGGTGGTCTGTACCTTCTCTCCTGGGTTTTCCTTTGGGCAATATTTGCTAATTACACAGTGGCATCTCAGGGCTTGAAGCAAACAACGCCTCAATCCTGTTAGAGTGATTCCATCCCATTAGGCCACCCCAGAGGATGCCTTCACTGAATGCCTTTATGAGCAGCAAAGCTTTGGGCAGCAACCAGTGCCTCCTCCAGAATGGGACCGAGTCAAACCTCAGGGCAAAGCTGGGCTGTCACTGAGAGAGCAGCATAAATCCCACTTAAATCCTCATCCCGCTGCGGACCAAGTTGTTTAATTACAACTTATTTAGTGGGTTGACTTCAGGAGCTCATTACACCATTCTGGAAAACAGAGAGTGCTGAGAAGTCTCTTGGCATTCCAGCAAAGGGCATTTTGGTTTTAATTAATCTGCTAATTAGGTGGGCCACACGAAACTGGCAGTGCTGTTTGTTTTGTCCCTGTGCAGGGTGGAGGTCCCCACCAGGATGCGTGTGGAGCGATGGGCCTTCAACTTCAACGAGCTGATCCGAGACCCCAAAGGGAGGCAGAACTTCCAGCTCTTCCTGAAGAAGGAGTTCAGCGGTGGGTCTGCTGTGTCTCTGTGCCCCTGCCTTTGTCCCTGGGCTGAGGCAGGGACAGTGTCACCAAGTGAAGGGCTGTGCAGCCAGGGCAGGTGGTACCATCTAGTGGCACGGGATACACGGTACAGCCCGGGACATTCCCGGTGTGTTTAGATTAAATTTTAGGAGAGAATTCTTCCCTGTGAGGGTGGTAAGGCCCTGGCACAGGTTGGGCAGAGAAGCTGTGTCTGCCCCATCCCTGGAAGTGTCCAAGGCAGGGTTGGATGGGGCTTGGAGCAACCTGGGCTGGTGGAAGGTGTCCCTCCCCATGGCAGGGGTGAAATGAGATGATATTTAAGGTCCTTTCCAACCCAAACCATTCTAGGATTCTATGACTCCTCCTGGAGAAGCTGGAACTGGCTGAATTCACAAGCTCTTACAGATGTCAGTGGGCAGAGAGCAGGGGAAAGCTGTTTTCCTCCTTCAGTCCCAAGAGGATCTTCCAGCTGGCTGAAGAGCTGGAGATACTGATTTAGGACCTGCACATACTGAGCCAAACAAGTTTAGCTTAGGAGTTAATAAGTGAGATTGTATTTTCTTCAGTCTCACTCTCTGCTGATTGTGTCCTCGTTATGCAGGAGAGAATCTGAGTTTCTGGGAGGCCTGTGAGGATCTCAAGTATGGAGACCAATCTAAGGTCAAAGAAAAAGCAGAAGAAATTTACAAGTAAGTGTAAAATTTTACACTCTTAAACTCTTTGTGCATGAGTCCTATCCCCTTCCACCAGCTCTTATTCTCCAAATGATTTATTCCTGAAACTTCTGTGTAAGATGTAGCTGTCTTATGTCCCCACTTAGGAAAGGAACTTTTGGAGGTGAAAGCAGAAGTGTTGTTTTGTCATATGGATGCTTTTCCTCTCTTTTCTCCACTATTACACTTCAGGAGTAGCATATAATTTAAATAGCAGTGGGGAATAGCAAAGATCTTGGGGCTTCCACGAGGAAAGTGGAAAGACCCTTTTTGCTTCCAGTGAGCAGAAATCTGGTTCATATTATGTGCTCACAGCTCAAGAGGAAGTCACTGCATGTCTCTGATGAAGAGGAGATTGCCCAAGATCAGGACAGCAAATTGAGTGGGGAGCTGAAGGGACTTTTCCTTTCATGCATAGACAGGAATCTCCATGAATTCTCCATTGCTAATTGCACTGTGGATCCCTCCTCCTTCCAGGCTCTTCCTGGCCCCAGGGGCTCGACGCTGGATTAACATCGATGGCACCACAATGGGCATCACAGTCAAGGGCCTCAAGCACCCTCACCGTTATGTTCTAGATGCTGCCCAGACCCACATTTACATGCTGATGAAAAAGGTTTGTTACTTGTTCCCAAAGCCTAAGGGGGATTCCAGTCCTCTGGGCCTTTCCAGTGCCTTTGTGTGTTATCAAGCTCTCTCTTTCAAGGAGCCTTTGTTTGAAAATCCCCCGAATTTGCTGAGTGAGACAAGTGCTGCTTCAGGCCTTTGTATTTTGCTGCTCTTTCTTCCCTCTAAGGCAGCGTGTCACCAGGGTGGTGCTGGAGGTCCTGCTTTCCAGTTCCAGCTTGGCCACCAGCTCATGCACACTGCCCTGAGAGCAGCAGAACTAGACTGATTTTTCACCCTTAATGAAAAGTTTGGTTCCTGAAATACAAGCTCCTCACCTTGCAGTGACTGTGAGACCCTGCTGGCCTGGGTTAAGCTCCGTTCAGATCTTTTGAGCTGGGTCTTACCTTCAGAGCTTTATTGTGAGATGGAAAATCCTGGGAATTTTACACCAAGATGAAAGGGTATTGGTTTAAATAGCTACATTTGCCTGAAAGATGCAAAGTCCCTTGGGCTGTTGGGGGAGATTATCCAGTTCCCAGCCTCCCTGGCTCCTGAGCAGCTGTTTTTGGTGGTGATTTTAATAAGGGTGTTTGCAGCCCATAACTACCAGTTTCTCTTTTACTCCTAGTAGGACTCCTATGGCCGCTATTTAAAGTCTCCAATATACAAGGAAATGCTGGCCAAGGCTATTGTGCCACAAGAGACTGTCAAAAAAAGGCAAGTGAAACTGGCTGTAATTGTGGGGTTTGTTTTTCTTGTTGTAGTAAGGGTAGAAAAAGCCCAATTTGCAGCAAAATTACTATGATTTAGATGTTCTCTTAATTAAATAAAATTTTTCACTGAGAAGATGCTTTGCTTTGAGACTGATGGTGCTGTTTATTCATGAGCCCTTTGGAAGTGGCTTGTGCACAGTTGGAAGAGACGTGACAATTCTCAGCTGCCTTCTCTGTTGGGTCTGTTTGGAAGGGCTGTGATTATTGAATTAATCATGGCTCCTTTCCTGGCAGGAGAAAGCACTGTGAGAAAACTTCTGCCCATGGAACATTGACTGCCAGAGCAGAGACAGAGCCAGGGTTCAGGATCCTCCATGGGATCTGCTCAGTTCTGTCTGGATAAAGCCACTTATCCCCAGTGTAGGGAAGGTGACAGGCACATGGGAACAAACAGCATCTTGCTTGTGAGTGACAGCTGGCACAAGGTAGATGGCCTTAGAAATGGCCTTTTTCCTGAGCAAGGTGAAGGCTGAACAGTAAATTGGGGCCATTTGAACTGCAGTTGCTCCTAAAGCTGAGCGTGCAGTGTCGGAGCCAGACTGGGTGGTGTGCTCCTTTCTCTGTTCCTCTTCCACTTGTCAACGTAGCAAGCAAGAAAGAGGAATCATGGACTTTCACACTGTTGTTTCTTTTAAAGCCTATTTCAAGTCAGTGGAAAAAGCCCTGCTGCAGGTTGGTTTTCCCCTGAGCCACACATCACAAGGTCACTGGCAGATGCTGGTTGATCATGGTGATCGCCTTTGTGTCTGTCAGTGCTTGTTCTGGACACTCACTACTCAGCATCTCCTTAAGCTGGAGAGCTGGTGCCTCATCCTGAGCTGGGTTGACACTTGTTTTCACTGCTGCTGGAAGTGGCTTTGCTGTAAGCAGGTAGTGGGTGGTTTTTTTGGGCATCACAGACAAAGAAACACCCATTCAGGTCCCTGTCTTGATCTTATTGAGGGCACTAGAGAAAATTCCACTGATGGACTGTTTGGCTTCAGAAGGAGTGTTAGTTGTGAGCAAACCCTTACAAGAGCAGGAGGAGAGTGGATGGGCACTGGAGTCCCTCAGGAGCAGGACCAGGACTGCTTTTATGCTTTTAGCAGTTCTGTAGGTGACATGTGACAATGAGTCACCCAGCCCTGCTTTAAACCACCTCCTCTGCATTTGGACCATCTCTGTGTCCGAGCTTGCCCTCCTGATAACTTTGCTTACCAGAGGGTGAGTTTTTGGTGCCCTTGTCCTCACTAACACCCTGCTCCTTTCCCTCCCTCTCTGCCCAGCACCGGCTTGTTCGGACGCCGTCACCTCCGCTCCAGCCCCAGCCCCATCATCCTGAGGCAGCAGGAGGAGGAGGCCAAAGCCAGGGAAGCCGCCACGACCGTGGACATCACGCAGGTCATGAGCAAGCTGGATCGCAGGAACCAGCCCCAGAAGGAACCTCCTCCCAAGTAGGCTCTGAGCCCCGCAGGGCACAGCGCAGGGAAAAGACAAGGCGAGGCTGGTGCTGAGCTTCGCCTCCCCTTCCTGAAGGTGTCAGTGCTGCTTTAGGTTTCCCAGGCTGGCTCTGCCATCAGCCGGCTTCCCGCACGTTGCCATGGCTTCTGGAGAGCAGATGTCACTTCCCAGGCATGCCAGGCAGGGAGTGCTGGTGGAGCCGGGCTGCTGCCCCTGCCAGGCTCGGGGGGCAGGACCCCGGTTCCCCTCCCTGCACACCTCGGAGAGGAGATTTCTGGCTGCCCTGAGATTCCCCCAGAAAGCTGGGCAGCTCAGCTACCTCTCCCTGCCTCCTGCTCTTCCAGCAGGTGGGATGGCACCAAAATCAAGTGCTGCTGTCCCAGTCCTTTGAGTCCAAACCAGCCTTTCTTGGAGCAGAGGTGATGTCCCCGTGGGGAGCAGGGAGAGGTGACCCACCTCAGGGTGACCATGCTGGCCTCCATCCCCTGGGAGGATGTACACCCTCCTGAGTGGGGTATCTGGCACCCCCTTAGAGGACCACATCCCTCACTCCAACTACCCTCCACCTCCCAGCCTGTGCAAGGAGGGCACAGGCAGAAAATCCAGGTAGGCTTCTTGTGAGATCATCAGCATGGGCATTTCTGAAGGTTTAGTTGACCCTTTGAATTCCAATGACACTCCCACATCTCCCCAGCACGATGGAGATGATGAGTGGGAAGCTCTGCTCTCCCTGTGCCGTGAGCTGGGTGTGCAGTGGCAGAGCCACCCCCTCTGCCAGAGCCTGCATGAGGCCTTGAGAGGTTTTATCAAATTTTTCCACCTCTTGTCTTGTCTTTTTCCTGCTCTTCTATTTTCTGTTCTTAGAAAACCCAACAGGAGGTAGTTCCAGTTGTCACTGGCTTGTAACCCTGAGGCAAGGGAGAACAGGGTAGAACTGTTAAGAGCTGGTTCAATTAAGTAGTATTTTTTTTATTTGCTCTGTAGTATGAGGCAAACTAAAATACTGTGTTAGTGCTAAAGAGGTCAGGGAGAATCCAGGCCTTGCTGGGAAAGCCCAGCATGTCTCGACCAGGCCAATGATTACCAGAAGTGCAAAGATTCCAGCAAAGCCCAGTAAAGGTAATTGGAGGTGCAGAAAAACTTCCTTGTTTGTTAAAATTTTAGGGAAGTAGAAGGACTGGGTAGAAGCACCAAGGTCTAGGAAGCTGCTTCTCTCTGGTTTGTATTGTTCATCCCTTTTAAATACTGGTAGGATTTTACAGGAAATGGGAATCATAGAATCACAGGATCCCAGAATGTTTGGGTTGGGAGGGACCTTAAACATCATCTTGTTCCAGCTCCCCTGCCATGGGCAGGGACACTTCCACTAACCCAGGTTTCTCCAAGCCCTGTCCAACCTGGCCTTGAACACTTCCAGGGATGGAGCATCCACCACTTTTGGAGAAAGCTGAATGGGAATGGGGACCCTCAGATAATGGGGTGCATGCAGACCAGCCCCTTGGAGCTCTGGTGTCCCAGGGTCCAAGCAGGCCAATTCCCTGTCAGGATGTCACTGTGTCCCCAGCAGCCTGAGCAGTGACTCCTGCCCTCCCTATGTGTGTTATCAGAGGCAGAATCAGGGCTGCACAGTCTGAGCTGGTGTCACTGCAGAACTTGTCTCCTTCACTTGCAGCTGAGCTGGGGAGAGTTTCCTGACCTTCCTTAAACTATCAGTGATAGACCTTCTTAGAGGAATTGAAACTGAGTTGCCTGAGACTTTCACTCTGATGTCAAGGTCTATGCTCAGTCTCTGCTCTTACCCCTGGTGGTGGAAAAGGCACATTTTGCAGTGTTCTACAGGGTAGCAGCATCAGCCTTTTCTTTAATTCTGCTTAATACCCCAAGGCTTTGTTACATCAGGTGCTGAGCACCGTTAGCCTACCTTGACATAAGAGCACTGAAAGATACTCCAAAACCTGGCAGGGCTGGTCCAAAGCTACTTGGCTGTGATGAGCTTTACAGTCTCTCCAGACTTTGTGTAACATGGAGCACTGAGCATGTTGGGATTGCCAGTATGTAGTAACATGTGGAAGATCAAGTCAGGGTATAAATAATAAATAACAAATCTGTGTGTTCCAGTCAGTCCCTCTGATTCTACTTCTATTTTGTCTGCTGCTTTGCTTGTTACATTCTCTGTATACGTTCCTTTCTCTGATTTTTCATCATCTCTGCTTTGCATTGCTGTTCCCCTGCCATGGGTTAGCCTGGCATGCTCAGGAGTCACTGTGCCTGTGGCACACCTGTCTGGCACACACAGGAGCTGGCTCTGCTCTGCCACAGGCTGATGGAGCTGGCACAGCCCAGCCTTCTGCTCCCCGTTCCTTGCTGCTCAGTCCCTGAAGAGGAAGGTTGCCTGGTACAAGCTGAACTCCACTTTGTGCTGGAAATTGTTTGTTCCCATTGGAAATCAGAGCAATATGTTGTTTCATTTCTTGGCCATTGCTTCCATGCATTCATCTGTCTAATAAAAATAAATGTAGAAAATGGAAAAAAACCCAAGTTCATCCTTCTCTGTTGTGTCTCAGTGTGTTCATCCTTCACTGTGTCATCACTGCATGTGTGTGTACATGTTCTGTGTGTGCCTCTGCCCTCAGCTCTTCTCCTTGGACATTTGAGCTGCACTTCATTTCTGTGGGAGTGAGACCTTAGGAAATGGAAGGGGACCCAGCATGCAGCTTGTCCTCTGCTGCTTGTCTTGTATTTGTCCTGTCCAATACTATGCTTGTCCTGAGGGCTGAATGAGCTGAGCTGGAGCCTTCACAGCCCCAGCCAGGGACACTGGGGGCTTCAGCACAAGGTGTGATTTGCTTTACCAGTCCTCAGGGCTTGGGCTTGGTGTCTGTTTCTTGGCCATGGCAGCAGCCAGAGCGGTGGTGCCTTGGGTGTGACGTGGTGGTGCTGTTCATCACCAAGATCACATTCTCGAGATGACAGACTGCCCCATGCCTGGAGCTAATCATTGTGAGGAATGATACAAGCTGGTGTCTCCTCCAGCATCCCAGTGGGTGTGGGGCTGGATCTGTGAGCACCCACTGAGGCTGGTAGCAATGACCCCATTGCTTTCCAAAGGCAAGTTGTGAAACCTCCATCCATGCTCCTGCAGGAGGGCAGGGAAGGGGATGGAGCTGCAGGATGTGGACACTGGCACAAGCTTGGCTGGGGTGGCTGTCAGCTGCCTCCCAGCTGAGCCCTGTTTCCCCTGGCAAAGGAAGAGAGGATTTCTTCTCCTGATGAAGCCTGGGGACACCAGCCACCAGTTTGCCACCTGGGCCTGACAAAGCCTGTCTCCTTTTCCTCCCCACAGCCATCCCACCTCACCTGCCAGGCCCCTCCCCAGGCTGCCCACGCTGGCACCAGCACCCCTCCATTGCCCACCCTGTCTCCCACCCCACCTGGCCCTCCAGCCTTGCCCCACAGCACTGGCTGCCCCTCGCCCATCAGCGTGGCCCTGGACAGAGATGGCACCGCGGGCGCCCCACGGGACCCCCGGAGACTCAGCCCTGGCCCCTTCCCCTCCAGCAGCAGGAGGTGCTTGGGCCGGTTCCTGTGGAGGGGCTGCTGGACCTCACCCACCTTGGCTGTGCTCTCGCCCCGCTGCCCAGCTGTGCCCCACGGGAAGGTGCAGCCTCTGGGTGAGCAGGAGCGGCGGCTGCGCCCGGATGCCAAGGTGGTCAGCAGGTAAGCTCTGCACGGGCACCTGGATATCCTCACCTCCAGGACCACTGTGGTTTATAATTACCCTGAGGTCCCCAAGAACCTGCCCAACAGCCACCTTTTCTACCCTTGCTTCTAAAGCCTGCCAGTGCCATCTGTGCCACCTGCCCCAAATCCCAGGCAGGCTCTGAAAGTGTCTCTTCCCCGTGTCTCCACATCTGCTGTTGCCATTGGATGTGTTTTCTGGTGGGAACAGGGCAGGAACCCACTCCAGTGGTGCCTCTGCCATGCTCACACCTCCTTTTTTTGGGTACAAACCCCCAAGTTTTACTTTTAATCCCTGAATTTGGAAAACTGTTTGTATTTTTGTTTGTCCTCAAGCACTGGCTCAGGTTTGGTTTTAGTGATTTCAAGTCAGAGGAGACTCAAAGTGCCAAAGTGGCAAAGGAGGAGAAATCTTGAGGGAGAGTCCTGAAGCATTTGTTGCTCCAGGGCAGGATGTGTTAAGAGGGAGGATTGTTGCCTGGAGAGGCTGTCCCTGTTGGAAGCAAACCCTGGCCATGTCCCTCACTAGGAGCAGCATGTCCCCACTCTCATTCAACCCACCTCTGCTGCTGACCGAGTGGATGAGTCCACATTATAAATTCCAAAGCACATACCTGGGGGCTCCTGCTCCACCTGGCTCTGGAGCTGTGTCACACGGCTTTCCAGCTTCAAAGGGGTGGGAGTCACATTCCCCTCATTTTCTTTCCCTCTCTTAGGGCTCATGCCTGGGCATTTGGCTTTGGGCTTTGGGGTTTGAACAGTGGAGGTCTCAAAGCCGAGCTCGGCGCTGCACATTCGCTGCCTCAGAGCACATCAAGAAGTGCCGTGTGTGTGTGTGATGAGTTTCTGTTTCACCACACAGCTTCTTCCAAGTCAGGATGGATGCGCCCTCAGAGAGCCGAGTGTGCCCCGCAGGCTCCGAGGAGGGAGAGCACAGACACCCCCGAGCTCGCAAGGACTCTGCAAAGGAGCTGATCTGCCCCTGGGAGACCCCCATGGAGGAGGGCAGAGCAGGGTAACAACCAGCCCCAACAGGGATGCTCTTCCCAGGCTTGCGGCCACAATGTTTGTCGTGGGTGGCTCAGCACATGGACCATGTTGGAGAACTACTTCAGAGCCATCCTTGTGCATCGGGGACACTCAGCCCGCCACAGCTCCGGGTAACAGACCCTGCAGTGTCCATCTGTTTGTAATCCAAGAACTTGAGGCATTTCTGGACTGGTTTTCTTTCCTATTTTTGGTGTATTCAGACCTGTTCGTAGCAGACGAATGAGCCTCGTTTCTTGCCTCAGAGCAGATGGAGGATGTATGTGTGTGTATGTCCTGGAAAAGCTCTTGCCAGAGTTTCTTGCTTGGCCATGAGGTGTCAGCACACAGAATGGAGCAGGGCTGGCAGGGGGTTTCACAGCAGGACTCAGGCTTCAGTGCTACAGCTGGGGCATGTTTGTGCCCCCAGCCTGGCCCCACCTCTTATTAATAACAATCTTTTAATTTTAAAGCAAGTTGATTAAGACATAGATGAAAATAAAGGGCCCCCTCATGAGCAGCTGTGTGGCATAGCATCATTCCTTCATCCAAACCAGAACTGATCCCAGAGGGCAAGCAGTGCAGGAGGAGAGCAAAGGCTCCAGAGCCCCCCTCCATTAGTTCCAGCTTCCCAGTGCATGGGTTTGAAATCATAGCTTGAACTGCAGCCCAGAAACACCTGGGAAGATCCAAACCAGATTCTGGGACTCTCTAAACTCAGACTGATGTATTGCCACAGCCTTTACCTGTGCTGATACCAACGTTAGACTGTTGCCTTCCTTGTGTCATGTCGGTGTCTGAAGGTGGTGTTTCATTTCTGTGAAGGAGTTTCCTTGGTGTGTGTTCTGTGGGTCACTGTTCTGTAACTTGGCCATGACCTGTGACTTCTGATGTTGCTGTTTTGTACTTTCTGACTATAAATGGAGCTTTTCTTGTGGTTCCTCACTCCTGCTGTGGGATTTAAACCTCTCCTCACACACGCTCAGTGCTCCCCATTTCCCGCAGGCCTGGGGTGACATTTCTCATCACAAGGCAGTTTGGGAAAGCCAAGAGGCTGTTTCTCCTTCCAAAGACTCTTCCCCAGGGCAGCTGCGGGTCGGGCAGGAGGCAGATGCCCCACACTGCCTGTGATATTTCTGTTGTAGAAATGCACAATGACTCTCACTGTCTTTGCTCTGTCAGAGGGACTTGGTCCTGCTCTGCAGTCACTGGCGGTGGCACCTATAAAGGATGAGCCAAATGTCATGTCTTTGTGATTTATTTTTGTTAATGTTGTTCCTCAGTCACTCTCAATGGAACACTGACATCATATAATCCAGGAGACATAACAGGAAGACATTGTGATGTGTAAGAGTTACTAATACGATATTCAGTGTTATGTACATATGATAAGATCAGTTCTACTCTTAGTATTTCTCTCATTGTTTTCGGGCTCCTGTTGGTCACCTCCTTGCCTTCTACTCCTCATGTTCATCTTCTATGCCAGAGGAGGGACTTCAGGAGCCAAAACTGCTGCTGTCAGGGCTGGAACACCCTGATGCAGTGACAGGCAGGCCCACCCCTATCCCAGAGGCCAGCACTGGCAGTGCCCACCATTAAACCCCCAATATCTTTCAACTTGAGAACTCCTGTATTTTTTCCCCTGCAGGGGAGAGTCCCTTGTGTTGTGCATCTCAAGCCATGCCTTGCTCTCCTCCCTTCTTCCGCAGACCCCCCAGGTACGTGCTGAGTGCAGGTTGGACATGGCAGCTCCCGAGGCGCCTCCTGCCGCCTCACTGTGCTGGTACGGTGACATCTGAGGCTGTGCCCCGCTGGAGGCCTGGCATGCCAGAGTCGGGAGCGCTTTCAGCTCCACACTTCACTCCCCTGGCTGTGCAGGAGCCCACTTAATGCTGCCTGCAGTCACCTGGAGGAATCAGCTCACTGCAGCAACTCAGACATCCAAGGTATTCCGATAATGTGAGGGATGTGTGAGGTTAATGACTGGAAAAAGTGATGGCTCCCTGTGGGCAGTTTCTCAGCAAACTCCCTGCTGCTTGGCTGGCAGAAGAAAGGAGACTCCGGCGGCGGCGGCAGCGCTGAGGAAGCGCCGTCTCTGTGCACAGCAGCTGCACAGCCCCACGGAGCAGCCGTGGCCCCGCTCCAGCTCCTCGGGACTGTGCTGGACCAGCTCCCACGCTCCTGGGCCGAGCTGATGTGCTGCAGGACGGGCTGTGGTGGCCGAACACGGATATTCATAGAGCGAACTTGGAAGAAAGACACTTAACCTGGCAGATCTCCAAGTGCTCCACTCGCAGGTGTGGAGGTCCCACACCCCACGGTGGGGTGGGCTCCTCCTGCATCCTCCACTCAGGCTGACCCACGGCTGCTGAGATCTGTTGCATGGGCCAGCCTGGAAAACAAGAGCAGCTCCTGGGGTTCCCTCACACCTCTTTCCAGGCTGCCTCAGCCACCAACCTCAAGGGGACACTGTTGGGATAGGATGGGAGCGAATCCCATGCTGCAGATCCTCAGCCTCTCAGTGGAACCAGGGGTGGGATGTGGCTGCCAGTTTTGGGGGAGCCCCTTTCTGGCCATGCCACAGGACTGGGGTACAGAGGAGAAGTGCACGGCCAGCTTGGAGAACGTGGTTAAAATATCCACATTAAAGATCTACTTTCCAGACAGCCACCATCTCATATCTGCCCTGAGGCCTGACATTTCACTGCCCACTCTCCTGCTGGGCCATACGGAACGCACCGAGGGGCTGCTGTTCCTCTGAGGTCTCGGACTGTGCATTGCTCAGGTCTCACGAATTTAAAAATGGAACAAAGAATGCTCAGCATCCAGCAGGATCAGGCCTCGGGAGCAGGAAGTACCAGCTGGCTCAGGAGAGGGCTTGTTCCCATGGGATTCCCAGTGCGGTTTTGGCAGGCGGCGTGGTTGGGATAACTCCGCGAGCAGGCTCTTCCTGCCTGGAATACCAGGCCTGGCAGAACAGCTGACTCAGAGCGTGACAGCCTTTCACAGCATCCCCTTCGGAAAGGAGCTGTCAGGAGAGTTCCTGACTGCGCTGCCTCTGCGTTCACTGAGGGTGGCTTGAAAGCCGAGCTGCAAACCGAGCCCACGTCACGTCACGGTGCTCTTGGAAACGCCGCTCCGTGGGTGGAATTCACCTCTGAATTACAGCCTGCCCGGCTCCGGAACAGGGAACAGCCCAACCAGAGAGGCTCATCCCACACACCCCCCAACACCTGAACATCTGAGTCAGGAAAAACACAGTAAGAAAGAATTATACTGACTTGGCCTCTTCTTGGGGTTCAGGAGCCTCAGGGACAAACCCAGGCTAGGACTGATGTTCCCGTTGCCACGAGGGATGTGTTTTATGCATTTGGCAACATGCCTGACCCAGAAGCAGAGGTGAACACCTCTGCTTTAGGTAGTGGCTCCCAGATCTGTTCTGCACCACACTAAAGAGAAAAAGATAAGCTCTTGCAAGTCAGTTTACTTTTTAAAATTCATGTTGCCATAGCAGCTCAGCACTCTGTCTCAAGTCCTGCTTCTTGCAAAACTTTGATCACCATGAATCATGTTGTTCTCCAACACGTTCTACATATAAATATATTGAAGTTCCCACAGTTCATGCCTCAACACCTCTCCGAAGACCTGGTTACTTTCTCTCTCAAAAAGAATTTCTCTGGCCAGAGATCAGTATTTCAAATCTTGGTTTAAAGCCATCTCCTCAGCACCTCCATAGTCCCACTGCTTGTGTTGCCAGCTGAGGTTCTGGTTCCAGTGGTTTCTAACACACTCTGGTACACCACAGAACTAAACCCAGCCACCAACTTCTGTCCCCAAAATTGCAGGAATACCCTCCTCCCTTGGCTCTGCTCCAGTCTCTTCCCTGAAGTATTCGAAGAGCAAAAATTGCCCTGAAATAGCTACCCATTTGTTGTTACCCAGCAGAAGCTCTGAGCTGTATTATCCTCACTCACCTCTGGTCCCACCACACTGGGTTCCTGCTGACCCCTCTGCTTTGTTTTTCATCGCTTTTAAATACTGGCAGGATTTTCCTGGAAATGGGACATCATAAGATCCCAGAATAGTTTGGGTTGGAAGGGACCTTAAATATTATTTGTTCCACTCCTTGCCATGGGCAGAGACACCTTCCACTAGCCCAGCTTGCTCCAAGGCCCTTCCAACCTGGCTTTGGACACTTCCAGGGATGGGGCAGCCACAGCTTCTCTGGGTAACCTGTGCCAGGGTCTTCCATCCTCACAGGGAAGAATTCTTTCCTAATATCCAATCTAAACCTACTCTCTGTCAGTTTGAAGCCATTCCTCCCATCCTGTTGCTACAAGCTCTTTCTTCATCTTTCTGGTCAGGTGTCCCATTTTTCCAGCTGTATTCATTCTAACAATACTAGAATACACTGAGAAGAGGAAAAAACCCAGAACTTTGTCTATATATAAACAAATTTGGAATAACAGTCTACGCAGTCATTTGGTTAAACAGCACATTACTCCAAATTTCCATTTTGCTGTTGTTGTTCATGTGAGTCCATCTCCTCACCCAGAGAAGACCCTCCCAGACCAAGACTGGGAAAGGTCAGTGGCATTTTTATTAATGCTCACAGCCAGACTTCTTCCAGTCAGCCTTTCTCCCTCTCCAATAACTGAAGGGAAAAAAAATAAAAAAGGAAGAAGAGGAAGAAAAAATTGGGGTAAAAGTTGAAGAACACTTTAATTTATAAGAAAAAGTACTAAATAATTGATGTAGTCATGGTGCCAAAGGTAATTTCTGCTGCTCCCTCTATCTCACAAAGACATTTAGCATTGATTGAGATCAAAGTATCAAAAGCCCCTGCTGCTGAGCTGAAAGGCAAAACTTTCGGCTGCCTTTCTCCGCTCTAATAATATCGTCTTTATGTAGTTAATAAACTGCACACTTCAGTCAAACTATATCATTACAGAAGACTTAGGGAGCTAATAATTTAAAAGCAAAGAATTGCCTCTGTTCTTCGCTTTGAACTAAACAACATTCTGTTGAATGAGGGGGACATCAAAGCTTTGTTACTATTACCAGTGTGGCTGGAGCATAGGGCCGCACAGAGTGTGTACTTCAGTCATCAAGAGAAAAAAAAAAAGATTAAAGATATTGGCTTATCAACCCACAGGCAGAACCAGGTGTTTTCTTTTCTGCTGTGCAAGCATCAGGTGGTTTGCTTATCAATGAGTTTTCTTGTTAAATAGATGTACATGACTTAGGCTGATCCCTCCGAACCCGTGGCCTTTTTCTTTTCTGAGCCATCTTTGAAAAAGTTGGGCTGACGGGCTGTTTGTTTGCAGGAGGATGGATAATTGGGCCTTTTGTCCAGGGCCAGTTCCCAGTTTTGCTCTGCTGATGCTCTCCCATTGTGCTGTGCTCCACTGAATCAGGAATCCTCCCTGTTCCCACCTTCCTCCCTGATCCCACCCTCTTCCCACACACGTGCCATGGGGCAGCCCCCCTACACGTGGGGCAGCCTCATCCTCTGTGGATCCACCAGCAGGAGGGATGGATTTGATAGCAGGAATAATTTTGTTATAAAACATTGGAATAATCTGCACAAGGAAGTGATGGACTCTCCATCCCTCAAAGTGTTCAAAGTGGATGTGGCACTTAGAGGTGAATGTGGTGGTGGTGCTGGGTTGATGGTTGGATTTGATGATCTTAAAGGGCTTTTTCAAACTTCATAACTTCATGATTCATCCCCACCTGCCAGCTCATCCCCATCAGTTCAGCTCCTCCTTGGCAAGGCTGGCTCTGCTCTCCTGGGTCAGAGAACTGTGACCCTGCAACTCAGAAGACCCTTTGGCATGGCTGGGAGTGAGGAAGGTTCAGTTCTGCTCCACTGCTCTCTCTGTGGAAAGCAAAGGGAGGATCTGTGTCCTTCTGCTGCCTCCTCTGAGAACAGTTTCTTCCCTAGACAATTTTTTGGGAAGATCTGGCACTGCCAGAAGTGAGTGTCCATGGAGGGTTTGAGCACGAAGATCCTAAACTCCTTGAGGGATGTGTGAATCACTTCTGTTCATCCCAGCAGTGCTTCCTTGTCACATGTTTTTATTCCAGGTATGGAACTGGAGGACAGAATGGCTTTCCTTATAAACCCCACTGAAACACAGAGTTTGTTCTGGGCTTTTGGCAGGGATAGCAAATCCAGCCCAAGAAGCCACCAGGAGCTCACCTCCCATCCATCCCTTTCCTGCCATCACCCCAGCTGTCCACGTTGGGTGTCTGGGTCTGACTCCAGGCTGGACTCTCTGCCCTCTTTGACTGGAGACACTTGAATGTGGGGCTGTGATGTGAGCCCTGAGGTGTCACCAGCAGAAACCAGGTCATCCCTGAGGTCAGCACTGGAGGAGCCTCTAAACCCCCTGCTCTGATCTCCGGGGCTGGATGGAGCTCTGGATGCTCCAGGCAGATCTGGGAGCGGGTAATTTGCTCTGAGCTCTATTATGGGATACTTGCACTTCTTAAATGCTGCTTTTCATTTGCATCAAAAACTCTCCTTGGTTCTTGACAGACTGGGTCTCATCCCCTATTAAAGACCAGAATTTAAAAAAGCAGAAAATAATGGCTTATTTCAAAGTAACAATTCGAGAGCTTTTTGAAACACTGTCCTTATTCAAACCCACTTAAATTTATACATATCTCTAAGTCATTATTATCCTCAGAGGATGAACCAATTTGGATCTTGATTTCTACAAGTGTTCTTGATTTCTGTGTCAGAAAGTTGAGCTGCAACGTGAGCAGATTGGACATTAACCATAGGTAAGAAATGGTTTCCTGGCAATTATGGCTGAAGTTATTCTTTAAAGTACTTTGAAAATCCTGTTATCACAGGGAGCAAATTCATAGCAATGAGGCTTTGGGAAAGGGATGATCTTCTGATTTTATCCTGCTGAGGTGCAGGCCTGAGCAGGTGTTCACCTGTGTGGTTTTGAGGGCTTCCTTCTTTTCTCAGGGGAAGTGGCTTTGCCATGCCATGGGATTGGTGTTTCAGACCCACTGAAGTGCTCTTTTTGCCTTTACCTCTGACAAGATTAGAGTGTTCATTTCTGAAATGGAAGACGTTCTCCCAGCAGGTACACACAAGGTTGACACACATTTTATGACCAGAATAATGTAAACTGCATAAATATAGTGTAATAATTGTCCACTGCTCCTTCTGCAGGTTAATGGGTGACTTCTATTTGAGGACAGTAATAATCAAATGAGGAGGTGGGAAAGGGTCTTCTACCTGCTGTGGCTCAGACATCACAATGTTCACATGCAGACAAAGAGCCAAAGCTGTCAGAATTGTTCACTGAAATGTTCTCAACTGCCAGGAAGCCTTTGAGATGGTCTGAGCTCATCACACTGATGCCAACCTGGAGTGTGTCACAGCTACATCAATCTGGCTGTCTCTCAGAGGCAACCATCAAGCCAAAGGAGATGCTGATGTCTTCTGCTTGGCTGGTTTGGGCTTTCACTTATCACAGAATCACAGAATCACAGAATCATCAAGACTGGAAGACAACTTCCAGACCATCAAGTCCAACCATCAGCGCAGCACCACCTTAATCACCCCTGAACTATGTCCCCAAGTGCCACGTCCAGACACCTCTTGAACACTTCCAGAGACATGTGACTCCAGCACATCCCTGGGCAACCTATTCCAAAGCCTGACGGGATGAATTGGACACAATACTCCAAATTTGCACCCAGAAATCAGAATTTAATACAATCTCTAGGACAAAGTACTTAGTGCAAATCCTCAAGTCTGTCTGTCTCTCTGCAGGAAAACTCCTTTGTGGAATAGCTGTGTCTGCAGAATCTGCTCACCACAGTGGAGAGAGGTTTGTGGCTGGACAGAGCTGCAGTGCTGAAGGCTCTGGAGCCAACCTTTGCAAGGTCTGGTACAACAAAGATAATAAAGCAGCTCTGATGGAGTGCAAGGCAGAGTGGAGCTGTCTTTAGCCTTTACCAAAACCACTGTCAGTGCCTTTGCCTTTGCACAGCACAGCTCTTGCAAAGCTAATTGGGTTAGTGCCTTGCAGGGGGTTTGCAGTGTCTGCAGGAGATGGGCTGCTGCAAACACCTTCCCCTTCAAGGCACACAGCGTTGCCTTTTTCACACCACAGTTCTCTCCCTGGCTTCTGTTCTCGGAAAGCAAAAGTCCCAGGCTGTTCTTCAGTATCAGCCATTACAGTGTTTCAGCTCTTTCCTCCCAGCCATTTTCAAATGTTCAACTTAAAAGGAAAATGTTTCATTTTAGGCCAAATTCCACCCCCCCCCCCCCCTCCCTTTTCCCTCTCTTCTCCTTCGTCCCCCCCCCTCTCCTTTTCTCTGGAAGAAGAACAAAGTCATTCAAATCAGGAAGCTGAGGAACTCCATGTATACTTTCCACTGGGACCTCGATCCCTACTGGTTTGACATGATTGAAGTGTAATTTAATCCTTCATCATTTGTCATAATGTCATTTATATATAAAAACAACACTGCATCCAAACTTCAGATCAGCAGCGAGGAGCTCTCCAGGAGGGGTGGAAATGGGGCTGAGGAGCAGGCTCTGCTGATGGAGAGGAGGACGAGGAGCTGGCAGGCAGCATCCCTCTCTCTGGGCAGGCACTAGGATGGAGCGTGTCGTAGTTAAGTCAGGTTGTGTTGTGTTAGTGAAAAGCGTCTGGATTCATAGCAAAATGGAGAGCACATCTGTGTGAAAGAGTTCAGGTTGTGTAGCTGAATCACCCAGGCAGAGGGGAACAGCCTGGGCCAGAGCCTGGAGCATGTTTGCAGGTGCACTGGTAAGTGTAGTGACGGTGGTGCCACTGCCCCTTGTAACCAGCTGGAGCGAGGTAGGGCTGGAGTCTGCACACCTCAAACCTCACCTCTGTTCATGGTAGAAGGGGAAAAAAGGGAAGGGCCCCTCATGGTGGGAAATTTCTTCCCAGCTCTGCTCTGCCATCATGTGCAGGCTTCCTCAATCCCCTCCTTTTCAAGGTGACCTCTGCACTGTTGGTGCTCACCTTCAGGGGTTGGGTCTGCAGCATCTTTTTTGACACCGAGTCGTGGAGCCTGTAGGTGAGGGAGCAGGAGGTCACTCACCTCAGGGCAGTAGCAAGCTGAATCTTCACCTTTTGCCTCAAGGGTTTTGTGTTCAGGAACACAGAGCTGAAACTCTGAACACTTTCATCTGAGTAAGGGAAGGTGGGAGGGGACAGGCAGGCAGGGAGGTCAGCAGCCCTGCTGTTTGCATGACACTCTTATGCACATGTCGTGTCCTTTGGGGATGGTCCTGTCAGGGCCAGCAGCTGGGCTTGATGATCCTTGTGGGTCCCTTCCAATTTGGCATATTCTGTGATTCTGTGGCTCCTGGAGGCTTGAAAGGGCTGGTGGTTCTGGGTGGTTATGGACTCGCTGCACACACATGGTAAGAAGGCACATGGACCAAATCCTGCCTGGGCTGTCCTGTGGAACCTCTTCCCTACTCCAGCCCTCTGTGAAACGGGCAGTGAGGCTGGTGGAGAGGCTTTCCCCAGCACTGCTGCTGTTCTTCCCTGCAGCTCTCGCAGAATAAAAGCAGCTTCTGCAGCTTTGGTGCAAACGGTTCAGACCAAACACCAGCCCGGGGAAGTTGGGGCTTTTTGTTTTCACACAGGGTGTGCTCTAAGCTCCTCTGAGCTCCTCATCCTCATCCTCTCTCAAACTGCTCCTTGCCTCAGCATTTTTGGCACAGTCTGGCCTCACAGCCAGGCATGTCCTGGAATGCACTGTGGCACATCCCATGGAGGATTTTTTTTGAGAGAGATGTTGAACATCTTTACTTTCCCCTCCTTATCTGTTCAGTGAACACCCTAAAAGGAAGTATGAGCAAGGGGAACAGATAAGCCTTATCCCTCAGAGAGGAAGCATTTCTGCAGTCTGGGTATATAAGCCAGACACTGCCTGCCTTTCCTCAGCCTGGGCAGTTTGGATATCCCAGCAGCTGGAGCCTGGCTGTCCACTGGGGCTGGGGACTAAAGCCAGAGGTTGGAGGCTGGTGGGAAGGGACAGCACCCAGCACTGCACACAGCTCCCCTCTCCTTCCTCCCTCCCTGAGGGACCAGGCTGCCAGGTCACCTGAGACCTGCTTTGGTCTCACCTGCTCTAAAACACCCACCAGAAACACCAGTGGAGAGAGCTGGATGAGGGTGAGACCCCACTCACCACCCCTGGCTCCCCACTGGGGTCAGGGCTCTGCCCCATCCCTTCCCTCTCACAGCAGAGCAATGTCTATTCACAGCACTTGTCACAAAATTAAAGCAGAACCCTCTTTCAAATGCCACATCTGTACTTGGCTGCCAGAAAAGTGATTCTTCCTCTAAAAAAAGTTGCATTTAAAATTCCAAATATGCACTTTTGCTCAGACAAAAGAATGTGTGTTCCCACTTTCAAGTCAGGTTCTCTGTGACCTCTCGGTTTTAATAATTTCAGCAAAGTGTCATTTGACAATTCAAATGCAGGCCATAAGCACAGGAAAGTAAATGTCCTTTAAGATAAGCACATATTATAGTGAGAGTTGATGATGAGAAGATTTCACCTATGGCTAGAAACATCAGAGTAATACAAATGACACTTCTGCTTATTAAAACCCGCTTTGGTGAAATATTGGCATTTCCAGATTTCAGCCTTGCCACCACTAAAGCATTTCCACTGTTTAATTCACAAGAAGGTGTGATGGCCTTGCATGTGAAGGTTTCACTGTGTGGCTTTTGCTTTCCAATTAAAAATAAACCAGTGCTGAAATCCTGCTGGCTGCTCATACCAGGGGTGAAGGACCACAGTGGGATGGCCCAAATTTGTGCTGCCACCCCTGACCCTCCCCATGGTGCTGCAGCAGGACTGGGGGTACCACTGCAGGCTCAGGGATGCCCAGGGTGTATGGGGCTGACCCCCCAGCACTCAGCCCTCTGGACATGCTCATTCAGCTTTGGGTTCCCCCCTCATGCTCTGGTTTGATCGGATCCTCTGGATTTTTTCGTGCTCCCCCAAACCCTCACACAGAGAGGGCTGTTATCTCCCAGACACCCAACCCAAGCCACCACTCAGCGAGCAGATCAGCGTGTCACCATAATTAATAGGCCTCCCTGTGGGCCCTGGTAATCCATCCCAGGGCTGCACAGCACCGGCTCTGTTTGCCTTAGGTACATGGGAGCCTTAGAACTGCCCCAAACAGAGGCTTTTTCATGAAACTGCTTCATTCAACACCTTATAAGGGCTGCGGGCGCAGGGAGGGGGCAAGTTTACACAGATGCTTGTGTCTCAGGACTTGCTAGCAGGTGTCTCCTAACTTTACACAGACCACCCTCACACTAAAGAGACTCTTTTGCTTTGAGCCTGTTTGAGTTACGTGGCTTTGGTCTCCAAGTTCCTGTTCCGCGGGCGATTTATGACTCTCCTTATTGATAACGCTCCCGTAAGCAGAGGCATGGACTGTTCCTGGGGGTTCACTTCTCCTCAAATAGCTGGAGTTCCCTGACCATGCAATTCCTCAGGCTTTCTGGGGGAAGGAAAACAACAACAACACCCCTTAGGGGCTGTGGGGGTTTTCATTTGTTTGTTTGTTTATTCAGAAGGGATTGGGGGGTGGGAGGAAAGAGCTAATGATAGGTTTGAGCAGTTGCCTCTGAGTGGGGCCATTTTCTGTCACTGAGGTCATATGACAGCTGAGATTACACAATTAGAAATGTTTTAAGGCATTCCTTCAGCCTTGAGAGGGGAGGAGGGACATTCTTTAGGGTTTGCTGTCTGTAGTTCAGGAGACAGACACCTGAAGAGCTCTCATGCATAGGGGCAATTATGGAGAGAGCTGCTTCCTTCTCAAGGGCTGGTGATGAGCTTGAGCTGCTGCTCCTCAGAGAGAATTTGATGTTCCTCAGGCTTTGGGAAGTCTGGGTTGGGACAGGTTGTTGTAAATATGGGTCCTTTTTTGCAGTTCTCTGAAACTTCTTCAGTTCTTATTAGCAGTCAACAGGGAGGAAACATTATTGGGGTGAAGGGTTTGGGTTGGAAAGGACCTTAAATGTCATCTGATTCCCACCCCCTGCCATCGGCAGGGACACCTTCCACTAGCCCAGGTTGCTCCAAGCCCTGTCCAGCCTGGCCCGGAACACTTCCAGGGATGGGACAGCCACAGCTTTTCTGGGCAACCTGTGCCAGGGCCTGTCCACCCTCACAGGGGAGAATTCCTTCCCAATATCCAATCTCTAGATATTCCAGCCCCAACGCTACAGCTGTGCCTCACCACCTGGTTCAGGAGCAATGATGGATGGAATTTCTAGTTCAAGTCCTATGTTCAAGTGCAATGAGGAATAGCCCCAAGATTTGTCTCCTCCTCCTCCCTTATCAGCTCCTACTGGAAAGGAAAGGAGGGCAGTCTCCTTCTGATCATGGGGAGGGTATTGGCTGAGTTTATTCTTGGCAGCTTGATAAGTTCATGCTTCAGCCCTCAGGTTGGTTGGTATTTTGCTCCTGACAGAGCTGTAGAGGCAGCAGTTGAAACCAGGGGAAGTGTGTCAGGCACTGGATGGTCCCTCAGAAGGCAGCTGGTGCCACTGGGGAATGGTCCATGTCCCCAGCACCTGCCTCTCACACATCAGCTTTGCTAAAACTGCAAGGGGTGAGCTTGGAGAGGCATGATAAAAAATAAATGACTCTGTTGTGCTTTTGGAACAAAATAATGCTTTAATAGCAGAATCCTTTTCAAAGTTAGCAGTTAAGAGTAAGCAGCACTTTAGGCAATCCAGGCACCTGCTGCAGGGACTTTCCCTTGTAATTAGTTAATGAACTTGATGTACTTTTCCCATTTAATTAAGATGCCATCTATTTAGCCTTGTTAGGAAAGGTAAACTTTTGAGATATATTAGAGAGCCCTGGCTGTGGTCTGGCAGTGCCCTCCTGGGGGGGTGAGGGAGGTGTCTGGCAGTCTCTGTGTGTGCAGAGCTGAAGCAGAAGGTGCAGGGTGGGACCAAATGCATGTTCATCTTCGTTCTGGGCATTCTCCTTGCTGTGATTCCCAGGAAAAAGGTGCACAGGAGGGCCCAGGTGCAGGGCTGAGGGGTAGGATAGTCCCTTCCAAACTGCCTGTGTGCAATGGGTGACTTGTGAGCACTTTCTGCATGAGCAGAGGGAGTTGTGCTCCTGTGAGGAAATACCCAGATCCAAAGAGAAGGAACAGATCTCACCAGGCAGTGGTTTCACCAAACTCGAAAGAAAAAGCTACTCTGAAAGACCTCTGAGAGCTGGGAAGCTGCAAAGCCACTGGCTGGTCAGGGCTGTGGGCTGGGAGTTTTCTCTGGCAGCAAATAAAAGCAGCATCAGCTCCAGTAGCTGGAAGCTGCCTGTGCTGGAGTGCCAAAATCCAGGAGAGAGCACTGTGAGCATGAATCCAAGAGGAGAAGGGCTGGAGCACTTGGCACAGGGACCTGCTGGCTCTTGTGCTGGCCACCATCACCAGTGCTGCAGGAGGGAGAGGCACTGGGAGAACTGGAATCACTGGAGAAAAGAGTCATGGACCTGCACAACCTCCCATCACTAGTACAGCTCCACTCAAGTCTGCTCTAAACCTTCTTAAACCACAGGGGTCTCTGCCCTGGTGCTGAGAGAGCAGTTCCTGCTCTTCCCCAGAGCATCTGGAGCACCAGGTCCACCTTGGGATGAAGGTCACTTGGTAGAAGAGAGTGACTTGTTGCCTTTTCACAGCCAGACACTGGACTGGTGGCCATAGTGGGGTTTCTGTCAGCCTCTTCTCTCAGCTGACCCCATTTTCAAGTGTTCCCCCTCCCAGCTGGGCTCCAAAGCCTGGAGATATTTCCTGCTGCCCTGCCATCGTGCTGATGGGATTTAAATATGAAAAGCATTGCTCTCTGTGCGAGCTGAGCCTTCGGTTAAAAGTGCAGGATGTTAAGAGGTGCAGGATTTTTTTAGTCTCTTGTAAGGTCTTTTTCAGTGTTCCTTCTGAGATGGTGTTGAAAGTCTCTGTAACATAATGATCTCACATGCTGTATATCCAATATCTCCCCTCCTTTATGCAGAGTTCTCTTAGCTAATTTCACAGGACACTCCATTAAATCACCATCCTTGGCTGTGAACTCTGGAGGGTTTGCTGCCACATGGTGCATGTGGCTGCTGCTTGTGTATCTGCCTTGAATTAAAGTGGACAGCCTGCATCTCCTGCAGCCTTTCTGCAAAGACCAGTGGGCTTAGTCCTTGGCCTCCAGGATCTCATGAGCTCTCTGTCTCTTCCCCTGTGGTCCAACCTTTTCTTGGCAGCTTTTGAGCTAGAGTTTCATAGAATCATGCAATGATTTGGGTTGGAAGGGCTCTTCAAGATCATCTCATTCCACTTTCCTGCCATGGGCAAGGACACCACTGGGTTGCTCAGGACCTCATCCAACCTCACCTTGAACATTTCCAGGGGTGGGATGTGTTTGGGAAACTTTCTGTGATACAAAGTTTGACCTTCCTGAGTTTGTGAAATGTCAGCTCCAAGAACCTCAGAGCCAGGAGGTGTCCCTTGGCCAGCTCTGGACCCTCTGCCTGAGCCACAGCCCCCTTGGGTCCCCATGGCTGGCATTGCTCTTGGGTAACTGCAATTAGGAATTATCCCACACCTTCACTATTGCTCATCCCTGCCCAGGTTTGGAGGACTAAGGTTGCAGAAAGCTCCATTTTATCCCCAGAACCTTCAGAATAAAGGTAGAAAGAAAGAAAAATGGAGCAATTGTGGGTTCAGGAGTGCCAGCAGCAATTTTACAACTAATAATTTTCTTCTCCAGTCCTTTACTCAGATTATCCTCAGTCAATCAGCCCAAGCCTTCACCCACAACCCAGTTCTGTCAGTAGGATTCTTCCCATTGTCCCAGTGGGCCATAAATCCAGTTCCCTGAAGGTGGCTCTCAGCTGCTCCTGCATCAGCACCAGGAGCCTGTTCCCTCTGGGATGGCATTTCTTGGTGCCCTGGGGACAAGGCAGGAACAGAGAGGAGCATTGGGCCAGCTGCAGACTTTGACATGCACACACACACACGGCTTCCTCCTGCTCAGGCAGAAAAATAAAAGAAGATAAAGCAGGGATGAGGAGACAAAGAAAGAAAAGCAAGGCAGGAAAACCACACCAGGAGAAGGTTGTGGCTACAAAACACACTTTGGCACAAGCTGCAAATCGCAGACACAACACAGAGGGGAGAGCAGGAAGGCAAGTCCTCCTCTTCCTCCCCAAACCACGCACCCCTCATGTCCCTGCTGCCACCCTGGACCTCCAGGTGGGCAGCCAGGAGGGGTCTGCCAGGCATTCAGGGGGGCTTTGAAGTGGGCACAAAAGAGCAAGTCATTTGAGACGCTTCCTGCCTGGTGGCCTCTCTCAGTCTGTGAATCATCCCAACACTCCTTAATCCGCTCAGGGATCTTTGAAGCCTTTTCTGTCTCACAAACAAATGATCAACTGCAACTTATTTTTAATCCATTAAAAGGTTCCAGATATTCTTCTCCTGTTAAAAAAACAAAACAAAACCAAACCAAAATGCCCAGCCTTGGAACCTCAGGGAGGAGCAAATTTTGTGAGTGTTGACGTGGCCTCCGCTGAGCACAGCCAAATAGTAGCATCAATTTGTGAGTTACTTGCTAGGAAGGAATGTCAAAGGTTCAGCTTTTGCTGTGAGTTAATCCTGGCTATTAAAATACCAGGATCTCAAGGAAAGGAGATGTGAGATGGTGACAAAATGGCTTGGATACAGCATTGTGTATGGCACACTTGATGCAAGGGGACCACGGAATCAGGGATGGTTTTGGGAAAGAAATCCTGGGCCAGGAGTACAGGGACTTCTCCTGTTGTGTCCCATTTGCAGCTGGATGTACCTGGAAGGACTTTGCTCTGCTGCAAGACATTTATATAACTGCCCTCCCATTAAGTTTTATGTGAATCAATTGCTGCTTTCCATTCCTTCTTCCATGTTTTGCTCTGAACAAAAACCTAAAATTACAAAATCCAGCTGAAACTTAATTAAAAACACCAAGTTCCATCTGGCCTCACATAAATTATGGTCGAAGTGGCCATTTTAAAAAACATTTTTGTTGTTATTTTTTAAATGGTGAACTATAAATCAGCTGAAATTGAGTTCAAATCAGCTCAAAATTGGGGCCAGGTTTGCTCAAGGGGTTTGAAAACTTGAGCCAAAGTCTTTGGGCAAAGCTCAGCTGAACGTTGGACCTCAAAGGAGCCATGTGAGCCTGGGGTTCTGTGCTGGATATTCCCCAGCACCTAAAGGGGCTACAAGAGAGATGGAGAGTGACTTGTGACAAGGACGTGGAGTGACAGGATAGAGGGGAACAGCTTCCCACTGGCAGAGGGAAGGGTTAGACTAAAGGTTAGGACAAACTCTTCCCTGTGAGGGTGGGCAGGCCCTGGCACAGGATGCCCAGAGCAGCTCTGGCTGACCCACCCCTGGAAGTGTCCAAGGCCAGGCTGGACAGGGCTTGGAGCACCCTGGGCTGGTGGGAGGTGTCCCTGCTCACTGCAAGTGGGTTGGAATAAAAGACCTTTAAAGGTCCTTACCAACCCAAACTATTCTATGTTTCTGTGTACAGAGACTGTGTTGTGTCCTGGTGCTGCTGTCAGAGTGGGCTGATGGCTCTTCCCTCCTCTGAGTCACTTCTGCTTATTGAACCTTAAATTATATTCCTTTCAGGGTGTTTTTAACCACATAGTCTAAAAACCCATCACATGGCACTGCCTTTTGATTGTGTAAGTAGAGCAAGTCTGTATTTTACACCCCTCCTGGGCTCTCCTGGCACTGGGGAGGTGCAGGAAAGCTGCTCCCCACAGCCCCCAGCCCGATGTGCTGTGGTGCCAACCTGGCACCAGGTGCTGCTGTCTGGGAGCTACAGGAGCCCATCCTGCTGAAACATGGGCTGAATGGGGAGAATGAGGTCCCTGGACACAAAATATGTCCCCAAAGCACTGTCCTGCCATCCAGCTGCAGTGCAGCTCCTGAGAGGCTGTGAATAACACAGGAGAGATGCTGAGGGATGGGTTTGTAAGAGAAATCAGGGCCCAGAGGACATCAGGAATGAAAACATCTCTCAACTCTGGTGAGCAGTGGAGCCCATAGTTGTGTAAAACATGTGTCTGAGTGCAGGGTGGTGCTGCCCTTGGGAGGCTGACTCGGTTATTTTTTGTTATTTCTTTAATGGCTGCCCATCTTTAAGACACAAATACCCAGCTGATCTGTCTTCCTTTTTGGCTGACTGTGCCTTGTGGAGCTGAGCATCCCCCTGTGATGTGTAAATGATGAGTGACTGCTGGGGATCAAAGAGGACTGGCTTGATAGACATATTTCAGCTTCATATTTGATACCCAGGTGGCATTTCCTATCAGCCCTCATATCCAAATGGATCTTTTTCAGAACATGTGTTTACCAGATTAATTCTCTTCAGGCAACCAGTTCAATGGGAGCCATCCCTTCTCCTGGCCCTGCTTCTGCCATGGCAGGTACCTTTGTTCCTGTGAGAAACTGCAGGCACCTCAGGATCCCCTGGGATGTGATTCAGATGTGCAAATTTTGTTCTGAGCAGGAGTGGGGGATTAGGATCAATTCCTGGGAAAAGCATTAGCCCTGTGTCCTGGTAGCATGAACAAAGAGAAATGCCAATTTCCTGCCATGTGGAAAACAGGATGGGGGAACAAAAATTGGGCATCCCATCTCTGTGTGCAGCACCTGCCCCAACCAAGGGGTTATGCAGGCAGAGCCTGTGCCTGGGTGTCCCTTCCATCAGTGGAGGTGGGACCTGCAAGTCCTTCAGTGGCATTGTCAGAGCCTGAGGAAGGGCTTGGAATCAAATCTTTGTTGTCCATGACAATTCCAGGTGTGAATCAGAGCATTTCTGCTGTAGCTGATTGCAACATGCACAGCAGTTCTCATCAAGAGGTGAAAAATGTTGCATTTTATTTCTCATTTTTAAAATGACCATTAATGTTCTCCTTCTTTTGTCAAAGGAAGGCACCAGTCCAGGGAGTGGGAAATGCTTTGGCCTCTTCCCTTTCTGGTATTTCCTTCTGTCTTTGGTCATGAAGAAAAAACAAATCAGCCTTTGCCCCTGCCACAGCCTGCAGGACGTTACCCCCTGTGTGCAAACCTGGAGTAAAAGGGAATTGGAGATGATTTGGCTTTGGATCCAAAAGCCTTGATGGGGAATCGATCTGCAGGATTACTGCCCAGCTTCATTTTGCATTTGCTCCCCTCCACTGGTGTGTAACTGGTGTGTAACTGGTGTGGTGGGAGCTGAGGTTGGACACAGCCTCTCCCTTCCCTGCTCCCCCTGGAGCGTGAAGGGCTCCAAAACACGATGGGCAAAAGCCAAGGTGGAAGGAAGTGAGGGCTTGAAATGGTGTCCTGAGCCCAGCAAGGTCTGTGTCCTTCTCACAATGACCACACAGTGTGTTATTTGGAAAACTGTGGCTTGATTTTCTTGCTCCCTGAAATCTGAAGGGTTTCCTTTATGGACAAAAGCAATGAGCCCCTGGCACTGCTGGGAGCAGAGCCTGCTTGCTGCACAATGGGTGGTTATATGGCCAGTTGCTTTTTTACCACTATTTAACCTTCCAAACCAATGAAAACTACTTCAGGCCCCTGAAAGCAGCACTGAATGTCCAGCATTGGCTCCAAAATGTTCCAGGAATCACAGAGACTTTGATCTCCCATCACTCCACCCCCTTCTACTTTG
The DNA here is from genome assembly GCF_047495875.1 of Pithys albifrons albifrons. Lineage (NCBI taxonomy): Eukaryota > Metazoa > Chordata > Aves > Passeriformes > Thamnophilidae > Pithys > Pithys albifrons. Next base: position 1,713,888 of record NC_092476.1, on the reverse strand, counting down.
TGTTGTTTAAGATTTGCCAAACATGGCATCTCTTCACATCAAAATTCATCTTTGTTTTGCTACAGATAATCATCCAATACTGATAATAACAATAAAATTCCTAGGAAATCTCCCTGTGGCAACAAGTAATTGACCCAAGAATTTTCACTACAAGGAATTTTTTTTTAATAACCACACAGCACTGGAGATGCTCATCCGTTGGGGGATACTCTGCTATTGTTCTCATCAGCCCTGATGCTTTGCCTTCACCCTTTGAGTTTTCTCAAAGGATTGAGATTATTTGGTTTCTTTGAAGAACAAAGGAGAAAGAATTTTTTTTAGATGACTGGCTATTTTGATCTGCAAGGTCTGCACGCAGTGTGAGGGAACAAACATCACTAAATCATTAAGGGAAAAGGGAAGGGTATGCATAATGGAAAGAGAAACACAAAAGCCACCGAGGCTGGTGCTTGGAGGAAGGCACTGGCAGCTCTGGCTGGGTGTTGTTTCCAGCCCCACTGCTGATCCAACATGAGATTTGTTGCTCTGCTTCTCTGGACCTTGGTTTCTCTAATCGATATTTTTGGCAGGATAACACTTAAGACTTTGTCAGGTTTAGTTACAATTCCCAATTTTTTGGGCCTTTGGAATAACAGACGTCGAGTAGGATGCACTAAATGTCATGGATGTGTCTGTGAAAATCCTGTTTGGCTGCCTGAACTCCCTGTCTGTGGCTGGACAGGGTGCTGGGGGTGCCAACCTTGGGTACCTGGCACAGGAGCCCTTGATGAGGTGAGAGGCAGAGCTGTGAGACTCGGGCATGACTGGCCAAGCCAAGGGGCCTCTTTGCCACCAGGGCTGCCACCCTTTGGAGCTTGTTTTCCTGCTCCAGAGAACATGGAGATCCATCGGGATCTGTATGGCACAGGATGGAACACAAACACTCTTCCCATTCAAATGTGCTTTTTCCATTTGGGGAGATAAGAAAATATCACATGTTCTGAGGAAATAGGATTAGCCTGTAATTAAGCAAAAATCCTCCTATTTAGCATAACATTTTTTTTAATTAAAGAGTGAATATCACCTGCTAATTATGGGGTGCACACTATACATAAAGCAATGGCTAATTTGCAGATGAGTGTCTATTTTTATTCTATTTGAAAAAAAATTAAACTTTAATACAGTCACTCACCCAGATGCATAAGTAAAAGATGAGTTCTAGACTTGCAGCTAAACAAACAGCATCCTGCTGAGCTGAGTCCACACTGATCCTGCCAGCTGGAATACAGCAGATGATGCTGTTGCTGCCTTAAAAACACAGTGTTTGTGCTCAGCTCGTGGTTTGTGCTCAGCTCACCTACAAGGTGAGCACACAACACACCTGGAGGCTGTCCCAGACTGTCCTTGGGACAAGCAAGGCCATCATGGAGCTGGAGGCTGTGAACCCTGCTCGACAGGAAGCCTGAAATTTGGGAAAGCTTTAGTCTGAACCCAAGCTCTGCAGCATAATCCTTGGGCAGGGCCTGGAGCTGTGCTGGGCCTCTCCTGCTTTGGGGGGGGGAAAATTAAAAACATGGTGTAGTTTTGACAAAATTTGGACTTGGACAAGTGAGCTTGGACTGTGTTGTGGTTGAACTTTGCAGTTTTTACATGGATCTTGGGAAATAGTTTGCTTGAAGCTGTGGAGGGTGAGTGAACTTCTCAGATTCTGATCCCTCTATTACCCATCAGTTTTAGATTTAGCCCCGAATTCTGCAAACACTTGAGCACATGTTTTGCTTTGCACACTTCCCAGGAGTGCTCACTCACACACAGTTAAACACATGTGCTGCTTTTCACAGGATCCAAGAGTCTCCCACAAGAATTTCAGGTTCAGCTTCCATTTCACATCCCTTGAATTGGAGCTGGTCTTGGTTCAGGGACAGGTCATTGCCCTAATTAGTCACTTTGATGCACTTCCTGCCCTTTGGACACCTGGACATGAACGTGTCCCTAATTTTCAGTGGGGGTTTTCCTGGTGATTCCAGGGCCCATATGTCTCCTGGAGATGAGTGAGGGCTCTGGCACACAGGGTGGTGGTGGCTGTGCTGGTTATGGGGTTAACCAGGACAACTTCTGAAAACAGAGGGGAGAAAACCTCCCGTTGGCTGAAGTGCCATGTGGGAGAACATTCCCAGCTTTGGCTGGCTGTCCTTGAGGAGTGGGCAGTGCTGCTGGGCTGCACCTCCATGTGTTGACTGCAGGCTCTGTGCAGCCTGGTAAAGGCTGAGGGAGGGCAGTGCCAGATGGTTTTATCAGGGATGTGGATTGTTCTGCTGTTCTGCTCACCCCAGCCCAGCCTGGCACCTGAGCAGCTTGGCCTCATGTCTGCTCTCCTGCCCAAGCTTCAGGTGCACAGGGCAGGGTGTTGCCCTCGATTTGGGGACTGAGGCAGTGCCCTGTACCCCATTCCAGGAGGTTGATGCCACACTGGGGTGTCTGTGCTGTGCCCTGCCCTGCTCAGCCGGCAGAGCCTTCCCCGTGCCGGTGCTTCTTGTGGTAGTAAAGAAACATTAAAGTCTACCTTGCAGAAAAGTGAGGCTTCCTCAATTAATAAACGTGCTCACAGGCTTGCCAGATGAAAGAAATGTAAAATACCTTGATAGCTTCTTTTATGATCATTAATAATAGTATAACTTACCTGAAAGGCACAGTGCGTGTCCCCAGCGAGTTTTGATCTCTTGTCACGCCTGGGTGTGTGGGATGGGGAAGGCTCTGGCTCTTTGGGGAGTTGTTAGATGAGAAAACAGGCAGCAGCTCTTTCTCCACCCCCTGCTTTGCTCTATTCCCAACCCTGCTTCGCTCCCAAGGATCAATATCTGAACTGAGAAATTATATTATTAAGCTGCATATTGTAATCAGACATCAAGTCGGGTCCACTTTACCCCCTTGGCACACATTAGCATGCCCTGGTGGAGTGCTGGTTCTTTTGAAAAGATGAAGAGCATCATCCACGCCGAATATGTGGGGTGCAGAGTGGGCTGGTCCTTCTGCAGAGCTGTCTGATGACTTGGTGCCGATTGCTGCCTCGCAATTTGCATTACAGAAAAACAATCTTTTATTTATTTAAGTTGGAAATCCCTTTGCATCTGAACTTCAAGTGTGCAGCAAACACACTTTGATCATTTTAATGCAGAAGTCACTGATTTACAATAAATATTGTGTTTTCTTTTCATACTTCTTTTTGTTCTTTGAGGAGATTAGAGCAAAGGAAGGAAAATAATTCTGACCTCATTACAATTGCCTGGCGAAAGAAACGTGCAGATTGAGGCAAATGCTGGGCTTTAAATGGTCCCAGGCTAAGGACAGGCATTACAGCACTGAGGGGTGGTTATTTCCTACAGCAGGGCTGGGAGAAGTGACTCCACTGGCAGAGCCTTTGAGTGGGTTTTCTGGAAGAGGGTCCAGTTTTTTTCTGTGAAGCATCAGGAGGAAATGGTGCATCCTGAGACACACCCTGGCATGGGGTGCACCCGATGAATTGCCCTCCAGGGGTTCCAGATTTGTGGATCCCTGACAGTTCCCTATTTTTGCTGTGTGCCAGGGCCTGAAGATGCACTGTCAGACTGAGGTGGGACCCAGGATTAATCCCAAAAGGGCACTGAAATAGTAGAAAAGCAGCAGCACTTTTGGAATGTCAGGAACCATCCCTGGGTTAGAAACCTTCTGGTGAGCAAATTTGGTGGTGTCTGTGTGGGATCAGTGAGTGGGGCTTGGGCTGGAGTGAGGCAGCAGCTGATCCTGGGATCTGTTAAAGCTGCTTTTTGGGATGGGTGTTTTGCTGGAGCATCGTGGAGGGTTGTGCTCCTGCTCCTCTGACAGCTCAGGCACTCAGCAATAGGACAAGGGGGCTCAAGCTCTGCCAGGGGAAATTGAAGCTGGAGGTCAGAAGAAAAATCTTTCCTGAGAGAGGAATCAGGCATTGGAATGGGCTGCCCAGAGAGGGGTGGATTCCCCATCCCTGGAGGTTTTTCAGCTGAGCTTGGCCGTGGCACTGAGTGCCATGATCTGGTAAAGGGACTGGAGCTGGACCAAGGGTTGGACTTGATGATCTCAGAGGGCTTTTCCAACCCAATCCATTCTATGATTCTCAGCTCCTCTCTCTGCCCAGGGAAGCTTCAGGGTACATCTGCAGAACTGCTCTCCCCTTTGGGGATAGAAATAGATACTTTAAAAAACCCAAGCTAAAGCAACAACAACAAAAAACCCCAACTGAAACAAACCTCTCCAAAACAGAAAAAAAACCACAAAAGAACCCAAAACCCCAAACAAAAAAACCACTCCCCCCAAAGCCTATTCAGCCCCCCTGGAACAAACACAGCTTTCTTCTGGAGCAGTGCAGTGTAAAGGGAAGGGCTCAGCTCCCTTTATGCCCCCACTGCTCTGACACTGATCCAAGCTGACTTGGCCCTTTGTGGCCATCCCAGTGCCAGGAGCAGCAGGTCCAGCTTCCAGGTGTGAAATCCAGCCCTGTCCCTTTCAAAAGGGGCTTTTCTTGCTGGGCAGGCTCGGACAGAAAGCAGTTAAACAAAAAGAGCAGTTTGCTTTGCCTGGGGTTGCTCCTGCCTTCCCCTTCTGTCCTTTGCTGCTCTTTTATTTCCTTATTCCATGTGGGTTCCTTTTCCTTCATTCAATGCTTCCTTTTTTAGCTTTTTAGTAAATTTTTCTCATCCTGTAGCAGACCTATGAAATCATATTCCTGGTCTAACTTTCTAAAGGCCACGAGGAAATTCAGGTTGCTTGAGCTTTGTTTGAGGGTGTAAGAGCAGTAGGTGCATTATTGCACAGGTAGGTTGGTTACTCCAGGTCATAAAAAGGGTTATTTTGTGCTTGGTCAGAAGTTCCCAGCTGCTTAATCTGTTGTGTATGTTAAATTTGCAGTCCTGAGCATCAGCCACAGATGTGGTGAAGGAGAGGGATGGGTTTGGTTTAACAGGGAGAGGTGTGAGCAGAGAAACTGAGAGGCATCTTTAGGTTCTCCCAAATTAGCCTCTTTGGAGCAGGAGCTTGAAATCCAGCCCATCATCTTCCCTTCACTCCTCGATCATTTGTGATGATCCAGGATTACAATCACAACAGTTTAGCCTAAAAGTGATCCCCTCAATTACTGTGTTACTTTAACTACAAAGAGACCAGACATGTCCCTTTATCCTGAGCATCTTGGGCAAACAGAGCCGGGGGTAGTGGCAGTGTAAACACATTTAAATTATTCTCTTTGGAAAACCCTGATCACTAATTATGGTCCAATCCAGCTGGATGGAGCCAGAGGGGCATTTGATGATTTTTTTTTCTGCTGGGAAAATGCGTGTTGGAGAGCTGTGAATAACACACACAGTCACTGTGCCATCTCCTGAGGTTGTTGAGGTCCTGGCTGGTCAGGAGTTGTCCTGCTCCATCCTGGAGCCTTCTGATGTGCCTTGAGGTGTGAATCTCCCAGTTTATCCCAGGCAAAAAGCTTTGGAGAAAGTCATCCCCAGTACTGCAGCCCACGGGGTGCTTTTTCTAGTGAAGGCAAATCTGGGGAGGGATAAAACCACAGAGATAATTTGTGGTCCCATTTTATACCCAAGTGCATCCCCTCCTTCAACCTCATCAGGTGGGACAGACCAAGAAGAGTAGCCTGTGGACACGTTCCCAGCCCCTTCCCACAGTTTTCCACCTCCCTGAAGGGATGGGCACTGCAATGGATTCATGCACTAATGGGTCCTGTCCAGGCTGGTGGTTGAAACCCAGGAGGTGTCCCAGGGCAGGTGAACAGCCCAGAACACCTTGTTCCAACCCAGTAAACCCAGTCTGGGGAGCTAAAGCACCAGAGATGGAGGGGAAAGCCAATCTCACCTGCTCTGGTGGAAAAGCAGAAGCCCCTGGATGCCATTTTATCCCCTCCATCCCCAAAGTGTGTCTGAGCCAATTCCCATGGCAGGCAGTGGGTTTCCCTGCAATGACTCTTCCTTATCCATGCCTTGTTTCCTCTGCCAGCTGGGAAGATGTTGGGTGTCACATCAGCCCAAATCACAGTATCCTGGAAGAAACCTTTGTCAGTGCCAGACAGGGAGTGTCCCAAAGCCAGAGTGAAGAGTTGGCACGAAGTGATGCATGACCTGGTGATTCCATCACTCACCTCGTGCATCTCCACATGGATCCATTCCTCTCTCCATGGGAAACAAAGCCCCAGATCCCCCTTTCTCCACAGCACTGCCTGAGACGTTAGAAAACGACCACTGGTTGTCACTTAAGCCTCATTTCCTGCCAATTTAATGGGATTTCATCACACAATTCCCTTCATGCAGCTTATAGTGAGCAAGTCTTGCTGGGAAAACTCTCTGGATCTTGGTGTTGTTACAGTGGGGCTGAATTGCTCCTTTCCTGTCAGTGGGTTTAAGGAGATTTTTTCCATGGATGGCACCAGCACATTCTGAGAAAACTCCATCAAAGCTCAGACAACATTTTCCAGTTATTATCTGGTGACTGACTGAGTTTAGGATTTCTGCTGACAATAAAACAGTGGGTAAAAGGAAGTGATTAGCAGCTTACAAGTATATCTAGTTCATTCTGAGTAAAGCTCTTCACTTTATTTTGGGACTTGGAAGATGAATTGTACAGTGTATTGTTTGAAAATGTGTCCTCTGTTTTGGAAAATCTCCATATATTTTGTTTCCATGTTATCTGCATGGTTATAATTAGAAAATTATGTGCCTGCTACATGAACTCCTCATAAAGAACATGTTTAAAATGAGACAATAACATTCAATTCCCTTTCTAAACCATCAAAAAGAAAATGGTTTTCAAGGCATTTCTTCCTCCTTCCCAATTCCCTCCCTTTGGCCACTTGGGTGGTCTCATTTGACAAGTTTTACAATAGAGTTTTTTTTTTCATGGACAAACATGTAAGTGCAGGAGAAAATCTGGAACTGGGAAATAAATACTTCCCCCTCTGCCTTCCCTGAGAAAAACTCAGAGGTTGAATCTGAGCAGATCCTGGCAAAGGCAGGGGGAGAGGGAGACCTCCTTGCAGAGGGAAATCCACTCAGTCCCACTGGTGTTGCTGTTCACCTGCATTCCTGCTGCAAAATCCCCTAATCTGTGCCCATGGGAGGGAGAGAAGCAGGTGCATGGCCCCTGAGGAAAGCTGGGGACAGCAATGGGGACTTTGTACTGCTGCAGAATTCCCAGGCTGAGGTCAGGTCACCTGCACGACAGGCAGGAGGGGACCCACCTGTGGCAGGACTTCAGCTTGTCCCCATTCCATGAAATGCATGGAGATGATCCCTAATAGGGAGACACAGGGCACAGGAGCACCAGGAGAATTCAGGAAAGAAATGATGCTTACAGAGAATAAAATGGAATCACTAGAAAACAGAAATCCCATCTGAGGTATGATGAGATTCTGTTAGTGGGAAGGAGAACAGAATGAGCATCAGTTTTGATCGCTGCTCTGGGAGTTTGGTGTTCCTGGAAGCAGCTCCCTGCACCCTATTTTGGACAGTGGCTGTCAAGAAATTACTAGAAAAATAGTTGTGAGTTCCCAGCATTTAAACTTTGGTTAGTAGGGTCAGAGCCCTGCTGACAAATTACATGCCACGAGCTCAACTTTGCTGATCACCAAAAGCATGAGCATGACTATCCCTTCCACTGCTGCCCTTTGAAATCACTTTGCCAACCTAAAAAGTCATTAATATAAATGAGAATTTGCATTCATGTCCACGAGCCTCTGAACTGGAAGGGATTTGCAGCCTCTACTTTTGCTTTCTGCCTGTTGAGCTCAGCATCCCCCAGGTCCCTGCCAGGCCGGGGTGTGTGAGGGCACAGCACCTGCACACCCCAGGCTGGGGCTCTCTGGATGTGCAGAGTGCTCACCTCCTCTTCAGTTTTTAATGATCTCTTTGTTAATCAGCTCGTGTGTTGGTGCAGAAGAGGCCCCCCCAAGCAGAAAGCAGCCAGAGCAGATCTCACAAGGCCAGCATTGTGCCCGGGGAATTTTCCATGTGGTGGTGCCAGGAGGGCACAGGTGCAGGGCAAGGGAGCAGGAGAAATGTCTGGGCTGATGACAGTTCAGTGGCTGCAATAAACTCCCACCAGGAGTGTGTCTGTGCACCTGGGGTGTGTTAAAGGCAGGGATGGGAGCTGGGCTTTCAGACAGGTGAGTACCTTAAAAGTCCATAAAATAATAATAATTTAAAAAATCTTGAAGCTATAAATGTACTTGAGAGCCTCCCACTCAGGTTCTGGAGAGCTGTGCTGAGCTGTGAAAGGCAGAAATGTCATTGTGTACCTGCCTTTAAAGCTGGCAGAAATTTAATATGCTCTATTTTTTTTCTAAAAATTAAACTTGCCAGGCAGTAAGAGTGTGGTAGTGGAGTCAGAGCCAAGAGCTCTCTTCAGTCCCCCAAACAGCCTTGAAAACAGCAAAACACCATTTGCCCTGGCACCACTGTGCATCTCCCACCCCCCTGGGAAGCATGAGGAGAAAAGGATGGGCAGCAGCTCCCTGGGCTGGTGCCTGCTGGGGCTTCCATGAGCATTGTGAGTCCTCAGAGATGGGTGAATGCCATGGAGCATTCCCCAATCTGCACAGAATTATAATATGGTTTGGGTTGGAAGGGATCTTAAATATCATCTGATTCCAACCCCCTTCCACCAGCCCAGGTTGCTCCAAGCCCCATCCAACCTGGCCTTGGACACTTCCAGGGATGGGGCAGCCACAGCTTCTCAGTGGGGAGTTTCTTGCTGCCATCAAACCCTGCCCTCTGGAGTGGGAAGCCATTCCCTCTGTCCTATCTACACTTGTTCATCTCTCTAAACTGTCTTGCTTTCTTTGTGTGCTCCCCTTTGCTTTTCTGCTGCAAAAAAACCTCTGGCATGGCCCTGTTTGCAAGAGGGACTCGTAAATGGGTCACCTGGAAAATGCTCTGGAGGAGGATCACATCCAGCTGAGGACACTGAAGGTCTGGGAGGGAGTTGGTGGCTCAGGAGGACTGAAGTGCCCACTCACACCCACCTACAGGACAAGAATTCCAAGGACTATGCACTGTTCATGTCAGGCCTCTTCTGTAGTGAGTCATCCTTTAGGTGCTGAGGAAACAGATCAAACACCTTTATAAAACCATGGAAATTCAGAATGAAACACGTGCCAGGCTCTCTCACATCTCAGTGTGCCCCATGTCTGTCTGTCTGTCTGGGCTTACAGACTTTGACACTGAAGTGACAGCAGGGAGATGGTGAATATTTAAAGCCTGAGCTCACATGAGTGTTTCCATTTAGGTTATCACTTCATGTTGTCTCTGTCACGTTACCTTCACTGCAAATGAGGTTTGAGATCTCCATCTGGTCCTGGTGGACAAAAGCTTTCATGGAGAAAGGAAACACAGCCCCAGTGGTGGCTTCAAAGCTGTTGGAGTCTCCTGTGGGGATGGGAAAGCAGCTCTGAACCTGCTGGATTTTATTTCCCATAAAATACAAATTGGACCATAATTTTCATGTCACTAAGTCATTGTACTGCATCAGGCCACTCAAAGCATCATTTCTTCTTTCTCCAGCTTTTTTTCCTCTAAGTGCTTGTAAAGCAATGAGATGATTCTTCCCTGCTGGGCATCAGATTGAAATTCTGAATATGAAAGGGACACGTGGGATCCCACTCATGAGTGAGGGGGCACAAAACACACGAGTCTCTGCATGAAGGAGCTGGATGAAGACTCCTCTGGGTCTGTGGAGAAGAAATAGCAGAAGGTTTTGCCCTTTGGGGATGGAGATAACCTCCTTCCATAGCTGTCCTTGCCCCAGAGTGGATGACATGGACTATTTAGACAATTTGCCTCAAGGGCATAACACTGGAGCTGTTCCCAACATTTACTTGGAAAGGAAGGATTGAAGTTCTCAAGGGTCAGTAAATAGCCCTGGGGAGGGGGGAAATGGAGGGTGGGAAGGGAAATCTTCATGCTGACCTTATCCTGTGAGACCTGTAGGGTTCATGTGCCTCTAAAGTTCATCCTATTGCTTGGCAGTGTTGGGTTCACAGTTGAACTCAATGACCTTAAAGGTCTTTTCCAGCCTAAATGAGTTTGATTCCATTATATTTATGGACAGATCATGCTCCATGTAGATCCCTGATGTAGCCTGTGTTAATGGGATGTCTGAGTGATTTTTCCAGCTGTGTCTGAAGTTATCCAGTGCCTGGGAACAGGAGAAGGTCCAGCTCCTGGGTGCGATGGGGGTCCCCAGGTGAAGACATCATGAAGTTGCAGTGTCTTCCTCTTGTCCTACTTGAGACTTTAAATGACAATCATTTTATACATGATATAAGAATATAATCTGTCCTGTATCTGTGGCAGATGTAAAAATAAGTTTCTTTCAGTAATTTTCAGTATCTTTTCCTGCAAAAGTGAAGCTCCTAAAGCTCCTCCTGGATGAAAAGCCCTGCCCAGGTGGAGAAGGCCCATCCTCCAGCCCTGTTTGCTGGGGTTGCTGCTGTTCTCTTCCTGAGCTTCTGTGGAATCAAAACCAGGGGCTGTTTTTGTTTACATGGAGGACTGGCTTTGAGTGACACATCAAATGACCAAATTTTAGTGTGTGTTAGGAAAATTAGTTAATTTGGCTAGAGAAATCAAGATTCCCCATGGAGTTTGCAGGGTAGAACTTGCTTCAGATGGTTCATAAACAAAGGGATGTGTTGCTAGGATTGTGAAGTTCAATGGATTTTGCTTTTGCAACCCACTGTTGCAGTTTTACTCTTTCCCTTTCTGTCTGGGAGATATTTCATTGTCTCTTATTTTTTATGTTTTCCTTCTGATTTTTATTTATTTTTATGAGTTTTATATTTTTATTGTCTTCAACAATCCTAACAGCAGGATTTGCATTTGCAGACTGTTTCAGGGGACAGAAAAAAAATAGTCAGATGATAAATAAACAGCAAAATTATTAAGTGAATAATAGTTAAAGGTGTGTTGAGGAAGCCAGGCCAAACCAAAAGCATCTCTGCAGGTGTCTGGGCCAAGCATGTGTGTCCCTGTGCAGGTGAAGATGGGGATCAGCAAACAAAGGAGCACAAAGTTGGGAGAAGTGTGGCCAAGGCCATTCCATGCCACAACATCCTCTCCTCCACCATCACCCTCAGGCACAGTTAAGCTTCTCTATCAGCATGTCCTGACCTGTCTCCCAGTGCCATGATGTTCCTCAGTGACTCTTTGTGCTTGGCTGAGGTTGCACAATGGATAAGGATTCCTTGCTCTTGCTTTGTTTGGACTCTTTCATGAATTGCATCCCTGTGAGCCCTTCACAGAGTTGGGCAATATTTGCATTAAGATGAACAGTTCTTTCCTAACTGAGTGTGAGTGGCTGTTCCTTGCAGTCCCAGGAGTGCTGGTGGGAGGTGCAGGAGTCTGGGGCAGGACACAGGGCTGTGAGTCTGGGACAGAGGGCTGCAGGGGGACATTTGTTCCTCGTGTTTTTCCCTGGAAGCAGCTGTTTCTGTGTCCAGGGCAGGACACTGGCTGTGCCTGAAAGCCATTTAGAAATCAGGGGAGTGCAGGACTCAGTAGCCTGACTGTGGAGAGGGACTTCTTGCCAAAACACGTTGCTCTTCAGAGCTCTGTGCTTGCAGTTATGTGTAAGGGTAAGGGCAGTGGATTTAGCACCTCAATCCAAGCCAGTTTGGACCTGGATACATAAGGAACAGTTCCTGTTGTGCTGGATAAGGTGGTGACAACACCCATGAACTGAGAGCCCCTCTGACACCAGACAGAGCAACGATGGCTGAAGCTGCAAGGAGAATGTCCCTCCCAGCCTTTGGCATGTGTGTCTGTGATTCCCTACTAGCTTTGTCCAGCTGGAATTACCCCTGAAAGCTCTTTCCAATAAAATACTGATTTCATGTCTATTCCCAGAGGTGGTATCTCAGTGGGTTAGAAATTGAGCCTGGTGTCAGGTGGGACATCAATTCTCATTTATGTGTTTGCTCTGCTCTCTACATGAGAATGAGCTACAACATGGCATAGGATGACTGGGTTTCACAGGGGATTTTTATAGAGTGATGCTTTTATTCTCATTCAATATGTCATCATTTCACCTGCTGTATCTCTGATTTGTCAGAGTGGCTTAACACGGGCTTGTTCCCCCCTTTCTCCTCTTCTCACTTGCTGATATTTGTAAGCACTTGTTTTGTTTGGATTGCATTGTGTTGTTTGCATTCTAAGCACTGTTTTATGGGAAGTGAAAGATAAAGAATGAGGTTCTTGTGTGCTCTGAGCAGTGGAGATCGTGACTGAAATGGCTGTTAATGATTGTTCCCTGCATGAGAGACATGACTTTCACTTCTTACTAATTCCAACTATGGCAATTTAAACTGGCAGCACAGTCCACAGCCTCACTTTTAGGCCCAGCCTAAGCCCGGGTGCTGCCCCTGAGCTGTTTCTCCAAGGGCAGGATCAAGCCCTTGGGTGGTTTATAGCAGCATCTATTGGTTTGGATTTCTAAATGTGGTTTGTGATTGCTTGGATTTGGTTTTCACGGAGGTTACTCAAAACTCAGTGGAAATGTTCTGGGTCTGACATTTGAGTGACCAAAAATTGCGACATTTAAACCCAACGCTTGTGTTTGACAATGATAGTCATTAAGAAAGTGATTAGTTCAACTGTGAGAGTGTTGAGGCATGAAGAAGCCCTAATTTTGGGTGCAGATGGGCTCTGTTGAGCAGGGTTGTCATGCCCGAGACAACCACAGGTTTTGCTTGTTTTCAACAGTCTCCTTGAAATAACATAATTTTTTATATCCACAAAAACTGGCTCTGGTTTCTTGTCTACCAGGGAGGCACTATCAGAACTAGCAAGGAATAATTGGAGATGGGGAGTGAGGGGAAAGGGCACAAAACCCAGGAAGAAGGATGGGGAGCACAGATCCCAGAGACTAAGTTTCGTACCATCAAATTTGGATGGAAAAAGTGCTCTTGCAGCCCACAGAAAAATGGCTGTTACTGTGGGAGCAGACAGAGGAGAGGCACGATAAGGCTGGTGGAGTCACTGCAGTTGGTGCAATGAACCCTGGGCTGTTTCCCAGGATGCCTGACAGAAGTTTCCTTCTGTGGGAAAAATCAGTGACTGGAATAGGTCACAGTCTCTTGTGCCACAGCAAGCCTATACTTAAGCGTGATTAAAATGCTTTCGGCAAAGGAAATACCCAGTAGTTGAAGCCAAACCTGGGGACATCCTCTCTCCCTCTGATTGATGTTGTGGTGGTTTGTGTGGTGTACTATGCCCTGAACCAGGCCCAAGTCAATTAGGCACCATTTCAAAGTCTTTTCTCGTGCAGCCCAAGGGTTTGCTGTGCCAAGGAAATGCGAGGCTGGGGGAAGCGATGAATCCTGTGAGCGAGCCATGGGGTGAGCAGGCAGCAAGCACTGCAGGATTCCCTGCTTCAAGGATCAAGATGCCTCTTTCAAGTTGGGAGATTTAATGGCCTTTTTACTGAGATCAAGTGTAGTATTGGTTTAATATCTGATACAAGCTCTATCAGGAAAGTATATCCTCCCTTGGCAGGGGGACAAGGCGATGTAACCATAAAATGATCAGATCCTTACAGTTCTTTTCTACCCCTAGACCAGGGGGGATTTCTGCCCAAGAGACACCATCTAAAGCATGTTTCGACTCAGCCTTTGACTGTTTGAAGCTTTCAGACAATCACAGTATGAGAAAGGACAGTCCTTACAAATCTTTCGCCCTTTCAGTCCCGAAATATCATTCCTTGTGATGGAGGAGAGAAATAACATGTGAGAGCACCATCACAAGCCAGCCAGCAAAGGAAATAACAGGGTGACTTCATAAAATCAGGGCCCAAAGAAACCACCCAATTATAGGGTTAAATGCCACTGAAGTGATGATTCTCCTGGTTTATCTCACTCAGGATACACTGCATTTTAAATGCAGCCACTGGGGACATGTGAAATGGTGCTTAAACCATCAGTGGAAGGTTCCTTCGTGTCACAGACATGTTCCCATGTAGTCCAAAACAGCCCTGGAGTCTGGGCAGGCAAGGAGTGAGTTTAATGCCTTGCTTTGTAGCAGGAGATGTTTGAAACTCTTATTTGATCGTTTCCCTAGATTAGGATGGTTCTGCGCTGCTTTGGAGAAATGTGTTCCCCCTGCCCACCAACCTCCTCTCCCAAAGTGATAAGGCATCAGTAAACACTGTCTGAAACTCTGTACAGAACCTCCTCTGCACATGGCTTTGAAGCAGAGCTGCATGAAGACCTCTGTACTGGCTGAAAATATCTTGCAAACTGATAAAGAAGTGCAGGTACAGCTAAAATCCTCAGTGTAATGAGGATCAGCGAACCTAAGGAGGTTTGTTTGGATTGAAGATGGAGTTGAAAGGTGTGAGGCTTGGATTTGACCAGAAATAAACTAAGCTTGGATTTCATCAGATGCTGCACAGCCCCCTCCTGTCCTGCTCCTCCTCGCCCCACTCCACGTTTGGAGTAAATACTCAGAGCTGCTCGTTTGAACAGGAGCTGTTTCATTTTCCCACTGGCCCAGGATCTCGTTAATCACACTGTGCTCCAGTCCCATTGCCCACTTTCCCCAGCAGCCCTGAGCTCTCTGCACATCCCTACCCGTGTGCTGGCCTGCATTGATCTCCCATATGTGGGCAATTGCTCTGCCAAACGCTGCCTGAAAGGACCTTGTTTGATCCAATGATGATCCCAGAGCAGATATTCTGACTAATTGTATCCATGGAAATCAAGTGCACTTTAACTAATGAAACAAAAAAAAAAATAAAAAGGTAGCATGGTCAAAGCTTATTTGAAGAAATGACATGTTTTAAAACCTGACATGACTTAAAACAGAATCATATAAGTTCCTTTGCTAAAACACTTTCAGGATATATTAGGTATAACAATAGTTTTCTACATGAAAATGGCTTTGAAATCTTAAAAGTATTTTAAAAGAAAAGAATTTTTGCGGTGCATTAAATTGGACGTGAATATGACAGATTTCAAAGACTGTCAAAATAACGAATTTACATCATAAATGCACAGGCTCCCTTTTTAAAGGCCTCTTCAACAACTCAGGAAGGCGTTTAATGGTGAGCAAGTTCAAAGTGTCACGGACTCCCACTGGTATAAAAAGGAGGCAATACCCACTATACTCTCTGTGTTTCAGATAATGTATCTGTCTCTTTTCAAGTTAATAAACTGCACTCCTGTCAAATTGCAGATAAATGAAAGCGACCAAGACATTGTTTTCCCCACATATTGCTAAGAAAGATATCTCCCAATATTTCTAAACGACCAGTATGCTAAAAAGAACTTGAAATGAATCCACCCTGCAGTTATTTTACAGCATCAAAGACAATGAAATTTCCACAGAGGCACTTTCTGAAGTTTTAAATGCTTTATTTCTGATAGCTGCTCATTAAGAAGCTTCGAAAGCTTTTTATTGTTTCAAAGGCAGTCATCTAAATTTTTAATCATTCACTAGTGCTCTATGGTCACGATGTTACTCTCTAGCTTTAAAAACCCTTTTTTATTTTCTAAACAGTAATGTCAACATAATGTTTCCCTGAATAATTGTTAGGTACGGCCTTACTCAAAGAGCAACTGTGAGGAGGGGAGAAAGAAAGGGGAAAAGAGGATTTTTCCAGCTCCCTTTTGCAAAGGGAGAGAAACGAGGCACTTTAGGAAATTAAAAGCTCAGTCATTCCTTGGCACGTGAAGGGCTTGGAAATTGCCATTTTTCAGCCAAGAATTGAAGACGGATGAAGATTCCGCCCAGGGAAAAGGTGCCAGGACAGAAAGGGATTGCTGCTTTTAGGGTGTTAATGGAGCCGCATCCTTGGCGCCTGAGAGCCCAAGGGGACAACCTTTCCCAGGTGTGTTTGGGGTCCCTGGAGGGCTCTCAAGTGTGTTTGGGGGTCTCTGGAGGTCTCCCAGGTGTGTTTGGGGGTCCCTGGGGGGCTCCCAGGTGTGTTTGGGTGTCTCAGGTGTGTTTGGGGGTCTCTGGAGGTCTCCCAGGTGTGTTTGGGGGTCCCTGGGGGTCTCTCAGGTGTGTTTGGGGGTCTCAGGTGTGTTTGGGGTTCTCTGGAGGTCTCCCAGGTGTGTTTGGGGGTCCCTGGGGGTCTCTCAGGTGTGTTTGGGGGTCTCAGGTGTGTTTGGGGGTCTCTGGAGGTCTCCCAGGTGTGTTTAGGGGTCCCTGGGGGGCTCTCAGGTGTGTTTGGGGGTCTCAGGTGTGTTTGGGGGTCTCAAGTGTCAGGACCACTCTCCCCTCCCCTCCAGGCCCAGGTGTCCCCTCAGCCATTTCCGGATCCGAAGCCCCTGGCACAGGTGGGGGATGGAAAAGTGAGTGACTCCCCCTCGCCCTCCTCAAAATTTGGGGAGTTCCAGGTGGGCACTGAGGGGGTGGGGCCTGCCCTTGTGCCATCCCCTCACCCACCCGGGCCCTGCTGCCCCTCAAGGCTCTGCTGAAGGTGCCACCCCCACAAAAGGTGGGCACTGGACAGGTGAGTCCTGGGGACACTCAGGGGCCACCCTTGGGTAATGGGTAATTATGGCAATAAGGTAATTATGGTAATGGGGTAACTACGGTAATAACGGTAATTACGGTAACGGGTAATTACGGTAATGGAGTAATTGCAGTAATAGCGTAATTACGGTAACGGGTAATTATGGTAACAGGCAATTACGGTAATGGGGTAATTACGGTAATAAGGGTCATAACGATAACATGTAATTACGGTAATAAGGGTAATTATGGTAATAGCTGTAATTACGGTAATAAGGGTGATTACGGTAATAAAGGTAATTACAGTAGCATATAATTACGGTAATAAGGGTAATTACGGTAATAGCTGTAATTACGGTAATAGCTGTAATTACGGTAAAAGGGTAATAACAGTAGCATGTAATTACGGTATAAGGGTAATTACGGTAATAAGGGTGATTACGGTAATAAATGTAACTACGGTATCGAGTAATTACGGTAATAAGTGTAATTACGGTAATAGCTGTAATTACGGTAATAAGGGTAATTACAGTAATAAGGGTGATTACGGCAGCAAAGGTAATTACGGTAGCGTGTAATTACGGTAATAAGGGTAATTATGGTAATAGCTGTAATTACGGTAATAAGAGTGATTACGGTGATGTGTAATTACGGTAATAGCGGTAATTACGGTAATGGGGTAATTATAGCGATGGATAATTACGGTAATGGGTTAATGACTGTAATATGGGTAATTACGGTAATAGATAATAACCATAATTAATAATTATGGTGATGGGTAATTCTGGTAATAGGACAAGTTCCCCAATTTTTTACTACCCCTCTCCAAAATTTGAGTTCCCCTCCCCAAAATTCGAGTGCCCCTTTCCCCAATTTTTGAATGCCCCTTTCCCTGATTTTCGAGTGGACCTCCAAAAAATTTGAGTGCTCCTCCCCAAAATTTGGGTGCCCCGCCCCAAAATTGGAGTGTTCCTCCCCAAAATTTGGGTGTCCCACCCCAAAACTGGAGTGTCCCTCCCCAAAATTGGAGTGTCCCTCCTAAAAATTGGAGTGCCCCTCCCCAAAATTGGAGTGCCCCTCCCCAAAATTGGAGTGCCCTTTCTAAAAATTTGAGTGTCCCTCCCCAAAATTGGAGTGCCCCTCCCCAGCCCCACTCCCACCAGGATGGAAATGCGAATTCCTGCCCACGGGCTGTGTCTCCTGGTGCCATTGGGAGCCCCAATACCCCTCCTGCTCCCTTTCTGTGTGGTAATGACCCTCCTGGTCCCTGGTGGCTGTAGAGCTGTCCTCAGCAGGCTGGGATGGATGGGCTTTGCTGTCACAGTGGCCTTTTCTGGGCAGTGTTGCCAACCCCCTGGCATGTTCCTGGAGGTGTCTGCTGCTCTCTTGCTTCAGACTGAGCCACAATTCCCCCTGCTTTCACTTCCCACTCAGGCTGGTTGCTCTGAGGCTGCAGCTGATGTTTTCAGTGCTGATGTGTAAAGAAAACATGATAAACTTTTTCCTTGAAGCAGAGAGTTTACCAGAGGCAACGTGGCTTTAGATGGTGAGTTATAGAAAATACCACCTCTGTTTATTGTTCTGAATTACTTGTACATGTCTTTGTACCTTATTTCTTCTCTCTGGTTCTTCTAAAAGACTTAAACTTCAGCCTTCCATCAATGCTGGCAAATTAGCTCTGTCATTTGGTATTGTTTCTCTTTCCTCCTGACTAAATTTGGTGATTGACCAACAAAATGCTTAAAATACTTGATCTGAAATTTGCTATTGGAGAACATTCAGGGGTTTAAACTTCAAACTTTATTGGAGAGCCTACCTGCTGGTAAACTCTGAGCATTCCTGCAAGACACCAACCCAGAGCACCTTGGGTGATGTCCTGCTGGCTATCTCAGAAAAGGTACATCTGCAGCATGACTTACTCTTCTCCACAACGTAGTTGTGGAGGGTGGGATCTGTCTCTTTTAACTTAGACAGAGCCAGACTTCTAACAGATCAAATTAGACATCTTGGTTCCCTCTACGATGAATAGACAGAGATAGTGCCCCAAAGGGAAGGCCCCAGCCCTTCGACTGAACATTCATGGGAGGTTTGAGGAGATGCCCCGTGGTGCTGTCCACTCTCTACCACTGATAGGAGTTGCCTACGTGACTGGGTAAGACCAGACACCTGACTGGCAGGTGGCAGGATGGATCCCAGCTGCAGGCACACATTTTTAAAGGTATTTATGTGCTTAAATAATCAGAAGATGCTTTGCAGGATTTACAGAGAGGTTCTTCAGTTTCAGCGAAGTAAATGAGATTCCGTTTAGATAAGGCAGACATTTGGACAATCTGATGTCTCAGGTATTCATCTAAACACTTCAGAGGAATGTGTGCCCAAATGTTCTCTCAGAGTGAGGTCAGATGTGGCTGATGGACATTTAATACGTCTGATATTAATGTGAACCTCAGGAAACAGCAAACTTGTATTTCAGAATAAATACTTCCTTCAGAAGAACTGAAAATAGAGCCTTTCCCACTGCTTTGGAGTGAAATGTTCCTTCTCACCAAGGTCTCAACCACACCATCCCACCTTGCAGTACCTTGATGCATTTCTATAGGGAAAGTTACTTTAAGCCCAAATTGAAAGTTATATGGTGCTGACCTAGACCTCATCTTCTGTGTAGGCAGTTTTGAGTCCAGCTTAGCTCTTTGGAAGTCACCCAAAGCCCTAAACTATCAGTTATCTATTAAACAGACAT
Source organism: Pithys albifrons albifrons (assembly GCF_047495875.1). Classification (NCBI taxonomy): domain Eukaryota; kingdom Metazoa; phylum Chordata; class Aves; order Passeriformes; family Thamnophilidae; genus Pithys; species Pithys albifrons. The sequence continues at coordinate 1,694,643 of NC_092476.1, read as the reverse complement.
CTCTGAGGGTCTCATGAGGGCTGGGAAGAAATAGCAGACCTTGTGGCTTAAACAGAAAGGAAATCCTTGGATTCTGGCCTTGCTGGACTCCAAGCACAGCATGGGATGGCCCAATGACTGAGCCACAAGGAAAAGTGGGGATATGAGTGGGGTGAAGAAACATGTTATTTTTCTAGTTTAGTGCTGAGCCACTGACCAGACAGCAACTTAGGCCAACTGCTGTCTTAAGCTTCCTCTAGGGAATCACAGGTTTGGGCTTTTTCCTTTTTCTTGGTTCTTAGGGGAAAAAAAAATCTGGAACACCCACCCTGGAAAACCAGATGTGGCACCTTGAAGCTGAGTTTTATTCTGGTAAATAAATTCCTCAACGAAATCAAACCAAACAAAGCCAACTAACCTCGTCCCGCTGCTGAAGAGGTTTGTTGGGTTTTCAAACATCTTTGTGATGATTCTGTTCTTTCACTGTTCTCCCAGTGCCATGTCGAAACATTACATGACTTGAAAGCCCGAAAGTCGTGGAAGGGGGTTGGGGGAGGAGACAAACACAAAGCAGGTTGTACAGACAGCTATGGGGGGATGAGGATTAGGGGTTTTACACAAGCCCCAGTAACCACATGAAAGCTCTTTAAAAAGTAACAAAACTGTCTTCTCCGTAGCAGTTCTAGTGGTGCAGGTAGTAAAGGCTGGTATTAATTACCTGATTGAGCTTATTGCTGCAGGTGGCAGCCAGTCAGAAGCTGCAGTGCTTGGGCGGCCAGTCCAAGCTAACCCGGCACCTCGTCTGCCCCAGACTCCTCCTGCAGCCCCAGGAGGAGGCACAGAGCAGATCTCTGGAAGACATTGTGCTCCCAAAGGAGCCTGGGCTGGCTTTCTGGAGCCACCTGGATCCAAATGTGTGCAGACATGAGTGTGTGCCTGTAAACCAAACTTGCTGGAAGAGGCATCGCTGGTGTGACACAAACAGCAGCTGCCTCAGTGGGTGCTCCAATTAACAGAGCCACGGCGAGCCTGAGTTCATTACAGAAGACAGACAGACATCTGCAGGGGTCTTGAAATAATGACTCCTTTCATCTGGTGATTGGCAGAGGTGAGGTGACAAGGAGCTGCTGCTTAGCATAAACTGAATTTTTCTTCCCTTTTTTTTTGGATATCAACAGAAAACATAATGTGGACTCTAAGAAGCAGTGGCTGGGGGGAGGATGGCAGGGCTGCACAGTTCTTGGCTTTAGCCTGGTTTCCCAAAGTGCTGGAGGAGGGAGTCAGCCCTCTGGCCTCCACCACTCAAGAGAGCTGCTGGTGCTTTCTGAGGACACGTTTTCCCCGCAGCCCTGGTGTGTCCTTGGCAGCTCCATGCACTGACAGGGACCCTGGGCTTGCCCAAGTGCCTCCTGTCTCATTACAAGCTGTTTCAGTCTCTCTGGTCAGATCTATTACCATCAATGCCAAGGCATTGCTCAAAATGGGGAATAATGGCAGAAGTTCCCTTTGAAATTGTCCTCTCTTCCCAGGGCTGTGCAGCTCTTCCATTGCTGGCTGCTTCCTAAAGGCAAAGCCACTTTGCATCACTTGCAGTCTCTTTAGTCTCTCTGCCTTGGGAAACATCCTGAAACTCCCAAAGGAAATAACAATTTCAGGGCTGTGCCTGTAAAAATCAATCACTGGGGCATCCATAGGGAAAAGGCTTGTGCCAGTTCAGGTTTCTCATGAGTCTTCTGAGATCTCTGAGGTTTGAGTCTAACTTACTTTTCTTATGCTAGGCCCAGCAATAGAAAATAAGAAGAGGCTATTAGCTATTTGATAATTAGACTCTGACCTTCTACATTACTTTTTGGTTACAGACTTCAAAGCCATTTGCAAACTTTGCTGAACTAAGTAAGTCTCAGCACAAAGAAGTGCCACCTTATTTTTCAGGGCAGAAAAGTAAAGTGTTTTCCCCAAATATATGAGGAGCTGAGCAGGGATTAGACCCCAGCCCCTCTGCTCACAATCCTTTGCTTTCACTGCTAGCTCAGCCCTTGCTCATTCTGGTATGGGAAAAGCAATTGGGAATAAGAAGCTATTACTGGGCCAGGCAGTCTGTGGGGGATAGAGTTACAGTTTTTACAATAATGTATTATTTAGCACTGGGATGGCTTTGAGATGGGCTCAAGCTGCAAACTCAGAGGCACTGCTGGGATTGAATACTGAAAACCCCAGAGTGGAGAAGCGTTTGAGCAGAGAAGCATTTGAGTTTGAGGATTGGGATCTGTGGCTGTGGATATTCAGAGGCTTCTGTTCCAGAGGTCTAAGGCACATCTTCTGCAGCACTTATCTCTTGACCTCAATATTTATTTAACCATTCAGGAAGAGAGATGGGAGGGTTTTCTGTGCTGTGCCATTATGATTCCTCCCTCTTATTGACCAACTCAAACAAAACTATTTACAGATCTAATAGAAAGGGCAAAACTTTCTCATTAATTTTCTTTTTGTTTCCATTGCATTGCTGCTTATTTGGAATGTGTGTCAAAATATAAAAAAAAAAGGGATACTGATGTATTTTATTTGGTCTTTCATTTGAGGCTTGCTAGCAATTTTCAAGCTGAACTTAAACAGAAGGCCACAAGAGTTTAAACCTGATTAAAAGGATGGAGGAGAACATGAAATGCTGCTCTCCAGAAGCTCTCAGGCTCCTTGTTAATCTGTGCTGATGCCTTTTGAGCATCAGGGTTAAGAGACAATAAAGAACTTGGGGCAAATGGGATCAAGACAAAAAAAGTGAATTAGTGAATTAATGAAGAAAGATCTTGAGAAAAATGTCTTTGATACCTAAAAATAACTAATAGTGTGTGTTAGTTTAAAAGCATGTTTTCAATGCAGGGATAAGTGCACACAGCAGGGAAGGAAATACAAGAGAGAGGCTGAAGTAGAGAGTGTAGAGGGTGAATTTAACTGACAATAGATCACTAGAGCCTGTGGTATCACATTTAGAGGGTTAAAAGGCTAAACATCTTCGTATTTAATGGAAGATGCTCCTAGAATGCTCAAAAGCAAAAGATGGAGAGAAAATCTGCTGCCTGGGAACTTGAAAGAGATGCACTTTTGAGGGCAGAGCCTGGAAAGCTGCAAATCTGTTCAGTGGGGAGACCCAACAGATCTGTTTCTTCTCTTTGGCACTGCAGGAGCTGCCTCTGCCCCGGGGGATTTGCCATCCCTGAGGCTATTCCAGGGGTGCTGCTCACCCTGTGCTCAGGCTCCATGTCCTGCCCTGTGTCCAGGTCACTCCAGCATTAATTCACCTGAAGGTCAGGCTTGATTTAAGAGTTTTCAGGGCCTTCCAACCTTATTCATCGACAAACACTCTTCTTGACCACTGAACGAGGAGGAACCTCCACCAAGGTTTGCTTTGCCAACAGCACATCAAGGCCAACACTGCCATGACTTTGGGTTGGTAGTGAAATACTTTATACCAAGTGTCTGGAAATTGCTCTTGGCTGTTAATCAGACTGGAGTTTGCAGGGTCAGGACCAAACTGAATGATTGTCATTCAGAAAATGATGATAATCTGCTGATGGTTGTCTTTGCTAGGATTTTATTTGAATCAAAAAGCCACCTTTTTTTGCAGGGAAGGAATGCTCTGTAGGTAACCTGCCCTCTCAGAAAACCAATAAAGGATGTTCTTGGAGAACAAAGATTTAAGGATGCTCCATAGAGAGGAATAACAGGAACAAAGCTGTGCCATACATTAAAATGGGCAAAACTGCTCAAGGCAATCCAAATGCATTTTTTTATTAGTATTGTGTTGTGATGCTAAACAGAAAATGACAACTGTGAATAAGATAAAGGTCTTCATTGTGCATGAAAAATTCAAATTGTTACTTTAAGGAAAGATTTATTTTTTTTTAAACATCATAAAACATTTATGATAACGTTTTACAAAATTAGGAAGGAGAGAATTGGCTTGAAGTCTTCTAAAAGCATTAAGTTTTCATGTTGCTGTTCAAAGCAATGGTTAAAAAAGCAAGAAAAGGAAAAGGTCTAGAAGGCATGAATATAGATACTTGAATATATATTTGACAGCTTTATCTGAGAATCAGAAATCTGGAACTTGAACTAATTTAGAGCTGAAAGAAAGTTTTATCTGTGGGTTAGGCTGAGAATTTCCAAACAATTAATGACAGGCAGAGAGTGAACTTCCCATGCGATGTAGGGAAGAAAAGGGTCATTCCCAGGAGATACTGGACACAGTCGAGCCCAGGGATGAGGCTGCTCAGTGATGAAAGTTCAGGGAAAATCTTTGCATCTCATGAGAAACTGCAAGTTTGAAGTGTCTTTAGGCACCTTTGCAGTAAGTTTTGCCTCTCTCTAAAACAGCTGGAGCAAGAATTGTGCTCTGGGAAAAGAGAGGGAGGTGGTGAACCTGCCCAGGCCAGCAGGTCTCTGCTGCCTCATGGAGAGGCACCAAGAGGTGCCTCTGGCAGCTGCTGCTCTGGGTTTGGGGGTGTCTGTGCCTAAAGGGGTTTTCCCAGGGCAGGATCAGGGCTGCAAAACCCCCCAGCACAGGCCAGGAGGGGGTACTGCCCCAGCTAAGATGTGCTGGAGATGATATTTAGTGAAATTACAGTCTGGTTTTATCAGAAATATTGGAAATGACTGTCTGTGGGAGCACAGAGTGGAGCAAGGAGGAGCTGGGAACACACAGAGCTATCCCATCTCCCACCGTGCCAGGGCATCCCTGACACCCCACCTGCCCAGGAGCTCAGGCAGTGCCCCTGGCCTGGCCCTGGCAGCCTGGAGAAGCCCTCCCTGCTGCTCTGGAGACAATCAGCATCACCACCCCCCAGCTCCCACACCACCCACCCGACAAGAGCAGCGATTTGTTCCTTTTTAAAGCGGAATTAATTGTGGCACAGGAGTGAACGCCAGGACTTCAAACGAGCCAGTGACTCCGAGTGGAAAAGCTGGCACTTGGAAAACAAACAGGAGCAGCAGCAACATGGTTGTGTGTCATGCTGCACTCGGAGAGAGACTTTTGAAATCGCAGCCCCGCTCGCTCCGGTCGGCGGAGCGGCAGGAAACCCGCTCGCTGCATTTTGCTGCTTGGCAATTACATGGTTCATATTTTATTTATTTCCTCAAAAGAAACAAGTAATTATTACACAATACTTCCCCCATACCAATTTGGAAGATTTATCAATTATAATCCAGGAGAACGGCCCCGTGTTAGACTTCAAATGCGTCTCATTAAAGATTTTTATTATTTTTTTTTAGGGAGAATGGTGGAAATACAAAGAACTGCTGTGCTGTTGTCTTTTACTTCTCTTTAATGTTGGGTTCAGAAGTAATGATGTTGGGAACAATCATTCTTCAAGCCTCTGCATTCTTGTGTTTACTCATTAAACAGGAGAACCAGGTGCTCTCACGGGGAAAGGCTCATTCCAACACTGGCTTCAGAAATCAGAAGTCTCTTCACTTTCACTAACAAGCACAGCTTCACAGGGAAGGGACTGGGAAAAAAAGAAGCAGGACCTGCTTTAAAAATGGAATATTAGTGCCCAGCCCATAGAAGTCATCCTGATTTTGGAGAGATATTGGTGGGAGGTGTATGATTACCTGGTGTTCACAATGCCTAATGCTTGGGGTTGGTGTTCAGAGTTCCTTGCATTGCTGCTGGTGGCAGAGGGGCTCTTTTAGGAGCAGCAAAGGTTGTTGTCTCCTGCCCTCATCCTGCTCCAGAGGTACCTGCCCATCTCCACTGATAAGCCAGGGTAATCAGCTCCCTTGCTTATGCAGGATGACAATCCCTGTGGAAGGGAGTTCCAGCTCTCTGATAACTCATGAGCTGCTCATAGCCTAAGTGTAGACATCTCACCCCATTTTGGACTCCTCAGGTCACCCAGAAGATCTGTCCAGCTGGTGAGTACAACACTGGCTGGTGGGAGATGGGGGGTGTGGAGGCAGGGAGGTGCCCCAGGGCACCTTAACCCTCCATCTGCTCCCCCATGTCCAAGCAGAGCTCCAGCCCAGAGGGGACCTGCTGGCAGGATGTCATGGGGTCACATCAGGGTTTGGAAAATGGAACAGCTCTTGTTTCTGGGGGAAGTTCACTGAGTTTTCTTGAAGTTTTTGTAGGCTGAAATTAGGAGCCCAGAGTACAGGTCCAAGCTGGTTTGGCTCTGAAAGTTTCTCATTTTGCTGTGCCCAAATATTTGCAATTTGGTGCCAATATTGGTATGAATCACTTTTGACTCCTGCAGCAATGAGGGAACAGGAAAATTCAGGATTAAGATCTCAAGGTGATTTTCTTGCACAGGTTTTTTATACATGGCATACCTGGGAATGCCCCATAGGGAACCAGAACTTACCTGTGGTAGGAATATCACCGACAAGGGTGGGAGGGAGGGAAATGCTCTCCCTTTGGATGGGTGTACAGAAGGTGGCATGAGGGCATCTGCACAGGAGAGCTGCTGTGTAATGACCTTTCCATGTAGAAAAGCCCTTGGGTATCTTGCTGAAATGCTGAAAACTTTCATATTCCTATGAACTGAAATTAAAAAAAAAATCTTTTCTGTGAAGCAGAAAACTTCCATATCTTCAGTAAATGCCTTTTTTTTCCCAACCCATCCTAATTTTAGCTCCACTTTGACGAAGCTCAGGGCTGGACCTTCATTTGTGCAGATTTACAGCAGTGCCTCCCCCAGGCTGTGAGTGACAGGAGTGGCAAAGCCAGTGTGTGCTCAGGGCACCAGCCAGTCCCTTCAGGCACCAAACCTCCATTAATAATTATTCAGAGTGGGGAACTGCCCTGGGTGGAATTTGCTGGAGGGCACTTCCCACTCCTGGCCACTGCCCAGCTCTGCTGGCCAAGCCCCCACACCTCTGAGCCATCCCATTGACAGAGAAGCTGAGGATCTGTGTGGAAAGGTGGGAATGCTGCTCTCCTGCTTCCAGCCCACCTTCCCAGAGCCAGTGGCTTAAACTTTCTACTTGTCCTGCAGGAAGGCCTGTTAGTGGGGAGATATCAAGGGGAATCTGGGCAGATCTGATTGGCAAGCTGTGTTCTTAGTTCTCAGTGCCTTTTTGAGTCGACGTCTTTTCCCCAGCAGTGCCTTTTAATTCTGGTTTTATAGCTGACCTTGTTACTGTTGTTAGTACAGTTTTTCCCTTTCCCTTTTTTTCAGTGTAGCACTTCTGTAAATGTTTTTGTTCTTTGTTCTAGTTCACTGTCCCTTTGAGGTTCCCTCTGATGTCTAGTCGGTGGCGTGTTTTTGATAAATTCTTCCCTAGCTGGTGCATCTTCTCTCCAGGTATCAAAAATCAGGGCAATGGTTATTGAAGAGACACTCATTAGAGTGATATACCATTTCACTGCTGCTGCTGGTGAGGACTGGGTGCCTCTGAGTCAACAAAAGGGCCAGCATTTAAACAAAGAACAGGAGACCTGCCCTCTCAGAGCCACCAGGTGCCACCTCAGCCAAGCACGGGGCCTTTGAGTGGAGGGCTTTGATTGCCACACTGTGATGGGAGAGCAGCATGTTCTGCAAACCTCCTGTCACACACATGGGCAGCCCAGTCCCACACCCACCAGTGTGGACACACAGCAGCCTCTGCTCACTCTCATCCAGCAGACTGTGCTTGGAGAGTCAAGGGGAATGATGGAGAGATGTGGAACAAGAAAAATTGAGCTGGTTTGTACCTCTTTGCTTACAGTTGCTGTTGCAGTGCATGTGAAGGGGGTGGGGAGGTGGGCACTAGGCTGGAGGGATCCTGAGGTCCTCCTGGCACAGCAGCCACGCTCTGGCATTGGGTTTCTGCATGGAAAGCCGAGCTGGCTTTCACCCCCTCAGTGGCTGTGCTGACCTCAACTATGTCCTTGGCTTCAACCTCAGCCCAACCAACCAATCTGCTCTGCAGCAGAACCCAAGTCACACGTTGTTCAAAGGGCTCAGTGTAAAGCTCTGCCTCCCTGGGAACCCTCTTTTTTGTCAGCCTGTCCCCAGGCACTGAGATCACCCACCACACAAAGCACTTGTGGGCATGATGCAGGATTTGTTGCATCTACTTAAAGTCCTCTTCAGACAAAGAGCAGAGCTGGGAGGACCAGCAGCTCCAGGTTCCTTGTGCCAGCCAAGTGGGGAACTGGGGAATGTGGGGATCCTCATAAAAGGGAAACCAACAGTCCCACCTCTGTACTTTCCCAGCACAGACCTTTTGTCTTGGATTATTCAGGATCCTTTCTTGTGTTGGGCATGGTAAATAGGCTTTCCTTTTCTCTTATGTTAGAGGTTTAAGGAGGCAGAGGGCTTTGTTCTGGTTACAAGCACGGCAGAGAACAGCTCCAAGGTTTGTTTACACCAAAGGGCAAGGGCATAATAATCCCTGTGCATCATGCAAGGGCTTGCAATAGGGAAGGTAATGTCTAATGACCTTCATTTCTTAAATGCCTTCCAAACTCCTCCTCAGACACTAGAGGGTGAAGCTCTGCAATTCTGCTGAAAAGTAAGTGACAGAGGGAAAATGAGCCATGGAAAGGTCAAAGACAGTGCCTGAGCCAGGAGACTTGGCTGCTTTGATTATGTCAGTGCTGCCCTATATTCTAAGAACCTTTAGGAAATTAAAGAAACTCTGAGTTGGATAAAGTTGAAGTTAAAAACCAGTTTGAGTGGCCTTTGGCAATGCCTTTTGTATTTCTGAATCCTTGCAAGATGCTGCTCCCTGCCCAGGCAGACCCCACTGGCAGGGCTGAGGATCCAGCAGAAATTCTGCTGGAGTCCAACGTGACACAGATTCCCAGGACCAGCAGCAAAGCAACTCAAGACAGCCTTAAAATAAACTCAACCTTGAATTCTCTTCATGATTTCACTTCAGGAATCAAACCAGCTGCCAAGTGCAAGCGCTGGAAGTACATCCCTTAATTTAACATTAACTTTAGCTTGTTGCAACTTGATGGGCATACTCCAAGTGCACCACCACTTTGTTCTAACTCTAATTTGCTCATCCACACCTGCCTAAACTGCTGGTGACTTTCTCAGTTGGATGCACAAGTGCTGGTGTTGAGCTGTGTCAGCAAACCCTGCATCTTGTTGCTTTAAAAAGGTTGCAAAATGTTTGTTTGGTGCCAAGGAGGAGGCTCCACTCAGCCAAAAATGAAATGCAAATAGGAGGTTTGGCCCATTGCTGGTGAGGCTCTTCAAAGCAGGGCTCCCGTTCCTGTGATGTGAAGACTTTGAGATGGAATCCCCCCAAGCAAGAGCAGCTCTCAGATGGGGTGCCAGCACCTGGTAAAATCAAAGCTTTGAAGATGGGCCTCCCCATTGATAGATGTCTTTGCATAAGTACCCTCCTATCTCCTCTGATGCCTTTCCAGTGTCAGCAAACTGGAAGCTACAAACTCAGGAGCGAGGTGGGATCCCTCTGATGCTCCCTCACTGGAACAGCAGGTCTTGGCTTTGCTGGAGGCAACCACCCAGCTGTGCAGATGGATCCCCCTGCCCTGCTGGCTGACTCAGGGGGCTGGCAGGTGAATTCTGGCAAATCTTGCTGGGGAGGTTGGAGATGTTACTGCAGCTCCACTTCCCCTTCCCTCTGTGCTACCCCTGCCCAGCCCTCCCCTGTGGAGCTGTGGAGGGCAAACCCATCAGCTCCACGGGGAGAGGAGAGGGAGGGAGGGGCTTGTGCCAGGCTCTGCAGGGCTCAGTCCTTGTTTCCCTGTGCCACAGGAGCAGGAACCTCCCCCATGGGCAAAGCAAGGGGAGAATGGGGAAGTAACAGCACTGAAAGCTCTTGCAAATCTCACCTGCTGCAGCCCTAACATGAAAATTATTCTTCTTGAACCTCCTTGAGGAGGATGATGGGGTGGCAAATGAGGGTAAATGTCATGACTTGTCTTCATTGTGGCATTGTGGCATCTTCTAGGGGGAAAGTGATGCTTTCAACCACCTCCTCCCCTGACTTTCCCTAAAAGAGAATCAGTAGTTCATCCTTTTCCCAGAAACAGCCCCTGCTCCTCTTCCTCAAGCAGTTCTTCATCAAAGCAGTGCTGTCCCTGCACTAGGCAGGGCATTAGATGGCTCACAAATCATTTTATTATTATTATTTGACTGAGAACCCTGTCACTTTAAAGTATGACCTTCCAAATTACAAGGAAAAGTTATTTTCTGTTCTAAATTCTCTCATTCTTACAGAGGAGCCTTAAAGCTCTCCTTTTTCCTCATCCCCAGAAGATTTCTACTAACAAGGCATAAGAAACAGAAGGGAGTGGGGTTTCATCTCAACTTTCCATCTTTTCCTCTAATCAAGCAACACTCCCTGACACCCTGTGCTACCTGTCTTGGAGCCTGTTCTGAGGTGAGGGTTGTCCTCTGGCCAGGAAGGACAGGGGTGGAAATAAAAAGAGAAACCCTCAGGCTCTCTCTGGGAAGAGGAACTGGGAGGGCAGTGGGTTGGGCACACAGGCCAGGAGAGAGGTGTTGGCTGAGGAAGTGTCTGTGCAAGTCACTTGGTCTATGGATAAAGAGCAGGATGAGTCCATGCGTCACCTGATGGTGTTCCTTGGGAGACCAATGTGGTCTGTGTTCCTGAGAGCATGGCTGAGAAGGGAGATGTTGCTCCTCTGCTTGTCTTTCTCCAAGTCCTTGAAGATCCAGCTTTGGGATACCTTGGGAGGGAAGTGGATGTTTGCATTGAAACACCCAGGAGAGGATCCTGTGGAGGAGGAGGTCCCTTCCAGGGTCTCTCAGGAGGGACATGGCTGCTCCTTGGTCTTCACAGGGGGAAGCTCAGCTGGATTATTTTATCATTTCAAAATGTTTCACTTCTGAACAAGAAATCCAGTGCTTTTGTCCACCAGACTCCAAACTGGAACACTCTGTTAAACATGAAACTTTAAGTATGTTAAAACTGCATATTATAGTCTTAATGAATTATCTGTTTTAAAAGGGGGGAAACAGTGAAGAATTGCTGGCATAAGTGTGGAATAAGATTTTTCAAAGGAATTACCCCAGCCAAGGCCCAGGATAAAAGTATTTTCAATAATAGCATTAGACCAAGAAGCAGCACAGCAAGAAATGCCAACTGTAGTCTCTAAATGCTTAAGCAACTTGAAATCTAAAGATGAAAAGGCACTGTACACTATTTACTCTTCTTAATGCTGAATTGTACAGAAGTACATTTATATTTTATACCTCTTTGAACCGGGAAATATGTATAATTCCCACAAGAGGATAAAGCATTTTTGCACTGAAGGATTAGAGAAGTGCTGTTTAAAAGACAATTTCAGGTACAGTTCTAAAAGGGTCTTTGACAGTAGGTCTGGTCACTGCTCTTGTACTTTCATTAGTGCCCAGAGCTGGTGGATCTCATTGGCATTTTGCGAGCAAAGGCGCTGGGGGTGAATTATCAGCAGTCCCGGCAGATCTTAAGCAAATTGCTGTTGTTTGAAGGCGGAGTTCTGCTTCCAAATCAAGAGGCTGACAAATGTCTTTGAGTGCTTTCCAGCCTTTGTGGCAGTCCCCACCACGGTGACCCACTGGCCCTCATCCATCTGCGGCCGCAGCCTTTGTGCGGCGCTCGCATCCCGCGGCCCCGGGGTTGGGAAGTGCTGCCTCCCGTGCAACGCTCCCGTTTGAACCCAGCCCGTCAGCTCCTCAGCTGCATTTCTCTGTTGGGAGGTTATTAAGAGTGACAAGCCTCTGGTAACGTAATCTATCATTTGAATAAAGCAACTGCTGCGTTCTGCAGGTGACTCCTTTGTGGCCACGCTCGGAGGAACAGCGTAAGGACGGATCGCGCGCGCCTTTGAACTTCCTCGTGGTACACAAAGGGGAGAGCAGACAAATAAAAGCCAAACAGTTTAGTTTGCACCATCATTTAAAAGTTCTATCACCTCAGCTGGAATGGCTGGAAGGAGATAGTGCCCCTTCTGGAACAAGGCAGTGCCCGAGTCACTTTTATTTGACTGTGACGCTGAATCCAACCACAAGCTTAATAAGACCAGAAATATTTTCTTGGGGTGACAGAATCTCACTCATCTGAAGACCTTCCGTGCCATGAAGTTGTTTGCTCTTGGGTAGGGTGGCTGAGGGGATGCCAGGCAGGCTCAGCCCTTGCCCACTCCTCTCCCCCTGCGCTCCCATGGGCTTGTGTTTGGCTGATTGTTGGCAACGCTCATGGGCTGTGGAGCCACCACCTCAAACCTGCTCTGGACGTGGGTTCACGGTGGTGGGAGGGGCAGGGCTCTGCCCCCTTCAGCCCAGGGCACTGCTGCTGCCAGCGATGGGAGCAGTGATTTCTAACCAGCAAATCCCAGTTTGAAGCCTCCATTGTACCAACCCACGGTGGGGAGGGGGAGATGAGCAGATAATGAGCTACTACTGGATGATCAACCACAAGAAGAAGGTATAAAAGATATAGACCATTAGAAAAGAACAAGGCTTTAAATGCCATCTGAGATTTTAGCTGAAAAGGCCTTTATTAGGTTAAAAAAAATCTACATTTAACAATATAGAGTACCCAGGCCTGTGGATTTCTACCACAAACTCCTCTGAAGTAAACTACAAAGGATTGTGATGTTTCTTCTTTCAGACTTTTTTTTTTATATGAACTTTTTTTAAGGCACTGTATCCCAGTGAACTATCCTCCATTTCTTTTTCTTGCTGAAGCTGCAGATGTACATTATGCTAGTGTGAAAAAAAGCTAATTAAACTGCATAGACTCTGCAGGAGGCAGAGAAGGCCTGCAGAGCACGGGGGATGATTGATTTGGACTGTCACACAGCTCTGCTGGGTGTCATAACTTAGTGACAAATAAAGGATTACAGTGTCCCAGAGTAACTCTCTCCCTTTTATTGTTCACCAGACATCAAAGCACAAAAGCATATTAGCATTTTTAATAAGTAGTTAGGTCAGTCGTGGCTTACAGTTTGGAATTACTTTCTGCAAAACTAAAGAAATGAAAGAAAACCCAAACTTATTGGTAGATTAAAAAATATAATACCCACAAGGCGGGAGCGATTCTTCCATTGCTTTCCATCGAGAGTGCATCATTTGTCTAAAACATGCAGGGAATGCCAGTTCCCAGCCCATTGTCTGAAAGTGAGATTTCTAGCTATAAAAATAATATTAAGAAGTTGAAAACATCTTATCAAAAAAGCAATTACTGAACTTCCAGCATTCGAGGCCTGTGTGATGCATTGTTTGGGCATTTTTCATGGCAAGCTTATTGTTTTCTGCTTACAATTAGCAGTATAAAATGATTTTTTTATATATAAATCACCTTATCTGTAATGAACATGTATCCCTGGAAATAAAAGTGGGGATATCTTGTATTTTTAGGAAAGCATAATTTGAGGGTGTTTACTTTAAATAAACAGAAGTTGGGTATGAAAATGCAAACTGGGATGGAATAACGAGGCTGGTGTTTTTATCAGGATATAATTACTTTGGCACAGTTATTAATCTTTTCTTTGGAAGTGGGCAGAGCCTTTTTGGATGGCACTGCCCTGTGGAATCAGACAAAATGGCATGGCCAGGATGGTGTCTGTGTGTGGAATTCTGGAATCATCCTTGAGCACTGGGGGGTGTGTGTGTTCACAGCCACAGCCTTTGCAAGTCCCCAACAGCAGCTGGAAATTGTCCCTTCCTCAGCGGAGATGTCCCAAGTGACAGCAGCTCCATGACTCCCAAACTTTGGAGCACTGTCACCATGCTCCTGGTGGAAAACCAGCTCTCAGGACCAGGCTGCAGGATGGGGTTTTGAGCTAAACTTTTCTGTATGAGGATCTTGGCTGGAAACGTTGCTCTCTATGGCTGAGTTGATCAAAACCAGAGGTGGAGAGAGAGGTGAGGCTGGAAGGCTCCAGAGCTGCTCCTCCATCCCCACCCAGCCCCATTCCCATGCCTGTGGCTGGTGTCAGTGAGCTCTGCATCTGGCCAGGACAGGCTGAGATCCCTCATCCTCCCTGTGAAAAGAAAGGCTGCAGTAGAGCTGCAAATCAACTCTGCTCCACTCGCCTCTCAATGGCACTGAAGTCACCAATACATTATCAACGTGTGAGGTGCAGCTGCTAAATCAGTTTATTCACCCCAAAGCACCATCCCAGTTCTGGCTGACCAGTGTCACTGTTATCTGTGGCACTGTCATTAACAGGGTGCTGTTATCTTTACTGCTGGTGGTCAGGAAATTAACCCTTTACTGACTGTCTCCCTTTCTCTTGCTGCTCCCTCGCACCCGTCGCTGCTCCTGCCAATTCCACTGAGAGCGACCCAGCACTGGGAGCCTCGAGGGTGGGTTTGCAGCCTGGAGCCCCGTTTCCTGAACCTGACCTACAAAACAGGCAAGGGACTAAAGAGTTTCTTCTGCAGACTGGAGGAAAATGCCACATTTCAGTGGGACATTGGACTGAGCTCCTCTCAGTTGTGTCCCTTCTCCAGGCTGGCACAGGAATCTGGTGCCACCAGATTCCAGGAAGAGAACAGCTGCATCCTTCTGCCTGTCCTGGGGGGAACTTCCATCACTCCCAGTTACCTCTTAAGTTTCTAATTTTCTTGCCCCTTCCTTTACTGAGTTTGCCTTCCTGCCCCACCAGAACCAACAGACTTCCTTCCCTCTGTCAAGGGGAGCAGCTGCTGGAGTGGAAAAGCTGCATTAGGAAAGAATAAAGTGTATTTTTAAGCTGTCTCTTTATATAGTTTAGGAGCTGAAAATGAGGAAGAGAGCCAAGATCTCTGTAGAGCTCCAGCAAATATGCTGTGGAACATCAATGGTGCAAGACCACATTTAGGGAACTGCTGGAATGGGATGTAACAGCTGTAAAGCAGATACAGTTTTCATATTACCCCTGGAGAGATGTTTCCTCCTTTTTTATAACTATTCTTTTAATACTTTTAAAATGAAAACTTCATTTGCTTGGTATGATATTGCCTTTTAAATACAATCAAAGAACTTAACTTTTCTTTACAAGAAGAAAACCTTGGGCTTGGGTACCCATGTGACAGACACCTTATAAATACTTGTGATAAATAAGAAAAATTGATATGAAATCTTAAAAGCCTGTCTTTCATTTTCAGAGTTAAGATACTGTTTCTCAGTTAAGATGAACTATTATTATTATTATCTTGTGCCTCTACAGAAGTGACTTAAGAAACAGTGAAGATGTCCAAGGACAGAACAGTATTTACCCATCTGTAGGTGCCAAAACACTTAGACATGGTACAAGAATTTTTGGTGGTGGAATTTCCACCTAAATTTAATTTCCTTTCTTTGATTCAAATAAAATCTTTCATTTAATTTTAATGTAGTGCTTTTCAATAAACCCAAATTTGCCACACTTCAGGGCATTTAAACCTATATCCAGAGCTGAGTTTCGCAGTGGGAACCCACCATTATTATTTGTGGGAGTTGGTCCCAATGCACTTTGAATATTGTATTTTCTCAGGGCCACAAGGGCAGGGCAGGATGGAAGGATCTGTCTTCATGTTACAGACAAGCTGGAAATCTCAACAGGATCTGAATGTAGGAGACTCTTAATCTTGGCAGGAGTCAGAAGGTCCCTTCTGCACTCACACTACGAAGAAATTTGCATGAGGATTGTGGCAAACTCTGATCCTCAGGACCTTATTTTTTGTAGTGATTTCCTCCTTCCCCAAAAAAGAGACAACAACGTGAACTGACTTATTTTCTGTTGGACACGTCGATCATATTTATGCTCTGCATTTTCCAGTTATTTTTCTAGACCTTTCTGGGATCTGGGAGTCTCTTTGTGCTTGTGAATCCTGTACACTCACTTGCTCTTGTAATCTGGGAGGCTCCTGCATATTTGAAAGCGATGGCTTCATTTGTTTTTCCAAGTTCTTACTGAATCACTTGTTGGTGCACAAGTGACATTCCAAGCGGCAGATTAATGAAAGCGCCTTTCTTCTCTGTGCAAGTTGGAATTACGTCAGAGCTTTCTCCACACGCACACCAGTTCCAGTTATCTGATTGATACACTTAGACATCACGCATGAAATATGCTTTTATTCCTGTATTTGTGTCTCTAAACTGAAAAGGAGCCTTTATTCTGGAGGAAGAGTCCTGCAGCTCAGCACTGAACTGCACAGCTCCATCAACAGTTGAGTTGGATGCTCGCCAAGACTCAACCTTATCTCTTCCAGCAAAATCGGTGGAAGGAACCACAAGAGTTGAATTTGGAAAGATCCATTTGGGGAAAAAAAAAAAGAAAAAGAAAAAAAAAAAAGCAAGCCACAAGCTGATGATGTCACTGCAAACCCACAGCTGAAAGGTGCTGGATGGTGCATGTCCTGTGGGGCTGCTTGTGCTGCCCACTGGGGAAAGAAAGGGCAGAGTTTATCTGGCCCTAAAAAATCATTACCTGAGGACTTTGCTCTTCGGGCTCTCATGCTCCATGTGGGGGAGAGGTCTGGGGGGGGAGCTGGGAAAGCAGCCAGTGACATAGCTGGAAAAAGGCTTCTGAGGGTCCAGCCCATCTCAGACGTGATGCATAACCACATCTCAGCCCAGCTGGGGCTTGTGTTCATTGTTCTTGGAATTGTTGGCGTGCAGATGAAGATGAGGATGAGGATTTGCAGTGGATGTTTATCCCACTGGAGCCTCAGCCAGATGAGGGCACCATTGGGCTTGGGCACTGGCTCTCCCAAAGCCCTTCTGGCCCCTGAGGCAAGACCTGACAGGCAGAGGAGAAGCTGGTGGAGAACAGGGAGAGTGCAAATAACTGCTCTGGTTATAAATGGGAGCCTGAGAGGAAAATCATGCCCAGAGAAGCTGTGGCTGCCCCACCCCTGGGGCAACCTGGGCTGGTGGAAGGTGTCCCCCACCATGGCAGGGGGTTGAAACAAGATGAGCTTTAAGGTCCTTTCCCACCCAAAGCATTCTCTGTTCACCTGCAGAGCTGTGTGAGGTTGTGAGAACTGGACTATGAGAAGAGCCATGAGCTTATTCAAGTCTCAGGCCACCTGCAAACAAATTATCCAACAAGCTGCCATTGCTGAGACAGGCTGAGAGCACAGCACAGGGCTCAGGACATCCTTTTGTGGTCAGTTTATGGCTTGATGTCCCCAGGCTGCAGGTGTCCTCCCTGCTGAAACCAGCTGGGATCAGGAGAGCTGAGCCTTTGACGTGGGTGACACTGGTCTGAGGGCAAACTGTGAGCTCAGGGGGTGCTGTTTCCTTCACTCTTTTTATCCCAGGTGTGGAATTCTGGGACAGTGCACAGCAGAAACTGAGGTGGGGTTTTTTCCACACTGCAGGAGGCAGGTGGAGCTGGTGGTGGTTTTGATCAGCCGAAACACTGAGAAGCAAAATTTTAGTTCTGCAAGAGCCAGCAATGCTCAAAGCATGACATGTCCCACCAGGGCCTGGAGGAGTTAGTGCTGGGCTGGTCCTGGCATCCATCACTTCCAACCTCATCCCAGGACTTTGACTTACTCTTTGAAAAGCACCAGAGATGTGGGGCTGCTCCAAGGGCCCATTTGCTGAAGGATTTCCATAATCCATGAGCCATTAACAACCTCACACAAAGCAGGACCTTGGTAGGCAGATCCAGCACAGAAGCCCACAGAGGCTTAACTTCTCTCCTGTCCTTCCCCAAAGTGGGCCACAGCTAATGCCAAAAGGGGTTTATGCTGTTACTGCAGGAGCTGTAGGAGAGAGAGCATTTCACTCACAAGCTCCCTATTTACTTCATTGCTTTAACACTCTGCTGATTTAAGCCCTGGAAGGAATCAGCAGCATTTGCAAAAAAAAAAAAAAATAAAAGGCTTTTAGGGAAATATTTGTGCATCCTGTGCAAAAGCAAAGCCTCACAATGGCCAAGAGGAGAAGCCCAAAGTGATTTTTCACAAGGTGCTCCAAAATACAGGGGGGAAAGGCAAAATGGGAGCAGCTCTGTGCAAATACTGAAATGAGGCTGTGTAATATAAATTGCAGGGTGTGCAGGGGATACACAGACTTAGGGGTGTTTTGGGGAGCACAGAACTGTTTTCTCTTTTTCTTTTCAGCTGAGAGACAAGTGAGCTAAAATGGCAGAGGCAGAATGGAAAAAATAAGCAGACTTGGATGTGGACTAAATGTACTCGCAGGATAGAATGTTAATTTTACCCAGACTTGGTTTCACTTGCAAAGAAAAAGCCCAAAACATTTTGTCTCTCAGAGCTGTCTGCATAATGGGCAAGTGTGGCACTCCCCAGTGTCACCACAGGGCTCACAGAGGTGCCCAGGTTGGCTTTGGCTGCACTAATTCCCTTCCCCTGGAGATGTTCCCCACCAGCATGTGGCCTCTCCAAGCACATGTGCTGCCACAGGCTTGGGGGGAAAGCTGGAAGCCTTCAGTCCAAGTTTCCTTGCTCTGGTTGGTTTGAACCAAACCTTAATTAAAAGGGGAGTATTTGGGAAGTTAATTAAGAATATTGAATCAATTAATAAGACAATTAAACGATTACACGAAATTGACTGTGAGCAGTGTGATACTTCAGCTCCTGCTTTAGCTAATTCGTGGTTTGATGAAGATTCCCACCCATCCAAAAGGCTCAGCTAATTAGTGTTCATCCAGGGCATGTCTTTAACCACCCACCCCTTACTGTGGGTGCTGCCTCTTCCTGCAGAAATGAAATATTTCAAATACACTTTGGAGAAAAACAAGGAAAATCCCCTCAGAAAAACAAGTTGTGGAAAATCACTGTAGGAATATAAACATCAATATGATTTTTGCTTTTTTTAATTTCATTTCATAAAATAAACAAATGCTTTTGTCAGTGCAGTGGTGAGCCCAAAGCAAGCCCTGCCTCTGGTGCATGTGGCAGGTGGGTTGTGGACAGGGGGAAGCACTGCAGGAAGTGTTTGGCTGTGGGAAAAGTGGCTGTGACCAGTTCTGGTGGCTGGGTAAGAGAACAGCTGTGGGGTGTGATCACAGAATCAGAGAATGAACTGGGTTGGAAGAGACCTCTGAGATCATCAAGTCCAACCCCTGATCCAGCTCCACA
This sequence comes from Pithys albifrons albifrons, assembly GCF_047495875.1. NCBI lineage: Eukaryota > Metazoa > Chordata > Aves > Passeriformes > Thamnophilidae > Pithys > Pithys albifrons. Next base: position 1,675,672 of record NC_092476.1, on the reverse strand, counting down.
CTGAGCCACTACAGCTTCCTGTGGGGAAGCCTCTGGTGACCTGGTGGCTGTTCTGGAGTGTGCAGAGATCCAGGGACATCCAGGGACATCCAGGGACACCAACGAACACTCAGGGACATGTAGGAACACCCAGGGACACCCAGGGACACCGAGGAACACCCAGAGACATGCAGGAAGACCCAGAAACACCCAGAGACATCCAGGGACACCCAGGAACACCCAGGGACATGCAGGATGACCCAGGAACACCCAGGGACATCCAGGGACACCCAGGGACACCCAGGGACACCCAGGAACACTCAGGGACAACAGGGACACCCAGGGACATCCAGGACACTCAGGGACATCAGGGACACCCAGGGACACCCAGGGACATCCAGGGACACCCAGGAACACTCAGGGGCAGCAGGGACACCCAGGGACACCCAGGGACATCCAGGACACCCAGGGATATGCAGGGACATCCAGGGACACCCAGGGACACCCAGGGACATCCAGGGACAGCCAGGGACACCCAGGGACATCAGGGACACCCAGGGACATCAGGGACATCCAGGGACACCCAGGGACATCCAGAGACAACCAGGGACACCCAGGGATATGCAGGGACACCCAGGGACACCCAGGGACACCCAGGGACACCCAGGGACATCCAGAGACACCCAGGGACACCCAGGGATATGCAGGGACACCCAGGGACACCCAGAGTTTGACCTCATGTCCAAGTCCTCCCCTGGGCAGAGCAGAGATCAGCCTGAGGGAAAGCACCAGGGGCCAAAATCCAGGGACTTCGAGGCTTCTGGGAAATGTGGCAGGGGAGATTGTGTCACACAAGGTCAAGCATCTCTGGGTGACAACAGTGAGGGGGTAGGGAAGAGCAAAATCTCCTTGTCTGTGAGATCCTCCAGTCCTCTTTTGTGACATCCACTGGTTTGGTTGGTGAAGGAGCATTTGCAGTGGGGGAAGTGGAATTCCTCTTTGCCTTGCACACAGAAAGGCCTCGTCACGATGCCAGGGGGATGTCCAAAGGGGGCCTGACCTCCCCTCGCAGCAGAAATATGAAAATATTCTGCTGCAGGATCACAGTGACATCTGAAACTTTCCTTCATTTTCTTCCCCCTCCTTTTTTCTCATCTCTTTGGGTCCTTTGGCCCATATGTTGCTAATTTTCTGTCTTTTCAAAGCACTCTGTTTCATTTAAAGTCAGAATACATTCTATTCATCACCATGAATTCCAGGGGAAAAAAAAAAGAGATCTCGAAGGTCAGTGTTCCCCTTAATGTATAAAATAAATGAGCAAAGCACTGTGGTTTTTTCCTTTAGCTTATTACTTTTCTTAATCTACTTTTTAGGTCTACTGTGGGAGATCACAGGAGGGACTTAAGCAGTCACTTCTAGAAAGGATTCTTATATATTCTTGCAAGAAAGAAGTCCTTCAAAACTGCCTGTCTTTGTAGTTGGATGTGCTGAGCCAGACTTCAGCCAAGCCAGTTACTGGTCAGCAACTTGGTATGACATGCACAAGTCCCCAAAGGACTCCACTTTCCACTGTCACTTCCTGCCCATCACTTTTGCCCAGAAAAAAAAAAATCCTTCTTCTTTGCTAAGGTATTGCAGCTATACCTTGAAATCTGTGCAAGGGAAAATAAGATAAATGGTGGCATTCTGATTTTTGCAGCAATAATTCAGTCAATCACAGTCTTACCAGGATGGAATTTAAACTACTAAAATGACTCAACACCAAGAAAAGCACGTAAGATGATCTGCTTGTTAAAATCCTGTTGTGGTAGAGGGAGTTTGGTTTGCAAAAGGCTGTCACAGGGTGGGATTTCTGGAAGGGCTGGTGGCAGGTGACTGTGCAGCCTGCAAAGAGTTAATTGCATCAGTCCCCCACTATTTTTCTGCCTCTCTACAAAGTGCAGTGACAAAAGCTGGGCTGTCCCCAGCTGTGCCAGGGCCAGCCCTCCCCAGCTGTGCCAGGGCCAGCCCTGCCAGCCCTCCCCAGCCCTGCCAGCCCTCCCCAGCTGTGCCAGGGCCAGCCCTGCCAGCCCTCCCCAGCCCTGCCAGCCCTCCCCAGCTGTGCCAGGGCCAGCCCTGCCAGCCCTCCCCAGCCCTCCCCAGCCCTCCCCAGCTGTGCCAGGGCCAGCCCTGCCAGCCCTCCCCAGCCCTGCCAGCCCTCCCCAGCCCTCCCCAGCCCTCTCAGGCTGCAGTGACCCAGCACACACAGCCAAACCCAAAGTCAACTGGAGAGCCAGCTGAACCTTTCTTTACAAAACCTCAGCCCACATCAAAGTGCCTGCATTTGTGTTCTGTTATGAACTGGGAATTTGGGCCAAGTTAGTTAAAATGTTCATCAAGACTCAGGCCTTTGTAGTGAATCTGGGCCTGAGAATGGAACTAACCTTAGTTTGGAGTTCAAACCAGCCGGGAGGCAAATGTTGTCTGGAGAGGGATGAGGCTGGATGGTGGCTGGACTTCCCCCATTCCCAGGCTCTGTTGCTGCTTCCCATGGCAGATGGACTTACTTGGGAACCCAAACCACCCCAAGTGTAAGCTGGGGGACTGAAGTGTTTGGGTGTCCTTGCAACTTTGCTGCTGAGCATTTTCTCAGTGCCTTGGCCAGAGCTGTGGCCAGAGCAGGTCCAGCTGAGGCTGCAGCCTCTTCCCTGGTCTCTGATGGATGTTGTGCATCAGACCTTCTGTGCACCTTCCCACTGTTCTTGAGCAGACATCTGCTCTTCATTCAGGACACTTGGAGGGGGACTCAACCAGTAAGTAATGTCAGGAAAGTTCTCCTCAGTGCTGTGAGATGCCTACTTTCATCTGGCACTACTTCAGGACTGGCACTTCATCAGGAGATGAACAAAGCCAAGTAATGCAGTACAAGTAAAATTATTACAGTCTGGGGTATTTCCAAAACAAGAGCCTGACCAGGAAAAAAAAGAAAAGAAAGAAGAAGAAGGAGAAGGAAAAAAAAAGATAGAAGGAGCAGGAGCAGGCAGGGAGAGGCTTTAGCAGCTGATAGCTTTGAGCTGTAAATTTGGTATAAATAACATTTCTGGCTGTTTTGAACAAGTACAGAAGTTGCAAATCTGTAAGTGAAAGTTGGTTGCTCTGCAGAATGGCTCCATCAGTCTAAATTAAGAGTGTTCAGTGGGAACCAGGAATGGTGCTGCTGGAGGAATCACAGCCTAAAACCCAGTCAGCAGGCAGGCAGCTGCTCTTGGCTGCCTTTTCACCACGAGGCTGTTTGATCTCTCTTGAGGTTGATACAAGTCCTGCAGACTTGGGGAATGGGGTCTTTTTGTACAACAGGCCTGCACCATCTCTGCATCTGCAATGGAAAACGCTGTGGCAATGAAAGGAAACTGAGTCTTTTAGGTCTTGTTTCTGGCTCTGCCACTAATTTGTGCATGACCTTGGGCAAGTCAAAAAGCATCTCTGACCTCAGCTTACCTAGTGAGAAAATGGGAGTGGTAACACTTTGCAGGCTCTGCGGTCTCCAAGATTTCACTGATGTTTCCTCAGTCTGCTGAGACAAGTGAATCACTGCTCTGCCCATCCATAGGGAGCCTCCTTCCCTCTCCCAAAGAACCTCTCCGTGCACACTGATGGTAAAACATGCTCATAACTCGGGGCTGGAGAGAGTTAAAACCTGCTCCTGACCTCTGAGCATTCTCTGGGCTAATCCATCACTGTATCATTCACTGATCACCTGATGCTTTCCTTGAGTTACACTCCTTGCCTTCAACCAAGGAACAAAATTGCTCCTAGAAAAGTGCACACATTTTAAGCCCTACTTTTCCATCCCGTGCCACATTCACCTTGCACACAATTAATTTAACACCCAGCTGGTGGTAAAATTGGGTTCTTCCTGAGCATTATGCTTTTTAAATTGCTTTCTTAATGCTTTCTGCTCTGTCAGGGCTGTCCTGCTGAGGAAAGGGCTAATGCCTTCTCCCAAATTCAGCTTTTCTCTCAGTATTGCAGGACAACCAAGAACAATATCCCTGTTGTAAATGTGATTTTTTATCAAAGGTACCCAACAGATTCTCCAGAATTCCTGCAAATGGAGGTGGTCTGGAGGTGGTCTCCTGTCTGGAGGTGGTTTCAGGTCACATCTTCTGGGTTCATTAGGCCTTGGGTACTCACTTAATGAGGATGGTACCCATGGATCATCCCCCAGCCCCTTTCCAGGGAGGATCTGGACATCCAGCTTAGCACATGGTTGCTGCTCTCTGAAATGGAGATGGGCTGCAAGCTCTGGGAGCCATGAAACCAACCAGGCAGCAAAATTTATAGCAAGTTACAGCAGTTTTCTTAACCTGCCAGGGAGGGAGGGAGGGAGGGAGAGAAGGACCCTACATGAGACATTCCATGTCTGATTAGACTCCACACATCCACGGCTATTGAAACTCTCTGATTCTCCTGTTTGAGATTTAGCTGCAACATCCCATTTGTTCCAGGCAGATATGTAAAGTCTCCTTGGTATTCAGGTTCATTTAAAGATTTACATTTTGTATTTCCTTGCTCCTTTTCTGACGATGTACATAAAACAGAATTGTAAATGTTTAGGAAAATCAAAGCTATTCTTAGATGCTTGCAATTCCACTAAGTTTGTATTCTCTAATTTACACCATGAAAGGAAAAGGAAATCTGGGAGAAGAGCCTGTACTTTGCTTTTTGAGGTTCTCTTCACTGCATTTCCATTGAAACTTGGGGCTCTGAGTTATGTTTCCCAAGGCAATTTCAAAGTCTGCTCTGAAGGATGTGGCTCCCACCTTTCCAGAGGGCTGTAGTGGAGAGTTTTAAAGTTCATCTCAACAGAACCAGCTCTGGGAGGTGTCCAGAAGCTCAGTTAAACTCCTCTGCCCAGGCTAATTTGGTGAGGTGAGTAAATTCTGCCTCACTGGGTTCTACATAAATGCTGCAGTTTCCACAGTCCAGAGGCCTGGCCATGGCTGGAATAAACCTGATTCTAAATCTCATGATCCAAAAAGCCAATCCATCTCTTCCTGAGCCCATGGCCAGCCCATTGGTGCTCCCAGAATCCCAGACCATCCCTATGTACCTATGTCAGAGGTCGTAAACTACAATAGGAAGGAGCTGGAAGAAGCAGTTTCAGATAAGGATCTCTGGAAGAAAATCACTCCCCGGGTAAATCCAAGCTAGATAAAATCTCCTTTCTTTTCTCTTCTTTCCACACACTCAACACCTTGAGAAAGTTTAGCCCCACGATGCCAACTGGGAAGGGAAATGCTGAACAAAACTCCCAACTGGCAGAACAAGAATTTTCAAAGCAATGAGAATTGCATTCCCTGAAGCCAACCCTGCCACTGCTCCTGGGTCTCTGCTTCTGAAGCTGAAATTAAAAAAAATAATAAATAGAATAGGTAGGGTTGCTGCTTCAGCCTTTGCCCAGGTTTGGAGCTCTGTGGGAATGGTGATTCTATCCAAACTAAAGTCTTGCAATGACTGTGTGGTTTGATGAGCTCCAATCTCTGGAGTGGAATTCAGGAAAATCAAACCCTCTTTTGTGCTCTGCCACTGCTCTGATGGAAAAACTGAATGTTTTCCTCTCAACATATGCAGTAACGAGAATTTCTGGTCCAGACAAAATTTCTCATATCTAAAATATTCCTCTGATTTAGTAAAAAAGAAAAAAAAAAGTAAAATCAGAGATGTGGAATTTTCCACGAAGGGAAACTTTCAGTTTTCCAGAACGCAAAGGAGAACATTTCTCCACATCCATGTTCAGGTGAGTCCCTGTGTCCTTCCCAGCTCCAGGAACCAGTGAGGACCCATGGCTGTGTCTGGGGATGATCAGCAAGTTTGGAGCCCCGAAGCTACTGATGAAAAGCATTAGATAAAAATTTGATGCAGCAGATTGTCTCTGGTGAGGATTTTTTTTTTATTCTCTTCTTAAACCACAATTGTGCTGCTGACTGGCCTGGAGAGCACATATGCCAAGGACACCCAAACGCCTGCGGTGGGGCACCCACCAACTGTTCCCTGAAGGGTTTGTGACTGCCCCGTGGACACAAACGGTGCTGACTGTCCCCTCCAGCCTGGCCCTGCTGAGCCTGGCCCAAGGGCAGCCATTCAGCACATCTTGGTGAGCTTAGAGGAATTTGGCACGGGGTTTTCCCCCTGCAAGCCAGCGCTGGAGGATTGCCTTGCACACATGAACTATCTCATGCTCACCAAACCACTTATTAGTTTCAGGCTCTGGCCCCTGTGTTATTATGGCCTTGATAACTTTATTAAATTCAGCCCCAGCTTATTCATCTCGCAGAATGGCCCTAACTATTTGTAGATATTTTAAAGTAGCCATCCCTGCGCCGTGATCGCTTCCAGACCTCGCTGAGAGACGTGCATGTGTTTGAAATGCCTGCTTTCCTTCTCCATTTCACCATAAAGTAGCCAATTTCATTTTGCACAATACCATTTGATAACAACCATGTGTGTGTGTCTTCAGCGTTTATGTACTTCAGAGAAGGTACTGCTTGGTCAGTGTGAGATAATTTCACAAAGGAAAACGGAACCAGATGTTCCTCCTTTTCACTTGGCTTCTCCCTCTGCCTATCTTGTTTCTAATGTCAATCTCTGCTCAGGTTTTCCATTACCTTGGGAAGGGGATATCTTTACACTTTATGTTTTCATTACAAACGTGCCTGACAAATGTGTGGAGTAGCTGAGGTAGATGATTATCAGCTTAGCACCTCTGAGATCATTATCAAACCCTAACAATGCTCAGGAGACAAACAAAGGGAGAGGGTGTGTGCTGGGTGGGTTTTTGAAGAGACTGCAAAGGGAAAGGCCACCTTTTGCACCAAACCTCATTGACAACAACTGGATCGTGGGCATGTCAGGGAGGAGCAAAGGGCATCCTCAGCTCCAGCAGGTGGGCAGGAAATTCTCCAGGTGAGCAGATCTCCCCCCAGATGCTTGAATGGGCCGTTGTAGATGTGGTTATTTGGTGAGGTCTTGTTGCTGTTATGGAACTCCTGCCTGGCTGGTGGGGTCCAGGTAAGTGTGGCAGCTCCTGTGAATTGGGAAAGAGAAAGGGAATTTTCCTGAAGTTGTAAAGAAGTAGGATGGGGAGGACAGAGGGAATTGCTGATGGAAGGAGGAGTTATGCTGTGTAGAACACCCCTGGGCAGTGGACATCCCACACGGAATCTGGAGTGGAAGCAGCAGCCTGGGAGAGCAGCTGCAGGAGTGCTGGAGGCTGGGAAAGCCCATGGTCACTGAGGCCACAGCTGGAAAGCAGGATGTGACATTTTAGGATCACCATGTAGCTTAATGGCTGTCAGGCCAAGAAGGGACCATCGGTGACCACAGTGCCTTCTCCCTCAGCCCCCCAAACAGGGCACACTGGGGCACACCAAGGTCTCCTCCCTGCCTGGCCATCAGGACTGAACCATCTCAGTTCAGAGCTGCCAGCTGTGGTCCAGCACAGAGCTGAGCTCCAGCTGGACTGTGAATTTAGGAGGGTCACTGCTGGGCTGGATGGATCCCATGGACACACCACTCTGCACCAGCCCAGCTTGCAGCGTGTCTGCTGCTGGTGGCCCAGGCAGCAAAGCTGGGCTTGTTTGCTGCCCATGTCGACTGTCACAAAGGGCTCACAGCTCCAGGGATATCTGCCTGGATATCAGCACTGTCCCACAGACAACCCACCCTGTGGCAAGGACACATCGACCCCAAAGCTGCTGCAGAGGACAAGACCAAGCACGGACAGAGCAAGTGCAGAGACCTGCGAGCTGGAGCCACCCAGCAGTGCCATGGCCAGGCTGTAAAGTTCTGTGCCACCTCATGGACAGGTGCTTTTACCTCCACAGTGGCTGTAATTAAGCTCCACTATGAGAACAACACTTTGTGATCCTTCTGTGACTCACCAGTCTTGTGACATCCTGGCAGCAAGAGAGAACCCTTGGCCTTGGCTCCTGGAGGGAACTACTATTGCAAGGAACTTCTGGCCTCGCTCACAGCTGCCTCTTGGGCCAGTTGAGCTGGGCAGAGATGGATTCTGGAGCAGCCTCTCATTCCTCTGCCTTGGACCCATGGAGATACTTGGATGTTTCCTAGGGCGACGGCAGGAGGCTGTCAAGGACCTCCAAGAAATACCAAGTCCTTTGGCTTTGAGGACATCACATGCTTCCTGCTCATTGCCTTTCCTTTTATTTTGGTTAGAAGATGAGCTCAGCATGAGTCTCGTGTGTATTTTAGTCAAATCATCCTAATTTTGTGGAAACCCTTATATAGATGTGAGCTGATCTCGTGAGTCATGAGCATTGCCATGAATATTCCACACATATGGCAAAACACTGGGATGGGAGATATTCCCCAGGCAGCTGGCTGGGGTCCTGCAAATCCTGTTAGGGGCTGGCACACAGGCCAGTGAGCAAAGGTCCTGCAGAAAGAAATCCTGATAATCACCATTTCTGAGAGGGACTAATCCTAAATGCCTTCACTCCCTGTCACTGCTTGCAGCAATAACAGCAGGTGCCCATGCAGAAATCCTTTTCCCAGCACCTTCTTCATGTCTCTGCTTTCCAAGAGAGAAGTTGAAAGACTTTCTGACAAGGATACAGAAAAAACACTATCAATTTTTTAAAAGTCTTTTTCTCTTGAATTGTCAACTGTTTGTGATTATTTTTTCCCCAGCCTTTAAAAAAATAATTTTGTCACTCAATGCACTTTCAATGCAGTAAATTGTAGGAGAAGGCAATCCCATTGGAGGCCTAGCTGGAAGGAAGGGGAGATATTTGCCTAATGTATGTGCTTACCTGGCAATCATCCTGGCAAAGTCTCAGTCCCAGCTGCAGTTAAGGTGGCTTTCATCACCTGAGGGGTAATTTGTCTCTGCCTTTCCAATTGCTCCTTCCTCTCATCTCCTGCTGCAGTTTACCTGAACAAAACTCCAGCTCCTGCCCTAAGCTGGTGAGGTGCATAGAAAGGAGGAGGAGTGCCCTGTGCTGGTTGGAAAGGTGGCAACTCTAAATGGTCCATGCTGGTGCCTACTGGGAGTGTGCTGGTGGCAGCAGGGCTGCAGCTCCATTCCAGGCTGGCTGTGACTTTTATGTCTTCAGGGCTCCTCGGAGCAGCCACCACAGTCAATTGTCCCATTGATTTCAGTGAGCATCAGATGAGATCTTTGGTTCCTGAGGGCAGGATTATCAGCCTGGGATATCTAAGGTGAGGGCTCAACTCCACGTGAAGGTGTAGAGATAAGGGACTGGAATTTTGGCTTCAGGTATTCAGAGTGGTTGTGAATTGTGTTTGCTAATTTAGGTACCAAAATCCTCCTCCTGGGGTGTGTTGGGCTCAGCCTCAGGTATGGAACTTTGGTCACCTTGTTTGAAAAATACAAAGTTCAGCTCTCTGTGCCTGTCCAGATAAAAAACCTGTAAACCTTTATCACACTCCACCAAAGTCACCCCAGTACGAGGAGCCAGCGATGCCACCACACCTGGCCCTCACCACCTCCATCAGAGCCCAGGTCTTGTGCTGCCACATGTCAGCAAGTTGGAGTGATGGAACAGCGTTTGTGCAAACACAACTCAGTAAATATCAGGATGATTTTCATACAGTTCCAGAAATTTTACAGTCTAACTTAGATCTTGTCATCCAAAGCACTTTGAAAAGTCTTGGAAAAGCAGCTTTGAAAAGACTGGTTGAGATTTCCTTGTTGCTCTTCCTCGCCCCTCTATCATCCCTACACCCTGGTCCTTATTTTCTGGGTCATCCAGGCATGGCTTTCTCTTCTGTGAAAATGCTCAGGTCACTTGTTAGTGACAGCAGGAGATGGATCTTTTGGTGATGTAAATCAATGTCACTTCAAAGCTTCAACAGAGCAATACTTATTTACACCTCCAGATATCAGATCCTTATGTTTTGCTTTTATGTGTGTCAAAGTTCTTTTTTCTGAAAGGTAAAATTTTGTTGCAAATGTCTATAATTAATCTACCTCGTTTCTATGGCAACAGACACTACACAAATTAATAAAATAAATATTCTAGCACAGTTTAATTCTGGCAAAGCCATCCTAAAAACCTTTCCATCATTCCTCATTATGAAGGCAGCAAAACGTGCTTAACAGAATATCTTATCAAAATTAGTGAAAACATTAAACTTCCCAAAAAAACCTTCTTTTGAAAAGTTGTTCTAAGCAAGTTTCTAAAATCTCAGAAGTATTAAATCCTCATTAATATAAGCTCAATGTATTTATGGTGTCAAAAATGTGTTTTATAAAAGCCAAAAGCGGAGTTGCACAAGTTGCCTCATTATCAATAATCTCGCATCGTCCCTTTTATGTGTCATTTCTTTACACAATATACTATCATTTATGACTTTTAGCAAATACATCATGGCAAAGGATTACTCTCATCAGAGGCACTCTTTGAAAAGGATATGCTAATTTCTAGAGAGCAAGAAAACATCAAAACAGTGCCAGCAAATAGCCAAGGGACTTTCATGTCTTAATATCCTTCAGAAGTGCTTTATCTCCTAGTGCAACGTGTATCATAGTATAAACAGGAAATGAAACAGCCAAGGCATCAAAGAACCACCAGTGCATGGCTGTAATTTTAGATCAGGTTTAATAAAGGTTATCTGCAGCAGGCTAATCAAACAAAAGGGTGTATGTTTTAAAGCGCCATTTGATAATTTTCATTTAAGGCTCCCGATCAAAGAGATCCTAACAATGTCTTACTGACTCCACATAGATCCCTTTGCCTCACTTTTCAAAGTAGCTTCGTTTATTGCTGGTAAAACTGGTTTTGATGTTCTAATTTTTTAGGTGGAGGAGAGATCAGAAACTGCTCTGGTTTCCTGTGCACCTTAATTTGAAAAGCAATAGAAAGAGAGCTGAGAAGGAAATGAGCAAACACAGCAGAGGGTCAGGAAGATCTCAGGGTCACTTCTGGGAGCTCTCCACGGACCATCATGCCCAGACAGGGCCTCTTGTCCCAAACATGATGCAAGGAGGGGACACAAACCTGGACAAGACTGGGCCAGGCCATTGACTAGTTAATGGGAAGGCAAAACCCCCTGGAAGTGAGAGATGGAGGGGAAAAGGATAGTACCTGGCTCCTGGCTGGTTGCTGAGGAAAAGGAGAAGGAGCCAGACCAGCTGTTTTCGTGTCACTTCTCATCCTTGGCCACCGGGAGAAGCTCCACTGGCACCATCCATAGGTCACTGAGAAAGGGAAAATGGCAGCTGGACTGTCCTGCTGCAGGACAAAACCCGCAGAGCTTTTCTGCCTTGCTTTGGAATCGATTCCTTCGTTACACTTCCAGGCCAAATCTGATTCAAGACCCTTAAAAAAAATGACTGTTTTCTGATTTCTGAAAGTGGAGTAATCCTAACAGGAGGGATGAGAGAAGCTCCCCTCCTGCAGCAAGGGAGAGGCTTGTTTGGCATGCCAGTGTAGTCTTCTGTATTCCTGGTTTATTAATTATTCTCTTTGGGGAGCAGAGAGGGAGATGAGAAATTTCTCCAAATGAGAGCTTATCAAAATGGTTGTATTTCTGGCAAGACTGATGTATCCAAGGAGCTAAACATAGTTCAAATATTTTGTCAAAGCTTTCTGCACTGCTCAAGCCCAGGGATGTTTCAAACAGGTTTTCACATAGAGAAGATGCTTCCCATGAAAAAGAAATGCTCACCTTGAAAACTGATCTCTCTCATTGGGTGTGGGCCATGGGGCAGTTATGGTGGGATGGCTCCTGGAAGCAGCAGGAAGAACCTAAAACCATCCACCCATCAGGTACAGGCGGATCTGACTGTTTTGGGAAGAGATCTCAGCTTTTTGGGACCAGACTCCCTGGGCTGTGTCCAAAGGAAGGGGGTGGGCAGGCTCAGCACCTTCTTTGCATCACCAAGAGTTTTGCGACTTGTATGTTTGTAAAGCTTGTTGTTGTTTTTCATGTCCACAATTCCTAAGCTCTGCAGGGGGTAGTTCTAGAGAAAAATCCAAATAAATAAAAAATTCACCCTTGGGTGCACTTAATGTAGTTGGTAAGAAATGTGCTGACTCCCAAATGATCTCCTTCCTACACACTTCACAAAATGTTAGTTTTATACATATACATATATTTCCTGCTGATGCTCTCTTAAATATTTCAAAGTATTCTTATGAACTAATATGCTTTTATCGTGGTATTTGTAGGAGCACAAGACCTTGGCTGTACCCACAGAGCCTCAGTTTGCTTCTTCATCTTTTCAAGTAAATTTTAAATTACTGAAGAAGTGCTGATGGTCACAAAAATCTCGATATTGGCCATGAAAACTCAACCATAAGTAATGTCCCCCAAACCAGTGCCATGAAATATTCATGTCTGGGGAATGCTGCTCCAGGCAGGGCAGTCGCTGCCCATGGGAAATGCTTTGGGAGAAGAGGAATGGTGATTCCTCTGCTTTGAGAAAGGAGAATGCTGCCAAGCTACTTGGCAGGATGCTAAAGAACCAAAAGCAGGACTAGTTTGTTAAAATACCCACAGCAGGCATCAGGTTTCCACCCTGAGCCCCAGAGGGAGCAGTGCCAGGCAGCATCCCGTGGGATCACGGCCTCAGTATCGATCCCCAGCGTATCTGCAGCCCGTGGATCCCTCCCTGGGCTGCATGACCAGCCCCAGCACAGACACCAATCAATAGTTTCTGAACTAACAGTGGTGCTCCCTAATCCTGTTATCAAAGGACACCATGAAAAACACCATGACGGTGGGGACGAGTTGCCAACCCTTTGCAGATTCATATACTCGAGGCCAGGAGACACCATTCACTAACCTTTCTTTTTTGCTGACCTTTATTTCACGGGCCATTAGATTTCCTCCGTATCAAGTGCAATAACTGGCGTCTGACTGAGGTACAACTTGTGCTTGGCAAAATCATATCTTCAAAGGAGGAAGCCGGTCTTGATTGAAGACACTGGAGTTGGACACTTCACCACCCCTTGGCAGTTTAACTCGGTGGTTATGACAGTTTATTTCTGGGCACTCTTCTGCCCAAGGAAGTTAACTCAGGGTGAGGGAATGTGTGTGAGTAAAGACAACAATCCCTTTCTGCTTAACCGTCTGCAGACACAAATACAGGCACAACAGTCATTCAGGAATACTCTACGATGACTGCTGTGTCTACAGGCTTTATTTTGAGTTTGTCTGCCTCGAGTTTCACCTATTAGTCCTTTTCAGCATGTTCTCCTCCTAACCCAAGAGCTGTGATTTTACCCTGACATGCCTTCTCACTCCTCATCCCCATCTTCTACTTGGTAATGGTCCCCAGGGCAGGGAATGTTTCCTCATGTCACCTCCAAATGTTTCCTCATGTCACCTCCAAATGTTTCTTGTCTGTTCCACCACGGCCAAACCAGGCAGTGGGTGAAGCCCTGGCCCAGCTCTAATCAGAGTAACAGTGACATTAAAGTTTGGACTTGGTGATTTTGGAGGCATTTTCCAACCTTAATGATTCTATTTCTTTAGGTTCACACATCGCTTGCCTGTCAACACACTGAGCCTGGGGGGGCTCTGCATCATCAGCAAGACACACACCTGGTCACACAAGCATCTCTCTGGCAGGTGCCCTTGGAAAAGCTACTCCCAAATGTCCCTGTGTGTGAGGCTGGGGCATCCTCTGTCCCTGGCAATGTTATTTAATGAGTGATGCTGAGCTGTGTCTGCCCATGTGTCTGAGGGTGCTTGGGCCACAAATCCCTGGAGAGAATGGCTTTGCTCAGGGTTTGTCCAGCACCTCTAGACTTTGGGAAAATGTGGACACTGAATGGCAGGTGGTAAATAAAATATACATGGTGCAAAACATGCCTGAGTGTGCCTAAGTCCTAAAATTATCCAAGACAGTCTCCATAATCTTTATGGGAGAAAATTAAGTCTTCAAAGCAAGAAGGAATTTAAACTATCCCCAGTTCAAAGAAAATTGCCACATGCCGACAAACATTAAGAATGATAATATTTTGCTAAAGCCCCAGTAAATCGTTGTGTGGTTTCTCTGCATTTCCTTTCCCATTGCTGTTTGTTGCTCATACATCCCCACTCGCACTGGGAGGTGAAAGAGGAAAAAGTCTCTGTTGAAAAGAGAAAAAAAAAAAAGTCCTTTTAATCTGATGCAATGCCCTGGGATGTGGTTTGAGTCAGTAACTGCTTCCTGGGCAGGCTCCTGCTGCTGCCAAGCATCTCTGCAGCATTTACAGGGTTACAGGAACATCCCAACCTAAACAGCAGCTGTCAAGTGTCTTATCAACCTGTCATATTAACAACTGTAATTAAAAGCATTAAGCAAATGCACTGAGGGCCTCTCTGGGAGGGTACTAACACCTGTGTTTGCCTCAGTGTGAAAGTAATTGCTTCAATTACAGTTTTAGGTCATTAAATATCTCTGTGTGCTCAGGGAACATGAAGAAAAACGAGGAGGACCTGAGAAATGAATTTTGGTGACGTGGTTTGAAGTACAACAGCACAACAGTCGGGTGCTCCCTTAGCAGCAAAGGAGGTGGAGGGGAAGGCACAGGTGATGAGGAAGGAGCTTGTGGTGCCTGTGGGGACAAACACAAAAAATCAAACTTTTCCCCCTCGGGCTACAGAACTTTTTTCCCCCAAGCAGCTCCAGGATGGAGCAAGTTTCTGGCTGATTTCACAAAGCAGGACAGCAAGAGGAGACTCGTCTGCCTGGACACCAAGATCTCGGAACTCCAGCCTCTCCTTGCCCATCACATGTGACTTTGAAGTGTAGGGAATTCTGGATGCAGAATTCTACATTTGTTTATTAACTGAGAAGTGAAAATGTCTAAAAGAGAACACATGATGCAAACTCCCCCTCCACATCCCCCTCCATGCATGGTTTCCAGAGGGCTGGAGCTCACTCCTCACCCACAGCTTGATCACATATGTGTGAAAGGGATCCAGACTTCCAGACTTCAGGTTGGAGCATCTGCAGTCTGAGAGCAGTGGCTGCCTCATATCCCAAGGAAGGGTCTGAGCCCAGCAGTGAGGAAGGCTCTGCCTCCATGAAAACACTCCACTTAGTGGATAAAACCTCCTTGCTCGTGGCCTCGCAGCAATTCCGAAGGGCTCAGTAAATCCCAGTCGGGATTTTAATTCAGAACCAAACTCTGATTTACTTCCCTCTGAGCAGCTACAGAGGCCGTGGAATACATGCAAGGACTGACATCAGTTAATGGTTAGCACGAGGTTAACGAGGGGCTGTAAAGGCACCGGTGGTTGAGCAATGAGGGCAGGGGAGCTGAGCCCAGCCCAGCCTGTCCTGCCCCCGGGGCCGCTCACAGGGGCAGTAAATCAGCTCCCATTACAGCTCAGCTACTTTGGCAGCACAGATGACATTAAACAGATAAAAGAACAAAAGTGGCTCAAATATGACTATAATACATGTGTAGAGCTGTCTCAGCCCCCTTTCAACTTGCACCATATGAAAATAACCTCATCAAAACAGACTTTTAGGGATGAGGTTAATTGCAAAAATACTCTAAATAAACTAATCACAAGGCCCCAGACATTGATACTGGTGTGATCCAGCAGCTTGCTCTGAACTTTACAGAACAAAAAGGTTGCTCTGCACTTGCAAACCAGGCTGTAAAAGAGATAAATCTTAACTGTCTGCTACAACAAACCTGTAACTGGTTTTTAATACACACCAGGTTGCTGATTATCTGTGCTCCAAACCTTCTGTCACTAACGAGTCTGAAGTCAAGCCCCAGATCATCCATTGACTGCTCAGCATCAGGGAGAGGGAGGCACATCTGGACC
Source organism: Pithys albifrons albifrons (assembly GCF_047495875.1). NCBI lineage: Eukaryota > Metazoa > Chordata > Aves > Passeriformes > Thamnophilidae > Pithys > Pithys albifrons. Next base: position 1,659,892 of record NC_092476.1, on the reverse strand, counting down.
CAACACTGGGTCCCCCTACACCACTCCAGAGTGTGCTGACCAAAATTCCCAACGGGACCATCTCCACTGAACTCTGCAAAGGACTGAAGGGGGAGCTGAGCTTTCTCTCTCCATTACAGCCCCATCCAGAAAACCTGGCATCAGGTTGCACAGGGCTGTGCTGAACCTTCACCACAAGGCTTAAAAAGCCCCATGGCTGCTCTGAGTTTTCTCATGTGTGTGAAGAGACCAGAGACCTTTGGAGGAGGTTTGTGGCCCTGGTGATGCCCTTGTGTGCCATTTGCCATCCCCCCAGTGCTGGGTGAGACTCGGAACTTCTGACAGAGCTTTGCTTTCAAAGTTGGGTTTGTTTAAGTGACTCAAAGGGGTGCTGAGCCACCTGGATGGAAGCCAAGGAAAATGTTGATGCAAATCCTGCAAAGTAAACCTTCCCCTCCTCCCCCCACCCAGAGTCACGTGCCATTAATTGTTCGGCATTTCATTACATCCAACGTCCCCAATCCGTCAGTGTGACAAGCAACATGGCTCATGTGGCAGCATGGAAAGCACTTCTGACTTGCTTTCCAGCTCTGGCTCTCCCCTGCCAAATGCCTCATGCTTCAGTTTTTAGGAAGATTATAAAAAAGTTTAGAAACTGAATCAGCTTCGAGACCAGATGTCCCCAAATACCAGGACAGTTTGTGTTCACTACTCCATGCATGACTCTGAAATTAGTCCCTGAAGTTTGACTCAGGCATCTTCTTAACCTCCCATCCCTCAGTCCAAGACAGCTTGAGGTTGTTATAGCACCTCTCCATCCAGGCTATCCCCCTGAGTCTGCTCCTCTTCCCACATTTCTTTAGAAAGACATGGAAGCAAGAGAGTGGTCACTGAGTGTCACTTCTTTTCCTTCTCTTTTTATTCCTATACCAAAATCTACTTTCCCATCATTAGCTGATCACTTCCTTAGCACTGAAATGTCAAGCTGTGATGGTTGTTCATAGGAACCTAAAGCTGCAAACTTTCCAGTGCTCCCAAGAAAGACCCTGATCCAATATCAGGTGATGCAGAGGCCAAAATAACTTCCCTGAGCATCTCCTGGAAGCAGCTCAGTTTGTGGCTGTGACAGCATTCATGGCATTCCAGGATGAAATTCCTCTCTCCTGATGAAGGCTGAGCATTGTGTTTGCAGGCTGCTTCCTTCCACCACTTTTAGTTGGGAATAGTCTATTGGATTAAGCTGCCATTTGGTTTCCCAGTCAGATTTTTGGGATGTTATACTATTTATGTGGTCAGAGGGAGGTGGGGAGCAGAGGAAGGCCATTAAAGATGGGAGAAAAGGGCTCTGGAAAGTGATAAAATAACTTCAGTCTTTGCCCAAGCTGCTTATCAGAAAGTGGAAGTGCCATCCAGCAGCACAGGGACAACCTCCCTCTTCCCACCCTACTCCATTCCAGGGCAGGAGAAAGTGGCAGGGCCAAACTTCTTAATCCTGACCAGCCCCACCTGGCCAGGGGCAGGCAGGTTTTTTGCTAACACTTCAAGAGGAGGAGGAGGGGGCAGAAATGATTCTCTCAGCTTCATGTGGGTTTGTTAATTAAGGTAAATGTTCCCACGGGGGCAGGTAGTGAGAGCTGCTGGGGCAGCCTTGGGACTTCTGGCAGGGAAGCTCCTGTGGCACCTGAATCAGCTGGTCCTGCAGCTCTGCAGGGCTTCTTTGGAAGGTAAGATCCTGAGTTTGTTCTTTGCTTTAATGAACTTTGGTGCTCCAAGGTGGGGAGTGAGTTCTGCCCTTGATGTCCTCATGTTTTTGGTGCTGGAGGTAGAGGGAGTTTGTTGCTTTTCTGGATCTTGTAGCAGCTGGGGCTGGTGGCTTCTTGTTTCCAGTGGGAGCTGATGCAAATAAATGCTGCTGGTTTGATCCACGTGGGTGACAGCAGCCCTGGAGGTTTGAAATCATACTAAGAACAAACTTCATTAAACTTGCTGCATGTCATGTGGCCTTCATGCAAAACCAAAACCCGCTGCCAGTGCCCACAGTTTGAGCTGTACAAAACTCAGGAGGCCCCGTGGTAAACCCAGGTTGGACTCGGAGTTTGCTTGGGTGTTTTGGGTTGTGTTGCCAGTCTTTTTTTTTTTTTTTTTTGTTGCACAAGTGTTGCATGCATTGGTATGTGTAGTTTTTACAAGCCATCCAAACTGAAGTGCCAGACCTTTTGAAGTTTATATTGTAGCAGATTAATTCAAGATTTTTAGGATCTACTTGCAATGGGCTTGATAAGGTGCAGGAGGAGCAGCCTGGGAATCATCCAGAGGGCTGAATCTCCTCCTGGGCTGTTCAGAGATGTTGGATGTGTAATGGTTGGCCAAATGAATGGTATTATCTGGGTGTGAGAGGTTAAAATACCTTTCAAGAGCTGTAAGGAAGCAAACAGGAAGTTTGGAGTCCAAGGCCTTGAATGGAAGAGATTAAAACACTTTTGTGGGTTTGGTAGATTAAGGACATGTTTTGTTTTAATTGAATTTGCCCCTAAATTTGTCTCTCAGTGGTACAGGAAGCATGAAACACACCTGTGGTCTGTAGGAATCAGCTGAGGAGGCATGAAATGCATTTTGCCAGCCCTGGTTGTCTGTAGAGAATGTGCCTGTTTTGGCTGCTGAGATGAGTTCTGGGTCATGAAAACAGAGAAGGGGCATTTCGGAGCCATTAATGACATCTGCAGCCTCACAGGAATGTGTCAGATAGTTAATTATTGTGTTGAACTGTAATTCTATCGTGCCAGAACATTAGTTTGTTTGGGTACTCTTTCCTCCCCCCCCTTCCCCTTTGCTGAAGATAAAGGAGTTAAGTTTAATCATTAAATCTCCATCTTGATCCATGTAGGTCACGCACCGAACCAAAGTCAGATAGTGCAGCATTTAACAACCTTATCTCCTTTACAATAAAGAGCAAGCAGGAAGCTGACTTTGTTGTCTGTTCTACTTTTTAATATACGTTTATTTAAAGAAAAGCCATCTCAGAAATGGAGGGGGGGGGGATAGATCTTCTAAACAGCAGCTTCTGTAAACAGGATGAAATCAGATAAAGAAATTACTGTAAAAATATTGCCTCATCTCTAAAGCTCAGAACTTTTTTTTTTCTTTTGCTCTTTTTTATCTTTGAGAAAGATAATGAAAGAGGAAGCTTGAAACCACATTTCCATTGATGTTTGAATACACAACTGCTGGATTTAAGAACTGGAGGAGATCAAAGGGAATGGTTTTCATTCCGATAAAATTATAGCAGTTCTGGTATAGGGTGATGGGCTCATTTATGAACTCTACGACACAAATAGTTGTTAAGGCACCTTTTTTCCCCCCTTTCCTTTGCTAAGAACTAAATGAAAAATGCCTGGAATTCCTAAGGATTAATTAGGAGTGTGGCTAATAATGTTATAATAGATACATAGGAAGAGCGGAGTGTCTCTTTAGGATATTCTGTGGGAGCACAAAACATCTGTCCAATTCAAAGGGAATGGGAATGGGAATTCCTGTGCCTTGCTACTGTACATTGCAGTTCACATGACATGAAAACTTAACAGCATTAGGCTCCAGAAGTATGTACCCTGACACCACGCTCTGGTGATTTAATTTTTTATTAACACATCCTCTGACATTCATTACTGAGCATAAGCTGCAAGTTAAAGCCATTCTTGGGGGCAGAGCCAACACAATTATTTATCACAGGCTATAAGAGGGTTTTAAACTGTGCAGTAAAAGTTATCAGGAAGGGTCTATATAAAATGCAGGAGTGATACAGCTGTGATTGAACAGGAGATCTGAGGCTGTGCTGCTGCTGCTGCAGAATATCCTTGAAGACTTCCTGTGCCTGTGGAAGGATCTCTTGACCTGGGAGGGCTGGGCTTTAGTTCTTGGGGATTTCTTTTAATTTTTTTTTTTATATTTTTGAGCTGAGGATTAGATCAGGGCTTGTGTCAGCTGCATCGTGGTAACCCTGCATTTGCATGCCCTGAGGATGGGAATGTGCTTTAACACAGCTCGTGCAGAAATGAATTTATCCATGCCAGTTGTACAGCCCAGCTTGGCATGGAATCCAGTTTGGTGGATATTGATCCACTGCTTCTTACACCTCAAAACTCAGAGTTTCACAAAATTCAGTTTCTGTGTTGGTCACAGTGCAGTAGGAAAAAAATATAAACTTTCAGAACTGTTTTTTTTCTTGTTTGTTTGGGGGTGGGTTTTTTACTTGTTTAAATGTTGGGTTTGGGTGTGAGGGGGACCTTTTGTTCTGGAGTTTTGTTATCTGGAAGAAGTCATACTAAATCCAGTGCAGCCAAAGAATGAGGGCAGAGTGCTGGGGGGGTTTCACTGCAGGTGGAAATGCAGGTCTTTGGGAGGAGTTGGTGTTGAAGAGCAGGTCAGGCAATGAGGAGAAAAACCCTCACCCTGAGAGGCCGAGTGCTGGAACAGTTTTGCTTTGTTAATGATGGTGATGCAGAGCAAGATGATGATTTGCACTTGAGGCATAATCCATTTCCTAAGGCCATGGCCGAGTGCAGGACTAGCATAGAATCATCATAGAACAATAGAATAGTTTGGGCTGGAAGGGACCTTAAATATTTTCTAGTTCCAGTCCCCCCTGCCATGGGCAGGGACACCTTCTACCATCAAATATGTCTTGCTTCAGTTTTAGTTTTAAACCACCTTCTCCTAGAACAAGTTGATCACATCTTTCTTGTTGGTTGCTTTGCTCCCAACACCTTGGGAGTCCACACTGGTGTAGGAGGGAGGAATTTGCAGCAGGACTGTTCATACTTTGGCAAAGCCAACGTGGTGTTTGCCCCTGGTGCAACCCCCTTATGCCACCTCTGTAGGGTGGGCACAGCCACTTGCTACAGGATTGCTTGGAAAAGGGTTTTATTAGGTCTTTTTTGAAGCAGACAGGTTTGTTCCCTGTTGTGGACTTGGAGGGCATGAGCCTGATCCAGTGTGCCAGCTGAGCCCTGTCTCACCTCCTTTCTCCATTACTCTTTTCCTTGGAACCCTGAGCAGAATGTGGTACTTGTGGTCTCCTTTCTGCCTTATCAGATGTGGCTTGTACTTCAAAGCAGCACAGAAATGGGTGAGCTCTTCTCCTGCTTCATTATATTTTGGGGGTTTTTGTGCTGGCAGAGTGCCCTGTGTGATGGCACACTGAGCTGCCCAGTGGAAAGGATGATGTTGCTTCTGCTTAAAAATAGCTCGTGCTCAGGGTGGGCAGAGAGGACAGTTTGTGCAATTAAAATGGTGATTATTGAGGCCGTGCCTCATCTGTGACTTGCTGAACTCAAGTTAATGACCATGAAATCCTTGGTTAATAACAGGGTGGCCATTAGTGGGATGGGTGATGTGCCAGTGGAAAACTGGGAAAACTCTTGTGGATGCTTCTCCTGAAGCTCCAGCAAGGGAAGCTGTGGCTCCAAGGGCTCTGCTGTCACTTGAGGACAGTGGGAAGTGCTGCACAGAGGGTGCTGTGGCAAGAGAAAGCTCCATCATGAATACAGAAAGCAAATTGAGCTCCTTCAGCCTTTTTACAAAGCAACACTTATCATGCCATGGCATCCCAGCCTCTCTTTCCAAGGATTTGGCTGTTCAGGAATGGAATTACTGCAGGTACTGTGGATGCTGAACTCCTGTGTGGCAGTGGCCACAGACAGATCCTGTCACTGGGGTTGGTCCAGCTTCCTTTCCACTGGCATCCCTTGAAACTCTTGTAAACCAAAAATAGTGTTTTCTTCTGAATGAAAAATTCTGAACATTATTTCTGAAAACACAGAGGAAAAATACAGTTATACAAAATATAAAAAGTACAAAATATTAAGGTTATTTCAGTAATTTAGCATTTACTGACCTAGCTAAATACATAACAGCAAATAATATAATAGTTATTTGATCCAGCTCAAAGTGGTCTACAGCTTTTTCTTTTCCCTGGGAATGAAGTTCATCTCCTTGCAAACCAAACCCTGTTGGAGCCATTAGGAAGTCATTAATTATTTTTGTTGTAGGTGGCTGGAATGCCATTGTAATGAAATATGCATTTCCCTGTGCTTGCAGAGTCATGGGCTGGTGCCCATCACGTAGGCAGGACGGGTTTGTCAGCAGAGAGTTGCAGGTATGTTGTCTCTCTGAGAATGCAACTCTGGTTTGGCTTTTGGATTGTGTTCATACATATTGACATAGTTAAATTCACCTGGGAAAAGTTACCTGCTGCATCAGGAGCAGCAGCACCCGCTGGATCGGGGTGCCAGGGGGCAAGGCTGGTCCACAAACCCATTCCAAGGGAGGAGCAGGTGCACAGAACCCAACAGGATGGTGTACTCCTTCCCTGCTGTGCCACTCTGTGAGGACTGTGGCACTGCTGTGTGTGCTCCCTCCCTGCTGTGCCACTCTGTGAGGACTGTGGCACTGGTGGCAGCACAGCTGCTGTCCCTGGGCACGGTGGTTTCCATGGGTGTGCCAGGTATGGTCCCCAGCAGGGCTTGTCTCACACCACATGGCCCTGCCCTCCAGCAGCTTGTTGGGTTGCTGCTTCCAGCTCAGGCTTGCAGGAAGGTTCAGCCTCCAGCGCTGTGCCCAGTCCCTCTCCAGGGCTTACCCATCTCACCCCTTCCCTGGATGCCTCGGGACAGGATCAGGCTGAGCACTTTGTGCTCTCCCCAGCTCTTGCTCTTCCTTGATCTCCAGCACTTCTGCTCTTGCTGTCACATCACAGGAGTGCTGCACCTCATTCATCTCCGGTGGCTTTGAAGGGATTCAGGAGGAAAGGGAGACCAGACCCAGTATCTGCTGCATGATCTGCTTGTGCCCCTCCAGCACCAGCCCAGGAGCTCCACAAAGTCAGGCACAAACTGTGCCCACAGGCACTGCCACCCCTGCTTGGTCCTTCTGCCCTCATCAGGCACAAACTGTGCCCACAGGCACTGCCACCCCTGCTTGGTCCTTGTGCCCTGGTCAGGCACAAACTGTGCCCACAGGCACTGCCACCTCTGCTTGGTCCCTGTGCCCTGGTCAGGCACAAACTGTGCCCACAGGCACTGCCACCCCTGCTTGGTCCCTCTGCCCTTCCTGAGAACATCCCAGGGCAGAACAGGCACTGAGCTGCCCTTGGTCCTCTCCCTCTGCAGGCTCCAAGAAATCCCTCAGGGGAAACAGATGCACAGACCAAGGAGCTGCTGAAGAAGGAGGAGGAGGAGCTCAGCCAAGTGCCTGTGATCTCCTGTTGTTCCATCTCAGTCTTGAAGTGCTCATGGCACTCCCTTAGAAGTGTGTTTTCCATATAGATTGTCCACCTGAGGATATGGGATCCCTTTGTAGGCATTAGTTAGTTAATTAAGTTTCCCTGTGCTTCTCTGAGGCAGGGAAATGGTTCTCCCTGGGTTTTTACACCTATGTAAACTGAGGCATGGAGAGGCCACTCACGTGCAGGAAAGTCCAGAGGCACTTTGCAGATCTGGTTCAGGGGGTAGTATTTCCTCAGGAAAAGTCCTAAAAATCAGGGAGAAAATACCCAAAGCTAGAAAAGCCTCAGAAAAGGGGAAATAATTTTTCAGAAAGCTACACGTTGAAGCAATTTTAAAGAAAGCATTTGGAAACAAAGCGCAGCACTTTGCTTAAAATTAAAATCTTCTGCTGGGGAATAGGTTCTGCTTCAAACACCACAGCCTGAAACACGGGGCAGCCCTCGCTTTAAGAAGGACCAGGAGGATTTTCAGGGCTAAATTGGGATTGCCAAAGGGGTGAATAAGGAAAGAGAGGGGAAGGATGCTGGAGGAAGGACGTTGGGAGCAAGCCTGAACTGGGGATGTGGAGGCTTGTGAGAATCCCTCAGCATGCCTTAGAAAACCAGTTTTGTTTAGCTAAGCCCCAACTCAAACACACTTGAAAATTCAGAGTTTTACCAGGCTGGTATCGAGCTGTGAACAAGCCACTATTGTTTGAGGGAAGAATGACGTTCCTGTCACCAGCCTTTTGGGGATGCTGGGGCGTGGGCACGGCTCCTCTGGGCACAGGGGGCACGGGGCAGGCTTGGAGTGGAGCTGCATGTGTTAAAAACACCAACAATGAGCAGTGTCAACCCCTTGCCCACTCCTCTTCTCCCCAGGTAACCATCCTGCCCCACTCAGAGGCTCCCCAAAAGGAGGGAAACATCCACTTGCCATTGGCTGGCACATCCTGGTGCCTGAGGAGGAACAGGCGTGCTCTGGGATGGCAGCTGGTGGTGCCAGGGATGCACAAGGGCAAGGGAAATCACAGCTGTACCCAAGGTGTGTGGTGAGTCCCAGTGCTGTAAAGGGGCCACCAAGTACCTGCTGGCAGAGCCCGGCCGGGCTTTGGCCGCGGTGCCCGGCCGGGCTTTGGCCGCGGTGCCCGGCCGGGCTTTGGCCGCGGAGCCCGGCCGGGCTTTGGCCGCGGTGCCCGGCCGGGCTTTGGCAGCGGAGCCCGCTGGGCTTTGGCAGCTCAGGAAATGCCTTTTCCTGCACAAGACAAGAGAAGGGAAAATAAAGAGATGAAAGTGTGGTGAGCTCAGACAGTGTGAAATTGCCCCGGGCTGCAGCAGGGAGGGGTGGGAGGTGGCAGCAGCCAAGCCTGGCTCCCTCTGCCCTGCAGGACCCTGCATGTTCAGGCAGCACTGAGCACTTGCCAATGTGCCAGTGAGATACTGACTGATTCTTACCCATTTGTGCTGCTTGGGCACCACTGCAGAAATCCCCAAACAGGCAGGAAGGGGAATGCAGTAGGGTCAGCTGGAAGTTGGGCTTTTGGAGCAGCTCCAGGGTCACCTCATACATGTGTCACTCCCACCAGCTTCCTCTGGGCTCACCACTGGGACCTGAGGGAGGGAACTGGTGTGTTCCTGCCTCATGGTGCTGTGGATTGGCAGCATTTCTTTGACAGGGGGTGAATTCTGGCTAATTCTTCAGCTGTTGACACTTTCCAGGCCATGTTTACAGTTTGAATGACTTAAAAGTGCAACTCCATCACAGGAAAACATCCTCATCTAGAGCAGATCTGTCACCCAGTGGTGGTGATGTGCTTCTGCCATGGTAGTCATTCAAGGTGACATCTGCAGATAGTATCAGTGGTGCTGTTGTTAGATACTCATCTGATTAGGGCTGTTAAATTCTCTCATGCTGTCATCTATGTGTGGTTCTGAAGCATCTGTGCTGGTCCCATCTTCCTCTCCAGGACACCCCTCTCCAGAGCTGAGCAGATGGTGCTTCCATGGCCTCCTCCTTGCAGTAGGGATGAGGACAAGAGCTGGAAGTGTTGCACTTTCCCTGCTCCAGGGCCACCTCTCACCCTCCAGCAACCTGCTGGAAGAGCAAAGAGCTGATTGGGTCAGGTCTGTAGGGTCACAAAGGAGGCAGGAGAGAGGAAATGGTCCAGCTACCCCAACCTGGTCTGCTCTAAGTCATCCAGGAGCAGGCTACATCCACCAGAATGACAGGACCAGCTGGCATAGGATGGGGTCATGCCAAATGTGGTGCCACAAGAACCCTGACCCAAATGTGGTGCCACAGATTTGGTGCCACCAAGAATCAGCCTTTGGATAAAGGTCAGGGTGCTTGTGACACCAAATCTGTGGCACCACAAGCACCCCGACCTTTATCCAAAGGCTGATTCTTGGTGTCTCTGTGGAATGAGGAACATTAGAGCTGCAAATGATGTTGGTCACCCCTTTGCAGAGCAGGGGATTTATCTGTGGGCAATTCATGTCCCACAGAAGCTGGGGAAAAGAAAGCAATAATTGAAGCTCGTGCCCATTTAAAATACCTTACATCAGAACTGAAGAACTAAAGCTGTTTTTTCCACTGCAGAAATTATTTGGCCTTGAACCATCCAGACCTCACTTGCTATTCTGCAATTGAATAGAGCCTTTTGTGAGGATTTTAAAAAATAATTACTACAAAGCACTTCAAGAGGAATTCTGATTGTCGTCTAGTTTTCATTTCATGCTTTCATGACATTTTTGTTCAAGGAGGAATCTTTTATGAAATGTCTGTTTTAGGTTACACCCTCCAGAACCTTATTATTTGCCTTAAAAATTCCATCAGGGGCAGGAGCATGTTCTTTAAGCTCTCCCATTAGTATAACTAAATTCATCAGAGTAATATTACTATTCATGCAAAATAGGTGTCGTCTTTCTTTAAACCTCTTGGCAAGTGGTTAAACTGATTTTACCAAGTATGCAGTGCCAACTTCTTAAAGCTTTGAAAAGTCTGAAGATTCCCAGGCTGCAAAGGACTATTTACATGGTTAAAATTATACACATATCCCCTCTACTTAAAACTGTCCCCTCATCACTTAAGACCCTTGCAAATCCATTCTGACTTCAAAAGAAGGAAAAGTTGCTCTTCCAGGAATTTTGTTCTCCCTGTTAGCACAGCCTGAGCTTTCCAGGTTGGGAGAGCCACTGAGTTTAGCCTGAGGACCAAACTGAGCTTGTAGTTTCCTGGGTGCTTCTGCCATTGAGAGAGAAAATTAATGAAAGGTCTTGTATTTTTAAAGCCTATTGAAGGTGTAATTGTAGAGATAAAAGACCTAAAAGATTTTGGAGATGCCGCTGTCCACTCCTGCAATACAAACCAGCACCACAAGTGGTGCCAGGAAATCCTGTGGGACACTGAGCTCATTATCAGGTTCACAAATTACACCTTGACTGTTCTCACCCATCCAAATCCTGACTCCTTTCCTCAGTCCCTGGAACTGATGACTCTGAATGACCCCACTGCTCACGAAAGGAAAGCTTCAAAGTTGTATCTGCAATGAGTTAATGGGAACTAATTGTTTGAATTCACAGAAATGTCAAGGGCAGGGTATTTGCAAGGGCATTCAGCCAAGGGGCAGGAGCCCACAGGCTTGTGGGCAGCACAGGCAGGTGGAGCCACACTGGCAGAACCCACCCAAAGGATGTGCAATCTTTCTGTAGAGCTGTAAATTTGAAATGCCATTAAAAGATTAAAAGAATTGTTCTCATCTGAGATCTGTAAGTTATTGGACTGCACTTGGGGAGCTGCTCTGGCCCAAATGCTGTATCTTTGTTATCTTCCCTCCTGCTCTGGAAACCTCTTGACAAATTCATTGGAATTCTGATTTTCCTATGAAGGTATCACACTGATGTCAGGGAATCCTGTGTTTGTTCAGGATACTCATCTCCAGTCTCATGTTGGAAGTTGTCTCAAGTATGAGGAAGTTACTGTGCTGCTCCCAGCAGGGGAAAAAGGGGCTTTGATAAAGTTCTCTGGCATGGGAACCACACAAGCTCCATGTGTTCCTACTGTATTCCTGTGCTGTAATTTATTTTCTAACTCTATTGAGCTGGGCTAATCTGGAAAATGGAGGGATGTTTCCAGGAAAATGCTGCAAGTCACGTGCTGGGCATGTCTGTGGAAGTCCTCTCTTTTTCACAAACATAACTCAAAAAGCTGAGATGCCAACAGTTGCCTCTGGGTCAAAAGTTGTTCACATCTCATGTTTTTATCTGGGTCATTGCTGAAAAAAAATGTTCATAGCACGAGGTGGGGGGTAAATGGTCAACCACAACGCACAGATCCAGATTGGGATCTAAACACCTCTAAAGTTCAGGAGTTCCCCTGTCCTGGGAGCAGGTTCAAAGCCCTCTCTGGGTTCCTCAGCCCTGTCTGCTGTACTTGTTGTTGTACCTGTCTGACTTGCAGAGCGACCAGGGGAATATCCTTCTCTGAAGGCTCTCATTAGAGGAAATATGAATTACAGAAAGTAACTCAATACCTACCCAGGCTCCTTGCCATGCTGCTTTCCCACTTTCTTCAAAGGAAAGTTATCCTGTATTTTGTGTGGATTCAAATCAACACACAAAAGAAACTATGTGTGTTTTTTAGCCCAGCAATCAGCTGGGAATCTGCACTGAGGGAGATGGAGAGATGCTGCCTGTGACATAGTCAGGGCAAAAAGCCTCCATCTCGATTTACTATTAATTTTTCAAGATAAAACATTGTTTAAGGGGGGGAGGGAAAAGTAGGAATTTTGTGGAGCACAAGGTGCATCCCCTTGGCTGGTTGTGAAGGTGTGCAGGCTGCTGGAATGGGTTTCACTGCTCAGGAGGGTGATGGAGCTCAGGGCTATTGTGCACATCCCACAGTGCCACCCCAGCCCAGGACCCTTTCTGGGTGTTTCTGGAATAAACCCAAACGCTGGTGACAGTGATAATGGCACGTGTTCCTCTGCAGAGAGGTGCTCTGTGCTCTCCAGAGGTTCATCACTTCTGTGTGTGTGCTGGAGCAGCTGCCTGGCCCCAACGTCGGTGTGTGCAGCACCTCAGGATACCTGGGCTCTGAAAAAGGGAACTCTTTGATAGCATATCAATCTCTGCACTTCCTCTCAAGTGCCCTGCATTTATTTGCAAGGCTTCTGAGCTGTGTTTCATGGTTTGAATGGGGCCATTAGGAGAATCCCCGGGAGCTCCTGCAGCTGAGGCTGGGCTGGAATCGCTTCCCTGGGATGCACAGGGAGTGAATAGCTGAGCTCTGCTCCACTCCCAGCCCGGAGTGACCAGCTCATGACAGCACTAATTAAGAGGCAGGCAACTCTCACTTTCAAAGCAAAGCTGCTGCCAGCAGGAGAAGGGAGAAATCCCTTTCCCTTGGCAGGAGGCTGGTTAGTGGGACAACCACTGGACAAAACTAAGGAAGCACAAAGAGCTCAGCCTGGCTCTCTCCATACAATGGCACATGGATCTTTGAAATGTAAAAGTTACCTTCCCAAAGAGCAGAGAAGGGGTGAAGAACAGAACCAAATTGCACTTCTCTGATCTTTTATTTTATTTTTTTATTAAGGCTGCTTAAGGATCTTTTGATCTCCCTGAGGTATTTATTATCAGGGACTATTTGTCTGCAAATAGTCGAATATTAACCCAAGTTGCACCAGGAGAGGTTCAGGTTGGATATGAGGAAAAAGAGTGGTTAAGCATTGGAACAGTCTTCCCAAAGAAGTATTGGAGTCACAATCCCTGGTAATGTCCAAAAAACAAGGAAGAGTGGCATTTTGTGATACAGTTTAGTGGTCATGGTGGTATTTGGTCCAAGGTTGGACTTGATGATCTTGGGAGTTTTTTTCAGCCTTAATGATTCTGTGATTCTATGAATGGTGACATCATTGAGATCCACAGAGGATTCACATGGAGCAAGGTCTCCCCAGGAACCCTGGGGTGGAGGGGGCTTTGTCCCAGACCTGCCCCCAGTGAGGATTAGGTGAGTTTTCAGAGTGAAGTCCAAATTCTTGCCTGCTCTGAATGTTGCTGAGCAAAATCCCTCCCCTAATGCAGCCCCATCTGCAGGATCACTCTCTGGCAGTGCTGTGGGATGACACAAGCACCAGACATCCTCAAACAGGTTAGAACTGAGCTTTCCAGGGGCTCAGTCCCAGGCTGATTATCCCAGAGGATATCACTGAGTCCTTTTTCCCATCAGTAGAGGCTGCAGCGTCGAGGCTCAGCCCTGTGAACCGTGTGCAGGTAAATCAGAGAGGGAGGTTGTGTTAATTAACCTCTGAACGTGCCAGCAGGGAAATTTCACCTGGAATATCCATCCTCTGAGCACCTAAAGAGCAGAGCAATGTCAACAAATTGGACAGGATTCAAAGAAGAGCAATAAAAATGATGAAAGGGCTGGACTGATTTATGAGGAAGGATTAAAAGAGTTACATATGTTTAGCTTGGCAAAATGATGACTAAGGGTGGGATACAGAGTCTGTCTGCAAGTGTGAGAGGGGTGTAAATACCCAGGGAGGATGGGAATTGTTCAGCCTGGCTCAAGTGGGAGTAATAAGATTAAATAAAGGGAATAATCTTTGTGACTGGGTTGAAGGAAAAAAGTTCTTCATGATTAGAGCCCGTTTCCCATGTGGAATAATCTCCCAGGGGAAATAGGTAAAGATTTAGGACTGGGGAAAACAACATGTGAATAGGAAAATGCCCATTCCTGTGATTCCAGCCGTGCCATGAGAGCACTTGGGATGTTTCTATCCAGCCATTGGGCAATGCTTTGATGTGAGGAGGAAAATAGAGGGGGAAGAGGGGAAAGAAACAACCCAACCCCAAACAGTTGTACAAATTCTCTACATACTCAAAACTGCAAATTCAAAAGGGAAGAAATTCAAACCATTAGTGCAAGTTTCCCAAAGAGTGGGAAACTGCCAGGCTGTTGGGAAGGGTTGTGAAACCCTGCCCTGAGGTGTGATGGGGGAAGGACTGACCTTGTTCATCCAGCAGTGCTCATGGAGGTGGCCCTGAGTCCCTGCGTGACAACCCAGCTCAGGATCCAGTGGGAACCAAACTAAAGGCATTAACAGGCTCCTGGTTACCCCAATAGCTTCTTATTTGTACAGTGCTTTTTCTAATAATTAAAATAAAAGGGTTTCCCCCCCGTAATTGTGAAAAGAAGTTTAAAAAAAAGGTAATAATATGAAGAGTGCAACTCCACGTTATGAACAAGAACCATATGTTGACTTATCATGGGAAATATGTAAATACAGGCTGGGGCTGATCCGGAGCACATGTTGTTAGTCATGAAGCAGCTATTTAAAATTCAATGGCTGGATCATTAACTTCACAGTATCCTTTATGGAAGACAACAGAGGGCAACTAAGCAGAGTGGCACTGAAAACAGCCTTTTTCTGAAGAAATCCCACTTAGCTGAGTTTTATAGGAAGCCCTTTGTGATCTGTCAGCTGAGTGGGAGTGGGGTCCCCTCAGTGCTGGTGAACAGGGGTGATTTTCTGCTGTACCAGTAACATGCCCTGGCCCAGAAATTCCCTTTGGATACTCAGGAATGATCCTGCACTGGACCAGGGGAGCAAAACAGCTGCAGGAAGTGGAGGGCTCACCTTTAGGTCCCATCCTCAATGTGGTTTACCTGGAAGGATGTGGGGGTTGATCACACGAAGGAAGGCTTGTCCTGAGGTTTCCCCAAAGCTGTGGCTGTGCAAAGCTGCTGCTCAAATCTTTGCTTTGCAGGGTATTTCTCAGTCAGCCTGGGCAGGTCACTTCTGCCTCTCATCTCTTTCTTTCCTCAGTCGATCCAGACAAGACGACTTCTCTCTGGGGCCAGCTGTGATCAAAGGAGGGCCAGATTGAAAGAGATTCCATAATTAGGGAAAAAACTCATAAAATGCAAGAAAGAGATCCTGGACCCTAGAGAAAGCTCTGCCTTAAGCAAACGCTTTAGAGCAGTGAAAGGATGGATTTAGACAAGTGCTGTAACCAGGATGGGCATCATCTCATCCCTCTTGGGCTGTGCAAGGACCAAAACCTCCCAGAGCCTGTTGTGGTGAGCCCTGTTTGGTGTTTCTGTGCAGCAGATTCTGCTGAGAGCCCTGGGCAGGAGGCAGGGGGAGACGCTGAGCAGCCTGCAGGGGTTAACAGCATTGCTGAGCCTCTAAATTGGGACCAAACACGTCCCTTTCCACCCCAGAAAGTTGGCAGGAGGCAGCAGTTTGCAAAAGTCTTGGTGTGCACATGCTTGGGTATTGCTCCATTTGTTTCTGTGTCACTTGGGACAACACTCAGAGCCCAGCCTGGCCAGCCAAGAGCTCGGTACTGGCTGATGTGAGCTGCCCTTCCAGCAGTGAGGGAGCCCATGGGCACCCCCAGACAAGCTGCCAGGTGGGTTTGGGTACTGGCTGCTCTCTGTGAGATGCTGTGCAAGTGGTCCATGGGACAAGCGTGTTTTGAGGGAGATGGGAAGGGCTGAATTCAGGAGCAGGTCTGGGCCCACCACAACGTATGTCTCCATATCCCTCTGGGGCTGCTGGGAAGTGCCAGCAGTGTCAGTGCAATACAGAGATGTCTGGCATTGGGAAAGGCCTCTCCAGACTCTGTTATAGGGCAGAACAACCTGCTTAATTCCCCATCAGATTGAAATATTTATGCAGTAATTTGGAGAGACAGAGGGAACAACTTCCATCACTTGGTGTCTCCAGCTGTGGCTGTGTAGAAGCAGCAGCTTCTGGGCAGGTATGACTTGGCCAGGCTGCTTCAGATCTGCTCTTTGCATCTCCAGTGAGTGCCCTGACCTGTTCCTGGCATCACTTCCAGCCCCTCATCCCAACTGGAGTCCTGAGGGCACCACCCAAGCCCTCTGTGCTCTGTGTCCCCTGCAAGGACCACTCAGGTCAAGTGCCACCAGTGCTATCTCAGGGCAGCACTGTGGATTAGAGCAGACAAGCAGCATTAGGACAGAGGAAAAAAGGAGTCTGGGAGAATCAAATCATCAAAAAGTTGTTGGAAGGAGGGAGAGCTAAAGGAGAAGCTTAAAGGAAGCCATTAATATTAATTCAGGGAGATAACAGGAGTTCAGTGACCGTATGAAAGAGCAGAAAAATCACAACTGTAAGTGCAGGAGTCACTGAGGAAACAGGAGCTGCTCTGAGATGCTCCACATGGAACAAGTCCTACAGTGATGTAAATCTGGAGAGCTGCAACTGGGGGTTGGGAACTGCAGGTGGCAACGGCTGATGTGACAGGGGAGATCCAGGGGGAATGGGGCTGCAAACTGGCTGTGTTGACCAAAGGACCTCATGGGGTGTTTCTCTGGCCTTGGGGGGGTTATGAGGTGTCTCAGTGCTCTTGACTCACCCATGGATTAGTCTCAGATACCCAAAATACCCTTCAGCATCTCCTGAGAGGGCACAAACCCAGACTGGAGGAAACTTTGACCTCCCAGCAGTCTCAGCTCAGGGTTTTTCTTTACTTTGCTGCTGGGTCAGGTACTGAAATGCACCTGAAATCCAAACTGCACCTTGGTTTGCCTGAGTTCCTTGGAGCAGGGCTCAGCTGTGAGGCTCAGAGCCTCCAGGAGGACACTGCAGAGAGCTGCTGCCCCTCCCCTTCATGTCTGATTTCCTTCTTGATGTCCAGGCTCTGCATCTTGTTTGTTTTTCATCTCTGTTGCTGGCCTTGTTTTCTGTTCAGCCCTTCCCTTCAGCACAAGAGAAAGGTGGCTCTCATTTTATTATTATTGGGCTTTTACTGTGCTTTTACTGTTCATGTAAAAGCCCAGGTGGGGTTTGAGGGAATGATGAATGGATCTCCAGCAGAGGATTTGCTGGGGGGAGGGAGGACCAGTTGGTGATGTTGGCAGGAACATGTCCCCCCAGTGCCCCCACAGTGTCCCCACAGTGTGCCAGGAGCTGCACCACCTGCCCCATGGCCACAGCCAGCCTGGGCTCCACCACAGCTTGGTGTCCTGGCTTTATTCTCCTCTCTGTGTATGTTCAGTCTAAGTGGGAATCACAAATCTGGCATCTTCTGACTTCCCAGCACTTGAGTTGCCAGTCTAAGCCTGGCTTATTTTATGGCATCTTGTTTAATAACTTCAGGGTAACTTTGTTAAACAATATATTGTAAACAAACACAGCAATTCCACAACCAGGCAGTGCTGGCACAGTTTTGATCATCCCTTTTAAAGCAAAATCACATCAAAAGAAAAAAGTTCACAAATACAGACCTTAGGGCATGTTAGCAAAGCAATCAGCCCAAGCAGGTGCTGGCCCTGCTGACTCTGTGTGTCCCTCCAGGCCCAGGTCACCTGAGAGCACAGGTGGGGACAGCAGGTGGTGCCCAGGGCAGTGATGGGGCTGATGTGGGGCTGGGCACCTGCAGGGCAGCCCAGCTTTGGGGGGCTGTGGGGAACACCCCACTGTGAGCTCCAGGACCTTGTGGAGGAGCTGTGCATGAGCAGATGGGAAGCTGTGACTGAACCACTGGCTTTGGGATCTCCTGATAACAGAGTTTGTTTAAACTTCCATGATATTTTCAGAGGAAGCAATGCTTGCTCTTTTATTGGGCTTTCTTTCCTCTTGTGTTTTGACATTTTTGTTTCACTGGGACACTTTTATGAGGAGCATTTTATTATTTTACTATGTTCATCTGCATTTTAATTGCACACAATAAAACTTGAAAGCTCCCAGCAGAGAAAATCCTATAGTACTTCCCATCCTGTCCCACTGGGGATGAATTGCTGGGGTCACATCGTTTGTCAACAAACAGGGCTGAAGCCTTTGTAAGAAACACAGATTTGCCTGAACCAGAACAGTGACAGCTTTTAATTGGTGTTATCAAATGGTTCCATTTAACCCACCTTCATTTCCTTCATTTTGGGGCATGATTTGAAGGGAGCTGGTATTGTCTGGAGACAGGATGAGAAGGATCCAAGAGCACCAAGCCTTTTTGGGTGAAATGTGGGATTCCAAAATCCCTGACAAATGCAGGTACCAACACAGCAGGGGCAGATCCAGCCCCTGCCTCAGCTCCACTTTGCATCCTCTGCCCACCAAACCCACCAACCCTGCTGGGTTTGGGTTAACTCTGCAGAGAATTATCTAATTATCTTCATAATCACAGTTGAGTTTGGTTTTGGTCACTAATCCTCACAATCCCACCAGAACAAGATAATTCTGCAGAAAACAATCAAAAATTCATATGTGTGTCAGGTTTAGACCATCAGGTGCCTGTGCATGAGCTGTGGAGCTTGTGCTGGTTCCTCACAAGCAGAAGTGCAGGTCAATGTCTTGTGCTTGAAGGATTATGATCTATAAATCTCTTTACCTTCCACCTCTCTGTGGCCTGGCAGTCTCTTTCTCACTATAATTATTAAAAAAAAAACCAAATTAAAAAAAAAGCAAGTTAAAGTTCTCATGCAGAAAGTGAAGCAGCTCAAATTGCATCCAGAGGAAAAAAAATAATCTTTTATGAAAACATCATCCATCCCTTCCTTGTGCCCACCCCCAGCTGATATTTAAGGGCTCAGGAGCAGCATTGCAAGGCAGCATTTAAATCAGCCCAGCTCTGTGGATTCCTGCACCTGCATTTCTCATCAAACCTGTTACCAAAAGGGCTGGTTAAAAGGGCTTTGATCTGACTTTAAATATCCCCAAACAACAGGAACTGGAGGTATTTTAATCTGATTTTACTGGAACTGCGCCGATTTAAGGCAAACAGAGCCCAAAATTAAGTTCATATTTTCTGTCAATCCCTGGAGTTTGGAAGGAGGAGATTTTTGCTGGGAGTGGGGCTGGCAGGAGGATGAGCTCAGCTCTCTGCTGGGGCTGGGACTGGCTGCAGGAGTGGCTTTGGAGCAGCATTTTGCCATCAGCTGTGTAGAAGTAAAAATTTGCTGCTCCTTCCTCTTAGTTTCTAGTTTGGTTTTTTCAGGGGGTTGTGCCTGTGTGTGGTTGCCTTCTCCACTTTCTTTCCCCACTGCATTTAAAATATGAGTTTGTCTCACCTGGTTTGCAGCTACAGAGACGTTTTCATGTGCTGTCCCTCACAGGGAGCATCTCCTCAGTCAAGAGGACGCTGTTTCTTGTCCTCAGGTTTGAATGTGGCAACTCTGGTGCAAAATCCTGAGTGTCATTTAAATGCCCAGGGCCTGATCTCACCTTGACCTGCCATACTCCATCACACCCCTCCACTTGTGGCCAAGAAGGCCAATGGGATTCTGTTCTGGATCAAAACTAGCATGGCCAGCAGGCCCAGGGCAGTGACCCTTCCCCTGGACTCTGTGCTGGTGAGGCCACACCTTGAGTGTTGTGTTCAGTTCTGGGCCCCTCAGGTCAGGAAAGAGATTGAGGGGCTGGAGTGGGGCCAGAGAAGAGCAATGAGGCTGGAGAAGGGACTGGATGTGGCACTGAGTGTCCTCTTAAACACCTCCAGGGACAGAGAATCCACCATGTCTTGATCCAACCCCACTGTGATCACCAGCCCAGGGCACAGAGTGCCAGAGTGATCCCAGTGGGGTTGGATCAAGGGTTGGACTTGATGATCTTGGAGGTCACTTGAGGATCACAGTGGGGTTGGATCAAGGGTTGGACTTGGTGATCTCAGAGGTCTCTTCCAACCCAACTAAGAAGAGAAGACCAAAGAGTCTGGAGAAGGGACTGGAGCACAAGTGCTGTGGGGAGAAGCTGAGGGAGCTGGGGGTGTTCAGCCTGGAGAAGAGGAGGCTCAGAGGTGACCTCAGCACTGTCTGGAACTGCCTGAAGGGAAGTTCTGGCCAGGTGGGGGTTGGTCTCTTCTCCCAGGCACTCAGCAATAGGACAAGGGGGCACGATGGTCTCAAGCTCTGCCAGGGGAAATTGAAGTTGAAGATCAGAATAAACTTCTTTGCAGAGAGAGTGCTCAGGCATTGGAATGGGCTGCCCAGAGAGGGGGTGGATTCCCCATCCCTGGAGGGTTTTAACCTGAGCTTGGCCGTGGCACTGAGTGCCATGATCTGGTAAAGGGACTGGAGTTGGACCAAGGGTTGGACTTGATGATCTCGGAGGTCTTTTCCAACCCAATCCATTCTATGATTCTATGATTTCTCTTGAGGGACTACTAGAAATCCTGTCTCCATCCTCTCCAGTCTGCTCCAGCTTGCAGCCCTCTGAGCATGGGGACGTTCTCCTGAGCATCTCGCATTAGCTCCCAGCCACATTTGTAGAGCAGCCTGGCAGGACCGAGCCAGAAACTCAAACAAACCCCTGTTTGTTGCTGCACATCCTATTTTCCCACCCCTCTGATGTGTTTGTGTGAGGCAGAGCTGGGCTTTGACATGCCACTGTTGTTATCAGCTCCTCCTGTCCTGCCTCCGATGTCACCTGGCAGCGCCCCCGTGACTCGGAGCTGAGCATTCAACCTGAAGAACAGCTTTAATAAGGAGTCTCTTCTCAGGCTACCTGCTCAGCAGATGTTTCTGTTTGTTTTGGTTTATGTTTACTTTAATTCTGCTCCTAATGTGCCTTTTATAACATCTTCTGGCAGTACTTCTAGACCCCTCTGTTGTTAAAGGCAAAGCTTGGGCGGCTCTGAGTCGTGTTATCTTTAGATCTCTCCAGTTAGACTTAAGAGTTTGCTGAAACACTCAGCTGGGAGCTTTTTTCCCAGGACAGCACAGGATTTTCCCAGTGCTCCTGTGTGTCTCCTCTCCCTGCCCTGGCAGGAGTTGTGGCATCTTGCTGTGACTCGTCCAGCAGGTCCAGCTGCTGCCCCTTCAAAGCCCAGCTCTTCCCCAGCCAGGACCAAACTGCACCACTCTGCAGATCCCCTTCACTTCACTCCTGCATAAACCCCCCTGACTTTAGGACTTTTTGCACAGTGAGACCACAGGAGAGAGAGAGATGCATAAGCAGAGAAAGAATGAGCCTGTTCTCAGTGTGGTGGTGGCCTCCTCAGAAATAAGATGCATGCCCAGACAGGACAGGCTGAAGGATTATCTCCCACCCTGAGGAAAAAAAAAGAGACTTTTGGTTTCCCAGTGGCCATTGTTTGGCTGGACGTTGATTGAGAGCTGAGGCTCAGATGAAGGCTGGAGGGTTGGTGATAATATCAAAAAGGCAGTCAGAGGCTGGGGCCAGCCAAGTTGTCATTTCCTAATTCTGCTGCTGTCATCCAGCCTTCTGGGGCACTGCAGAGTCTGCAGGCAACTGTTAGAAACTATTTTAAAAAGTAAAGTCAAACTCTTATTCAGAGCTGTTCTCTCCACCACAGCCCCAGCTCAGCCTCCTCTTGGATATCGTGCTAAACTTCAGCATTTGATCAAAAAAAAAAAAGAAAAAGAAAAAGAAGAGATAAAACACATAGGTGGAAATCAATGGAGCCTTTAAAGGCTGCGCTGTGCAAAAGGCTGCACTTTGCTGTTGTCTTTCTGAACCCTGTGAAATGCTGGGAAACTGTTTTTAATAAACAAGAGTTCAAACAGTGGGGCTCCGTAGCCAACAGTCACGCCTTAAACTCTAAACTTTACATGAAAACTCTCAGATCCCTTTGAACTCTTTTTTTTCTTCCCTGGCAGAGGATTCCAGTGTTTATGCATTTTTTTGAGATTGCTGGCGGGATCATGAGGAGGGTTTTAATATTTTTTTTTAAACAATCTCCTGCCTTCAGAAACCATTAATGCCCACTAAGAAACATCAAGGCATTGCTTTGAAGTGCCTTCTGGCTACAGCCCTCTCACACTCTTTGGTTACTGTGCAATCAAATAATTAAATGAAGTCTAAAAAAGTAGTTTTACCTGGTAATTAAACACCCCACGTCGGACAGTTGCAAGGGGTTTTAAAGGAATTGCAAATCTACAAAGACTTGAAACACAACAGCACTTCATGCTCCTAGAATGAGTGAGTAGACACTTTCTCCCTGCTTTGGCAACCTCTCCTACAGGCAAGGTGAGAGTTCGCCTTCCCCTTCCTGACATATCCAAGGTCAGGGCAGTGAATCCCAAAGGAGAAGGACAGAGCTCAGAGTCATAGATTAGCAAAGCTGAACTCTCAAACTTCTTTTTTTCCCCTCATTTGTTTGTTTGCTTTGGAATAAACAGTAAGGAAGAAAAAGTTGGAAATGGTATTTTGGCTACTTCATCAAATGTTGGATGGTGGGCCAGGGGCCATCCCAAAGGCCATGGAGCCCAGTTTGGACACGGCTGTCCCTGCAGGCTTGGCATGTTATGTGGGTGCCACGGGGACACCAGGGCTGGGCTGGGCTTGGCAGGGCCCCCTCGAGCTCCTCCTTTTCTGCAAGGCTGGGGAAGAACATTTTGGTGACAGTTTCAAAGGAGCAGAGTGCATGTTGTGATGGGTTGTGTTGGATCTGGTGGCCAATAATAATTCCCTGGCTGGGAGGAGAAGGAGAGGGCAAGGGTCACTCCTCTGCTCTGGCGGAAACTCCTCTCCCTTTGGATGGAAGCTTTCTGAAACCTGGTTGTTTCACTTCCCAGAAGTTAGCTGAGAAAGTTTTCTCTGGTTCCAACCTCAATTGGCTCTTCCTTCCTGGAGCTCTGCTTTGATCTGGGCATTTGAATCTCAATGCAAAGCCCTGGTGCTTTGCTGGTTTTGGAATGGCAGCACCACAGGGAGGATTTAACCCCTCCACGGCCACTCTGGCTGGGCTGGGCTCCCCACCAACCACGTCATCAGCTGCCCTCTCGTTATTCCTGAGTCATCCTTGGATACCAGCTGGTTTCACAGCATCATTCCCAGGGCAATGTCTTGTCCCCACCCCTGCCCTTTGTCTCTGTACTGTCCTGTTGGGGCTTGTGGAGGGCAGTTGGTTGGTCTCTGAAGGGGAAAACCCTCAAGTGTTGTGTGATCCTTTAATGTTTGTACCTGTAGAGGAGAGACACTTGCTGTGGAATGTTTGGGAAAAAGGTGCTGTGTTTGTAGGGCTACCAGAAACCTTTGAGGATGGAAAGGATAGTAGGAAAGAAGAGCTTTGGAAAAGGCACAGCCCTTTTGTTCCAAGCTCTGCCAGGCTGCTGCAGCCACCTGCAAATACTTGGAATTTTGATGGGCTCTGTGTTGTCCCTGTTTTCAGGCTGGATGGGACCTTGAGGGACCAACTTGGGCTCCCTTGCGGGGATGATGCTGAAGGTGCAGGAGGGAAAGGGAAGAGCCAAGGCAGGACCCTGGCCATGCATTCCATTTATCCTTTGACTTTTGAAGGATTCGGGGGGAATGAGAGCTTGCTTTGAGATGGCACAGCAGAAGCAGGAGGAAAGGGAAGGTGGGGAAGCTGCCAGGGTGGTGGGAGCAGGAGCAGGGAGTGCTGTGACTGCAGATGAGGAGGCAGCACAGGCGACGTGCATGAGGAATGACGAGGTGGTGGTTTCAAAGCAGGACCAACTGTAGGGTTCAGAGATGTTCCAGACTCCTGCAGGGCCCAAGACAAATGTTGAAAGCCAGAATTCCCAGAAGGTCTTTCTGTTTCCTTTTTAAAAAATAATAATAATAGAAAAGAAAGATCTACCTGTCAAATCTTATCATGTGAAGAGGTGAATTAAGGAAAGTAAGACTTAATGGGCTTTCTTCCCTAAAAATAGATCTTCTCATGAAAGAGATGAAGGGCATTGCCCAGGGAGGTCAGCCAAAATTGTCTGAAATTATGCTATCAGCTAGATCTGATGTCCAAAATTAGCCTCCTTTCTTGCTATGTGGGTTCAGTGCTCCCTGAAGATGAAACACATCACAACACTCATTTAATTTAAAAGAGAGGCTAAAACATATGGCAGGCCATGGTTTAAATGTTAGAAAAATTCATCCTGGGCCTCTTCATTATGATTAGTAACATGGTAATGAAGCAGAGGGGAAAGGAGTGTGTGCAGAGCTGTGTGGGGAGGCTGGGCAAGGCTGCAGGCAGGAATCAGGAATGTTGCTGGGAAGAATGGGAAGGCCCTGAACCAGAGCTGCTCTCACCATCCAGAACTAGTCTGATCTTTTTTCAGAAGAGGAAGGAAGATGATTTGCCTTAAATAATTCTCCAGCCTCCTCTGTGTGGGTGTTTTCTGGGCTCTGTGATTAAGAGAGAGCATTTAAAGCAATGGGGTAGGAACCTCATTTTAAAGACAGAGTGTTCCTTTCTTTTTCCCTTTGTAATTAATGTGAGGTTGCTACTGGAATGGAGCAGTGGGATGAAGGTGTTTGAGGAACACAAGGTTAATGGAAGGTGAATGTGGAAGGGAATAATTGCCTGTATGAGCCAGGCAGAGTGGGAACCAGCAGGTGCCCCAGCACAGAGCCCAATCCTGGGCTGGGAGGGAATAAACTCCCCAGGTGGAGGGGAGGCAACAACCTCAGGGAGACTTGGGAAAGGCTGGGGGGAACTGGACGTGCTCCTGATCCCACCACCTGGGAAAAGGAGGGAGTTTTTTGGGACTTCACCGGCTCAAAGTGCCTTCCCAGTACTGGTGCTGTTCAAAGTGACATCCAGTCTCTGTCTTTACATTTACAAAGGGAGAGGCGATTTCAGTTTTGATTTATTTTAGTTTGTTCTAAACTTGGTATTGTCGGAACAGCCTCGTGCAGTTTTTGGGTGCTGGCTCAGAAGTTTTGCACCCCTTGAGACAGGCAATGCCAAACATTCAGGGTAGAGGGAGAAAACCAAACCAAGTTGCTGTATTTGCTGTGACTGACCTGCCAGAGCCAGGCTGGTGCAGAGCCCCACGAGCAGGGCTGGGATGTTTGTGCATCCAAATGCAGCCTGGGTTTTGCCAAGGGAAGTCAAACAGAGTCCTTGTCCCCACTCATGTCAGAGAGGAGACCCAGCCCTGCAGCTGTCCCTTGTCCTCTCCCCAGCACAGCCCATCCCCATCCCCACTGCTTCCAGCCTTTCCTTGGGACCAAACAAACACCATCGTGGCTCATCACCACCTGCCCCCAGCAAACTCCAGCTGGGAAACACTTGGGAAATGCTTCTTTTGCCCCTCCTAAAAGCCTCAGGGCAATGCATGCCCGTGATTCCCAGGCTCCACAGCCCAAGTGCTCCCCAGGACCGTTAAAGCTCCTTCAAGGAGTTTTAATAGTGCAGTAAGTGGGGCTGGTGTTTCTGTTGGCCCTTGACCCAGGCTCAGAGCTGCCACACGCCTTGGGAGCTCTGCTGGCCACACCAGCAATTACCCACCAGCTACGGGGGAGGAGAGCAGGGCTGCCTCCCTCTGTGGGTGCTGTGGGGCTTGAGGAGTCTTTCCAGTCTGCTTTGAAGATGAAAAATGGGTGAAGTGTTAAGTATTAGTGTGATTTAAGCGTGTGGAGTGGTTGGGGATGGCTCAGGCCACCCTTTGTGTGGTGTTCAAGCTCTGCTTGGGTTTGCTTCTGCAGGGCAGGGCTCTGGCTGTTGATGTTCCTCCTCTGGAAGGACCCAAACTGGGATGGTTTGGGTCCCTCCTCTGGAAAAGGCCTCAAATCAGGACAGTTTGGGACCCTTCTGTGGAAAAGGAACTAAACCAGGATATTTTGGGTCCATCCTCCAGAAAAGAACCCATACCAGGACATTTTGGGTCCTTTCCCTGGAAAAGGACCCAAATGGAGATATTTTACATCCTTTCTCTGAAAAAGGACCCAAACAAAGATATTTTGAGCCCCTTCTCTGAAAAAGGACCCAGACCAGGTTATTTTGGGTCCCTCCTTTGGAAAAGGACCCAAACAGGGACATTTTTGGTCCCTCTGGAAGGACCTAACAAAGGACACTCCAACACCACAAGCAGCTCCGTGGGCACTTTTTTCAGCATGAGTTTATATAGTTCTTGTTAAACCTGATAAGCTAAATGTAAAAAAAAATCCCACTTGGGTCAAAATAAGGTTCTTGTTCTCCCTCAATCTTCTGTACTGTTAAAAAAAAAATTGCTTGGATGTTACTTTTAAGCTGTAAGAGCAGAACTTTCCCACGCTGCCTCTCCATTTAGCAAAGAACATGCCAGACCTGTAATCACCATCTTTATCCCGAGACAAGCTAAAAAACAAAATGTTTCTGATCCACTGAAGGCAGGTGAACATTTTCAGAGTGTCACACATTAAGGTGGTGTCTAACGAGCTCCATGTCCCACTTATAATTGAAACAGAAGAGAGTATTCACTTTTCATTCATTTTAAAAAGACTATTCAAATACCCTTTCATCTCCACTAAACAGCCTGCCATGTATTTGAAGCCATTTTATATTTTGTTTCTACAGACATCCAAAAAACAGAGGTGAGTATTTTGGAACATTGATAGAAAGATGCAAAGGCTTGTGAGGCACTGAATGGCTTCAAGCTGCCTCAAACACATTCATCTTCCCAAGAAGAATTAGGCACAGTGTGATTCATTTTAATAGCAGAAGAAAAATAATACTACGGTGCAGTGCTAAGTTCCCAACCTTTGATGGCAGACTAAAAAAAGAGAGAGAGGAGGAAAAAAAATACCTTTCTTCCCTTATGTTGTTGAAGTCTCCCTACACCCATCCGTTATGTCCAGCTTATCAATTAAGATGAACCCCATGAACTTCAGATGGTTTTTTTAAAACAAGGCACCATCCATTTAAATGTGTGAAACTGCCTGCAGTTCCCTTGAACTGCAGGATTCAGTCCCCAGCTCTGTGTACTCGGTGTGAAGTTGAGCCCTTTGATACAAGTTTTACTGATGTTTTAAATGAAGTCTTCTCAAACACACAAAATAACCCAGATAATTTAAAACCTCATAGAAAAAAATAGGGTGGGGAGAAGGAAAAAAGAAAAAAGGATAAAAAAAGCCCTAGTCAGTGCCATTGGTGTAGCAGAAGCAAAGGGTTGGCTCTGGTTGCCAATGGGACAGACCAAAAGCAGTTCCACAATTGCTTTCCCAGAGCTGGGGAAGGTCTGGGCGACAGCTGGGAGACAAATCCATGCCTGGTATGGGCAGCTTCCCTCAGGAACAAATTAAGCTCCTTCAGCTATAAAATAGGGTTTGTGCCATAAATACAGGCCAGGGGGAAGGCACAGGGAGGAGCTCCCCGTGTGCTCATCCCAGCACATCCTCCCCAGCCCATCTGGGCCAGCACCACCTCAGCTGGGTTTGCTCAGGATTTACAAAGCTGGGTTTAGTCTGGCAGGGCATTCAGGTGGCTCAGTCACACCTGGGGCAGGCTGGGACCATCCTGTCACCAAAGTCCTCTGATGTAGCATGAGAGAAACTCCAGCCTGGGCACAACCACATCCCTTTGGATGCCACACCTTGGCTCCAGCAGGTGAGCCTGGCAGGGCAGTCTGGGCACTAAGGAAAGGCAGGAGGTAGGGTAAGACTGGCTAAATGACAAATAAAAGATAGGAAGAGAGCTAAGGCCAGGCTCAATTTGTAGGTGAGTTACCTGAAGGATCTGTAAATGACTTAATGCTTATATTAAAGGGTAGCCCCAGCCTTGCCTCCTCCAGCTGCAACAGCTTCCCACCAGGAACAGCCCCTGCCAAGGTAGGGAGAGGGCAGGGCAGTGCTCAGCTATCCCCTTACATGAGAAAAAAAAAACCTTTTAAGGCATTAAGGGTGAAAAAGAAGTCAAGACAATATTAATTTGAAAAATATAAAATTTTAATAAAGGCTACATCTCTTAATTACAATAATTATTGTACCAAGTAATTTTTTTTTAAATGAAACTCTTTATAATGCATAATTTACAGTATAAGTAGAACAAAATGCCATGGCAAAAGTCATGAGTACAGGACTTGTAATAAAAGGCATAAAATATATTTATACATAAACCCCTTAAACAAACAAGGGAAGGCTTGAACCCTGAATATAGGGCGACACATGGTCTGTAACACCATGCAGGCACAGGTACTGTACTGATTCAATTTTAAAAACACTAGAGATAGTGTATTAATATTTCCACCATACATTTTTCTACAATATATACAGACTTACACAAAGTAGCAAATGGCAAACAGAATGCACAGATTAACTTAATCAACACAAAAACCCAACTGTCGAAATGCAAGGTCTTCCTCGGGAAAGGGGCTCTGTCCCCAAACCCACCACCCACACACACTCAGAGCTTCACCCCCATCTCCCACAGCCTCGTGTGGGTGTCAAGGTAAGGCAAAAATAACCCAACCAAAACCCCACCATGCAGCAACTCAAGAGGCTGAAAACACACCCTGTTGTATTTACATGGTGATGAAACACAAGTAGTGCTAAAATGGCTAAAAAAATCAGCTCTGTGGAATACACACAGGGGTTTTTTAACCTGTTGGTGTGCTAAGGGTGGCCCTGGGGATGGGATGGCTCCTCCTGCAGCTCTCCCAGGCTCGGGGTTTTGCTCTACCTTGCCTCGACCGAGAGGCACTGGACACCAGTGACAGCAGCAAAGCAAAATCCTGGCCCTGCCGAAATCCATGGACAAAATTCCTATTGTTGTATTGCATCTAACAGAGTTAACACTTAAGACCTTTATTTCAAATTAGAGCAGCATAGACTAAAATGCACCGGTCTCCAGCTGAATGGTAGGACAGCACTTTTATTTCGGCTTTTATTATTATTATTATTACTATTATTTCTTTAGGAAAGTTTTATCCTCACTCGGAGAAATACTGGGCATGACTTCACTCCTTCCCTCCTCCCCCTTCAAAAAAAAAATCATCACGAATGAGCTCATTGCCAAACTCCTCAATTTTAGATAGTGGGAACAATGTAAAAAAAATAAAAGAATCCTTCCTCCCCTCACCCCCCCTTCCCAGCCCCTCTCTTCTCCATTGTTAAAGCAGCATATCCAAAAACTGGACTTAAGGGAAAACAGACTGTTCAATAAATATCAATAAGGATTACTGTTAAGGTAAGCTATACACAGTTTCTCTTAGTCCATAGATTTCAGATCCCCAGGAAATCATATATTATGTATGGAAGTCTCTCAAACACGGGGCTGCATCTCCAATAGCCAACAGTGGTCATGTTTCTAATAAATAGTCCGGGGTTTTTATCATCTCAGTACCCAACTCATGAATAATAAATGCCATTTTTCTTTTTCCTCTAAGGCTAATTCAGCAAAGTCTTCACAGACTTCACCTTTTTTTCTTCATTGGTTCAAAACTTTCCTTCAGTTTTTCTTTTCTTTCCTTGTCATCACTATGGTTGTGTGTCCAAAGACTTTTCTAGCTTAACTTTCCTTAAGAAACACAGATGCCATCAATCAATCCTTTCTACTTTCCCCAGGATCCTTCCTTCGTACATGGGCAGGATGGTTTCATCTTCCCAAATCTCTTCAAACACGGCGCCGCAGTCGAACTCGTCGCTTGCTTTTTTGAAGTAGTATCTGTGGTAAAGAGAATTAAAACACAGTTAAAAATCAAAAGGTAAAAAGCAAAGGGTGCTTTGCCAGTTCTTTTAACCACAACATTTCCAATTCCTCTCTCCTAGGATGTTCCTCCAGGAACACCTCAGGGCTTGCTCAGGTCCAGTGACATGAAAGCATCCCCAGGGGCTGCAGGGATGTGATGGGACAGAGGGAGGAGGGTTGTGGTGACAACACCTCCTCCAGAGAGCAGGTTCCACACACTGCCAGTGGACACCCCCAGCCATAAAGAAAATTAGACAGTCCAGCCATTTCTGGTCAAATATCTTATTTAAAAAATAAATAAACACCATTTCAAAGCGAAGCATTCTTAAGGCTCCCCCTCTCTCCCCACCTTCTTTCTTTCATGTGTTTTCTTGTTTCAAAGCTCAAGCCCAGCATTAAAATTAGCAACTGTTATTAAAAGGATGGATTAAAAGCAAACCATCCCCAGCTTCCTGCAACGCAGGAGCTGAAACTCTGTGGTGTTCCTATTGAAAAAAAAAAAACCCACATCCCGGGAGCCTGGTGTTGGGAACAACCAATTCGGAGCTAAGGGACAGAAAGTGCCGTCTCTGCTGCCCAAGAGCCCTGGGACGTGACACGGGGAGGTCAAGCAGCATGTCCTGCATTCCTGCTCCTTTGCTCCGGGTCCTTAGATCATGGAGCCAACGCTGCCAGAGACAAAAAGCACCCCCACCCCTCCTGTGTCAAACAGTAAGGACCCCTCTATTATCCTGAATTAGACCGTTCAGCTTCTTGATTAAAGGTTCCTTTTATCCCGTTTGGAGCTTTCTTCCTTCTAAGGCTGCTTAATTGCATATGCACAAATGAAGGGCTTCCATTCAGAGGGGTAGCATTTAGGGAGTCTGTCCGTCTGCCGCCCAACACCTCCCTGGATGGGCCTGCTCCCTTGGAAAAGGGCTTTGCCATCTGATTGCCAGGCATGGAAAAAACTTCATCAGATGGATTACAAAGAAAAATATATATATATATATCTCAAAAAAAAAAAAAAAGAATTAACCCCTCCCCTGTAGTTTCCAGACAACTGGGGTTGGCAGATGTTTGTCTGGGAAAAGGGGGTTGTAATTATGATTTTTTTTAGGGTGGGAAAGGAGATCAAATGAAACTCACTTTTACTACTAAAGCTGAAAGAACCACAGCAGGGTCCTAGAATTTGATTTTTTTTGTTTAGTGACTGTTCAGTTACACATTTTTAAATTAGTCACATCAGCCTGCAAACCTCTTTATTTTCAGGGTGCATTAAAATTATTTTGGTAGGGGGATAAAAGATTTCTCTTTTTAATTAAAGAGATTAAACTAGCTCCATTTAGTCCAGGTATGGTTAGGATTTATTTTTGACTTATTTATTCTAAGCTGAATTGACACATGTTGCATCTTTAATGGGACAGCAAGGAAAAAAACCCCATAATTTAAGTCCTTCAGAGCCTGCACTCATGGAAGTCAATGGCCCAGCTCCCATCACCTTCCATGCTGCAGGTCAAGGCCACCATTCCCCAGGACAGCAGCCTTGAAATAAACCCAAAAACCCCCAGCAAAGTCTGAATGAATTACAAAGAACTTGCCCTTCCCTCTCCCTGTCCAGATAACAGCCTCTCTTCCCAAGAACTTCCTTCCCAAAAGCCCAAGCCCTGGCTGTGTTTACAAATTTTTGATTTGAGAAAACACACCACGACCTTTTACATAATTACAACCTTATTTTGCAGAGAAAGGGAGGGGGGAAAAAGAAGAAAAGGAGGAAGCAAAGCAAAAAAAAAAAAACCAAAATAAAAATCCACCCCCACAACATCTTCAAAGAAGTCACTCTGCTCTTATTTGCTCCGAAATGGGCTTTCCATTGAAACATATTTTATGTGGCAAGCTTTGCTCCTTATTTGCTTTAGAGATTTTATTTTTTGGGCCATCTGGCACCAATCGAGGCGAGCAGGCTCAGTTCTGAACCGCTGCCATCTCCCCACTCCCCGACACCACCCACTTCTGATTTTTTGGGTGAGTGGATGTTTGTTTTCTGTTAACGCCATCGGTATTAAATCACTGCTTAATTCCTTCTTGTTCTTTTTTTGAGGAGGGGGAGCTGGGGGTGGGATGCAAAGCCAGGCAGGGCCCTTCCCTGCGGCTGCCCCACGGCGCGGCGCTGGCATCGCGGGAGCCCGAGGTACCCGCCTGGCAAACTGAGCCAATCAATGAAGAATTTGGAGAGCTGAGCATTTCTGCATGTCTTTGTGCATTAAATGAAAGGCAACGGCTTCAAAGACATGCTTATTAAATGTGCCTTAAAAAGAAATCAATGCCAGATGTGACCAAAGCAGCCTAGTTAGTGCCTCCCCGTAACACACACGCTACTCCGGGCACCGTGGACCTCTCCCCTGAAGGTCACCTGCAGTTTCACTCAAAGTCCAGCCAAAAGTCAAAGCTTAGATCAAAATGATTCCCTGGAGGTACACACATTTGTGTAATTAGTTTCACCTTGTGTCTGTGCAAGATAAAATACTGGGCACGTACCCAAGTTCCTTTTATAAATTTCTGTATTGTCTTTACCCAGGTGTAAAGGGGTGAGATCTAAGCAAAATGTTGTTTCATCCTTGTCAGTCACTTAAAAACATTTTCTAAAGTAATTACAGTCTGACAAGGCACAAATAATTGCACCTGGAAGGGCTTTTGGGCCACAGAGGTTTTAGTAGCAGAGTCCTGCACAAAAAATGTCACAGAAAACAAACAAACATTAAAAAAAGGATTTCTTTGGGGATGGGGAAGGGCCTACACAGCCACTGGAGTTGGCAGAGCAGTGGTGAGGTCAAGGAAATTGGTCTGCAGATGGGACATGAGAAGGAGGAGAACAGGATGGGAGGCTTTAGGTGCTGGAAAATGCCAGAAGCCCAGGGACCTCTCCTGCAGGGTGTCCAGGGTGGGTGGACTTGCAGGTTGGTGCCATCTGATGGCAGCTGGGTGGGCTGCAAAGATGGTTTGGGGAAAATATTGGTAATATTTCAGCCCCACTGACACAGACAGACCCCAACCCAGCATCCCCACAGCCTGAGGGAGTCCGTGGGGGACCAACCACTGGGCTGCATGGGTGGACTTCCCAAAGCTAGAGAGGCCACTGATGGGGGCAACAAGTGGGAATTCCTCACACCAAGCCCAAATGACCATTTGGGGATTAAATCAGAGGCTTCCAGTTACAGGACAAGACACACAGTTCTCTGCAGCAACAGCAATTTCAGTGCAAATTCAAAAAAACAGCTCAAATGTCCCTCCCCTGCTCACCCTGAACAAGTGGCCAAAGAGGATCCCAAGAGTGCCCAGATCCACTGGGAAATGGCAGCAGAAAGAGCCAAGGTGCAGCTGCTGCCATGAGAACTGTGAGAGCAGAGGAAGCAGCAAACTGGTTAAACTGGGAGCTGTGCCCTGGAAACCAGACCAGCAGGGTTTGCTGGCAGTTCTGAGGAGCATCTGGGTATTGCTGATGGAGATTTCCCTGCAGGGCAAAGGTATTTTTTTAACCCTAATGAAGAGAAAAGCAAGGGAGCTCCATCCCAACTCCATGTCCTTCAGCTGCACCAGCCCTGCCTGTCACAGACCCCATTTACAGCCACACATTGCAAAAAATAATCAAAAATTAAACCATTAAACAGCAGGTAAAGCAGGAGACCAGCACCAAGATGAACTCTGACCCCCAGTTTGGGAACTGAATCCCACCACAAAGCCATCCCAGATTTCCCTGCACTCAAGGTGTTTGAGAAGGGCTGGAGCAAAGATCCTAATGCAGCTGGGGAGGTGGGGAGGAGGTGGCCCTGCAGCCAAGCTGTGGCTCAGGGCACTTTTTCAATCTCCAACTTGCTCCTGGTTTGAGTGGCAAGAAAATAAGATGATCTCCAGAGTCTGAAAATCAAGGCCAGTGTGACACTGGAGGTAGCCCTGCAAAAGTTCTGCCAATCCTTTTGACTTGGTAAAACACAGTGAAGTAAAAACAAATCACAGATTCTTACCTGTAATTTCCCTTTTTGCTCAGCTGTTCTTTAAAGTGCCCAAGTGTCAGGCTCTGGGCCTTTAACATCCTCCTGTAGGGAATTTCTTCTCCACAAAAAAAATAGGTGACAACCAACTCACTGGACTGAGAGGTGTGAACAACTGGCAGTTTCTTTGGCTCTTTGTGCCTGAAAAACAGCAAACACACACAAAACCCTCTATTTTTCCATTTCAGAACAGGCTGTTTTCACCACACTCAAACCAGCAGAGCTCCTGCCACACAGAACACTGTCAGAAATACCCTGGGCGTGACCCGACAATCAGATATTCCTGTACTGGCTGGGAATTTGCTGGGATGTGTCTGCACAGCCCTTTGCTGGGCTCCCACAGCAGCTCCTGGTGGGAATCATACAATGCTCTGGGTTGGAAGGGATCTTAAAACTGGTCTCATTCCACCCCCTGCCATGAGCAGGGACACCTTCCACTAGACACGGTTGCTCCCAGCCTTGGTGCTTCCCCTCCAAGGACCTGCCTGGCTGTTCAGAGCCCACCTTGGTCCAGCCATCAGAGCTGGTGGAATCAAGTCTGGCTTCAATTTTAGCATTATTACAGAATCAGAGAAAGGTTTGGGTTGGACAGGACCTTAAAGATCATCCAGTCCCACCCCTTGCCATGGGCAGGGTCACCTCCCACCAGCACAGGTTGCTCAGAGCTCCATCCAACCTGGCCTTGGACACTTCCAGGGTTGGGGCAGCCACAGCTTCTCTGGGCACCTGTGCCAGGGCCTGCCCACCCTCACAAGGGAGAATTTCTCTTTAGTATCTACCCTACATCTCCCCTCCTTTACTTTGAAGCCATTCCCCTTTGGAATTACAGCATCACAGAGACCTCACACCATCTTATGGATGGGTGGACCAAGGGATGGAGTTGGTTGGATGCCTTCTGGAAGCATCAGGGCAGGACCACAGGCCTGGTGAGCAGGTGTAGGGCTCACCACAGGCTCACTGGTGAGTCCCAGGACTGCAGACCTTGGACTTTAAAAGGATCATTTTATCTGCCCTCACACAAAGCATCTGGCAAATCTCCTCATGCACAAACCCACCTGCAACCACCAGCTCACAAAGCAAACCCACCACCAGGTGCTTCACCTGAAGCACCCAGGTAATCTTATTTTTCCCAGTGAGGCTAAAATTAACTGCATGTTGCCATTTTGCACCCAAGAAACCCTTCTTAAAGAATAATTAAAACAACATTACCAAGCAAAATGGCAATGCTCAAGTGAATACCATGCAGCCAAATCTACAACTGCTTCTGAGGCAACGTACACTTGGCATGTCAAAAGGTCACAAAGTGTTAGTCTGCAGTAATTTAGTCTTCCTAATTTGTTCTAAGTCTTTGTAGAGTGGCTTCAGAAAAAAAGCTGCTAGCAAAGACAGCTGGTGGACTTAAGGTCAACCAATTAAAAATGAAAGGCTCTAGTCAGGTGGCTCAGTCTGGACTTCAAACATTACTCATTGCTTAAGATGAAGAGGGTAAGAAAGAAAACTTTAATTATTTAGGCCATTTTAGACCTCTCTGTAGCAGATTTCTTGTTAAAAGAACCATCCTGTAATTAGACTAATCCAATCTTTGTCCACTTTACAGGAATGCAAGTTAAAAAGAGCCAGAGACAAGATTTGAAAATGTTTTGTTCCTTCTTCAAGAAGAATGTTTGAAAGACAAAATTTCAGATATAAGAATTTTCTCTCTTTTCAAAGCACAATCCATTTAATGAAAATCTAATTATGGGAGATATATATATATATATTTATTTGCCAAGTCTTTTCTGCACATGCAATACTCACTCTTCTGTTAGACTTGCATTGCAGAAAGGGGCACTTCCCCCCTGAATGGCACCAGAGTGGTTTCGGTCCCTCGGCTGATTTGAGGTTGAACATCTGAAGTGGGGAAGGGGAGGGCAAGTGGAGAGGAAGGGGAAGGGAAAAAAAAAAACCAAAGAGAAAAAACAACTTTAAAAAAATATTGTTGAAATACAATCTTCTTAATTGAAGTCTCCTGTGGGTCGTTAAGTTCGCTCTTTGTATCAAGCCTCACATGTTGTAAACAATCAAAGGAAGAATTAAAAATGCTGTGGGCTAATTTATCCTTCCATACCCAAATGAACGATAACCAGTCCAATTCCCCACTTGGTATGTAGCTGGAGCCTGTCCCAGAGGACAACCAGGCAAATTGCAGCCATCAAGAGTGGAAGTAATCGCCTCGGATTTGAACTGTTTGTGCCGGTGCAGGGTGGGGTCGGAACGAGGAGGCTCATCCTCTGGGCTCAGCCAAGCTGT
This sequence comes from Pithys albifrons albifrons, assembly GCF_047495875.1. NCBI lineage: Eukaryota > Metazoa > Chordata > Aves > Passeriformes > Thamnophilidae > Pithys > Pithys albifrons. The sequence goes on along the minus strand of NC_092476.1, from coordinate 1,623,997 downwards.
GCCATCACACATCCCCACGGGCTGCCCAGGTGGGGAGGGCACCACCCACACCCCGCCCAGAAGACCCCCCGAGGGCACCACGACCGTCCCCTTACCGCTGTTTCTGCGGCTTGGAGACCTCGGCGAGGCGGCGACACGCTTCCTCCAGCTGTGCCAGGGTGTTGGGCGGGCTGAGCGGGGGCATGGCGGGGTCCTGCACGAAGGGGTGGGCGGGCTGTGCCCCCCGAGGGTGGCTGCCGGGCCCCCACGGGTGGTGGCGGCCGGGGGCCCCCTTGGCGCACTCGGAGCTGTAGGACTTCTTTGTGCTTTGTGTGCTTGGGGAGGGGAAGAAGTCGGGTTAGAAAAGCTGGAAAATATGACTTTAATAGCAGCTCCTATTCTGCTCCGCTCCCTCTCAAAAGTCTGTCATAACATGAAAGGAGGTTTATTGCCAAAAACATGACATTTTTGTGGTTTTTCTGGTTCTGCGGAACAGCTTTTATATTAAACCGGAGGAGCAAAGAGTCTCATTTGTTTTTAGCGATTGTAAAAATAGACAGCCCGTGTAATATATAAATATTTACCGGGAGCGATATTGCTGTAGACAGCTGCGTATTTACCTATGGGGCTTGTGCTTATTTTGTCTCTCGCTCTCCAACATCCACTGCCAGACGTTCTGTGCCCGGTCTGCTTCGCCCCCCGGGAGCTGCACCCCTCCGGGGCCGGGCAGCCCCCCGTCCCCGCCCGGCGGGGCCACGCTCTCCACTCCTCGGCTCGGCCTCTTCAGCAGCGTCCCCGTCCTGCTGGTGGCACAAAGGGACACGTGCCCACCGTCAGCCCCTGTCCCCACCAGCCCCGATGATGGGTCATGGCTTGGGGCAGGTGCAACGGGGGAGAGATGCTGGTGACTTACCCGAAGGGCTCCAGCGGAGGGAGAGGGGGATCTGTGTTTTTGGGGTGGCCCTTGCACTTGGGGTAGCAGTAGTAGTCGCTGCCCATGGGGCAGCAGCACTGCACCCGCTGCGCCGCCTCGGCTTCGATCTGCTCCTTCGTCTTGGGCATGGTGTGGTGGTGGATGTAGTGGTGGTGCACGTGCTTGGTGGTCTGCTTGGTGACGAAGCCCTTGCCCACCAGGGCGCAGGCGGCCAGCGATGCTGCGCCAGGCGGCAGCTTGCCCGTGGGCAGGCGGTCAGGGGAGCGGGCACGGGGGCTGTGTCGGCCCACGCCGGGCGATTGGCAGCCGGGGGTCTTCAGCACGCGGGAGAGGTGCTCGTCCAGGATGGCCTGGGGGTCCTCCTCGTAGCTGCCCGAGGGCAGGAGTGAGAGTGGGTGCTGGGGGTTCACCATGTCCCGCCCGCTCTGCAGGCTGGGGGGCAGCTCGGAGCCCTCCTTCTCTTCCTCCTGCCAGACAAGCAATGGCACGGAATGAATGGAAGAGGATGGGGAGATGCGGAGCATGCGCTGGGATGTCCCCCCACTGGCTCACCAACCGCAGTGTGATCCCAGCACGTTCCTCCATGGGCAAGACATGGCCCCCACCCACCCACCCCCAGCCAGGTGGCACACAGAGCTGTGCCCATTCATCCTCCTACCTCCTTGATCTGCTGCAGCCTCTCCTCCAGACAGTCCATGGTTTCCTGCTCCTGCTTCAGCTTCTCTAGCCGGGAAATGAGCTCGGCGGCGAAGGCAGCTGGCTCCACCGGGGTCATCTCCTTGGGAAGACGGTGGGTCCTCTACAAGGAGCGGGGACAGAAGGCACAAGGCATGTTTAGCGGGCGGCGCGGGGCGCTTTGCCGCAGAGGCATCGCCGGCCCCGCTACGCTTGTTGTGTCTCCATGTTTGGATGAAAAGACGACCGCAACTAGGCATGGGCTGCTCTGGATTTTTATGAGCTAGTGCTGTGGCCTCATGGAGTGACATCCTCCCCACCAGCGTTTGCCTTCGGCAGGAGCAGTTGGTCGCACTCTGAGGAACCCCGCTTGTTCTCTCTGTAGTACAACCAGCCCATCAGTAGCTACTCTGAAGTAGAAAATCTTCAAAGACTGTTGTCAAACATCAAAAAAAAAAAAACCTCTGAGGTGGGAGGGAGAGACTTTAACTAAAGGAATAAAAGTGAGTATAAACAGAAAGGAGTTGGAAATTAAAAAAAATAAGATGGGGGAGAAAAAGGGAAAGGAGAAAAAAAAAAGGGAAAAAAAAAAAAAAAGAAGTCAAACGGTTGCAGATCAGAGAAGTGCTGGTAATTTATTTCCTGGCTACACACTGGGCACCTTTGAGGTAGTGTTGTCTCAACAGTGTCCTAGATCTCTCCCCCCCCTCCATCTCTTTGTACAGAAAATGAAGAAAGCTGCTGCAGGCTAGCAGTGCTACACTGCTGAGCTTGGCTGCCTCAAGCAGATCTATCAAGGGAAAAAGGGAACATCTCCAAATCAAGTGCAGAATACAAAAAGGCAAAATGCGAATTTCTGCCAAAAGAAGCAAACATGGCAGGAAAAGGGGAGGGAAAAAAAAAAGAGGAAAAAGAAACCACCCACTGGACTCTGCCCTCCCTCCTGCCATCCCCACGCACCCCACTCATTGCCCCCACTCTCCCTCTTTTTTTGTCCCCCCCCCGCCCCCGAAAACGGAAAGCTGAACTGCCAACTCTTTCACATACTACCCACCAGATGAGGTGGGGCCTCTCTCCGGCAACCACTTAGCTCCAGAAATGATGTGAGGGTAGAAAAAGGCCACTCTGCTGGAAATTGTCACTCTTACACAAGCTGGCTCTATTCAGGCCCTGATCAAAGCACTGCCTTACAGAGAAAGTCGATTTGCACGCCCTGGGACAAAATAATCTAATTTACAAGCTCAGGCTATAGAACTTTCTTTAGGAAGGAAGGGGAAAAAAATACCAAAAAGAAAAACCACATAAACCAACCCCCCCCTTCACCAGAAATATCATCTATGACTTCTTGCTGCTTAAGACAGCAGAAAGAGGAATTTTAGCATATTAATCTCAAGACAAGATAAGTTTATACTTGTCTGTGTAAACAGTTTATGCACTGCAGGAATAGGGAGTCTGCAAGTCAACTGAATTAGCAAGTCAGCGAGTTAATTTTGAAGAGCAGGGCAATGCCATACACTGGATCCCCTCAAAGCCAGGCAAAGATCTGCTGCCAGTGTGTGTTTGGGGAGATCCTCCTCCCCACCAACTCTCAGACACTCAGCTCTTGACAGCCACCATCAATGCACAAGGGGCCAACCCCTGCTCTGCTCAGCACTGTGGAGGTGTCGGGGTGGTGGCCAGAGCCAAGGCTCTCACTAGACCCAGTCCAGGCATCTCCACTTGGATTTAGACCAGCACAAATTCAGTGCCAACAAAAAGCCCTCATTAGCACCTGGTTTCAGGGAAGGACCAAGATGGGACTGTACACAAGGAGGTTTTTGGAATGATGCTGAGAGCACATGGCTCCTGCCCAGCATCTCTCCTCTGGCATCACCGTGGGATGGAAATGCTCTGCTCCCTCCACATGTGCCTGTTCCCAGCCCCAGCATTCCCCATGGCCCAGCCAGAACCTGCAGCTCCCACGTGAACTTACCGGAAAATGAGGTAGAGAAACTTGACCGTTGGCCTTGACGCTCCGATGCATTTCCCGCTGGAGCTGCTTCTTGCTTCCAATTCTGTACGGGGGGATCCCATCTCTGCACATGGAAGAGAGGTCACCATCAGCTAGGGCTGTCCCCATGCTCTGATACACCTCTCCATCCCCTCTGGAACCACCCAGGTACATCTCAGGCCCTGATTCCCAGAGGTGCTGAGCCCTCTGGATGCCACATGAAGCCTCAAATACCTGGCAGTGTGGGAAGTGCCTGTGTCACCATCTACATGGATGTACAGTAATTAAGCAAAAGCTGAAAAGCTGAAGGCAACTCTGCATGGGAAGATGCCCAAAGATCACATGAGCTTCACTTCCAAGGTATCACATGAAGGTCCTTCCAACACCAGGCTTCTGCTTCTGACCTTTATTTTCATTGCTCTTTCCCCAACAAATTACTCTCTCTAGGACCACAACACTCCTCAAGCTCTGGAAACACCCCATGGAGTGTTGGCACAGTGGAAACAAGAAGGAAGAGGCTGAGGATGGATTGGCCACCCAAAGGCTGCTCCCCATCTCCACCCCTACTTAAGATCCAGGATGTTTCTCCTGCCCCAAGGCCGGCCAGCACAGGACACCTGGAGGCAGGACACTGCTCCCTGAAGCCACCCCAGCTCCTGGCCAGGAAACCACCAAGAGAGCCCAGGCAAGGAGCTCTGGAGGGAAGAGCCCCCTGCACACGCTGCTCCAGGCACCGTGGGGCGTCTTCACCTGACCACGCAAAAATTACCCCAGTGAGGATTAAAGGGCCTTCCCCAGACAGTGGGGACAGCCGGAAGAGCATGCCTGGAGATCCTGAATGGCTGATTCCACCCCTGCCCTCAGACTGGCTGCATAACCTTGATCTCCTGTCCCAGCCCTTTCATCCACCTGCCCCCACACCTGACTCATCTCCTGAGCACAGAAAATAGCTCCTGCCCGAGGAGGAGCTGCAGTGGCACAGCAGACAGTGGTGGCCCCACACTGCTGCCAGGGCAGCCAACATGGCACAGTGTCCCTGCACGTCCCCTCTCGTGGCCACCGTGGTGGTGGGCACACACCGACAGGAAACACCTTCCCAGAGGCTTCATGTCCCTCCCCTTGAGGAGGATGACCAGATGCCATCACTCCAAGTTTGCAGCCTTCTATGGCAGAGCTTTGTGAAGATCTTGGCCAAAGCATCCAGTTGCCAATAAATTGTTTTTAATGAGCAGGATTAAGCTGCAAAGCCTGGAGTGAAGGATCAGAACAATTTCACTTCAATAAACTTGGGAAAAAATTTATTAACAAAAATGAGCATGCTGGGACCACAGAGGAGGCCCTTGATGCCACAAGATGCACATCAGCCTCCTCTAGACCGTTTATGAGTGCATGTGACATGGCAAGTGAAAGGAGCTGATTGTCCTCATGTCCCCACTGCACAACATGGGGAGAGCTTTCTGGAGGAGCAGCCCAGCATGCAAGGACCAACACAGCCAGCCATGGCCCCCAGACACAGCCAGTGGTGGCCACCAAAGACTTCTCCATGCTCTCCATGAAGGCCACCAAGTATTTCTGCTCCACTAACCCATAGGGCAACAGAACTTGGGGCACATGAGATGGCTTAGCTTTGGGGGAGGATGGAAAAAAGCAATTCTAAGGTGAAAAGAAACCACCTGTACCTTCAGAGATGCCTTTGTTGACAGAGGCTTACCAAGGCAAGGGTCTCTTAGGGAAGACCTTCAACACAGGGAAAACCCAGTAAAACAGCCCTTTTAAAGGTAAGTAAGAACAGCAGCATGAGCACATCCCATCCATATGTTCCCACGGGATTAATCCCATTAACACACTCAATGCAAGAGGAGGTGTCCTCCATCCCTGGCAATCCAAGAGGCCAGTTGGGAGGAGCAGAGTAGCAGGTGAAGGTCGGTGTGTTCACCACAAGGCACCCAAGGCCATGACCAGGGACAATGGGCAGCTCTGCAGCCCTCCTGCACTGCCCACCTCCCTCCAGCTCTACAAGGACAAAATGCTGTCCCCAGCCCCCCTGCTGTGGCCACCAAGTTGGCAGCACACCTCCTTATGGGGTACCCTCAGCTCCCAGCTCCTGGGGAGCCATCTCTGCCCAAAGGGACAGTCCTGGGACAGGCTATGGAGCAGGGACTTGTGATTTTCCTAGGCAGGATGGCTTGGGAAGGGGGAGGAAAAGCAATGCCAACACCACAAGCTCCCCACTTCATTTAAGACTTGCCCTCATTCAGGTTGATACAATATCTGCTCCTTCCCCCTGAAATCCCCTTGGTTGTACCGGAGAGCCCCACACCAAACCTCCTGCTCCCTGCCTCCCCAGCCCTGCCTTGGCAGGAGAGTTCCACAACTTGTAACAACGTGCAGAGCTAAAAAAAAAGAATTAAAAAAACCCAATGGTATTTCTCTGGGATGGGAGGGCTGTGGAGCAGTTTGGGAAAGTCAGCCTGGGGAACAGGGAGGGACTTCAGCAGGCACTTTGCTGAGTGCTGTCTGAACTTTTTCATAGAAAATGGGGAAAATGGACAAGGCCAGGATCAAAGGGGTGATCCCTGACTGCAGGAGGGACAGATGGATGGAGCTGAAGCCAGGATCAATCCAGCAGGAGATGTGGGGAACAGGGGGAACCCTGATGCTGCAGCAGATACCCCCAACCAGGGGGAAGTACCTCTAAAATGAAAGAGCTGAGCTTGGCCAGAGGTTTCAGAGAAGGACAAGGGTTAACCCCAACTCTTCAGGTGCCACCTCTCTCCCTGCTCCAGCAGCCAACATTTGCACTCACTTTTCTTGGCTGCTAAAAGCTGCTGCTGAAGAGCTCCAGAGCTGAGGCACTAAATAGTAGAGTTTAATTATAAACAGTTCAGCTAACCAGGCTGGGGCTAAGCCAATCTGTTTCTGGGGGAAACACTAGTTTGAAGTCTTCTACCCAGTCAGCTGCCATTTAAGCTGAGCCAATTATCTTAGCCTTTTGACTCAGATGTGCCTGACCTAACCTGAATGTAGTTTTACTGCTGCTTTGAAATATCAGACTCATGCGCATATGCATTCACTCCCATCTTCATTTGGCAACGGCTCTGAAACAAGCCTCTGATCTTGCCAACATCAAAAGCCTGGTTTGTAAGATAAGGTAATATTTGAAGTTTGCTCAGCAGCATTCCCCTGTGTCCAAAGTAAATCCATAAATAAGATATAAGCAAATAAAAAAAATCCCCTTTCCTCCACCCCCCCCCCCCAATCAAGAAATGGAAATATAAATTTGCATGAGGCTTTGTGGCTATTACAAAATATACAGGGACAGGCTGATCCCTGGCATCTGGAATAAAATAAAAAAGGTAGATTATGCATTATTTGGAGATTTCTCCTAATTCCAGTGCAGTTCAGATTTAGATGTATTTAAAAAAAAAGACTCAAACTCAGTTTACTGCCATGTCTGACAGACTTTTCCAGAACAAGTTTTTCCTCTTCAGTTGATACCAATATAAGCCAAAAGAACTAATTTGCATTTGCACTGATGGAACAGAATAAACTCAGTTACAAGGGGGTAAAGCCTCAGAGGGCTCAGCACCTGGGCTCAGCCAGGGTGGGAGTGCCCCCAACACACCCCCAGCACCTCCAGCATCCAGCAGAGCCATGTGCCAGGAGAGCCTGTGAATCCCAACCACTCCTTGGCATCACCTCTGTAAAGGAAGTTTTACATCACCCTCAACTTGAAGCCCAAACCTGCCAGTTCACCTCTCCCACCCACACCAAACCCCCTGTGCCATCCCAGAGCGTGGCTTGGGGGTGCCAGGGGGGCACCGATTCTGCAGCAGGAAGGATCCCCTCCTGCCACCCCCCAGCCCGGAGCTGAGGGCAGTTTAATCAGCCAAGCTGCCCCAACTCTCCCAGCCTGCACGGGCCATTGTTACGGCAGGAAAAAACAGGCAGCTCCTTTCAGGCGCTGCTTTATGGGGAGCTCCTATTCACTTGTTCAAGCCAATTTCAAAGCGGGCTGCTGCCCTCTCATCCCCGCTAAGCTCCCCTGGACTAACAATGGGCTGAAAGCGATTCAGTTAAGCCTTTCATCCACCATGCACTTTATTTCTCACTCAGTGCTCTCATCTGTATAAGGCCTACAATTGGCATTGCTGTGAAGAGAGGGTATAATCCTAGCCCTGTGAATCCCAAGTGACCCTACACTGGTCCAGAAATGACTAACCCAATGAATGCTCTGTTGACACATGATCACATACAACCAGAGCCAGTAAGAAGAAATAAAGAAGTCACCCTATGATTCAGCTCTTTTATTTAATGCCAATATTGTTCAATAGGGGAATCTGGTGGGACAACAAACTATTTTTTTCTGTAATATCAGTTCAAAACACACATGTGCATTTAAGAAAAGAATAAAAAAAGCTTTTGTTTATGCATCGAGGATTTTTGGTAAATCCTGTTTTCTGTTGTGTCTCATCACACATGTTGACTTTGAAAACCCAGCATGCAAACCTCTCTGAGGAGTCCACAGGGACCACTGCACATGTCTGACAGAGACACACTGTGGAAGTTTCAAGATAAAGACCAGGAATGCAGCACTCTGCTCACAGGTGGGCTTTTCTAGAGCACTTGTACTCAAGTGAAGATCATGAAACACAAGCAACAACATCTGCCTTCTGCTCAGCTGAAGAAAATGGTCCTTAAGAGCACTAAGTGAGCCTCACTGTCTCCTCTACAGACACCATAGCACCATTTCTGTCCTGCTGGGGAAAGCAAACCCACAGCCAAACCATTGCTCCCAGTTGCACACTTCTCACCAACCAGGACAAGCCAGATCCTGCAACTCCTGAGCTCAGCCACAGCATCATCTCTCCTCCCTATGCCCCTGAAACACCCAGACCTGATCCATGCAGCTCCATTCAAATGGCTCTTTGAAGATGTCCCAGCCACACTAGACGAGCAGCTATTTGCCCCTTCAGGTCACTGGCCCTATTAATGTACATTCTGACATTAATGACGAACGTTAATTACAGAAAGTACTTCCTACAGGAAGTAATCTCCTTCTCTTTGATGACTGATAACTAGTTAAGGAAGCCTGGCCTTAAGACAAAGGCTCAGGGAGATGCACTCCTTGGGTTAGTCACCCTTAGCAAAGGCAAAACATGTTTGCTCAGCTGCAGTTGCAAAATGGCAATAGAGGGATCCATTATTTCACTCCATCCAATACCTGCGGCGACGGGATGAGGGGAGGCTGCTGTGCCTCTTGGTTTGGGAACACACCTCCGCCAGCAGGAGCAGGGTGATGACCCCAGACCCATCACTCCCCTAAGCCCCAGAGTGTACCAGCACATCCCAAAAGGACCAGCTCCAGGTACTTACACGCTGCTGTCCGTCATCGACATGGAGTCGTCCGTCAGGGCATCACTGGATATTTCGCTGTCGTTCGCGCTGGTCGCTGGGGCGAACACATAGCCAGAGTTCACGTGGTATGGGTTAACAGGATCATTCCTCTTGAAGGACCTGGGGACCAGCAAAACAGGAACTGGGTTACCAGCCTGTCCCAGGCTTCATGGAAGCACCTTCCTTATGGGAACCATGTTCGCTGCCACCTCAACCTCCAGAACAAACCAACAATCCACCGCTCAGAGCAGCAGCAACCAGGACACTCTCTGGCTAAACCAGGACACTCTGTCTCAACACAGCCCAAGTCCAACTTTAAACGTGTCACTTTTGGCATTTCCAAAAGCACTCCAGAAAATCCCAGGAAGCACCTCTACATATTCCTGACACCTTCAAAAACTCAGTCCCTAAAGCTTGATGCTGCACTGCTGAGGTCAGCAGGAGTCTTGCTGTTGGCATCAGCAGGGAAAAGACCAAGAACTTCACAGCTCAAGTCTCACTGAAAGCCACAAGCAACCAGCTAAGGATGCTTAAGTCTACTCTGAAGACAGGAGTTATGGTCCCTTTGGGAATACAAGTTATTGGTATCTGTGTTGCCAGAAACAAGAGAACTGCCTAGAAATGCTGGGGCAGGGCCCCCACGTGTCAGAGGCATGGACAGGGCTGAGATCTGCTGTCCCAGGCCTGACCTCCCAAAGCTGGGTACCACCTTCCTGGCACTATAAAACACACAATAAAAAGACCCAGTTTTTAGGAGAACTTGTTCAACTTGTGGTTTCGTGCGTAGAGTTGCATGGGGAGGAGGAGGATGGGGATGCAAGGACAGACACAGCAGGCTGCATTAATGTGCACCTGGGTTACTGACACCAGCACCTTTGGCTTCACCTGGAGAAGCAAACCCAAAGCCCAGCCTGGATGCTTGAGCTGAGACCCGAAGAGCAGCTGAGTGACAGGAGCTGAGATGGAGCATGGCAGGGTCACCATGGCAGGGTCACTGCATGGTGGGGGAACTTGGGCATCCCCCTGCCCCCTATCACTCCAACTTCCCAGCCAGGGTCAATATACAGATCTTGGCAGGTGATAAGGGGATTATGCAGCGAGGTTTGAAAACCGCATGTTAAGGTGCACATTTTGTTCCTCTTCCAGGGCAAGATGGGGTTGTAAAGCTTCTGCCTTTGTATATCAAAGCAAAAGGCCTTGTCATCTGATAAGGACTGCTGATTTTAATAATTAGGGCCACTTACCCAGGACTTGGGGGCCTCAGGAATGTGCCAGCAGGCTTGGCAGGTTTTTTTTAATGGGCTTTCCACCCCCCTGCCCCCCTGGGGCCGGAGGGACCAGCTGGGTTGAAGTGACAGCAATATCCTCTCACCACCCCCTCTCCATCTCCATCCCTTACCAGCACCCTGGCACCGTGTGGCCCCAGCACCAAAAACTGGAGCCTCCACAAAGGCTTAAGTTTCTTTAAAAAAAGGGGGAAGGGAAAAAAAGAAGAAGGCAAAAAGGAGGGGGAAGCATGGTGGGGAAGATGGGCCTCTCTGGTATGAGCTGCAGGCAGGTATTCAGCCCAGCCGGGGCTGCATTCCTTTCCAAGGAGGCCAAGGCATTTCTGATGGGGAGATCAAGATGTTAAAAAATATATATCTAGGAAGAAGAAAAAGAAAAAAAAAGAGATAGTAAGGAATGCCAGAGGAAAGAAGTTAAATCTTCAAAGATAAATTAAATCCACATGTGGGTGAAGGCAAAGTTATCTCACTACTACTATAAGAAAGTTCCTCTAAAAATCATGCAGTCTTCTACTCTGGTTCAGGGGGCTGTGCAGTCCCAGTGGCCCTTCCTAGGTCTTTGATGGGCTTTTGAGACATCAGCTCTTCTAACTTTTTGATTTGAAACCATCTCAGCTCTTGAGAGTGGATCTGAAGACCATGACACTCAGGGGTGAAGGATGCTCCATGGGGCTCAGGATGCTCCATGGGGTTCAGGGATGCAGGATGCTCCATGGGGCTCAGGATGCTCCATGGGGTTCAGGGATGCAGGATGCTCCATGGGGGGCTCTGGGGTGCAGGATGCTCCATGGGGCTCTGGGGTGCAGGATGCTCCATGGGGCTCAGGATGCTCCATGGGGTTCAGGGATGCAGGATGCTCCATGGGGCTCAGGGATGCAGGATGCTCCATGGGGCTCAGGGATGCAGGATGCTCCATGGGGGGCTCTGGGGTGCAGGATGCTCCATGGGGGGCTCTGGGGTGCAGGATGCTCCATGGGGGGCTCTGGGGTGCAGGATGCTCCATGGGCTCAGGATGCTCCATGGGGTTCTGGGGTGCAGGATGCTCCATGGGGCTCAGGATGCTCCATGGGGCTCTGGGGTGCAGGATGCTCCATGGGGCTCAGGATGCTCCGTGGGGCTCAGGATGCTCCGTGGGGCTCAGGATGCTCCGTGGGGCTCAGGGCTGCAGGATGCTCCCCAGAACAGGACCACTGCCCTGCTGGAAGGTGTCTGTCAGCCCTGGGCACTTCCAGGAGGGCTGATTTGCCATGTTGTTCTTACAGCATTGCTGGAGAGGCTGAGGTGGGGGCGGAGGCAGCGGGTCCATATGGATACAGCACAGGGAGAGGAGGTGTGTCCAAAGATATAATTAGAGAAAGTGGCCAGAACTAACCCCTCTTCTCATCAGTACTGGGGCTGCAGCATCACTCACCTACCAACACTTCATGGACAAAAAAAATATAACACAATGCCTAAACTTGACATATTTATGAAGTTCACACCCCCACACACATCCAACTCTGCCCCACAGAAATCCCCCCATCCTTTAAGAAAACCAGTGGGGGCTGTTTTGCTATGTTCAATTTTTTTTTCTTTTTAATTTGACCACCTTACTCCAGTAATTGCACCCAGATGCATCAAGTTGCCTGCAAGGGTTTTAAATTCCAGGGAAAGCGGTGGGCTCCTGCCACAGATGCTGCACACACAAACACAGCCCAGCTCCAAACTCAATATGCAAAGTGTTTTCAGCTGTCAGGTAGCAGTTGCTCTGGAGCTTCAAGGAGAATGTCTGATGTTTCTCAGCCTATTCTTATCTTGATGCGATGACACCCAGCATGTAACTCTCTCTCTGCTATGTTAGGCAATGGCCAGATCAGAGGTATTATAATGCCATGGAAATATCAGGGGCTCCTGGTTGTAGTCCCTGTTATGAGGGTGCAACTTCAGAGTGTGGGGGTTTTATATTGTCAAACTCAACTTCTTAGAAATAAAAGCACTTGGAAATAAAAGCTTGGGTCAACCCACAAGCTTATGCAGAGAAAATGTACAAGGAGCAGTTGGAGGCTAAATTGAGTCTCATTAAGTGTTTGTTTGGGACAGATATGACTGGGAAACCATGGGTTTAAAAACACTTAAAAAAAAGGAAAAAAACCTAGGGGAAAAAAAAGTATATTTTAACACAACTATGTTAATCACAGCTTCCATGCTCTAATTGTAGAACACTGCTTCGAGCATAGCTTTACAATGGCATCATTTACTTTGATAATTGAAGCCAAACTTGGTTCCAATAACTTCACACACAAGGAGCTGCTCCGGCGGGTCCTTTCAAAGGCCAGGAAGCACTGGCAGCAGGCAGAAGGCCATCTGCAAGCCCCAGCCTACCCCAAGCAAGGCCAGTCCACTGATCTTAGAGCCTAATGGGAGGCAGATGAGTCCACCTTGGACTGCACAAAACCACGTTACCCAGCGGCACTGCAAAGGAAGAGGAGCTCTCTGTGTACACAAAGTCGTGCGTGATAAATTTAGAAGTGCGTATAAATAATAGCTGGAATTCCTGGAGCATGGGGCCACCTCCAGCACGGCGTGGGGAGGCCACTTTTAACCACACCACAGCCCAGGGGGAAGGGGAGTCACTTGGAAGGGCAAGAGGGAGGTTCTGCATCAAAAATATGCCCTGTATTAGGGCTCCAAATATACAACCAGCAGTTTGGCTTTGCTGCTCCCCAGCCAGGTGCAAACACTGTGTTTTCACTTGACTTCTCCTGTTCCTGTCCATCACCAGTGCTGGGGCCAAACAGAGGCTTTCAACTTGTCCGGTTCCTGCAGTCTCCTTTTTGCTGTGTTTTTGGCCATGACTCCCTGCCCTGGGATTTCCAGGTGGTCTCCCATCCAAACACTGGGCTGGCCTGAGATCACTCTGCTCCCACCATCAGGTGGGCTCAGCCCAGCACTCCCAGCTTTTGCTGGGGGATAATCACATTGAAACCCACCGAAGCGAATGGCCAGAGCCTGCCCAGCCCTTCAAACCCAGAGCACGCTGAGCTGCAATTCCTTAATTCCATCACACACATGAGGAGGGAGGTGTGGTTTGGCCACTCACCAGGAAAGACTTTGTGCAAGCTTCAGCTCCAATCCTAGACGCGATCCTAAACGCTGAGTGATGAGAGATAACCCATCCATATGCTCATCAGCTTGGAGCACATGCACGCACAAGTGGCTTCACAAACGCATCGCTCAGGGAGGAACTGAGTGAGCAGCATCTCAGCTTGACCTCCCTCCCTCTTTGCACTGAGATCTTTTGGCCCCATGGAGAGCAAAAGCTCCTGGAAATTCAACAGAAGGTGATCAAAGCAAAACGCACTACCTAATGTCCTAGGAGGGGAGATCTGACATGTGAGGAGCAAGCTGCATTAATCCCTGGACAAAAAAAAAAAGAAAAGAAAGAGGGGGGAAAAAAAGAAAAGGAGAAAAGCCCAGCACTAATCAGGCAAGCAGCCACAGCACTGTGAGAGCTCTCCTGGACAAGGCACATGTGGGTTTAGCAGGGCCTGCAGCTCTGGTAGAACATACAGCCAAGCCCTTCCAGCTCTGAAACCCAACAAAGGCTCAGAGATAAAAGCATCAAACATCCCCCTCCTGGAAAGCCAGCGAAGGGCAGCAGTTCAAACCAAGTTCTGGAGAACAGCAGATGCTCAGGCAGCAACACTCAGGCACGAGATGAGGATCTCAAACCCCAAGTCCTCCACAGACCAGCTGCCAGCATTGCTCCCCCAACACACCTCCCAGCAGGAGGTGTCCAGAGGCCACGCTGGGATGCAGCAGCGCATCCCTTCTGTCCCCACCCGCAACCGGCACCTCCATCCCCCTCCGCTGGCTGGAGAGCCTCCAGGACAGTGAGAGCACCAAAGAGGCCTCCGGCTCCACAGCACCCTCCTGGCAACAGGACCCTCCCAGTGCCCCACGGCTCAGCACCAGGAAACCTGGCACAGCTGGAAGCTCTCCAGGGGCAGGAGAGGAGGGCGCGCTCCAGCAAAGCCTCCCCGCGAGAAGCCTGATGCCCTTTGATGTCCATGAATCACACTCTCAAAATTCCTGTAAACGAGATGTCAAACACTCACCATACCAACCCCCAGGCTCCCGGGCCGGCGGAGGAGAGCGCACATCTGCAGCAAAGCCCTCTCCTCTCAGCCCTGATTCAACAATCCACATTTATGGCAAGGGTGGGGAGAGGAAAGAATACATTTTCAGAGGATTATACAACTCATCATTTGCTCATCAGAGCCTCTCTTTCCCATCCCCCCTTCACTCTGAGATGGCTCTCACTTTCCTCACCCTCGCACTGCTGTGCCATCAGCATTGCCAACAAAAGGGGCTGGCAGTGCAGACGCATCCCAGGACCAGGCACAAGGACACCCTGTCACCGCACAGCATCCCTGCATCCTCACCACATCCCACCTGACACAGCCACCTCTTAACGAGTCTAACTTTGAGCTCACAGCCAACAGGAGAGCACCAAGGACCTGCCTAAGATCTATTACGCTACACCTGGAATGCCTCTCCTGCCTTAAACACTCAAATTTTAAGCATCCTCCTGTAGGCGCTGGCCCAAAGCCACCCCAGACGGCTTTGACCAGACACCGACACCCAACACGATGGAGAGGCTGCACATCACACACACACAGAGACAAAATTCAAGCAGATTCTGCCCAAGTGGCAGAGTTTGATGCAGTGAGTGCACACATTTCCTCCTCCATGACCGCACAATTGCTTCCCACATAACCAACATCGTTAAACACCAGTTGATGCTGGAGTTGGGGAACTAGTAGGTTACATTATTCATGTGTCTCTATGATCCACTCTACTACTGCTCTTAATAGGTTTGAAAGTTGAACCAATAATTACCACATGTCCGGAGGACATAGTTGCTATGAAGTTTTTTGATCTATAAGAGAACTGAAGAACCAATAGGGCTTCAGAGCACAGAATCTCGTTTTCCCTCTGTAGAGGGGGAAAGAAACCCCACACTAAGCCAACACCCCCCAAATTCCAGTGTTTGGAGGTGTGGAGAAGCAGCTGTGCTCCCAGCCCCTCGGGAAGCTCAGCCTCTCCTCCATCCCCACCCCAACAGGCTTCTGAAAACCACTCTCAAAGTCCTTAAAGTTAAAACAAAGCACCGTTTCCAGGGGGTCCCTTACCTGTATCCATTCTCGATCGTTTCCGTAGCTCTGACATCCGCTGTAACCCTCAACATCTTGCTGGATAGTCCAACTACTGAAGGCAAGATTTTGTTTTTAAAGTCTGCACAGCTCCATTCCTCTTCTTCATTCAAGGTCGGGAGATAGCCACAGACAACTTTTAAGCTCCCCAGCCCATTGCTGGTCATGTAAGCGGGATTCTCTCCTCCACTCCGCACGTATTCGAGGTATATATCAGAAGTTAAAAACATCTGGTAAGCATTTTCCTCCATCACAGTCTGAATCTCAGTCTGTGCCTGATCAAACATGATGGAATCTATCTGCTGCTTCTTGATGCTGTCCCTTATGTAGGTCTTGGTGGCAGGTTTGAGCTGCTTGGAGACGATGCTGTTGTTCTCGATGTACCTTTTGTAAATAGCTTTGGCTACTCGCAAAGTTTTGGTATCCTTAAGGTCCATCTGCCTGAAGCCATTGCAGGCAAACCAAAAGTCTAAGGTATCCACACATTTTTCCCTTTCCAGAAAGGTCCGAAAAAGATAGGCACCATCTTGATCTCCCAACAAGGAATGCAAGGATTTGGTCCATCTGGCCAGAGGGGAGTCCGGGGACGCGCTGCCCTCCGGCTCCCCGAGTCCGTTCTCGTTCCTGCGCGGGGCAGGAGGCACCGGCATGGCCTTGAAGCTTTGGCTTTTGGGCAGGAACGAGCTGGCGAGTTGCGGGCATGGTGCTTCTCCTTCCTCCCCCGGGACAGGGGGTCGGGGGGCGTCTTCCCTGAAGCTGCTGCTGGGGTCTGGGAGGTGGGCGAGGACCACGGCGCTGCTCATGGCTCCGGAGCTCGCTGGGGACAGGGGCTCCCAGTTGCTCCAGGAGCTGCCTGTGCCTCTGCCTGCCTCTGCCTGGAGTCAGCAGGGGATCCTCGGAGCCTCCTCTCTGAGAAGGGGGGGAAAGGAAAAAAAAAAGGAGGAGGGGGGAAAGAAAAAAGGAGTATTGATCTAATCAAAACCAGATCCTCCCAACATCAAAGACAAAAAGTAAACAGGCTTTTCAACTCCTCACAGTGAAAAAAAAAAAAAGGAAGAAAGAAAAGGAGAGGGAGGGAGGGAGGAAGGCAGGGCAGAGGGAGCGCGGCTCTATCGCCAGCCCGATCGCGACTATCAGATCCGCTCCGCTGAACTCCCGGCGCACTTTTAGCGGGGCCGGGGCTGAGCAGGGGGTGTCAGCGCGGCCCCCCCGCAGCTCTGCGCCTCCCTGCCCCGGCATCTGGTTTCCATCTGCCCCCCCGCCCCAGCCCCGCTCCCTCCGCTGCCGGACCCGCGTGTGTCCCCTGTGCCCCCCCGCGACGGGAGAAGGGATTTTGGGGGGGCTTCTCTTGGGAAACGTACCCCTCACCCCTACCCCTCCTAAAAAAAAAAGCCGAGGGTGGGTGAAGGCGAGGCTGCCGTACCTGGGCGCTGCGGGGCATCCCGGGCCGGGGCCCCGCGCCCCCCGCATCCCCCCGCGCCGGGAGGCATCACCCCGCGGCTGCGGAAAGCGGGATAAATGGGACGGGGGGGTCGGGAGGGGGCAGCCCCCAGCCCCGGGCTCGCCCTGCGTGCAAAATAATAATAATAATAATAAAAACCTGCTCCAGAAATGGCGACGGGCTGGGAGGAGGGAGGTCGGAGCCGGAGCTGGTTGGGGGGGAAAGGAAAGGAGAGGGGGGGAAAAAGTCCAGAGCGACTTGGGAGCCTCCGAGCTCCGCCAGCAACAAGCCGAGCCTTGGCGGGCACGGGGCACCGCGGGGGCACCCCCCAAAAAAATAATTAAAAAATTAATGAAAATTAAAAGCAAAATCCGTATTTGAAGGAGAAGAAGCAGCCGCCGCCCCCCGAAGTTGCCACTCACCGCCGAGCTCGCTGCGCGCCCGCGGCCCCGCCGCTCCCCGGCAGCGCTCAGGCTGCACCCACTCCCCCCGCCGCCCTTCCTCCTCCTCCTCCTCCTCGCCTTCCTCCTCCTCCTCCTCCTCTCCTCCCCGGCTGTGCAACCGCATCGGAGAGCATCGGCAAAGGGAGGGGGTAAAGAGGGGGGCTCGGCCAGGGAAGGAGCCGCTGGCGCTGCGCGCCTCCCTCCCCCGGTTATTTATTTTATTTATTTTAAATACAAAAGCGCAGGTCCCGCCCCCCTGCATCCTCCGCCCCCCCTGCATCCTCCGCCCCCCGCCCCGGGCTCCCCCCGCGGCATCAAAGCGCAGCCCGGCCGAGCGGTCCTGCAAGGGCGGTAGCGCTGGAAAAAATAAAGGTCAAAAAATTTAAAAAAGAGGTAAAAACAGGCCCCAAACAATTTGAAAAATTAAAAGAGAAACGGGAACAAGCGCGGGGCGCACCCCCCCTGCCCATCGCGCTGCTGCATTCCCCGGTGCGGGGGAAGCTTCAGCCCCGGCAGGGATGGGAGAGGGGGATGCGGATATCGGCTCTGCTGGGGGAAATAAAATTATTATATATATCTGAGGAGAGCAGGATTGTTTTTTTAATTTTTTGCGCCCTCCTCTCGGCATCCCGCGGCGGCTACGGAGTTGCCAGGACCTTATCAAAGGGATGCGATCGCAGCCGCCGCTCCGCCGCCTTAAAGGCGCAGGAGCCCCTTTTTCTGCACCGCCCCGCGCATCTCCCGCGCATCCTCCGCGCTCCTCGCGCATCCCCCCGTCCCCTTTCCAACCCGCCCACCCCCCGGCATTAAAACTTTGTGAAAAGTTTTCATCTCGGGGGAAAAAAACCCAGGGCGGGTCACCAATTATTTTATATATATATATATATATATATATAAATAATCTGCAGGCCTGTTTTCGCTCCGTGCACTAATTAAACAATCCCTGATTGCAATAGAACTGGCACAGCAGCCAAACCCCAGCCCCAGTTGTGTTCCCATCTCCCGCCCCAGCTGTTAAATATTAACCAGGCACGGAATGGAGGGTTTGGAACTTCAGACAAAAGGTTTTAATTAGGGGTTGGCCCCCAAACCTGCCCTCCAGATCCAAGGAGCCTCCTGCCCTCCTCCTCCCCAGCCTGCTCCAAGGCTGGACCCAGGGGCTTGGTGGTTCCCCTCCAGGACCTGCCTGGCTGTTCAGAGCCCACCTTGGTCCAGCCATCAGAGCTGGTGGAATCAAGCCTGGCTTGACTTTTATCCTTGTTACAGAATCACAGGATGGTTTGGGTTGGAAGGGACCTTAAAGATCATCCAGTCCCACCCCCTGCCATGGGCAGGGACACCTTCCACCAGCCCAGGGTGCTCCAAGTCCCATCCAACCTTGGCCTTGGACACTTCCAGGGATGGGGAATCCACAGCTTCTCTGCCCAACCTGTGCCAGCACCTGCCCAGCCTCATAGTCAACAATTTCTTCCCAGTACCCCACCTAACCCTGCCCTCTGGCAGTGGGAAGCCATTCCCCCTCATCCTGGCACTCCAAGCAGGACAGGTGGAAATGCTCCTGGCAGGAGAAATGGCACCTTCCATTTTTGGTTTGGCAGCACATCAGGTATGGCACCTCCTGGGAAATGCAACAGCAAAGTGCAGCCCATGGCAGGCCCAGCCCCTCGCCCCAGGCCCACAGGGGCACACACTGCCCTGTCCAACAACTCCAGCACAGACTCCAGAGCTGCCCATTCCAGCCAGAAAAAACACCCACAGCCCCAGGAACAGGAGCCAAGGGGGGACCACTGCAGTTGGTCCCATCAGCCTCACCCCTCTCCCTCCTGCCCTGCAGCCTCCACATCTCCACAGCAAAGTGAAATCCCAAGGGATGACAAGACATACCAGGGAAGCCCCAGTGCCGGTCCCAAGGTCTTAACCTGATCCTAAATGTGAGGACAGAAACCAGGACTGTAGCCCCAGACCTGTGTCTCTGCCTTTGGGAAAAGCAACTGGTTTGCACCATGAGTAAACACAGTTCTTGACTTCCCCTGGTGCTTCAGAGCTCCTGTTCCTCCTCCTCCAGGCTCTGCTCAAACCACTGTCTGCACCAAGACAACAAGCAGACACCCAAGAGGCTGAGAGTCGTGGTGGCCCTGGACGTGGTGTCCTTTGAAGCTGAGATTTCATCAGCCCTGGGATGGCTGAACCCACGTAGGAGCCTCATATGGAGGAGCTGCCTGTGCCTCGACTGGGCAACCTGGGCTAATAATATGAATTAATACATGGGTAAATTCATTGTTGCTGCCCAATTACATGTTTTTCAGACCTGGGAATGGCTCCTGTTGGGCAAGGAGAGCAAACATTCTGCCAAACGCATGAGCTGAACAGTAAAAGTGATTTCTAGGCACAAGGAGTTATGAATTATTAGAATTACTAATATTTTTGCTGCTGCTGATGCCAAATATTGATGTGCCACTATGCCAGATGCAACTGAGACAGAGTGGTCACTTCCTGGGAGGATGAACAGCCTGTGTCCCCTGGGCAACTTGGGCTGGTGACAGTGATGTCATCTCCAGCCTAGAACCTCCAACCACCTGAAGGTGACTTGACCATCTCTTTCTTTGACCACCTCTTTACAACTTGCTTTGAAACAATGTTGGGATAAAAACCTCTTCAAGTCCCTTTTACTGCTACAGCACAGAAAATTAGGACATTACAATGGAGGCTGAAAAGCTCAGATTTGTCCCCTTTGGAAGAAAATCTCATTAAGTCTCATTCACCCTATTTCATAAAAATGTCATTTAACCGACTGGTTTTCTCCAAATCCTGTTGTCCAATAACACTGCCCTGCTCCAAAGCCTTGGGAGAGCAACCCAGCAACTCAGCCAGGGACTTCATTTACCAAAAAATTAACGGGGACTGCATATGCAGAAGAGCAGCCCACCCAAAGACCTGCCTAGCCCAGCATCCTCTTTATGCCAATCACCAAAAAGAGACACTTTGGGAACAAAAGGAGAGGAGGGCAAACCCCTGGGGCCGTGCCTTTGTGTGGCAGTGCCCAAGGAGCAGCTTGTCCTCCCCAAAGCAGTGGTGGCCTCGTTCATGTTCTGCATGTCCAGTCAGGGAGTCTCTTTTCTCCTCCTGCCAACAGGGAAGAGTCACGTCGTGCCTGGGATTTGAAAGCAATCCCATGAACTAGGCAGGCAGTGGCAGGTACAAGAAGGTCTTCCAGAGTTTTCTTCATCTTTAGCAGTTTCTGGAAGTCCTTGTTCGCAGATCTACAGGGAATCTCTGTGTTCAGGTAGCAGCTGCAGTCATCAAGAAAGGAGAGGATCTTTGAATTTCCTTCTGATTTTCCAGTCTAAACTTGAATCTGAATTCCCAGGCTGAACAGAAGGGAAATTAACTATTTATATTTTATTTGTTAAGCCTTTCTGCATTTGAAATTAAAATTCAGTAAATGAGGGAGAAAACTACTGCAAAAAGCTGTCCAAAGCAGCATCCTCAGCCATGCTGAGCCCTCCTGGTGCCCTGCAAAGACCAGACACAGCCTGTCCCCTCCTCTTTAGCTGCTGCTGTGTGTCATGTTCACAGGCAGCAAAGAAGCTTGAAGTCAGATTGTGGCACCAAAAAGGAATAATTTTAGATGAAAAGAATCAGTTCACAGTGAAGCTACACAGGAAAGAGAAATTAATTTTTTTTTTTCGGAGAGCTTTTTTAGATCAGGTAGTAAAAAAAGAAAAGTAGGAAAGAAAAAAGCAGTGGGGACTATTAAGGCCTGGAGTGCTGTGAGAGCACCTCAGATGTGCCAGTGCTCACTCCCTGGGCTCTGTCTCATCCTGACTGCACCCAGCTAACCTGGCTCCATCTCCTCCTCCTCTGCCCACAAGGCACATATTTTGCTGGTGTCTTGCTCCTAAAAAGGTGTCTCCAGGTTGTTGTCTTCCTGCAGAACACCAGGTGAGACACCAGGAATGTACAGGCTCTGAGGGCTACACCAGGGCAGTTCTGTGTGTCCCTGTAAATGGCCTTGTGGGGGTGACAGCAGAGCAGGAGCTCAATCAAATCTGAGCCTCAGCAATGCCTAAACTGTGCTTTGCCTGAACCACCAGTCCTCCACCAGACATCAAATCAGTGTCCTTCACTGTGCACAAAGAGACACTGAGGGCCAGGAGGACCCCAAGAAACCCCAGGGATGCCACCCACCCCCTGACCAGCCCCTGCCATCACACACTGCCTGATACTGGTCATACAAATGCACCTCAAAAGTGCTTCCCCTGCTAAAACCACAATGAGATCACAAAATAATAGAACAGTCTGGGTTGGAAGGGACCTTAAAACTCATCTAATTCCACCCCCCTGCCATAGGCAGGGACAGCTTCCACTAGAACCAGGTTGCTCCAACCTGGCCTTGGACACTTCCAGATCACAAGAACATTGATGGAAAGTACAGAGAAAAGATGAAACCAGCATGCTGAGCTCCCTCTTATCCAAGCACACCTCTCACTCACCTCCCTTGGGGGTCAAATCCCCCCCAAGACCCTCCCAACCTTCCCCTCCACCCCTTTTCCTCCCCTCCATGGCCAAGCAGGACGAGGGCGACCAGCACTGCTCACTCTTCCCACCCTGGTGACACACAGCCAGCCACAGTGGGCTGGGGTTTTGGGGTCTAAATGATCTTCCCAGCAGGAAAACTCCTCTGTGATGTGCACAGAGGCCAGGGAGGACCCAGAGAGGGCAGGAGCTCAAGCCCAGAGCAGTGTTAGTCAGCCTGACGTCACCCGCGCTGTCACCGCACTGGTGGTCATGTTGATAACGAGATCAAAGGCTTGCGAGTATTTCAACAGAAGTGCTGGGAACAGTCTTGATCAAAATAAGAGGAAGGCCCTGTATACAGAAGACATGAGAGGTTTGCAACCCACATGTGAACCTTTGAAGTTATTCTCTCTCTTTTTTTTTTTTTAATAAACTAGTTTAACATCATTAGTGTAAGAGGTAGGACCCGATGGGCTGTGTAATCTCTCAATGTACTGAAGGCACAGGGTATTACCCACACACAGACACGCTTTTCCAGTGGGGAAAAAAAGCACTGCCAGAGATACTCACAAATAAGACAAGAAAACACACAATTAGTTTTATGGGATTTGAAGTTCATTTCATAAACCGACATACTTTTGTTACCGAGTATCGCCAGATAAGTCTGATACATTTTCTCTCCTCTAATCCTTTTACCATTTCCATTCCCCCCTGCAGACTCTGGGCCTTGATGTTTTGTTCAGTGCACTCCCTGCTATCTGCACACGCTTGGCCAGATTTTTGAGACTTAAAAGGGGCACCGTATCAGCATTAACCGTTCCAGGAGAGCTGATAAAACACACGCGAGTACTTTGCTATCTATTAACATTTCTGAGCTCCTTCCTTCGCCTGCACGGAATGCTGATTGAAGAGAGGGTGGGGGCAGAGGAGGTAAAGGAGGAGAGTTATGACTAACTTCCCATGACTTATTTTTTCCACAACCCCTTCCTCACTGTGCACAAATAAGACATCACTTTCTCTGCTGCCTTCCTGTTTGAGTAACAAGGAGAACAGGTCTATGAGATTCCCCATCCCTGGAAATGCTCAGGTTGGATGGGACTTGGAGCAACCTGATCTAGTGGAAGGTGTCGCTGGCCCTTGAAGGTAACATTTAAATCCTACTGATTGTTTTAGTCAAATAAGGATTTTTGGATGGAAAATTAAGCACTGCTGTGGCTGCTGGGGATGTACCCACAATGCAGAGGCACTGAGTGTGGTCCTCTTGCCATGTCAGTGATAACTCCTCAAAGTCCTGTTCAGGGCCACATTCCTCCTTGCTCCATCCCTACTCTCTGCTGCTGCCAAGCATTAAAGATTCTGGGCTTCATTAACATACAGCATAGAGGTGGCAGGGAGAATCTGAGCCTAGAGTGGTTTGAAGCCCAGTTTCTTCATGCAGTAATACCAGAAGTGCTTATGAAGTGACTTTCAGACACTGCCACACGAGCAATCAGGTCCACAAAACAACTACTTGCCAGTGTCCATCACCCTGAGTGGGACAAACCTCCCCTCCCCATTTCCAGAATTTGTGGCAGTTTGTTAAAATCACCAACAGATACCATATCTCTGGCAGTTTGGAGCTTTATTTGCCAAATGATTCAGATTGAAGGGCTTCCCTTCAAATCTGAGGGGGTTCACATCCCTCTACATGTGCCCTCATCCTGCTCCCACTTCTCCCTTCCCCGGGCAACAAGAAGGAATGTTGAGCAGGAGGAACAAGGGGAGGTGATGGGACCATCAGTGCTAGCGAGGCCTGAAGGAGATTCCATTCCACTTTTTTCATGGAAACAGGGACATTTTTTCCATGCATGCTCAGGGAAGCCCTTCTGCCTGCCCAGAGCTCATGGGGTGTCCTGGCTCTGGCTCTGCATGGGCTGGATGCTCCTGGAGGAGAACACGGCCAGGCTGGGAACGAGTCAGGGCTGATGGCACCTTGGCACAACTGCAGAGGAAGTGAAACATGTGATGTGTTACCAGCCCCAACTGATGTGATTTGATTCTGCAGTACAATCTGATTTGTTTTCTGGCTTCTCTGGCTGTGTAAAAATGGCTCCCTGAAAACTCAGCTGAGTATGAAGTGCACTCCCTGCAAATCTCAGCGAGGGGAGGAAATCCAAATGTTTTGAGTTTAACTGTTAAACATAGTTTCCAGCTAGTGTGCTCAGAATTTGAAATTAAACAAATGAAAGAAACATGTTTCAATGGTTTTATGCAGGCAATAATGTCATTAACAGGAAATAAAGAAATTGGGCTTTGCAGCTGCAGCATGAAATTTAACCCTTGCTGTGCAGTGTGGTGCTTGCTGGGCTGGCACAGCACACTCCAACCCCTGCCTGCCACTGGGCATCCCAAAAATACTTCCCAGCCCCAAATATCCTGATCCACACAGTCCTTACAGCAATTTGGTAGTGGAAAAAGCAGGAGGAGGGACAATGGTTAGGACAGAACAGGCCTTCCTGACTAGTGGAAAACTTTCGGATCATAAAGTCCAATAAAACTTTTCACTTCCAGGGAAATAAAAAACCCCAAACCCTTTAGGCAGGGTTATTTTTAGGTGTGCTGTCAAAGCTGAGTACCCGAAAATTATCCCTGTTTTGGTTTGTTTCTGCCTGTCGAGTCAATTCTCAGTGTTAAGGCCATGAAAGGGGTGAGGCTCCAGCCCCTGTGGTGCTCTCAGGACCTGGGGATGCCTCTCACAGGCTGGACCACTCCTGAGGCCACAAAAAAAGCATTAATGTTTTTAAGGATGCTGTGATTGCAGGTGGGAAACGCAGGCTGGAGAGAGGAGCCTTTGCATGGAGAAAACCTCATCCCCACATCCCCACACCTGGCCCCAAAGTCACTGAGTTTTCTGTGCACAAAGAGTTGCACAATCAAGTCCTGTGTCTGAGCCCCTTCCAGACACTGGGAAGAGTATCCCCAGAGGGGAACCAGAAGGCAGATTTTTTAGTTAAAAGAGGAAACAGAGGATAGCTAGTTCTAAAAAAAAAAAAAAAAAAAAAGAAGAATTTACAACTGGCATGGGATTTCCCATCATGTGGGGAAAATCATCAAAGTCCCCCAAAGGACAACAAGAGCCCTTTGGCTGGATTTCTCCTTCAGAAAGGGCACTGCTGGCAGGTTGATGAGGACAAGCTGAGAGCTGAGTCCTTCCCCATCACCTTGAGCTGAGGGAAAAGCCCTACAGGTCACCTCTCCTGAGCACCTGCATTCAAAGCAGTACCAAATTTTTGGTGCCACTTCACCTGCTATCAGATTGCTCTGCTCCCCCTTCTCCCAGTTTATCTACATTTTTTTTTCAGTAGGTCATATTTTCCTCTGTTAAAGGCCTGTTGATTGCATGAAAAGGTGTTTTCTCCCACTGTGGGAACCTCCACTGTAATCCTTTCAAGAAAGGTTAAACAATAAATATTGGTAGCTTTGTTTTCTCTTTCCCTCAAAAGTAAAGGAAACTTGGTGACAGGGAGGGCAGTCTCTGACCAGACCAGACCCAAAATAGGTGCTTGGACATACATTTCATAAATGATATTTTTCTTTTCCATAGAAATCATCATGCTGTGGGAGAGACCATCAAAATACTATTTTAATCCTTTCTCCTTTTGTTCCTTATGCTTCCTAATCCTTTCAGAGAAGCCTGGAAATTGCTTCCCCAGCATCCTTTCTCCCCAGAAGAAACTGGGGGGACAGAGAACCTCATATTACTGAAAATCAGGAGGAACCAGAGTGCTGTTAGAACCCAACCCCAGTGACTGAAACCATGCTCTGGGCTTCTCCCTCTCCTCCCAACAGGCCTGAAAAGAGGAAACTCTTTTTTAGTATTTGAAAACAAATGTATCTGGACTCTCCTGTTACCCTGAGAGCACACGTGTCATGTTCCCCTTGCAATCAAACATGCAGATCAGCTCATTAGTGATGAGGCTGCAGGAGCCCCTGGCAGGGGATGGTGACCATGGCAGGAGGCACCAAGGGGAGCAGGAGGTTTCTGTCCCCACCTAAATCCCACCTGCTGCTTCCTGAGATGAGTTGGGTCTGTAATAGGAACATTTCCACCTGAGGGAAGCCCTGAGGATGCGTAGAAAGCAGTGAGAGCTGAAATCCTGCTGTGGGTAGCACAGAGTTAGATTGGGAGGGCTACAGGACAGGAAAAGCTGCTGCAGTAGTTCACATCTACATAAAGTACTGGTTCTCAGGGCTTTGGGGGATGATTTGTTTATGGTCTGTTTTCCTCTGTGCATGTAAGTCCCATTAATGGAAATAAAACTTCCACATAAGCCCTTTGCAAGCTGGAAGGAGAACAATCCCATCATCTTAATCATGGATGAAGGGGTTTGCTTGGAAGTGGCACCATGGAAATAGAGTTTTGCCACAGGGAGATGATGAGGGTCCCACCCCATGCCTGACTAAATTAAACAAGAGCACTGCCATGATGTGTCCCTCCCACTGCAGCCCCCTGGGGTGCTGGGCAGCTCCCAGGAGCACAGGGCACCTCCTGCTCCAAGTGTGCAGGTGGCAGCTGGTCCTGGGGGTGGCAGCTGGTCCTGGGGGTGGCAGCTCCAGTGGGCAAGGGCAGAAACAAACTTGGCCACAGGGGCAGCAATTCCAGAGCACATTTTGTGCAGATCCAGGTCTGCAAGTCAGGGCTTGCCTTGGGCATCTGTAACACATGTTTTAGTGCTGGATCCCATCTATCCACCCTGTCTCTGTGACTGATAATGGACTCATTGAAAGCACAGCAGAAATGCTGAAATAGCTGATTATGCTTCCAGCCATAACTTGAGACAATGAAGTTACATAAATTCCATAGATTTAAGCAATACACCATTGTCCTTTCATTACACAGGCCTGTACCTAACCTGAGAACAGAGAGAGCAGCTCATATTAAATTGATTTCACTTCATAAAGAATGTAATATCAGTGCAGGCTCAAAAGAGAGTTATTTAAGACATTTCAAAGTTTGTGGTTTCCACAAGCTCATACACGTTGCCATCTGCTATGGAAGGGAAGGTGGATAATGAGGCTCTCCTGTGATACACCTGACACTGCCAGCACTGGGAATGCTGATCTGTCACCTGTGGCTGCAGGGAAGTGACAAAACCCCGTGGGTCAGGTACCCATCACCAGTCTGAATAAAGCCAAGTGGGATGGCTCTGCATTTCCAAACTGGAGTAGTGGGAGTTGGGAGCAAGGCTGGGCTGTCACAGGGAGGACCATCCCTGGAAGTGTCCCAGGCCAGGCTGGACAGGGCTTGGAGCAACCTGGGCTGGTGGGAGGTGTCCCTGCAGGGGGTGGAACTGGATGATATTTAAGGTCCCTTCCAGTCCAGTCCAGGGGGTGGAACTGGATGATATTTAAGGTCCCTTCCAGTCCAGTCCAGACCATTCCATGATCCCATGACCACCAGACCAGTTACAGGCATAGCTGAGAAGCTGTTAAATGTCCTGGAGTCAAACTCAGCCCTTTGTCCTGGAGTGCACTAAAAATAATAACCTGCCTAATGCTGTTATTGCCCTGATGCAAATCAGGAGTGAAGGATTACACCACTATAAACCTGCTGTACACCACTATAAACCAGTAAGAAAAAACAAATCTAAGCAATTTTTCTTCTCTTGATGACTTTACAGGGGCTGAAGCAGCTGGGGAAGTTCTCTCTGAGCACTTGAAGGTTCACAGAGGCTGAAGTGGCAGCAGCCCCTCTGCAGAGGGGAGCAGGGATGTGGGTTTTGGCAGCAGGGCCAGCCCGTTTCCTTGGGCCACCCCTTCATTGTGAATGCTTCGTGCATTAGCTCAGGGAACTCACCCAGCTAAAAATAACCCTTCCCTACACAAAAAATAGACCAAAAAATGGCTATTCATACCCTGGGCTGGTTCACCGTGTGGCCCCTGGAATGGTTGCACTGGGACAAAGCACAGGGAGCTGCATGGCTGCACCAGCACCTCCAGCCCGGGGTGACCATGGGCACATCCCCTGGCACGGGGGACAATGACCCCACTGGGCTGTGAAACAGCTCAACACCCACAGATGAAGTTTTTCCCTCCAGCTCTCATGGGCTGGAGATGGGAGGACTGTGGGTGTTTCTGTCGTTTTCATTTCAGTCTCTGCAGTTTCAGTTCATAAACGTGTTTTTTAAGTTTACCTCGCCTGGCTCCCCTCCCAGCTGAGTCAGGGCTGCTCCTCTGTGTGCTCTTTCCAAATTCTTGGGTTTAAATGCCACAGAGAGCAAAAGGATCAGCTCCAAATGCCCAAAGAGAAACAGAGGATTAACCAAATAGTTCGATAAAACTCAGGGAGAATTATCCATCCTCATCCACCTCGGCAGAAAAGTTTAAATATGGATAAAGACAGTTGGAGCAATATAGATGTTTTTTTCCCCCCATGTTGTTTTCTGTTTTGACTTCTTTGGGATCATTCAAAGGGAGGTTCAGGCTTTGATCTTCTCTATTGGCAATATTTTCTTCATCTAGGTTTTTATAGTTCGAGAAGAGATGTTACATGCTTGCAACAGAGCCTATCAATATGATGTGGGTCTGAACAAAAAACCCGGTGTCAGGTTCTCCATTTGGAGTGTTACCTCAAGCTTTGAAGTTTGTAATGATTCAAAAGCATCTAGAGCTGCTACAAATGTTAATAAAATTAAAGCCATCTGAAAGTGAGGCTTGCATGTGCCTTTGAAAGTAGGTCTGTGATCAGTTATTACCCTCAATTACCTTGTTGTCCACTCTTTTAGCTCGAGGTTAAACTCTTAACACTTTGCTTTGAAGTGGTTATCCTTTTATCTATGACCGGACTGAGGAATTTAAGGGCAATAATCAATGAGAGCTTCATAAGAATAAAGGGGAGACAAGGCAAGGGGAAGAGGTGTGAATGTGCCCTTAACGCCTGGCTGGGGGTTCCAGGGCTGGGGACACTGGGGAAAAAATTAGGAAAAATGAGGAGGGGAAAAGGGGGGAGCGAAAGAAAGAAAAAGGAGCCCCGGCGATTTCCAAATCGCTGCTAAAAATAAAGCCAAAGCAGCGGCTCGGGGTGCGGCTGGGCGTGGGGAGCACGGCGAGGTGAAGCCTCATCAAAGGCGCGGGGCGAGCAATGAGATACGATTAAAGAATTGGCTTAATCACGGCTTTGATGTCCGCCAGGGCACCTCGCCCTGCCGGGCCCCGGGCACACGGGATGGGTGCCCTGCACCAGGGCCCCTCCCTGCCCCCAGCAATGCCCCCCACCCCAAAGCTAAAGGTCCCTGCGCCAAGCGTTGGAACCACCAGGTGATGCCCAGAGTGAGAAGCGAAGCCTTCCCAGGTAGGACGTCGCAGGTGGAATCCTTCCTACCCTTCCCTGGGAGAAGCAGCATCTCTGCCACCTGCTGTCACCCGGGAGCACCTTGGCCACCCCTTCCAGCTTCCAACACCCACCCCTAACCCCCTGCGGGATGCAGGAGCCCCTTCCTGGAGGATGGCAGGCCCTGGATGGGGGCTCAGGGAATCCACCTGGCTGTGTCCTGGTCCTGCCAGCGAGGATGCTGGTGGCATCCTGGGCACAGTCCCCATGGACTCCAGTGTGTGACCCAGCCCTTTCCCCGCAGGATCGCAACCGTTTCCCCATCAGGGGAAAATCGCTGCAACACTCCCAGCCAACCTTTTTTTTTTCTTTTGCTTTAATTTTTCTTTTAATCTGAGGTGCCTAAAGCGAGGTGTTGAAACGCATGTTGAGTGTGCAGGGCTTGGCAGGGCACCAGGTGCACATGGCTGGGGTTTGTGGAGTGCTGAGCACCTTCCCCTGCCCGCGCTCAGCATCTCCAAACCCGCGCCGGCCGCGCTTTGATGCCGCGCCAGCGGCGGGAGCTGCGCGGCTCATTTAAGGTGCTTGGCGTGGAAAATGGTGACAATTATTGCTACTCTAAAATTAAATCAGTGCTTAATTATCAAAATTGATGGTAACTCGGAGTGGCGTTTTCAAAAGAGCCTCGGGGAGTCAGAAGGGGGTTTTTCAAAGGCGGGTGGAGGTCTCAGGGCTGTCCCTCTCCCTGTCCCTGCAGTTCTTCACTGCCTGCTCCTGCTTCAGCACCTCTAAGGCCACCCGAGTGGTGCTGAGGTCTCCACCGAGATGACACAAGGTAGACCTGAAGCCACGAGCACAGACCAAAGTCTCCAGCCCTCTAAATGCACCAGGCTAATTCACAGTGAAAAATCAATTGGCTTTGGGTGCCTAATTCTCCTATAATCCTACAGATAATCCCAGCTTTAGGCTTTCAGATACTGATAAAAAAACCAAACAAACTCCACAATACAAGAAATTCGTGCAAATAGAATGGAAAACAAACATATAGTTCATATAACTTTCCGATAGTCTGAACTTAATATGAAGTAGTTGAGGACAAGAGCAATAAGATATTGCTCAAGAGAGAGTAAAGGCACAGAGCGCGAAGCCCGAGGCTGAGAACAGTGTTTCATAATTAAGGTACCCTCCAGACAGCGAATGTCATAGGCAGGCATTGCTCAAGGACCCAGCCATTATTGCTTTCATTATAATTTTTCAAGAGAGGATCCTTTTCTGGCTTGGCTCCACCTTCATTCAAAGCTCCCGCTGGCCTCAGCCACTAACGAGAAAGTGTTGATTGAGAAATGCTAATGACGGGCTGCACGGGATGCTCGTGCGGCCACAGCCGGGGCTGGGGGTTGTTTGCTGGTTCAGTGGGGTCCTGCAGCTCTTGTGCATCAAATCACTTGAAAAAGTACCGACAGGAAGAGTTTTCCAGAGAAAACTGAGCTGACTCAAAAAAAAAAAATCCTATATTGCAACTGAATACCTTTGTTTTTAAACACAATACCACATGGGAGCTGTAGTTTCTGTGCTCTCTGCATGGACCCAGAAGCCTGGAATTGTGCTTGGACAAGGAGAGTGTGAGGGGATGAAGCAGCACACAGTGGCTGGGTCATGGCACTGTCGGGCACCTCACACAACTGCAATCCCTCCTGCAGCACAGAATTCCCACACTCTGGGGTTTGCCTGGAACTGGCCCTGGAGCTTCAGCTTTGCCATGGAGTAGGGGGAAAATATAGATTAGAGACAGCTCTCTGTTGGCAGAAAATTTGATTTCCCATCAAAATCCAAATTAGACTACAAAGTTTCAGTTGGCTGTGCCACCTGGTCCTGAGTGAATCTCCTTGGAATCACAGGATTAGCTCCCATCACCTGACATTACACTGAGCATGACTGTGCCTGTCCACACTTAACTGCTGACCTATCTTGAACATCCCACTAATTAATATGCTGAGGCAAAGTCATGTTCCAACACGGTCTAATTTTCTCGTGAAGAAAAGAGCCAAGAAGGATTAGAAACAAAAGGGAACAGCCCCAGATGAATTCCTCACACCCCCAGCATGGCAGGTCATCACTCCTCTCTCTACCTTAGAGCCCTTCGTGTACAAACCCAGAGGACCATGAGGGGCTCCTGTCCCAGCTAATTCCTGGCTAAGCAGAAATCCTGAATTGTGATGGCCAGGCCAGGACTGTGTCACTTGCTCCTGCTGCTCTGATTTTGGCCAGTTATCAGGACCTGGATTTTCAGACAAGAGGGAGGTAAAGCAAGGAGGTAACAGAGGAATAAAGAAATGCTTCCCAGGTCTCATTGTTCCTTTAAAATGTTGCTGTTGGACAGCCCAGAGACAGTCAGGGCACAGCCTGAGCCTCCTCAGCTGCTGGAGCCATGGGGAGCACAGGCTCATCCCAAACTGGGCTGAGCCCCAGCCCATAGGAGGGGCTGGCTGCAGCAACATCCCCTCTTGCATTATGATTATTACTTAATTATTTTTTTTGCAGCTTATTATATGGAGGAATTGAGTCAAACGTGGTAGAGATGGTTGCTTGGCTCTAAAGTGTCCTCTGGAAGCAGCAGGAGTGGCAGAGCACACACTGCTGGGACATCTGCTCCCTGTGCCAAGCCTTCAGTACACACATGGGCATTTTCTGCTCCCAGGGACCAGGAATGACCCAGGCACAGGCTGCACATCCCCATCCCTGCAGCTCTAAGAGCTGCTGCTGTGCTTGCAGGTGGACAAGCCCCACCTCAGATCCTCCCCCAGACCCAGGCAACCCTCACAGTGAGGGGACCTGCTTTCTCAGTCCTTGAGAGAAGGAAAAAATGGCACCACCAAAAGCCCACCTATTCAGAGGAGCAGCACCTGGAGCTACAGGACCCCTCACCACCATCACATCCCCACGGAGGGGGCTCAGTGCAGCAGCAGTTTTATGGGCTAACAAAGATGAATCAGGTTCTTTTAAGGCTATAATTCATTTTCTCCTCTGCCCAAGATAAATGGGCATCTCCAGAGTCTCCTCTTGTAGGTTTCCCCACCCACCCCTTCTCCAGCACCATCCCCTACACCAGATCTTCCCTTTTCCTCTCTCCATCAGGTTTAGGAAAGGAGGCAGATAACAAGAGAGCAATTCCCTTCATCATATTTTACCTATTCCACCAATGTGTTGCCTCCAAATCCCCTCCAGGACACTGTGACATGGGTCAACTGGGGCTGACTGGTCCTACTGCAAGTTCTCACTCCAAAACTTGACCCAGCACCCACTTAGACCAACTCTCCCATGTCAGGGGTCCCTGAGAAAGAGCAGGGGATGATCCCAGGCTCCTGCACAGCATCCTCCTCTCCCAGGGGGAACCAGGCTGGGTGAAACCTCACTGGGTGCCCCCTAAAATGGCAGAGGGTGAGGAGAATCACAGCCCCCCTTCCCAAGGTCGTGGTGAGGTTTTGTGACTCCAGAGAGTTGGCAAATCCCAGGATAAAAGGGAAAATATGTTCATACTAAATAAGACTGAAGTAACACGTTGCGAAATATTGACTCCTTCACAAAGCTGTTTGCTTGCAGTGGAGCTGCTGTCTGATCCTCTGCCAAATGGCTGCAAAGGAGCCTTTTCTGTGCTGGGAGAGGCAAAACCAGGTGCCCCCCAAAAGGTGCAGTGACTGTGTGTGCACTGGCACACGTGAGCAGGGGGAGACCTGCACAGTCTCAGAGGGAGCCCAGCTCCACGAGCCCCACTGATGCTGCTGTGAGCACAGACAGCCCGTAGCTGAAAGTTTAATTTTCATACAACTAATCATATGTCAGTGTAGAGACTGAGGGAAGGAGAATAGAGAGGAGAAAAAAGAAAGAGGTGTTGATAAAATACTTGTTAGAAAGAAAATTGGATTAGTGGTGCCATTCTGGCCATGAAGTTCTTTGAGCCAGAGAAAAGAAATAATAATCTTGTTCCCTTTCTCCCCCTCCTCTCTCTGCAGCCCACAGAAGGCCTCACAGCCAAAACATCAGTCCTTCTAATCTTATTTTCTTTTTTCTAGCATGTATTTTATTAACCCCTTTTCTCATTTAGCTGCTATGAATAGCTCAGTGGGTAACATCCTTCTTAGAAAGTGAAAACCTCCTTGGAGATGCGGAGCAAGGAGAGAAATGCAGACAAACTTCCAGCTCCCGCACTCAGAAGAAAAGCCCCCTCTGTAATCCTGTCTGGTGCATCCCAGCATTGTACCCCAAGGTGGCTGCCAGCCCCAGGTCCTCTCTTTGGAGCAGGAACAATCAGGGAATTTATCTGGACACACCAGGAGACTGTTGTGGCTCTATAAACTCCGTGGACGTGGTGCAGAGATTAGAAAATAAATCAACGCCCACGCTGGTTCTTGGGAAAGTGTCTGTATATGTGTGTGTGCAGCACCCTGACATGAAGGCTGCAGCTGAATTACCTTTTTACAGCTTCCCTCTTAATCACCTTTCCTTTACAGCTTCCCAAGCCAGCTCTCAGTCACGTACAGTGAAATTCCCAGTATGGACTGGGATGGGCAAGGCAGCGAGACCAGCGCTCCTGTGCCCGGGCTGGGGGCTCTGGGCTGGACACTGTCCTGCTGCTGGCACAGGGGCTCCAGTGGCTTTGTCCCACCAGCCCAAAGCAAGGCTGGATTTGTCCCCTTACCCCCACAGCAGGGTTTGGTTTCCCCAGTAAGGCATGGACAACTGGGATCTCGGGAAGCTCGGGGCCAGACCTCCCTCTGCACAACAGCGATACCACTGGGGCCAAAAGGGGAATAAAACACAATTAAACCATCAAATCCAAGGGAGACAGTCCTGCCCTGAGCTGCTGTAAGTGGGAACAGAGATTTGGCCTCACCATATAAAAATGGCAGCTCCAGCAAGTTTGGCTGCTGCCTCCTTCCCTGTGAGCTGCAAACCTTCCTGGGAGAGGAGCGGGATCGGCCCCACGATATTGGTGTGTTATTTTCCTTGACAGCTGTGGTGCATAGTGGTAAGTGCATGTTTAATTCATTCACAATTTATGGTGTAATGAGAACAATGAATGTGTCTGAGGGAATAATTGCCTCACGGCGGGGATGCTGGAGAGTTCAAGTTGGTTGGCACCTGGACTTTGAATCGGGGCTGGCAGGGATTGGCTCCTCTGGCCCCACAATGGCCCCGATAACAAAGCTGTGGGGATGGGGAGGGGGTTCAAAGCCAGCCCGCGCCGCCCAGCCGAGCTGCAGCAGCCCTGGGCTGGGATGGAAGAGGCTGGATGGATCCCAGCCCTGGCTGACCCCAGTTCCTGGGCACCCAGCGAGGGCTGCACATGTGGGAGCTGCTTTTCCAACCTGCTGGTTGAAAAATTCGAGTGAATTTTGCTGTGCTGCAACTCCGTGTCCCTGGAAAATCAGTGTTTCCCCCTAAAATCCCTTCACTGCTTGGGCCTGGCTGTGTCTGCCAAACTCTCCTTTTGTTGGGGGTGTGGAGAGGGAGTTGACCCTTCCCAGTGTCCCCAGCAGCCACATGGAGTTTCGGAGGCCTCAGAGGTCAAGAGCATCCATATGGAGGGCCCAGGAGCTCCGTGCATCTCCCAGCTGTCCCCACGGCAGCTGTGCTTGCAGCCCCCAAACAAAGCTCATTAGGGGGCTCCTTACAACACTCAGGGGTTGCTCTGAGCTGTCCTAGAAGAGCCCTCCAATCAAACCACCCCCAGAAGAAGGCACCACACTTGGCTCCATGTACGAATGGTTCCCATCCATCAGGCTGGGAGAGGGGGATCACATTATCCATCCCAGGCTGGGAGAAGGGGATCACATTATCCATCCCAGGCTCTCCCACATCACTGAGCAGGGCCAGACTTTGAACTGACAATGAAGAGATGTCAACAAAGCATCACCCAAGCCGTGGCCCATGAGCCTGCAGCAGCTTTGGCCAGTGCTGTCAGGTCTGCAGCAGCCCCCTCCACAGCTCCTGGCACCCAGCAGAAACACCCAGCTGATTTCTCAAACACGTGTGAAAGCACAAACAACAAATCTTCCATGTCACAAGTGCACCCCAAGGAGATCATCGATCATGAGGACCCAGCATCAGGTCTGGAGGAAACAGGCTGTGAAGAGCTGTGGGACTCAGATGCTGTTGTTAATTACTACCCCATTATACTGGGGAGCTGTGCTAGAGACCAGCAGCCCTCGAGCTTTTCCATACATGGACAGCACAGGACAGAGCTGGGTCCCTGTTCCCCTTTTCCATGGGGGAAAGCCCGTGCTGGGGATGGGTTTGCCTTGGACAGCTTTCAGAGCTGCTGAGCTGAGAGCACTGTTACACATTAATGCAGAGCTCTGCAAGATGATTTGAACACGTATGTAACACTTGGTAGTAAATGGAGTCTGCTTTTAGCTGGGGCAACATCTGGGTATGAGCAGATGTGCGCCAAGCTGGTGAGCAAACCACTGCAAGGACCTGAAGAAATTTTTCCAAGGGGTTAAGTGGTTTAGATGCATAAATTCAAAGCTATCACCTGACTTAGCAACCTAATTCAGACTAAAAGCATCAAGATTTTGGTCTCTGCGTCCCCTGGAAAACATTCCACCTGTGGAAATGCCCACAGTTAGGAGAGGAAAACAGAGCTTAGGTGGAGACAGAAGAACAAATTTGTAGTCCTGACAGAGAACCTTGTTCTATCCCATCTACTCTGAGGTTAAACACAATGTTCTGTCAAGCCACATACGGAGGAAAACATGGTTTGGCAGCGCCGTGTCTCGTAACCGCGGCAGAACACGACGGCACCTCCATCTGCCAGCGCCACTTTCATCTGCAGCACCGAGCAGGTGGTGCTGGAGACACAGCAGCCCTCACAGCCCCCCCTGGAGACACAGCAGCCCTCACAGCCCCCCCTGGAGACACAGCAGCCCTCACAGCCCCCCCTGGAGACACAGCAGCCCTTAGAGCCCCCCCCCTGGAGACACAGCAGCCCTTAGAGCCCCCCCCCTGGAGACACAGCAGCCCTTAGAGCCCCCCCCCTGGAGACACAGCAGCCCTCACAGCCCCCCCCCTGGAGACACAGCAGCCCTCACAGCCCCCCCCCTGGAGACACAGCAGCCCTCACAGCCCCCCCTGGAGACACAGCAGCCCTCACAGCCCCCCCTGGAGACACAGCAGCCCTCACAGCCCCCCCTGGAGACACAGCAGCCCTCACAGCCCCCCCCTGGAGACACAGCAGCCCTCACAGCCCCCCCCTGGAGACACAGCAGCCCTCAGAGCCCCCCCTGGAGACACAGCAGCCCTCAGAGCCCCCCCTGGAGACACAGCAGCCCTCAGAGCCCCCCCTGGAGACACAGCAGCCCTCACAGCCCCCCCTGGAGACACAGCAGCCCTTATATCCCCCCCCGGAGACACAGCAGCCCTCACAGCCCCCCCTGGAGACACAGCAGCCCTCAGAGCCCCCCCCTGGAGACACAGCAGCCCTCACAGCCCCCCCCTGGAAACACAGCAGCCCTCACAGCCCCCCCCTGGAAACACAGCAGCCCTCACAGCCCCCCCCGGAAACACAGCAGCCCTCACAGCCCCCCCCTGGAAACACAGCAGCCCTCACAGCCCCCCCTGGAGACACAGCAGCCCTCACAGCCCCCCCTGGAGACACAGCAGCCCTCACAGCCCCCCCTGGAGACACAGCAGCCCTTAGAGCCCCTCCTGGAGACACAGCAGCCCTCACAGCCCCCCCTGGAAACACAGCAGCCCTCACAGCCCCCCCTGGAGACACAGCAGCCCTCACAGCCCCCCCTGGAGACACAGCAGCCCTCACAGCCCCCCCTGCAAGCACAGCAGCCCTCACAGCCCCCCCTGCAGCCCTTCCAGCCCCTGGAATGCTCCGTTTTGTCCCAGCTTTCCCTGGAGCTGCTCACTGTAAGCCCTGATGCTGCTCTGCCCCGGAGGAACAGCCCCGGGTGCTTAAAGAGGGACCAAACAGGTTTTGGCCTCTCCACGGGCAAGAAAGGGTTAAAAGCAAAGGTGGTGCAGATCCAAGGGGTGAATTTCCCACCTTCTCCCCCTGCTCCATCCCCTCCTGAAGCTCAGCCCTGGGCTGAGCCCCCCCAAAGTCCCATCCCCGCAGGAGGATCCAGACCCACCCCCGAGCACAATCTGCTCTCTCCTCTTCCAACACCATAAAGGCAGCCCGGCTGACAGGTCAGGATACAAATCAACCCACCTATAATTGCACATGGTTAATTACCGAGGGTGTTTGGGGTTCGTGGAGAACATGAGGTAGTGAAGAGTCTCAATCAAAGAGCCCTTGGGGCATTCAAATCAAGGCAAGCATCAAACCCCAGAGCTGTTTTGAAAACTCAGCTTCAAGTGCACGATGGGCAGGGGGGAAAGGCTCCCACCCTCCTGCCCAGCACAGAACATGCCCTGGAAGGCTCCTGGCTTGCACAGAATTGGTTTCCACCAGGTTGGAAACAATTAGAAATAAAATCAGCTTAGGAAGAAACTTCCCTCAAAAAATCAGGACCGGTGATTGCAAACCCTGGAAATATTTTTAGTGAGACCCAAGTTATGTATCATTATGATTTTATAATGATGGAACAGTGTTGCAGGTATACAAAGTGTGCAAAGAGGGAAGCAGCAAAAAAAGTAAAAAAAAAAAAATAACAAATTTAAAAGAGAAGGGAATTTATAATACCAAATTCAGGATCACAGTCAGTAAGAATTTGGAAGATTTTGATAATATTTAGGTAGTAGTTCTTTTTCTAATAGAAATGTTCTTTTTCAGCCAAACCCACTGGATTTGAAGCAGAAAATTAATTCAGGGAAGTTCTAGGAATGGTGTCCCTAGGCCATTTCCAGGCCCCTTTTGGTCTTTAGATCTCTAAATATAAGTTTCTAAGCATCCACAGAGCTATTTCACAGCTTAGCACTCGTCTGGGTATGTGTACATTTACTTGGAAATGGCTGTTAGATGAGAAAAAGAGAAATAAAGATCCAGAGAGATGTGCATACATCAATGAAAAAGCTTCTACAAGCTGCATGAATTTAAAAATATTGTTTCAGATTAAGCTTGGCATTTCTCACCCACTTGCTCATGTACCTTCCAACAACTACATGGTCCAAACCCATCATCGTGTGTCCCAACAGCACCTGGAGGTGAAGGACCATCGGTCCCTCCCCCACCAAGCCCTTCCCACCCCCTTCTCCTGGAGGTTTAATACAACAGCAGCCATCACTTCCCAAAAGCCACATTCCTATTGCAGAGGCTCAACCCAAGCAAAGATGAAAGTGCCATGACCTGGGGAGGGTCATTCCCAGGGGGGCTCCCAAGGCAGTCCAGCCCCCGGCACGTCTCAGGATGCTGATGCCCATCTGTTGAGGTGGCACCATGCCAAGTCACCAGCAGGATGGATCCTGCTGCAGGCTCAGCATCACAGGCCACCCTAATGCAGCTTGGCACAATGGCCTGGGCTTGTTCCTGAGGGCAAAGCTCCTGCATCTACCCTAAAACACAGTTTGGCACTGCCTGGAGAGAAAGGATCAACCCCAACAAGAAAGACATGAAAGAAAACAGTCCACAGCCCTTACCAGACCCATCAGAAAGGTTCAATAACCTGATTCCACCAACACACCACAATAAAATACCAAACCCCAAACCCAGTCCACACAAAGCTGCTTCTACCCCACTGACTTACCATGGGGTGAGACCTTCGGGTGTCCTTCACAGACAAGATGTTTGCAGAGGCCTTTCTACAGCCCCCCAACAGCAAAGCTGGAGCTGCTGACACTGAGGGCTGTACAGGCACCTCCCAGAGGATTATTTTGGGGCAGGAAAAGGAGGGATACATTTGGAATCAATGATCTTAAAGGACTTTTCCAACCTAAATGATGCTCTGTGCACAACACTTGCTGTTCAGAGAAGACCTTTAGGAGCATAAACCAGCTCAGGTATGGTCTGCACTGAAGGCAGAAGCAACAAACCATCCTGGGTGGAGAGGCTGAAACCCCAAAGGTCCCTATTTATCAGCACACCTGAGGATGTGGATGGGCCTGGACTTAAGTGCAGGATTAATGTAAGTGTTTGCACATGGGATTTATTGAATTAGGGCCAAAGGTTCAGTGGGACTTGCCCCACTGGGAACTGGCTGGTTTGTCCATGATCTGGAAGTGCCCCAGCCCTGCTGGTGTTGGGGCAGGGTGTGAGGTGGCAGCTGGACCCTGTTGCAGGTGTCTGGTTCCATTTTACTATGCCCAGTATTTGTATTTCCAAGAGCAGCAAAGCAGCCCAGTAGTTTATGACACCCCTAGAGCTGCAGGAAGAACCACATCAAAGGTCTGCACAAAGCACTGAAGCATCACGGGGCCACCACCTGTGCTGGGAGCAAACCTCGGGCTGTGGGGATGCTTCCAGGATGTCCTGAGCAGAGCAGCAGAGTCTTCACTCAGAGTTTTCATGAGAGATTCAAATCTATACTGAAATTAGTCAGCCAATGACCTCACCCAACAACCACGAACAAACAGAAGATGACAAGCAAGTGTCGATAAGTGTCAGAAGATGTTAACATCATTCCTGAGCACAATTAAACACAGCCTTGCAAACAGCCAGGCTCTGATTGTTCATGAAATCCATATGGAGTCATCAGCCTTCTTAGGTCTGTTTTTCCACCAGCCTTAGAGGCAGAATGAGAGTCCCACTCCATGAAAACTGGCTATAAAATTCAGGTGTCAGTGCTGAGGAGTCCCTTTCCACAAACACTTGCTCTGGGAGAAGAATGTTCAGCTGTGGTGCCAAGAGTGACCCAGCAGATCTTCAGTGCTGTGTTCCTACACCCCCAGCAGCTTTCAGCACTCCTGCTCTGATCCTCAGTGAGGAGCCAAGGGTGCTGCCACCTCCTCCATTTCGGCTCCAGATCATTTCTTATGGATTGCAGGGCTAGAGTTTTCTAGAATTGTAGAGTTTTAATACTTTCCTTGCAGCCTTTCTTTGGGCAAAAAAGTTAACTTCAGCATTAGTTTGGCAGAATTAGGACCCCCAACCTTCTTTGGAAATGATGGTCAACCCTGCCTGGTATTAAACTTCAGTATCAGGTTTGAGTGGGAGAAGAATGAGATTCCTGAAGTATAAAGTGAATAGATGTTGTGAGGTTGGAAATGTTGTGTTATAACTTCACTGCCCAGCTGAGATAAAGGTCTTCCTTTCCTTTGCTCATTCTACAAACACACACTGCCCTGTTTCCAGTCCCAGGTACTAAGTCTGACACACACAAAGCACATCTCTGTTCCCACTACTCCGTAAGTTTATGGAGAATTTGAAACAAACAGGCTGTTGGGATCTGGGTCTGCAGATAAAATTGTTTTAGAGCTGCTCCAAGGAGGTCACAGCTCTAAATCCTCCCCATGTGGAGCTCCATGTCCATCTTCCCAAGGCCCTGCTGAAAGCACTGCCCTGAATATTGGACATAACTGGGTTGAAAGGAAAATTAAAGTTTCCTGTTACAAGCAACAGCATTAGGAGAACAACCAGGAAAGAAAATCTCTCTTCTCCCAAGGATACTTGGAAGGAAAAGCCCTTATGGCCTGTAGCCACTGTCAGGTCCATGGGATAAAGGGATGAGCAGAGATTGGGATCAGGGATGGGAGAGCAAAGGGCACCACACAAGGTCTTCTCTCTCTTCTGTTCGCAGTTTCTCTGTCAGTAAAGGAGAGACCAACTTGTGGCAGCAAATGGTAAATAAATGATATTTTATCCA
Source organism: Pithys albifrons albifrons (assembly GCF_047495875.1). Taxonomy (NCBI): domain Eukaryota; kingdom Metazoa; phylum Chordata; class Aves; order Passeriformes; family Thamnophilidae; genus Pithys; species Pithys albifrons. Next base: position 1,583,077 of record NC_092476.1, on the reverse strand, counting down.
GGGGTTTGCCTTATTTACACTATGACAAACACCAGATAACAACAGAGTTGCACAAGGGCTGTGTAGAAGTGCCACAAACTGCTCCCAACCCCAGCACACTCCCTCCTTCTCTCACACAAGGCACCTATTTTTGGGATCAGATCCTCATTCAGTTCTTTCAATGCTTTCTCACAATATTTTATTTCTAACTTAGGGAGGAAAAGTTTTATTTAATTATAATTTTCTTTCTGTTTTGTTTGAATTGACCAACTGCCTATCTCCCCTTGGTTTTATCAAAGAATCCACCAGTACCAGAGCACATCTAATTTTGAGAAGGCTTTAGTAGGCAGACTTAAAATCATTCTAGTTTCAGTAACTTGCAATTTCTGCACGCTTTGATAGTGCACTTTAAAGAACAAGTCTTCTTTAATGACAAAGGCTTAAAAGAAATGACCTTTTTGAACAAAATATCAAAGCTTGGAAAAGACAGTTCCTTGGAAAAAAAAGTCTGAATTAAAATGACCTTGTGTTCTGAAACTTTTTCATACAATATCTGAGTCTTACTTTGCCTTTGTACCCTCCAAACAGGACCAAGTACAGTCGTGTGATGCCTCCAGTCCATCTTGTGCTTTGGGGAGGACTTGCAGTGCTTTAAGATAATTTAAAAAAAAAATCAGATGCTATACACACCCTCTATCCAGACCACTCAGCATCAGAATCAAAGCTGTGTGTGTCTTTCAGAAAACCCAGTAAAGACACTCAAGTGATCACAAATATTTCCTTCTAGTCACAACCAAATTGTTTTCTCTGCAGCAAAATCATTTCTGAGTCTGAAACCACCCCAGTCAGTGGAGATTTGGGCAAGTACCAGGAGTATCTGCTGCCCTCAGCACAATTAAAGCTCTGTTGCAGCTGCAAGCAGAGGGCTGGGAGAAGGAGGGAGGTTGGATCCCTTTTCTTCCAGCTGGACCAGAAAGGAACAATTTTGTTACGTGTAACACAAGAACTGTGAGTGGCACTGAAATAAAGTGTCACCTTGGGAAGGGTCACCTCCCTTGGTACTGGTGACAAACATGAGGCCACGTTCTTTATAGAGAATGAAACAATCTTCTCTCACAGAGCAAAAGGGGTGAAATAAATAAAGTATAAATAAAGTTGTAACCACACTCAAGCTGGTTTCACCAGACCCTGTTTTATGAAGCCAACTCCTGGCAGCTGCCAATTCCTTACTGAGTGGGGGAAAAGAGAGGCAGAAAGCAAGGAAGAGGGATGGAAACACTTCTAATCCTTCAGCTTGGACTTTAGGGCTTGTACAAAAATGATCAGAGCAATGTCAGCAACAACTACAAGAGAACTCCAGCCAACCTTAAGTTCCTACAAGGTTCACAAGCACCTTCAAAGTGGTCCTCAAGCTGTATTTGGTGTTGGACAGAGTTCCTCTGAGTTTTAAAACTCCCTGATTGACCAACATCTACTTTTCCCAAACTGCTTTCTGATCACCAATGACATCAGCTACCCAATTCCATCAGAGAGAAGGAAATTCAGGCCTGAATTCAACCAGCTGGAAGAGGGTCCATGTGTTTCTTTATGGCTGTACACCCCTTCCTGCTGCAGAAAGCACCCCAAGCACCTGAATATCATGGCAAAACACAAGCAGAGAAGCACAATCAAAGATGCCTCATTTCCCTCACACTTTAGAGGAGTTGTCACTGTCCCCAGTGTCCCCATTTGGACACTTGGCCCTACCCAGTGGGTACATCCCAGTGCCCTCAACGTGCTGCCCTGTGAGTCCCTGGTGCTCCTCCCACAGTCCCCAGTCCCCACTGCCATGCCCCTTTTGGGGTAAAAACATTTTACTGCCCACAATTAACTCAGTGCATCCCAACTAATTCCTCCTGCCAGATCTCTCCATTTCCCCAGGCAAGGATTTGTGGCACCTGCCACAGCACCTCCTCCCTTATCAGAGCAGCCCTGACAACCCCTTATCTGTAATTAGAAGAATCACTTGTTGATTCAAGGGAGCTGGAAAACCTGCCCAGGCTCAGGCTGGGCTGGCAGCAAAACACCCAGAGGCTGGAGCCTGGGTTTGGCACAGAGAGCCCTGGCACTGCCAGGAGGTGGGGTGGATGGAACCAGCCTGCCAAAGCCTGTCCTCATTGATCTCAGTGCCAGGAAGAGATAAGAGCCCAGCTGGTGAGCAGGGCCTTGGCAGCACAGCCACCTCCAGCCCGGGTGCTCCAGGGAGAGAACCCTCCAAATCCTGCCCAGACCACGGTGTGGGACCACCAGTGACTCCAAGGCCAGGGAGGAGATGGAGGGTCCCCCCACTGCTGCCAGAGACAGGGATTTCTGGCCCCTCTCCAGCACTCAGGCCAACACTGTGCCTTGATCTGAATGCTGGCACCAGGATGGTGCCCAGGAGAAAGAACCCTGTCCCTGTGCTGCCCATTTCCACATTGCACAGGTACTAAAGTACACTCTGGCTCAGGGATGGCCAGGAGACAAAACTGCTGTTCCATGGCTGGGAGGCAGAGCCAGCTCTGAGGACTGGTGGGGTCCTTCAGCTTTCTGTTGCTCCTCAAACCTCATCCCAGCAGCTCTGCTCAGAGTTCCCAGGATCACCATGGAGACTTGGCACGTGCCCACCCAGAATAGAGGCTGTTATCAGTTAGGACTCTTTTCCAACAATGCCCATGTTATCCCTTGGGAAGGACTCCCCTGTGCCCAGTGCACACAACCCCAACAACAGACAGAGCTGGCAGCAGAGCCTGCATTGTCATCGTGGTGTTTTCATCCCTGTGCCAAGATTATTCCTTGAAACCCAGCAAATATTCCCAGTTAACAAAGCCATACAAAACTCCAGTGGTTACTGAGGTGGGTGAGATGCCCAAACAGGACAATAATGGCAAAACAAAATATAACAAAATAATAATATTTTAATAGTATGTAAACATGTGGACACAGAACAACATCAAAATATGTTAAAGTACCTTGGACAATAATAACAAAAAATGGGATTTCCTTCATGTTTTAAAGTGAAAAGGATGGTATTGGGAATAACAAAAACATTAGTAGAGCAAAGCCTACTTGCTTAATAAGTGAGCTCAGTGTGGAGTCAAACAGTGTATCAAAAGCATAAGTCTGTAATAAAATAATGATCAAAAAATAATGGAAGGAAGATACAACAAAAACCATGTTGGCACGAGCAATGAATGTGTTTTCATGAACTTCATGAAAATCTTTGTGCTAACAAAAGAGCCACTAATGTTTGCATTTGAATTGACAAGAGCCAAATCTTCAAACCTATTCAAAGCAGTCCATTTGGCAATCAAAGAGATCCCACCACTTCAGCAGACACCTGAAAAGGAAGAGAATCTCGTTAGTTGTATCTTATTATTTTTACTGGGAAAACACAACAGGCTGAAAACAGGGTTGGTTCAGTGGGCCTGGAGTTTTATATTTATCTAACAAAGCTACCTATGCTGGACTTACTACCAAGAAGCTATGCCATTTTCAGTTTCCAATTAGCTTTAGCTAATTCCTGTTACAAGACAGTTTAGGATTAATATTTCAGACAACTTTCTAACATTCTCAGTTGTTTAAGCAGCTTACAAATGTTTCCACCATTTTTACAAGCACACAGGTGCAGAAAGCCTCATGTGAGATGTGAAATCTCATCAAAGTCTATAAATATAATAAAGATGGGAGTAGCTTTCCTGGGAATTTTCCTTGTACTCACCTCTCCAGTGGATCCCTCCCTCTAAAGGCACAGCCAGGCTTTTTATGGCTGCAGCACTTGCCATCATTTATATTGGAGGGTGTAAATGCCTGAAAGAAAAGCCCAGGCTCGTGCAGATCCGGCACTTTGAAGATGGGATCTGTAATATTGTGCATTGCATCATTGTTTGCTCTCTTGGAGGAGGTGGCAGCAGAGCAGAGCTGCAGCTGCTCTGAGCCTCTGCCTCAGCCTGAGCTGGGCAAAGCCAGACTTGCACTGCACCTGCAAGGGCTCTCAGCTGGCTCTAACAGCCCTGACTAAGCACTGGGAAAAGGGCTCAGATGCTTGTTTACTGAAAATAAGGATCTTGGAAAGCTGCAACCATACTGGAGGGTTTTAATGAAGCTGTGCAAGTTCAAGAACTGGGATCCAGAGGTGTGGGATGGGACAAACTGAGCAAAGACAATCCCGTACTTTTTGGCGTGTCAGGCGTTCGGCTCTTCCTGGAGGACTCTTTTCTGCAGAAAACTTACCTGTAAAACACATCCCACATGAAAAGAGGGTACAAAATCCCAATTCATATGTTTGTGCTCATTTCATGAAAGGAGTTTTTCTGGTCTCTCCTGCCTAAATAAAATGAGCTGCACAGGAGAATAATTCTTGCTAGAAGGCTGTTGTCAGTCAGGGCTTCCCTGGGGCTGCTCCAGCTGCCCACTCTCTCCTCCTTTAGGAACAGTCAAACCAGTTGTTAAACCCAGCTGGTGGTACCATGTGGGTTATGCAAGGCCTTGGGAGCTCCAGTTCTCCTCTCAGCTCCCGTGTGATTCCTGCTCTCTGATCCTGCATCTTTCCTCTTGTGCTGAAGGCACTCACCTGTTCTTCAAGTGTGGGACAATCAATGTCATCCACTGGACACCTCTCCAAGGGCAGACAATCAGGCAGCCTCCTTTATATTTAGCAACATTTGCAGAAAACTTCCCCCAGGTATTTTCTTTTCCCCTTGTTTATTTTTATCCCTGCTTTTCCCCCAGCCCATCCTCTTCATCCTCCTCCAACAATAAATAATCCTGACAGGTGCAGAGATTCCACTGCCCTCCTTGTGTGAGGTTTGCAAGCAGGAATGTCAGCAATGCTCCAAGAGCAGGACACCTGTGCTGCAGAGAGGGCCCAGCTCCCCAGGGCTCTGCAGGGACAGCCCATGCCTCTGGAAACACAGCCAGGAATTTCTGGGACAGCACCCAGCTTTGAATTGTGGAGTGACTTTTACCTCCCTTGAAATGCTGTTGCTGCCCTTACAGAAGCCCTGCAGGTGGATATCAGATTCTACCTTTGTTTTTTAACTCATTAAAGGTGTGGTATTCTTATATTAGCTCAGAGTAATGCTTCCTGCTAATTGAGAGTCTTGAGAAAGAGCTTTTTAGTATGCCCACTAGACCCTTAACTCTTTATTTCTCCCAACTATTTCAATGAGAAAGAAAATCACTTCCATTAGGGATCCCTGGAGGGAGAGCAGAGTGTTTACAACCAAAGTGTTGAAGTTGGTCACTACCTGAACAGCAAAATGTGAATTTCCACTATGAAAAAGTCCCATTTCCATCAAAGGTGGCCTTTGGCAGGGCAAGTGTCTCCAGCAGAGCAAAAAATGCTACAGAATAACCCTTATGCATTGCAAAGGATTAAAAACCCCAACCCACTGAATTACCAATGAGCTTTTCCCTATTTCCAATGACATTTGGGTATTCCTGTTAGCCAATGTAATGGTCTGTTGCATAGAAATCACATTGATTCTGCATTACTCATGGAAGAGCTTGTGGTCTGCAATATTAAAGAGAAAACATTGCAGGTGTCTATTAGAGCCTCTTTAGAGGGGAAAATGCAGAAATACCACTATGAACATTTGGACTAATATCTTCAAAGAAATATCCCCTTTGCTTCATTATTTAGGCTGCAAAGAAAATAAAATTATTTCTAAGCCTCTTCTTCACCCTTCATAGGCAACAGTTAAGTGATTCCTGCAGGAGAAACAGGGTAAGGAAAAAGAAAGATAACTCTGTGCTATATTTGAAAGGTTGAGGGAAAAACACCTAATTCTGAATGTCACACAATTTTTCCTGGGAAAAAAAATCCCTGGGATAAAAAGACAAAAAATGGCAGCCCTCAAGGTGAGGAAACTGGAGGAGAAAAGCCTTGGGAAAGATGAGAAGCATTTGAGTGCTGCCATGTCTGGGGTTTGAGATTCATTCAGTATTTTTGGCCACATTTTAGAAGGTCACAATTGCCTGTCTAGAACAGGGGGTTTATCCTGTCCAAAAAGCTGAAGGTGAAAAATAAGAATTTACCTGAGATTTTAAAGATGAAATGGTGTCTTCAAGTTCCTTTTTGGAGGCTGCTGGCATCAGCCCTTTGAGGATTTTCTCATATTCTTCTCGTACATTGATCAACTGTAAGAGAGCAGAAATAAATTTATATATAAATGGCTAGTCTTAGATGCTGGAAAGTAACTTTTTTTTGCCTCTTTTGCCCAAATTGGAGTCCAAGTAAACACAGAATTGTGCTATCCAGGGAAAGGGAAGGAGCAAGAAGAGAGAGCAACAGAGTCCAAAGAGCAAAGGAGGTAAAAAAGACAAAGAAAGGGAAACATGAGAATAAAAATATACAGAAGGAAAATAATAGTGAAAAAGAAACAGGAAGGCATTGCTTGGAACTTGGCCTGAAGAAGTAACAATCACTCTTACATCCATCTTAATTAAGCATTTATACAGACACACACTTGGAAATCTGATAGTCACAAGTTTTATCTTTGATAGTCACAAGTTTTATCTTTGGTGACATCTGATCCAGGCCATGGGGTGACACTTGTCCCTTGCTCCCCTAGAGAAGGTGAATTACTTCCCTAGGAATTGTTTACAAAATTTCTCAACTTCCAGGTGCCTTTAAAGACTTATTTTTAATTCATCATACAACAGTTTCCCACTGCGCTTTGTGTCTTCTTCATTCATAGATTTGAGCACCTTAGACCCATCACAAGGCAGATGTTCAGCCCAAACCAAGGAGAACAGGAGGACATCTCAGCCCATGCCCTCACTGCAGAGCTGCTGAGCAAACAGTGCAGGCACAGAGCAGTGTCCTGTGAGGAGGGACCAGCTGGGAGGGCTGTGCTTTGTGTCCCTGCAGCAGGGATGGCTTTGCTGAGTCCTGGAGAAGCCCAGAGAGGCTGGTCCAGGGCAATCCAGCATGCAGGACCCTGAGATTGGCTCAGTTGGTCAGAACCTGGTTGTAATAATGCCAAGGCCATGGGTTTAATCTATGTGGGTCATTGAGTTAAGAGCTGGACTCGATGATCCTTGTGGGTCCCTTCCAACTCAGAATAGTCTGGGATTCTGATTCAGGACACACTGACCCTCCTTGGAAGTTCTGGCCTCACATCTGTATTAACTTCAGGGCCTCACATCTGTATTAACTTCCAATGGGATTAACTGCTTAATTCAAATTAAGCAAAGACAGGTGTTTTTCTGGATTAGCAGCTGAATATGTAAATAAAGGATCAAAGCGACTCCATATCAGATTAACTCATAAAATACCTTTAAACTTTCAAATTGAATCCTCTTTTTCCCATAGTTTACACCCTGACAACATTTGGGGCTAATTTTTCCTTCCCAAATCGCTGAAATCCATCACTGGAAGCACAACCCAAAGCCTCAAACCTGGGGGAGGCAGGAGGTCCAAGGGCAGCCCAGCCTGGAAGTGCTGCCAAGGTGAGTTCCCTCTCCTGGAAAAGCAGCTCCTGCCCAAACCTGCCCCGTGCAATTATCGATACAAAAGGGAGACAACAATCCCCTGAAACGTTGGGGAAGTTCTCCCCATGAGTCATTCAGAGAAATCGCCAAATCTTTATGCAAATGGCCAATTAGAGGCTTTCCTTGGGAAGTGATGCCACTCTGCAAATCCAACGGGATGGAAAGAGGAGGAGGGGAGACAGGAAACCTCGGTTGAACTCTGCCTGTCCATAAGGCAGCCATCGGATTTTATGGTTTTGAAAGCTGCCCCAATACATTTCTGCTACTATTTCTATCAGGGCTTCCAAAGCTATGCACAGGTGCTGTGCCAGGATAAATATTTTCTGAGCCAACAGCTCGTTTGGGTGGAGACCTTGATAGAGCAGAAACATCTATTTCAGTTGATTCAACATGTTCCATTTATTCCTGGGGAGACGAGGCCAGGACAGGCAGCTAGAGCAGCAAAATGCCTTTATTTCCTAAATTTTGATTAATAAAGATTTATTTCATGGGTGAGAGGATCTACATGATCACCAGGCCAATATGTAGATGCAAGAAAAATTTTACTGCAGCTCCGTGAGGGAAATAAGAATGTTCTGATTGTGCTGCAGTTTTCCTGCAACCAGGTTTTAATTCTTTAATCTGCAACTGTCCTCCAAATATGCTCTTTCACAGTGCTGGTGGTGTTTGCTCTTAACTCTGCCAAGGGATCATTCCCTTTTGACAAAGGGGTTTTTTGGAAAGTCAGGAAGAAATAGAAAATCTAGAGATATCTGGGCTCAGCTGAAAGTGGGGGAGGAAAATGAGGCACAAGCCCTGGTGGCTGCACATGGCCTGAATTCATTCCTGACTCTATTCCAGAGGGAGGACACACGTTTTTTTTGCAGTGAAACCTGTCCTTTTGGATACAACAGTCTGAGAAGACAAAATAGGGTACTTTCAGCTGCCCTCACTAGTAATTGCACCACAAAAAGATGAAAATAAGTTCCCAGCTGTTTCCTGCCATATTATGGTAAACAACCTGCTGATATTTTTGGCTGAAGTTACTATCAAGGTTTATTGACCCAAGAGATTAAAATAGTGCATGGCAAAAGTCTAAATCACTTCTTACAATTGAAGAATAACACCCAGTGGGCTGATGGATGCTCATTTTAATGGCAGAAGGGTTTTGGTTTTTAACTCTTATTTTTGACCAATGAAAGCTTTGTCTGCAGGGATATATATATTTTTTTTTGTGCCTTAAAGGCTTTTTTTGTTCTTTTATAGCCTCAGGCTGCCTCCCCAGGATCCACAAATACTGTGTCTCCTCTTGCACTCTTGAGGGATGTTTAAAATTGCAATTCTTCAGCCCTCAGGAGGGCTTTAGTCTGCTGGATGAGGATGGCTCTATTTCATTCACTGTTGTGCTCGTTTTTCTTCACCCCTGAGAAAGCCTTTTTTTTTTTTTAAATTCATTTTGGTGAGTTGATTTAATCTGTGAACCCCCAGGAAGGTTTTATAGCTTTTAATATTAAGCTGCCACACTGGTCTTTGTTTATTCAGGTTGGTGGCTCACATATGAGGTTTAGAGTTCTGCCATCCATCATCTTTGGTGGCAGCAGAAACAGGGGAAAGCTGAAGCTGCCACACGGAGCTCATGTGTGCTCAGTCCCAGGACAAACTGGGGAAAAAGAAGAGACAACTATTCACCAAATTAACCAAAGTGATGCCAAGAGCAGGGAGTTGTAATTTCACAGATTCGAGATCGTGGAGTTGGGCATTGACCTTCTCAAGGAGATACAAGTTGGGTTTGATGCCCAGAAGAGAAATATCCAAACCTGAGCTTCTCAAACCAACCAGCCAGGCCTGGCCCAATGCTTATCAACACCATCACAGAGCTGCTGAGGTTGGAAAAAGCCTTGAAGATCAAGGCCAACCATTAAGCCAACACTGCCAAGGCCACCACTAAACCACTCATGTTCAGTCCCTCCAGGGATGGTGGGAGCCACTTCCTCAGGCTCCAGTGCAAGATGAGTTTCAATTTTACTGCCTCAAGAAGTCTTCAGGTGGCACAGTTCAGTTTTGCCACCACTCATGGTCTCTGAATGCCTCAGGGAGATGTTTGTGGGGCTGGTTAGAAGCAGGTGGGAGCACAGGACCGGAGAGGAACGAGCCCCCTTGACACCTCACTGTGCTCTGGTGACTCTCCTTCCTCTTTGCAAGAAACAACTTGAGCACATCCAGGAGAAATGCAGTGTCTGCAGGATGACCAGATGCACTGAGCCTATGTGTGAGAAGAGCCTCCAAAGCAGAGGACATTCTGTGCCTCTCCCATGCTCTGTACCAGATCCTGTTGAGGTTCCTGCCAGCCAGATCTTCCCGCCTCACCCCCAAGAGGTCAGTGATGCTGAGCTCCTCCTCCAGAGCTGCCCATCACCAGCTGAGCTCCTCCTCCAGAGCTGCCCATCACCAGCTGAGCTCCTCAGCCAGAGCTGACCATCACCAGCTGAGCTCCTCAGCCAGAGCTGACCATCACCAGCTGAGCTCCTCAGCCAGAGCTGACCATCACCAGCTGAGCTCCTCCTCCAGAGCTGACCATCACCAGCTGGGCTCTTCCTCCAGAGCTGACCATCACCAGCTGAGCTCCTCCTCCAGAGCTGACCATCACCAGCTGAGCTCCTCAGCCAGAGCTGACCATCACCAGCTGAGCTCCTCAGCCAGGGCTGACCATCACCAGCTGAGCTCCTCCTCCAGAGCTGACCATCACCAGCTGAGCTCCTCAGCCAGAGCTGCCCATCACCAGCTGAGCTCCTCCATCAGAGCTCACTGGCCCTGCTGCAAAATCCCTGTCTCATTAAAAGAACCCCAACATTAAAAAACTCAACCCCCCTAAACAAATGGAATCTTCTCCAGATTTCCCAGCTGTAAATGACTTGATCTGAACTAGAGGAGCTCAAGGAAGCTGCAGAAAAACTCTGAAGTGAACATTGCCAAAGCAAATGAAGGGACCACAGAAGAGTTGTTCAAGTTCCTCTAAAAAAATAACTCTTGTCTTGAAGGGCATGAACACATTGTGTTTCTGTCAGATAAGAATCAAAAGGCAGTTCCCTTAACTAGGGTGTTGTGGGTTTTTCAGTTATCTTAATTTCTGCCTGTTTGTAATATTTATGAAGGATAATCATTCCACATGTGCCAGGAAGTACTAGGATAGTGACCAAAAGGCATAATTAGGATAATTTAATTGTTATCAAGTTTTCTCCACGTTTCAGGGTGAATGAGAGAAGTAATTTCCTGTCTCTCTCAAATCCCTTCCTGCATTATTTAAACAATTGTATGTTATAATGCTGTTTAAAAGAGGAAACTGCTTAAAAAGGTTATGCATCTGCTCTGCAACACACATGAATGAAGACACAAAAGATCTGCTGTAATAAATCTGAAAACAGGTTAGGGTACCAAAAAGGCAAAAATAACTCTTTCAGCCTTAGGCAAATCATTTAATCTCAGAATAAAGTCTCCTCCTTCTAAATGAGGGTGATGATAATAATAACATTGCACAGATCAGCTTCATTCAGGTGCTGGGAGGATTGCTGAAGGAATTCTCTAAAAACATTTTGGAAAGGCCAAGAGAAGGACAAATTACTGCAATGCCACCCCAATTAATAAGAAAACCCTAATCAACAACACCACCAAAACCAAACCCACCAAAAAACCCAAACAAAAATGCAGAGAACGATTAATCAGTGCTTGTTTGTGCCCTCCCTAATTGCAGGGACTCCTCCTTTGCTTCTCAGCACTCCTGAAGTCTAAGTGAGCACAACTCCACTCCCAAAACCTCTGAGAGTCCAGATGTGCCCCTTCCTCCCTCAGCTGGCCTGGGGCACTCTGGGCACTGCCTGCAGCCCAGGACCAAACCAACCAAAATTGGCCATTTCTTTACATTTCAGATCTCTCTGGTTTCTGTTGTAAGAGAAAATTTAACTGGAGCTTGAAATCTTCTGAAAACAATTTTTCCTAATGAGGAATCCAACGAGGTCTCTTCTCCCAGTCCCTCAGCAATAGGACAAGGGGGCACGATGGGCTCAAGCTCTGCCAGGGGAAATTGAAGTTGGAGAGCAGAAAAAACTTCTTTGCAGAGAGAGTGCTCAGGCATTGGAATGGGCTGCCCAGAGAGGGGTTGGATTCCCCATCCCTGGAGGTTTTTAAACTGAGCTTGGCCGTGGCACTGAGTGCCATGATCTGATAAAGGGACTGGAGTTGGACCAAGGGTTGGACTTGTTGATCTTGGAGGTCTTTTCCAACCCAATTCATTCTGTGATTCTATGGATGTGGCACTGAGTGAGAATCCACCACATCTTGATCCAACCCTACTGTGATCACCATGTCTTGATCCAACCATGTCTTGATCCAACCCCACTGTGACCACCAGCCCAGGGCACTCCGTGCCCTGGGCTGGTGATCACAGTGGGGTTGGATCAAGGGTTGGACTTGCTGATCTCGGAGGTCTTTTCCAACTCAATCCCTTCTATGATTTTATGAGGTATCAATGGTTTTGGTGAAGATCAAGGTCTGGACATTTGTCTGCTCAGAAAATAATCAAACATGAATATCTGCTGCTTTTGAGGCCACATCCTCTTGTTTCAGGCAGTGGGAACTTGGCCTCTTACTGTGCAATGGACACTGAAATATAGTTCTCCCAGATTTAGGGGAACAGAATGCAATTTGATACAAATGTTCTCAAGTTCTTAAGCAGAGTAATGAATGCCATAAATCCCATGAATTTGGCTCAGCTGAAAACAGTAACTGAGCAAGATCAGCTGAGCAAGTCACTTTGTCAAGTGAACACCATGTTGTTCTGCACTGAGAAAATCCTGCTGGAGCTCCTGCCCTGCCAGTTCCAATAAAGCATGAACTGGTGGCATGGCTGTCCTCTTTGTTTGTCTGTCTTTAGCCAGTAAAGCATCTGAGCGTCCAAAACATTCTTGCCTTGTTGTTTTACTAACCCAGGGGACCTCTGAGCTCCAAGTCTCATTTTTTATACCCCAAACCTGCATCCAAGTGGCCTTATTTCTTCAGTGGCTTGTATTTCGATATCTTTCTTTTCTTAACCAAGATCTCCCACCTGGAAAATCCTCTGTTTGTAGTTAAGCAATTTGAGTCCATATGATTCAGAGCTGCAAAGGAAGGGAAGGCAGGCAAAGCTGTTTGAAAAAAACCCACCAGTGGGCTGCATATGGCAAGAGCAGCATTCTTGGGATTAGGCGAGTTGGAGAGGAATAAAAGCTTTCACTGTCAACACCAGGGAACAACCAGGAATGTTGTGGCTAGAAAATTCTCGCTGTTCTCTCAGCCTCCCCCTCTCCAGGGCTCTGCAATTGTTCCAGCTGGGATTTGGAGAATCCTGGACTTGTTTTCTTCTCCTTCCAGATGACTCATGGCTGATGCCATCTTTGTTCCCCAGCACTCGGCTCCTGGCAGTGCTGCCCATTCCTTGCCCAGGAGGTTGGGGTTGCAGCACGAGGGTTGTCCCCTCCATGGGGTGATGGTGACATAGGGACACACCCCACTGACACCCCCCTGCTCTCCAGAGCTGCTGGGCCAAAGCTGCAAACACAGAATACTCCAAGCTGGAGGCCCACAGGGATCATCCAGTCCAACACACGGGGCTGATTTCTGGCTCAGTCGACTCCGGCCGCGCTATCAGGATAATTCGCTCTGAAATAAAACATCTCTGCCACCACCTCTGGAACACATTCATGTATTTCAGTTTCTCACTCCAGCATGTGTTATCTTCCATATAATCATAGAATGGATTGGGTTGGAAAAGACCTCCAAGATCAGCAAGTCCAACCCTTGATCCAACCCCACTGTGATCACCAACCCAGGGCATGGAGTGCCCTGGGCTGGTGATCACAATGGGGTTGGATCAAGATGTGGTGGATTCTCACTCAGTGCCACATCCATAGAATCACAGAATGGATTGGGTTGGAAAAGACCTCCAAGATCATCCAGTCCAACCCTTAGTCCAACTCCAGTCCCTTTACCAGATCATGGCACTCAGTGCCACGGCCAAGCTCAGGTTAAAAACCTCCATGGATGGGGAATCCACCCCCTCTCTGGGCAGCCCATTCCAATGTCTGAGCACTCTCTCTGCAAAGAACGTTTTTCTTCTTCCCATGCAGGGTGGGAAGGTTCCAGTGTGTGATGCAGGAGGTGCTGAGCACTCACCAAGGCCAGGGAGAGACTCCCAAAGCTCAGCAGCAGCAGGACCAGGCTCGACATTTCCACACTGACTGTGTGAACAAGCACATCTTTGTAGATAAGAATCAGAAGCTACTTTTAGGATCATTTCCAAGAATAAAAATCCAATCAGCATCTCAACTGGAAAACCAGCTGCCAGGGTTGCAAAGCACCAGAGCTGGGAAGAGCCTGCCCAGTTTGGGATGGGCAGGGAGGAGATACCACAGCTGTGCTGCCCAGAGGACTTCTCATGAATAGCACTTGGTGGGGATCACACTGACAACAAAACAACACTTTAAGATGAAGATCAGCATAAAGTTGGTCTTCTCCACTCATTTTAGCTCCATCCAGGCCCCTCATCACTTAGAAAAAGAGAATGGGACAGGTCACTAATTGAACAGGCACTGCTGGGAGCCTGCTCTGGGGAGGAGGTGTCTCTGCTCTGCTCTGCTCATCCTCTGGCTCCTCCATCCATTCCCATTTCTCCTCTTTTAGTAATTCCCTCTATCTCTGCCCCTTTTAGTCCTACTTTAACCACTTCTGAAAGAACAAAATTCCCTTAATTGATAGTATGCAACCAAACCACAGAAACTCTAAAATGAGGTGCTGCTCTCTCTCAATAAAAGAGCTCTTTCTCATTCAGTATTATTTAAGACCAAGAGCAAGAAAACTGACATTTTAAACTGCTCTCCAATTCCTGCAGGCTGGCATATGTTTCTATTCTCTTGGTAACAATTCCCTTTTTGCTTTTAACTGGCTGCTCTGTCCTTTCTGTTTGCTGCCTTTTTCCAGCTGGCCACCTCTTTCCAATAACTCATCCTGCTCTCTAAAGTAGGTGTGTGTTTGTGTATTTTCCAGTTGTGTCTGATTACCAAAGCTCACATTTGATCACTGACTTCCACACGTTCATCATCATCATCATCAGCTCTTTTTCCTCTGACAGTTGCACAGTTGGTGAGAGCCTTCTCTCCTGCAGTTCCTGCCATATGGAGCTCCTGGGAACTTTCAACTCCATTGATTTCCAGCTCCTTTCAAATCCCACCTGCAAAGCTGTTTTTCTGTGCTTGAATCTCAGCTTCTCTCTCCTGCTAATCTGAAACTTCAAGCTACAAGGAAAAAATTACTATATTCAATTTAATTCTCTTTCCTTTCATAGTTGGCCATTAAAGAAAATGCTATACAAAATATAAAATGTGTCAAATGCAAAATTGGGATCAAATGCAAAATTATGGTTTATTCTAACTATCCCAGTCAATTAAAAACTTTGTATCAAAGTGATTAATGAACATTTCAATGGAATTGTGTATATGGACACTCATCAATGTAAAAAGTGGTAGGACTGGGCTCCAAATAATACCTGTGGTCATTTTATGGTACCTGGATCCATAATATCCTATCCCTGGATGTGTTCAAGGCCAGGTTGGATGGGGCTTGGAGCAGTCTGGGATAGTGGAAGGTCCCTCTGCCCATGGCAAGGGGTGGGACTGGATGGTCTTTAAGGTTCCTTCCAACCCCAACCATGCTGAACTCAACGTTGCCATAACACCTCTAGGGGCACCTGTAGCCATGAGAGGTCCCTCAGAGAGATCTAACCAGGATCAGTCTGATTCTTCCCCATCAGCTGCTGTTGGGAAGGCTGAGAAGGGACCAACCCCCTCCGAGCTGGACACTGTGCTCTGTGTGCCTGAGCAACGTGCTCACACTCACAGCACATCCTTCACTGTTCCTCTGTGGCTCTCCAACATATTCTTTCAATAAAGATATTTCAAATTTGAAATTTATCCACCCCAAGGAGTTAGAAATCTTCTGTTGTGCTGATGTGGAACCCTCTGATCTGCAGTGCCAGCCTGTGAGGGGCTGTGTCCCTCTGCCTGGGATCTCCTACGTTTTTCCCAATATATGGAACATTTTCTGGGAGGAAAACAGCTGAAACACAGAGGTCCTTCCTGACCACTGTGCTGGGGTGTCAGCAAAGCAATGGGTGCAGGAGGTGACAGCAGGTCCCTCCTCAGCCTCCCAAAACTGCAGAAAACCAAACCCATCCTCTCCAATCTGTGCTGGTCACAGGCAGGAACTGCAGGAACTATTGCAATGTGACAATATTTGCTGTGGCTGTTCTTGAAAGTCACAGTGGAAATTTCTTTCAGGTTCTCACTCCCCCCCACAGCACAAGGAGGCACAAGGGCTGCTCCCTGTGAATCAGTGCTGTGGTTAGAGATCCCTCCCATCACACTGAGCTTCCCCTTCTGTGGGAGCAGAAATGGCTCTCTGGGGGAGCAAACTGGAAGCAGGTCAGTGATGTGGGTTGAAGCAAGTAGAGCAAACAGCAGAAATCCATCACCACCTCCACTCCATGGCTGGTTCTCAGCTCTCCAAGTGCTCCTGGGCTTGGTGGAACAAAGGCTGCCTCCTCCTCCCCACCTGCAGCTGGACACAAAGAAACTTGGACTTTTAAATGCCTCACCTAGAGCTTCTTTGCCTGATTTTGGGTTATTGTAACATATCCTGAGAAACACAACACTTTGAGAAAGTCTGGGAATTCAAGGCCATCTGATGGCATTTAAAACAGAGTCACAGCAAGTTCTGGCGTGGAAGGGCCCTTAAAGACCATCTCATTCCAACCCTGATGCCACTTTCCACTAGATAAAAAAAGAAATAAGGACCAAAAGCCCTAAACTAAAGGGATGATATAACTCAAGTGTTCCAGCCATCACATTAAGCACTGCTTGGGGCTCACCCAGTGGCCACCAGTGCGTGTTGCTCCTCTGTGTCTCCTTGCTCACAGCTCCCAAACCCACTGGCAGCAGCACCATTCCCAGCAAGGAGGAGGGATGGCAAACCCTCCCAAGTTCTCTGTGCTACACAGCAACTGCAATTTCTGAAGGATGCATCACAGCTCTCATCTGAGAACAAACACATTTAGTTGGCATGGAAACAGTAAGTTGGGCTGAGTGGGGTAAATATCCAGCAGTCATGAAAAATCAAGCAAGTCAGGATAATGAACATTAAAAATGAGAACTGGGGGAATGCTTTTGAATCATGGCTCTTTTACAATTATCACTCCTGTTCTCATTGGAACATTAGTGAAATCCACTTAAACTAAGCTGTTCCATTTTATGCCAAATACTTCTACAACATCCTCATTCAGATAACTCCTTTCTCCCTTTCTTATAATCTATTTGAGGAAAAAGAAATGAAAGGGCTGGAAACCTTCCTTGCTATTCTCCTTCATTTCCTCAGCAATATTAATGAATTGCACATAATTGATTTTCTGTCTCAGAGAATCTCTCTCCTTTAACACTATTTATGACTTGACTGCTTGGAGGAGTATCCCTATGTTTGGACTATTTATAGTGCTGCTACTTCAGTTTTTGCAAACACGAGGGACTTTTCCCCTCTATTATCCCTAATTTTACATCATACCCAATCCACCCCTATAGCTAAAACATTAGAACAAGGAATGAAAGAATTGGATTAATCTCTGAGAAAATCCTTGCACGTAGTTCTCAAAAGAGAGATTCTTGGAGATTTCTTGTAAACTGAGTTGGGGTGATCACCCTTAAAAAAGGGAATTAGAAGTGAAATTAGCTCTGTTAAAGAACTCCAGGTAGTGGAGCAACAAGATCAGCACCACAAATTTTTATACAGGCCCCAGTTCAGCAGAATTTCTTGCACATGCCTCAACTCTTGGGTTCATCAAGGACGTGCTTAAGCTCTCAGTGATGTGTCATTTTTAATTACACATTCACAGGATGTAAAGGCTCCTGTATGAACAACTGAGGTTTTCTAACTGTGACTGACAAATGCACAAAACCAGTGACTGAAGAGAAACATTTTTAGTAGGATGAGAGACATTCCTGCTGGAAATCTTGTTTTAAATTAAACCCAGACACAAATCAGGGACAATTAAGGGATACACTCCCTCCAAGAGGGCAGGACAGAGGAACACCTGAATGGGATCACTGGAGAGGAAGGTGATCTCCAGAGTCATGAAGGACTGGGATATAGGAAACCTCCATGGCAATGGTTTGGACACACCCAAATTCCCCAGAAACCTTCCCAGACTGCTTTAACTGTCTTGGGACTATATATATTATAAAACCCTATAACAATTTTTTTTAATATGAGTTATCACACTTCATTTGCTGCCAGCTTGTCACTTTGCATAAATAGAATTATGTCTCGGGAAGGTGGACATCTAAATTCTGAGGGAAACATTCCACAGCTTGACATGGAGAAAGATGATACAGCTCTGACACTCCAGCCTCAAAGCATTTCATCTCTGAACACATGGATCATTGTCCTGGAAAACCAGGGCAGACACAGCACAACCTTTATGGAAAAGGTAAAATTATTTAGGCTTGTCAAAGAGGCAAAGTCTCCAACACTTCTGACGAACGTGACTGGACTCATCATTCAGAGAACGGTGCCATGTGGTGAGACAACACAGATACAACGTGATTGCATCTACTCACACTGAAAGGGGATGGAAAAAGCAAACAGGAGAAAACACAAGTTCATCCAAGAACAGGAAGTATTGGGGTGGGAAAGCTCCATAAAAACAAGTGCTCCTCTCCAGCTGCAGCGCCACTCTCGGCTCTGCACAGCTCAGGGACTCCACCAGAGTCCAACGTGGTTTTCTCCTTTATTTATGGGATAGTTTGTCTCTGTCTCTCTGGATAATTACAATAATGAAAGGTTAAGTCTGTGTGATCACCAGAGGGTCACTACGACAAGGAGTTAAAGCTCTGCAGCTCTGTCAGTCACTCTGGGAGACTGAAGAGTTATAAGGACATTGCAGAAACGGCCAACATGGAGCACTAAGATACCACCCAACAAGCCATAACGAGAAACAGCTTTTGAGTTTTAATTAAAAGCACAACAAAATGTTTTTTCATGTCTCATTCATTTGTTTGTTGTTGTTATAGAATCAAAACACAAGATTTTTCCTTTTAATGAAAAACAGAAGCTGTTTAACCCTCTCTGCTCCTTATTTATAGACATGTAAAAGCTCGGGAAAGTGGCTTTGTAGCAGTGCCAGCACAAATCCCCACGTTTTATGCACTTCTGACTCACAGAATGTTTGGTAAAAGCAGCAAACAAGTTACTGCCTTGAATATTTCAACTCCCTGATCAGCTGAGGAGCTGTTAACTACTGTTAACACTTGGTGAACACGTTTACAGGTGCCCTGGCCAAACACAGTGACTGGGAACGTGTCAGAGCTGCCACTGAACTGTCAGAGCTGCCATTTTGGCATTTGGCTTCTGCAGAGATAAGCAGAACTAATGAATTAACTGGTCACAGAGAAGACACACCAACAACCTTCAAAATGTTTGTCTGCAAAACAGACCAAAGCCACCAAAACAAAACCATTCCCAGTGGCTCCAGTTCTGCAGAAAGGCCCAAGGGATGAATGGCAGTGCCAAGACCATTGATGAGCTTGGATATGAGAGTTACCAGCACAGGAAGAGCTCAGTGATGGACACCACCCTGTAATCTAAATAACATTTCTGTTCTGTTATACTGGGGGACAACATGGCTGGGCTGGTCCTTATGAATTTAGTGTGGACAGGACAATTCTTCTGGACCTCCTGCTCATGTAGGAGAAAACCTTGAAGGCAGAAAGGGGGGCCCACCCTGTGGATCTGCATGTCGGGCTTTCTACCTCTGTATTTTTTCTTTCTTCTGGATCCTCTCTCGAAATGGGTCAGAAAGAACTAAAGAAAAGCATAAAAAAGAAGAGATTTGGAAGAGGACACCCTCATAGTGGGCAGCCAGTGCTGTTCCCTGGGAGGGACAACCATGCCTTGAAGAGATAATTGTCCTTCCTCTTCTCCAGGAGACTCTGAAGCCAAAATGCAAGGCTTGGAGGCCAACTCTCTGACTACACCCAGTTCCTCCTCAGCTAAGGATGAACCTGGCCCAACATCTGGATTGGGGAGGCAGAAAATGGAACAGGTAATCACCAACAGTCAGAAACACCAAGGGGGAAAGAGGATTCCCATGTGCAGGTAGGACAACAACAACTGAGGAAAAAATATTAGAAATTAATGATTATTAATCTATAACCACCTCAACTCATTATTCTTTCAGGCACAGAGATGCTTTATGTAGGGTGTATGTCACTGACACTATTTACTCAGCACCAAATGAAGTTCTCAAATGCTGCAAAACCTGATTTGGATTAGGAATCTCTAAATTCCTGTGTGATTCAGACACTCACCACCTGTGTATTTTCCCGAGGAGTTCAATTTAGTCTGGCTCGAATGCACCTCATTGACTTTCTGTTCCAAAACTAGTCTGTAAATAACATACACTATTTTGCTCAAAGAACACTAAATCTCTGATTTCACTGAAAGTGTCCAGAAAAATTTCAGCACTATTAATCATCTGAAATTGTTTACAGGCAACATGTTAGGACAATGAATGCAGATCAGGAATAACGATTATTTTTAGCTCAGATATTGTCCAATTATAATTCTCTTCATCCAAACAGGTTTGAATAGTCTCAGAAACCTCTATCAAAACAGAACAGTCAGTTGCAAAGACTCAGTTCACAATCAATGCACCATTTCACATCCAGAATAGCTGAAATACCAACTTGCAATAGAGAGCAGGAGATAAGTATTTGCCTGGAGGCTTCAGACAGTTTGATTCTCTTTCATTACCAACAAAACAGAACAGAAAATTCTGCAGGAAAAGATGTGGGTTTGCTCAGAAGAAGGGGTTATTTGGAACCATGGCATCTCCCTGCCCAGGGAAGGGGCAGGGGGGACGTACCTGCTCCTGTGCCCGCAGCTCGTGGCGCTGCAACCTCCGCTCGGCCGCGTAGAGCTGACTGTGACAGCGCTGCAGCTCTTCCTGCAGCACCTGCGGCACAGCGGAGACACGGTGAGGGGCAGAGCGGGGGGCAAATACGGGGAGGGGCAGCACGGGGGGCAAATACGGTGAGGGGCAGAGCGGGGGGCAAATAGGGTGAGGGGCAGAACGGGGGGCAAATACGGGGAGGGGCAGGACGGGGGGCAAATACGGTGAGGGGCAGAGCGGGGGGCAAATAGGGTGAGGGGCAGAGCGGGGGGTAAATAGGGTGAGGGGCAGAGCGGGGGGCAAATACGGGGAGGGGCAGAGCGGGGGGCAAATACGGGGAGGGGCAGGACGGGGGGCAAATACGGGGAGGGGCAGAGCGGGGGGCAAATACGGGGAGGGGCAGAGCGGGGGGCAACACACGGTGAGGGGCAGCACGGGGGGCAAATAGGGTGAGGGGCAGAGCGGGGGGCAAATACGGGGAGGGGCAGAGCGGGGGGCAAATAGGGTGAGGGGCAGAACGGGGGGCAAATAGGGTGAGGGGCAGAGCGGGGGGCAAATAGGGTGAGGGGCAGGACGGGGGGCAAATACGGGGAGGGGCAGCACGGGGGGCAAATACGGGGAGGGGCAGAGCGGGGGGCAAATAGGGTGAGGGGCAGAGCGGGGGCAAATACGGGGAGGGGCAGAGCGGGGGGCAAATACGGGGAGGGGCAGAACGGGGGGCAAATACGGGGAGGGGCAGAACGGGGGGCAAATAGGGTGAGGGGCAGAGCGGGGGGCAAATAGGGTGAGGGGCAGAGCGGGGGGCAAATAGGGTGAGGGGCAGAGCGGGGGGCAACACACGGGGAGGGGCAGGACGGGGCGAAAATACGGGGAGGGGCAGAACGGGGCGAAAACACGGGGAGGGGCAGAGCGGGGGGCAAATACGGGGAGGGGCAGAGCGGGGGGCAAATACGGGGAGGGGCAAATACGGGGGGCAACACACGGTGATGGGCAGATTGGGGGGCAACACGCGAGGCAAAACACGGTGAGGGGCAGAACGGGGGGCAAATACAGAGAGGGGCAGAACGGGGGGCAAATACAGAGAGGGGCAGAACAGGGGGCAAATACAGAGAGGGGCAGAACAGGGGGCAAATACGGTGAGGGGGCAGAACGGGGGGAAAATACAGAGAGGGGGCAGAACGGGGGGCAACACATGGGGAGGGGCAGAACGGGGGGCAACACACAGGGCAAAACACGGCAAGGGGCAGAACGGGGGGCAACACATGGGGAGGGGGCAGAACGGGGGGCAAATACAGTGAGGGGGCAGAACAGGAGGGCAAATACAGTGAGGGAACAGCACGGGGGGGCAAAACACACAGTGAGGAGCTAACACAGGGTGCAAAACACACACTGGGCAACGGGACATGGCAGCAGAACTCACAGGGCATGGCACCCAAGGAGCTGATGGACAAAGGGGGGCACTGGGAGCAAGTGCCCCCAGCTGGACCCAGTGCCAAGGGTGACAGAGCCACTGTGGCCACTCACTGGGTGCAGTTTCTCTGCACAGGTGGGACCATTGATTGAACAGTATTGATATCTTAATAGTTCCACTTTATTCCAGGCTCCAAGTATTCACACAACAAATGTAATAAATACCCTCAGAGCCTGGGAGATAAATGGAAGTATTGAAATTGCAACAACTGCATTTGCAAATGTCTCAGGAGTTTTGTTGTCATCTCACTTGTACATCCTGGGGACAGGTTTTGCAGTGTACCAATAATTTTGCCTTTAAGCCAGAAGCATAATCCTCTCTGTGGAAAACAATGCCTGGAATCTGCAGTGGAAATGTCTTCCACATTACTGGGATGGGATGCTCGTTCAGACAAGGGGCTCCCCTCCCACCCCGCACTCAAGTCTGGCATGTGAGCTACAAATGAAGCATAAATAGCAATACATAAAAGGAATATCATGATCATGTCACTTTACCACAACTATCCCCTCTTCATTTAGTTCTGAAGTAATCACGTCTAAACCAAGCTCATAAAATGTATGGACAAATTTATTTTGTCGTTATTGTTCTTCTTATATATTTATTTTCATTTCTGCAGCCACTCAGGGCCTTGATCTTTTTGTGACATGCTTAACAAAAGAACGGAGTGCCCCAAGGAGCTGATAGTCTGTGTTATTTCTAACAGATACACACCAAACAAACAACACAAAGTTTCAAAGATTTTTCTTTTCTTTTGAAAGTTTCCTCCTCATTGTTGGATGTTTGAATACATGCTCAACATTTACTTACACATTTACTGAAAGCTCAGTGATGTTGTCAGCTTGAATAAAGGCATTGTTAACTGCAAGTGCTGACTGCAAGCAAAGGGCACAGTGTGGAGGGGGATTGACACCAACACAGAGGCGGCTGTGCTGGAGAAAGGGAATATTTTGGGTTATCTTTTGTGTGGCAGGAAATGGGGGCATTGATACCCATCAGCTGGAGGAGGCAGGGCTGGAGCTGGGAAGGCTCGTGCTGGACATGCTGCAAATGCCACTGAGGGGCCTCCAGGGCTGCTTTTCAAATAGCTGAGCTGCACAGAGACTTGAGTCACAGAATCAGAGCATCACTCAGGCTGGAAAAGACCTCCAAGATCATCAGGCCCAACCTCTGAGCAATCCCACCATGCCCACTAAGCCATACTCAAAATGCCACATCTCATTTTCTGGACACATCCAGGGATGGGGACCCCAGCACCTCCCTGGGCAGCCTGTTCCAATGCTTGACCACTCTTCCAGAGAAGGAATTTTTCCTGACATCCCACCTGAATCTCCTCTGGAGCTGCTGCCTGTCCCTTGGGAGGCCACGGACTGAGGGGACTGTGCAGAACACACCACATGGTTAACGTTGCTGCCCCCAGGCAGAACCTCCTGCCTAACTCAGGGTCATCCAAAGTACTGGTGGGGCAAGGATTTAACAGAAAAAAAGCCTTGCTCTTTTCCACAGCACCAAAAGACTCTACTCTCCAATAATTTACAGGATAGAATTGCTATGGAGATAAGATAAGAGGACTAGTTATGATAGATCTTACATGCTGGTTTGAAGTGATGCCAGGCATTAACTTTAAAGTCTTAGAGCTATAAGACTATTACATGTTCTGGTGCCAAAAATTGTAACCAGACCCAAGCATGAACTTCAAATCTGCCCAGGGACTTTCACGCTATCACAGCTTCTGAGAAATGTTGAAATCCAGGCTTTGAATAAATAACCCATTTTCAATACTCAACAAGTCTTGCAGTACCAGGAATTTGCATTAATATAATGAAATATATGTGGGAATTATGTGGGAATTGTAGGCTTTTTGTTTTCTCTTTGTGCATCTGATCTGGTGAGGTAAAAGACAAAGAAGAACATTTGGATTTTAAAACTCAAATGAGCAGGTCATGCAATGTAGAAAAGCAATAAGGAGCAGGGTCAGTCCCTGTATCAGAAATATCACCAAAAACCCAATTAGTTTGACAAAAGTCCTGCCATAACCCCAAGTGTCCAGACATAACCAGTCCAAGATGCCTCTCAGGAACATTCCTGGAGCATATTTTGGATAAACTACAAAGTATGACCCATCTCCTGCTCTTTCAGGATCAATTTTTCATGGTGAAAAATAAGGAGGGAGGAAACCTTGCCCCACATCAGTCACCATTCCCTCGTGCTCAAGAGCAAGTCTGAGTCTTCCCCAGGACTTTGAAGTTGCTCAAGAAGACAAGATGTGTATGGACAAATGTATGTGCACACACAAAGATGTTTGTGTCAGAGAGCAGAATTATATCACACCCATCACACAGATCTGCAAGTCCTGGTGCAAAACAGGATCTCAGACTGTTCCTGCTCAAGACAAGGAACCACATGGTGGCAAAAACTGCAGCCCTGATCCTTCCTTCCTTCACTTCTCCAGTTTTACTTCTCTCCTTTACAACAAACATGTTCTTCCGAGGGAAAAACGAGCAGTTCCTTTAAATCTGAGGGTTTGGGATGCATCTGCAAGCAATTTAATTTGGGAAATTCAGACAGCACAGCCTTGGTTTGGTTCACCTACTCTAGAAGGGGTTTGCCAGCACAGAGCACACGTGTTTTATCTCATTATGAGAGCAGAAAATGTCTTAAATTTAGAAATAAGGTATTTTTACTATGGCATGTAAGTGGAGCAAACTATCAGGTCTCACAGCCACCCATTCACCAGTTGTCCAGTCAGAAAATACTGTGAATTCCCAGACCTTTCCAATCACATCCCAACTGGCTGTTGGCAGGTTTAGCACTGGAATGGCAAGAAACCCCAACTAACTCCTCAAATCAATCACAAATACCTCCAAGTGGACACTTCTTGGACTGTTGCTGCACTGAACACATTCCAGGAGTAATTAATGTTCATTTGGCTATTCCAGCTTTTTTATCAGCACAAGGACAAAAAAACCCCAACAAAACAAACAAAAAAAAAACCCAAAAGATCCACATTTGATCAAAGCTGAGCCAAAAAGAAAAAGTAACATCAAAATCTCATGGTTGCCACAGATTCCTGCATATGATCAGCTCTGAAAATAATAACCAGAAGTAAGGAAGTTTGTTGGCCATGAGTTTAATTTTCCAGGAGGAATCATGATGGATGATGCAACATTTGGAGATCTCACTGAAAAATATCTCTGTTGTCAGAAAGTTTCATCTGCAGTGGCCACAGCCTGAACTCTGATGGCTCTTCCTGATGCCTCAGCACCCTCAAATCCTCTGAATCAGACAGAGGAGCTTTTGCCATATGGAAAACTCAAAAAACCAGAAGAGAACTTACCCCAGGTACACCCCAGAACATCCCCTTTGTAAAATAAACAATGTTTTGTTTTGTTTAGAAATGCAGTTTTTATTCTACAGCTTCAAAGTGTCACATGTTGCCCAAAGAGGATGGGAGTTTACGATTAATAACTGCTGAGATGAAGAAAAAGGGATTAAAAAATAAAAATCCAGGCCAATTTTTAAGTGTCAGAGGCTTTTTTTCCCCCCCCCTGAACAGAAAACAAAACTTATTTAGTTAAGTTTTTCCAGGTACAGAATGACTCCCTGTCCCTCAGCTGTGCTCAGGGACTTGCATCACTCTTAGACAGGATTTTTGTTCAGTTAAACAGCTTTCAAATGCCATGTAAACATGTTTGCTGTTCAATGTCTACACCATACCTGACCTTGGAAGTGCTTTGTGTTGGCCAGAGAACAAAGAAATGAAATGTTTTGCTTTCCAGCCCAGATATCCTACACTTTGAAAAGCTCTTAAAAATGTAAATGAGATAATAAGCACCACTGCAACAACGTGGGGGAATTACAGCTGTAGGAAGGGAAGAGTCGTTGGATTTATGGCTAAAAATAAAATCAGATTGTTTTGGTCACACACAACATGGAGAGGCACGAGATGGATGGGAGAGAAGGGTCATGGCTTTGAGAACACACCCCTGGGATATTCCAGGCACATTTTGGGACCTCAAGTGGAGTTTGTGGACCAGCCCATCATCCCAGTCCCAGAGGAACAGGAGATGTTGGGGACCAGCTGATGTGGAAGGAGAGAGGAACATCCAAACTGCACCTCTGGGTAGGCACCTTTCCTCCCCCTGTTATTCTGTTGTGGATTGATCATCACCAGCTAAACATTTGAGGAGGTTTATTTCAAGCCCAGCCCTGCTCATGGCAGGCTGAGCCCTTTGCAGCCAAGGCAGTTGGTGCAGGTGGAGTTGGGAGATGCTGGATGGGACACAGGAACTCCCTGGGATACCTGACCTGGGGGCAGGTTGGAGGAAACAACAACTTGGAAAGCATCTGCCTTTGCCAAGGAGCCCTAGAGAGAAAAAGGCACAGTGGCAGCACCACAAAATCCCTTGTCAAGGCAGGAATTAGTTTTTGATGTTGGTACAGGGTTTAATCTAAACCAAGTAAAAGCCAGAGGTCTAAGAATCACAGGAATGAGCATGAAATGGGAAGGTAGGAAGACTTTAGTCTTTAATGAACTAATTTCACTATTCTTTAACCACAGGATATTTTAAAAAAGGGGTTGGATTCCCTGAAAGAGAACTCAGTTCTGAAGAATTACATAAACAGAAATAATTACTATTTTTAATTTTTTGATATTGATCATAACTGTGAAGTTGTTGTATTTACAAAGGTGAGATGTTTTGCTTCTTCACCCTGAAATAATTCCCTATTTTTGGTGTGCTCCTGAGAGCAGACAGGGCTTGACTCCTGATCCCATCAAACCAATGGCAAGTCTGGCTCACAATCATTTACTTCTCTGGTCTGAGGGTTCAATAAATGAGACTCACAAGGAAAGGAAAATTTTCTAGAAAACACTGAACACCAACCTATTTTCACTTTGGAACAGAAAGGGCCAGCAGCAAAGTTGCTGCTCAGCCTGGTCAGATCATGATCAGATAATGGCAGAGGCTTTTTTTGGCATAAATATGTCATTTTTCTTTGCTGCACCAGCAGCTCCACACACATGGATGTGCATCTGTATCAGGGAAAGCTCTTGGTATTTATGACCAGTGCAAAGTAAAGCTACAACTAAAGGTACTAAGAGTTGGCAGTTTTCATCTTCAAAGAATTTCTCAAATGTTACCAAATTAATATAATTAGTTAATGAAAGATGCAGTAATAAAAGCTACCATAATTACCTACTGTAGTCTTAATTATCTCCTCACTAATGCCCACAGAAGGCTTCCACTTTACATCCTCAAAACATGTGCCAACAATAATTCTGAATACAGACCTCTTTAAGTGCCTTCTAAATTCAAATTACATCCATTGATGTGTCTTCTCTCCCTGTTCATGAGAAGAAAACCTCTGGAACTTTGGAAAAAAAAAAGCCAAGTGAATGCTAATAAAAATTAAAGCAAATTTCATTCCAGAAATACATATGGAAATGCTTTAAAATTTTGTCCTGAAAATATTCAGTACCTTTATCTCTCCTTGTAGCTGGAATTCTGGGCTGTCTGGGCAAACCCTTCTCCTTTAGCCTTGGTGGTCTCACAGCTTAGAATCAAACACAACTCTATCCAAAGGAAGCAGCCCAAGAGTCCCACCAGAACTTACCCCAGAATTTTTAAAGCAATCATTATTTCTGCTAATATATTTTAAGCAGATAAATAAATTTGCCTGGGCTTATTGCAACTATAATTAACTTGGGCAGATGCATCTGTGAAGAGCCCTGATGCAATGCCAGGAGTTGGAGCAAACCAAGGAGGTTTTAAAGAGTGAAATGCTGAGGTTTGAGCCAAATTGTTGGTGCATCCTCAAGGCTTTTTGGGTTTTCAGAGAGCCTTTGTCATCCACTGAGGCTGCTCTCCCTGCACTCAAGTTCTCTCCTGTTTTTTGGGTAAAGCAAAGGAATCTTCTGGGTTTAACCCAACACATGTGGCTGCTGTTCACATATGGCAAAATTCCTTTCTGGTGGGAACTTTTTTGCTGTTGTTGCAACACACTCTATATCCAAGAACCTCCTTTGATGTTGAACTATTGCTCCACTGCTCATTATGCTACTGATTCAATATGAAAGGCAAAATTTCTGTGGTTTCTGTTAAAACAATAGCTTTGTTTTTGCAAACAAAGTCTTCCCCAACCTGTGTGCAGGGGCCAACATCACTGCAAGAGAGAAGAAAATCTACTGCTTTACACTGAAAAGAGTGAGGGTGTTTAATAACAGATTATTCCTCTGCCCTGCAGGTACATTACAAGTACCATTATGTCTGTACAGAACATTTATGCTTTATTGCTCCTCAGGAACAGAAATTAAAACACCTTAAGCAATATTTGACATCTGTCCTCCCTATTTTACTTTTATTTTCACTGACCCCCCAGCCTGTTACCACCAGCCCAACTTCAGGACCTGGAGAAGCTGCCAACAACACAATGGGTTGGGGGAAAGGAGAAGACCTGCCAAGCCTCATCTGCACAGTGTCCTACTGGGCAATGACAGAGCAGCCAAACTGGGAATCAATCTCCATGCCTAATATTTCATTTGAACCACTAAACACCATTTCATGAAGAGTGAACATGAAATTACAACACAGAATGAAAATGCAAATGGTGCCACCTTTGCAAATGTGTCCCTACAAGAGCTGGTTGCCAATTCTCTGCTGCCTTTATGGAAAAAAAAAAAGGTTTCCTTGGTCAGGGATCAGATAAAAGGCATGATTTCCAAAGGTCCAGAATTCATCAACTCCCACTTGGAATAATGTGATCTCCCATATCCAGGGCATGTTTGGAAGTTTGGTGACACTTCTGCCTGGGAATGGAGATGTTGCACCACCAGACTGTGCTTTTGAGATTTGCCAGCAGGAGATGCCCTTGGGAAGTAGAACATTCCCTTCAAGGACTGTGGGAAGAAAGAAAGGGGTTCAGGAAGGAAAGGAATAATTTGACTCCATGAACAAAGTCAAGTCTCTCTGGTAGTAGTGAAAAAAAATTAAGTAGGTCATTTAACATAAATAAATATATTTTGCAGTGTGGCTCTAACAAAAGGTGTTTTCACTTCTCTCAACTCATGGGCAAGAGAGTGACTGGCAGCACTTGACATACTTTGGACCTTCAGCATCAGCTCCTGAGCACTCCTGCAACACTTCCACATCAGACCCCATCAGGACTGGTGTGGTTTGGAGAGTCCCTGAGCACCGTTGGGATTGTTGTGCCTATTTCTAACCTGCTTTGCTCCCATAGGACAGACACATTTTCAGCATTTTCTGTAAATATCCAGTTGAGTTGACTGAAGTTTTAAGATAATTTTTCTGTGAAGTCTTGAGCCATGTTAGAAAGAAACCCTTCCCTGGGAGAGTGGACAGGCCCTGGCACAGGTGCCCAGAGAAGCTGTGGCTGCCCCATCCCTGGGAGTGTCCAAGGCCAGGTTGGACAGGGCTTGGAGCAACCTGGGCTGGTGGAAGGTCCCTCTGCCCATGGCAGGAGGTGGGATGAGATCAGATTTAAGGTCCCTTCCAACCCAAACCATTCTGAGTTCCGCAATTCTAAGATATTCCCCCAAAACCCCTTGATAGCACCAGCAGGGCTTAAAATTAGGCAGGGCCTGGAGCCTTTTGCTGAGTCAGGGCTTTACTCAGGGCACCATAAACTCAAAGCCTTTGAAAGGCAAAGGAAGCCACGAGGCAGAGCAAGTCCTGCAGAGATAACAGTTCAAAGAGAACAGCAGCATAAACTGCAAAGTTAGGCAATTTTTTCCAGGGGGAGGCAAGGAAGGAATTGTTTTTGCTTTGTTCCAGGGGCTCAGGTGATGGGAGAGGGGAGGGAGACAAGGCTCAAAGAGCTGCAATAAACTGCCTTTCATCTGCTTTTCTCCAGGAGCCACAAAAGCCACCACACAACTGCCATGTCCAACCATGACTTTCTCTATGGCCAGGATGTTTTTGGGGTTGTCACGACTCAGTCACCTGGAGAGCCTGCCAGCTTGGAAGGTTTGTTTCCCAGGAGTATTCAGCAGTTTGCTTTCCCTTTCTGCAGCCTCCATGAGGGTCATGGTCAAGAGCAGGGGCTGCCAAGAGGAGGAAAGTGCTGAACTGTGCCCTCCTTGCCCTCTCCGAGGTGTTGGCAGAAACACCAACGGTGCACATGTACCAGATAAAGTGAATCTTTTAAACCCAAAGATACCATGACATCTTAAGCACACACTTCTGAAGGGAAAGTTCAGAACTCCATTTTAAACCACTTATGAGAGGATTTACCAAGATTCTGCCTAATGTTCAGCTGACGCTTTGTCAGAAACGTTTCTGGCGAAGCTTTTGAAGTTCCTCAGCTCCCCCCCAGTTATTAAAACTTGAACTGCAGAGTTTGTTACCGGGCTCAGAGCACACACAAAATGCAGCAGGTATTTTTCAAGTCAACCTTTCAGTCTGATTTTGAGACTATTATACCAAAGACAACATTCCCAATCAGGTTAATGTCTGACAGGTAACGCTGAGCAGGCGGAACTGCCGCGCCTGAATGATCAATCTTCATTTCCTAATTTGCTTTTTATTAAACACTTTGCAATCAAAAGGAGCAGCAAGGAGCCTCCCATTCTCTGAGCAGGCTCCCTGGGAAGACTTGATGTCAGTTTGAGACAACTTCTTGAATTTTTGATGCTCTGTCGTAGGAACGTCTGAAATGTGGCGACGAAGCTGTGCTGGAGAAAACCTGTTGTGAGCACAAACTGAGCTGGAAACATCTGCTGGTGTTGCTTGCTCTATTCTTAACAACAGCCCTGCAAAAACAAACCTCAGGCTTCCAGCAGAACTGCCTGCAATGATTTAGAGGATGCCTGAGCCGTGATAAAGCAGATTTACCAATCCCAAGGCAATCTCCTCTCCACCCAGGGTTCAGTCCCGGCCAAGTTTATCACCAAAGTGCCACTTGAAGGGGGTGTTGGGATGTTTTGCACCTGGAGCCAGCCCAGAGGTGCCAGCACACCCCTGGGGCTCCACAAATGTCTCCTGAAAATGCCTTCCTGGTCCCAGAGGCACAAAGACCTGGAAATATTAAGAGGTTTTACAAAGCTTCTTCTTTTACTGTGCTCTTTTCCAACAGAAATATGAAAGGCTCAGGTATTTCTAATCAATAAACAGCCTAATCTGATTCACAGCAAGAAGGGAAGAAAAACTGTCTCTTTTGTGCTCAGGACTGCTGGAATCCTCCCATCACAGAAAATAACACAAAAAGAAATCTAATAATGTGTCTCTACCTTTCAAGGTAACCTTAATCAAGCCCATTAACTCCCAAGGCAAACCACTGCTGTTTGAACTGAACAAGAGTGAGCTTGACTCCCCAGTGCTGCACACCCAGCACTTGGGAGATGGGAGAGGCAGCAAAGCAAGAGCTGCTCAAATTATGTCTGGAAGCCAAAAATGGGAAGATTCTTGACAGGGGAGGACGCACAGTTGGAAACTTGGAAATTCTTCTATGCAAAGTCTTTAATGACCTCCAACCCAATTACATCTGCAACAAGACATGACAATGCAGTTGCTCCTATTTAAAAGTATGTGTGAAAACTGAGCATTTTTGAAGCTTGATTCTTTTTCTTTTTTTTAATCATGTTGAGATGAAGCTCATTTACTTAAAACAGCCCCAATGAAACAGAACGTCCTCTGCAGCTGGTCAAACAGATTACGAAACTCTAATCTCACTTGCCTGAGGAAAACCAAAACTGTTTTTCAAGTATCTATTTTACAGAGCATTAGCTTTCTGCTTTTTCAAAGAGGCATTAACAGAACTGATCAGAACATCCCAGAACGTTTCTGATCTCGTTAATCATATGATGTTATGACAGAGGTTCCTGCTGTCATAATGCCAATGTTTCTAAACAGTCCTAAAATCCTTTAAGTTCTTTTTTTTTTGGAAAATTAGACATGGGTAAGATCTGTTTCAGCTTCTTCAAAAGTTTTCCTTTCCATTTTAGAGCTCTAGAAAACTAGTACAGAGTATTTTAGATAGACAGGCATGTACTCATATAGCAAGGAACAATGTCAGGCTCCATGACCTATTTAAATGTTTCTCTCAGCTTTTTATTCAAAATATTTTATTCTAATTCCTGCAGAACTCATTTCTGGGAGTACTCACCACCCTAATTCTTCAGCTCTAATGTAATATTTATAGCTGGACTGGAATCATCAATAAAAAAAATCAGAATTTGTCTAGTTTATTGTCTATGCTTCCCTTAAAAGCAATTGGATAAACATTAAAGCCCCACCTGTTGCACCTCTGAGGAGAGAAGGATGTTGGACAAACTTCCAGCAGGTCTGGCCCCTCCAAGGATTCCTGGGAGAGGTTCCTGGGGGGAACACCCCCTGCAGCAGCAACTGCCTGCACTGGAAACCAACAGCACTGACCTCCTGGCACTGATAAATCACCAACACAGGTGAGAAATCAGGTGCCACTGATTCCCAAGCAAACTGGGAAGGGGATAAGGGGGGAAATGGCTCACCAAGGCCATTGCTGTGTCTCAGATCCAGTTTTAGTGGGATGTCAAGAGCTCTCATCACAGTTGGGACAAAGCAGATCTGCTTTCAATGGAGTTCCAATTTTATTTTTTTTTTGTTTTGTTAAGTCTATTTTGACCCAGTTTTGAGCTGAAAGGCTCTGCTGATTCAGTGAGTGGATCTTGCTGCTGTGGCAGAAAAGTCTACATGAAAATGCACAGGCAGGAGGGG
Source organism: Pithys albifrons albifrons (assembly GCF_047495875.1). Classification (NCBI taxonomy): domain Eukaryota; kingdom Metazoa; phylum Chordata; class Aves; order Passeriformes; family Thamnophilidae; genus Pithys; species Pithys albifrons. Next base: position 1,550,400 of record NC_092476.1, on the reverse strand, counting down.
AACTCAGTCCCACACAGCACAAATTTTGCTGAGTAACTTGTGAATCCAACCAGCATCCCCAAGATATCCCCCTGCCTTTAATTCCAAGGAACTCCCCCAGGTCACAACAAGGCAGTGAAAACACCCCCAAAAAGCACACCAAGCCCAGACACTGCACAGTGGGAATGCTTTGCCTCAGCCCATCACAAGGACTCAGAGAGCAACACAAAGATCCACAGCATAAAAAGCCCTCAAAGACTATTAAAACCAGGAACAAGTCCCTCAGCTGAACCTTGCTGGAGAATGGGAAATTATATGGAGGAAATGTCCCTGAATCTTCAGCCTGTTCTGCTCTTTCCTGGGCATCTTTTAGCAGGTGCCACGTCCCAGAGGGCACAGACAGACCCAGGGTGGGCACTTCTATTCTCCTTTAGCAGTTTATCTTCTAGAGGTCTCAGGTTTTGAATGACCAATGTCAAACCTGGATAGCCATAACACACTTCAACCATCATCCAAAATGCTCTGAAGAAACAAAATAACCCAATTAGTGCCTTTCTGCTTCAGGAACCTGTTTGCACATCTCAAAAGAAGGCAGGCTCTTCTCATTTTCTCTTTTTTTCCTACATGTAAATAGCTCCAAATACTCTTATATGGATGACATTTTTAAGATGCAAAACCATGAAAAATAACAGAAAACAGATCTGGTTCTCAAGTGCCACCAGTTTCTCATTTGTGCAGCTCCAAAGGAGTGTTTCTCCCCCACCTCACACAGTGCAAGGGGCAGAGCTTGGCAGACACTTCATGTGTGTCAAAACCTTTCCCTTATCACCACTGAGACACAAACTGCAGGAAAAACTCTCCATGACACAGTGGGAAGGAACGAAGAGCTCTGGTATTGGGAAAGTTGTATTAATCCAATCTCAGGCCATGGTAAGGAAGCACAAATCAGCTTGTCCTCCGCTGAGGCAGGTTTGGAAACAGCAGATGGAGAAGGGACAGGAACCTCCTGACACCCACCAGGAGGGCTCAGAGAGGGACACAAGGGCTGGCAAAGGAGGGCACAGCAACACCAGAGGGGATTTGCATTTCCATGCAGTGGTTTTCAGGCTGACACAGACAGTAAGTGATGTGTTACTGTGGGAGGAGGAAGAAAGCAAAACACCAGGTATGAGCTCAGAGCACAGCTGTGGTCAAAGGTGTTTCCAGAGAGACAAAATCCACTGATATGATTCAAATTGTTAAACAGCCTTCAGTAATTGCTGCCTTGCTTTGCTGAATTACAAGTGCAAGACTGGAAAGAAAATGACTGCTATTAACATTAGAAACCAGAATAAGAGGAATTTAAACACAGCATATACAGGATTTTCTCTGAGACCAGAGAGGGTCAACACACATCTCCAATTCCTCCTTCCAGCCTCCTGCAGAGCTCTGGCTTGGCCCAGGGGTGCAGCTGTTCCTGCAGGGATCCAACGTTTGGATTTTTACTTATCCAGGTCCATCCTGCCACTCCAAGGTTTCTCAGGAAGCAAACAAGCTCACTCTTCATCTTCAGTTCTCTTGTTGGTACTTCCACCCTTTCTCACCCAACAGACCTGGCAGGGAGCAGAGCAGGGAGAGTGCCCGAGGCTGTGCTGTGGGAGCAGCAGGTTGGACACTCCTGTGGGCATCATCCTGTCCTCAGTCCTTCCCCTGGGTCTCCTCCAGCTCAGATCCCGGGGGTGCAGGTGGGCACAGGGTGAGAAGGGAGGAATGAAAAGGCCAAGCTGGACCACAGGTGGGAACTCATGGAAGTCCCTGGGCACTTGTGTAGAAAATAGAAAGAAAAATGTTACAGCACTTTAGGATTTAATGTCTTTGCAACAATTTTAACAGAGAGAGAGAACAACCTTCCATTGCAATGAAAGTTGTGCTCCAGGGACAGTGGCTCCCAGGAGCCTGGATGGTTGGGCTCAATGATCTTAGAGGTATTTTCCAACCTTAATGATTCTGTGAGTCTCTGAATTCTGCACTAGCACTGCTGCCCACTTGGCAAGTGCATAAATGCTGTGCTTTCCCAAACCACAGGATATCTGCATGAAGTTTAGGTGCTGACATGCCCTAACTAATTATTTCCCTGGAAAAGGGACTGTTTTGTTTTCCCCTGATCTGGTTCTAGAAGAACTTGTATTGACTCCTTTTTGTTTCAGAAATGCTCTGATTTGTTTTCAGGACAGGATGAGTGATGCTCTGCTTCCTCCCCACACCAGGGATTATTCCTCTGGGATGGTGTAAATTCTGAGAGAGCAAACCCCAGGGCACAACTGAGCTGGGACTTCCTGGCAGATCTCAAGAGGGAAGTGAACGGGGCATTGCATGTTTTGTCTTCTAAGGCCAACACAGACTGGTTTGAAATCCATGATCTCATGCCATGCTGGGCCAGGAAAATGGCACATTCAGGGCAGAGGTTTCCAGCATCAAATACAAGTGAGGTGATCTGATGTGACTCTATTCACCTGCCAACAGCCCTGGCAGAAAAATAAACAGGTTCTGGAGATGAGCTGCAGCTGGAGGCAAAGCAGGAGCCATTAGAAGAGCTGCCCTGACCTGTGAGGAACTGGTCTCTTTGCTTTGAACTTCAGCAAATCTTAATGAATTCTTCATAATTGGCAATCTGGGGTTTTCACTGAGGATGTATTTCTCCTGAGGTGCCACAGGCAGGAGACATATTCAACATCAGGAACACAAATTTTGGGTCTCCCAGTTGGTTGTCCAGGCTGGTGAAGGCACTTCCAACACCACTGCAGGTAATTCTTTGTGCTGTATCAGGGATTAGATTCACGTGTGCTGGAGAAAAATTAATAATCCTATTGATTTAATTGAAGTTATGGACTTCAGTGCTGTGAAAGCTTGAACCAAAAATAAGCAGAGACAGTTTTAGCAACAGAAGAAGTTAAAAAGTGGTTGTGTTGGAGGAGTAAGGTTTGGATGTGCTTGACTCATTCCAGCTTTGCTGCTCTTCCAGCCCTCTGTTATCTGGCACTTTTGAAGGGGATGTTGCCAAGAAGTTCATTTAAAGTCCTAAATTTTATCCTGTAGGCAACACTTATTTCAGTTTCCTGGGAATAAATTTCATAGACAGACCCCTGAAGAGGAAAACAGGTGAACTCTCTTTGCTCCATAAAACAGTCAGGCTGCCTGAAGAGGCCAAAGACACAAAACTGCTGATGCCTTCACAGCAACACTTCAGGAAAAGCTCCAGCCTTGAGGTTCAGTCTTCCCTGTAAGTCCTCAGTCTTCTTTATGCATATTTTCAAGGGTCAACAAATCAAATATTTACTGTATAAAATGCTGTTCATGAATGATGAGAATCAACATGAGGGTGCCTAAACCAGCAGCAATAAACTCCTCCCAGGAAAGGCACCTCACCCTGCCCTGCCAGAGGGAGGGTGTGCACAGCAAATGCAGCATCCATGTGCTAAAGGCTACAAGAATCAATTTGCAATCAAATTAATCTAATTGACCATCTTTATATATACACATGTACTGTATGAGCACAGGGACAGGTTGCCTGAGCTGCAAAGCAACAAGGTGTGCTAACAGAAAACATTCCCTGTGCAGACTGCAATGGGAAAAGAAGCAGAGTGTGATGCACAGAATAGGCTTTTTCTGTTTCTGGACTCTTGGGCTCTTTTGGCTGCCAATAGCACACAGAATTTCCACTGAAGGGAAGTCAGACCCCCTTCCCTGAGGATGGAGGCACCCAGAACTCGCTGAGGTTATTCTATTGGTGCCCACACATTCCTTAAGCCTCACTTTGAATCCACATCAAACCACAAGGACTGGCTGATAATAACCCTCAGTTAAAACAATCTCGTTCCTCTAGAAAAAGAAACTGGCTGAGAGCTGCATCTCACAGTTTCTAGCTGGGCACAAAGGGGAGGTTGATGCTGGGAGGAAAGGGGAGAGGTTTGTCTCAGGGACCTGCCAGGTCAGAGTTGGTGACACAGCATTTGTAGGTTTAACCTTTCACATGATCCAGAGATGAAAAAGTCCCTTCTGCTGAGCACTCACTGAGAGAGAGCCTGAGCTGGAGCTCCCAAACACCTGAGTGGTGCCACTTAGAGAGATCACAGAATCCCAGACTATTCTGAGCTGGAAGGGACCCACAAGGATCAGCGAGTCCAGCTCAAGTCAATGGCCCACACAGGGGACTGAACCCATGACCTTGGCATTATTACAACCAAGTTTTAGCCAACTGAAGCCCAACTTTACCCAGACTTGTCCCTTTGCTGTGTGCTTGGGGCTGTTCCCCCTGCAGGTTTGCTGAGAAGGAGCCTCTGCTCCCCTGGGCAGCTCCTGCACTGACTGTGCCACCTGAGCCCCTGCACATACAAAGTCACCCACACTCCTCTCCTTTTCAAGTACAGCTCTGAAACTTGGAAAGTTCTTTTCTTCCCAACTCCATTGACTCAAGGAAGAGGCAGAAATATGGCAGCTTTGGCTGCTTTCCTTCAGCAGCTCTTTGGAACTAATCTTTGAATGCTAAGAAAACAATAGGTGTTTTCATTTTGCATGGAAAAACCACTCCAGTTACAGAAAATGAAGGCAATGCCTTTTAAAAACCCTGAACACTCCATATTTTGCTTTAAATATTGGTAAATAGTTACCATGCCCTGGTATCACATTCACCAGGTTTCTCTTGTTACTCTTAAGAAAAGGCCAACTATTATGAAAATGGGAAGTTTAACAAAGATATTCCTCTTTCCCCGTGATCTGCCATTCAAAAGAGTTAGCCAGTCACTTCTTAAAAAACACTCTGATATTTGATCTTCTTGAGGTTCAGTTACACACAAGGCTGGAGAGCCAGCAGAAAGTTGTAAATGGAATCTGAAGATTTCTAAAGTCAACACTCCTTTTGGCAGGAGAGTTTTAATGCAGAAAGCTGAACTCCTCAGTGACTCTCCTGCTGACATCCCTGCACCACCATTAGCACAGACCCAAAAGCAACTGTTACAGAACACACAGCTCTGAAACACAAAAAAACCCCTTGACACAAACCCTGGAAGCTGTGCAGGCACAGTGGGATCAACCTGGGCTGAGCCACTCCACCAGGAGGACATGTGAGAGAAGGAGGTGTTGATAACAGAGCAGCTCCACGTCCCCAGTGAGTTTGCCAAGCCCTGCCACGGGTGCTGCGGTGCCAGGCTGTGAACCCTCTGGTGCAGAGCCCTGAGTGCCCGTGGCCTGTGCAGGGCTGGCTTTGAAGGGGCTGTTTTCCCCTTTGTTGGTTCCCACAGATTGTGTTTCCACCTCCACGGTGCGGCAGAAAAGGCTGTTCCAGGAGCAGGGAAGGAGGGCTGTGTTCCAGGAACTCCCTGGATCTGCAACAAAGCACAGCCCTTGGAAAGCCTCCACAGCCCTGTGCACAGGCTGTTTTACAGATGCCCTGTCTTTGGATGACATTACACACTTGGTTTTATCTTTATCTTTTTTTCCCTCTCCAGTAAAGCCTCGGAGTTTGGAGCACAGACTCTTCCTCCCAGGCACTCTGCCACCTATTTGCTGGGTATCTCCCCAGCTCTGCCTTTTTAAGCACCACTTTCTCCTCCACAGAAAAATTCCTGTGCTCTTTGCAGAGTAAAACATCTCTGAAAAGCAGCAGTAAACTCTCAGCATCCCAGCAGCCTTGAAACAGCTAATTTCCATTTTCTTATTCCACAGTTACACACATTGCCCTTCTTTGCAAGCTGTGTGGGTTTATTCAACATCACTTTACACTTACTAATAAGATTGTTTTCTCTGCACCTTTCTGATCACCCAGGACCTCTCTCAGTGTTATTACTCCTGTCTTGTCAATTAAAAGCAGCAAATTTTATGGCTGGTTTTGATTTTTTTTCCCATTTTTTCCAGTGCAAAATTAGTGTAATCCACATCATTAAAAGATGGTTTAACTATATGTGACTTTATGTTTTATGATGCATTTATAGAACCTTTAATCCCATAATCTGGAGACAGGTGGTGTCCCTTCCAGGGATAAAAAGGAATAAAAAGGACTTCATGCAGCAAAGTGCCTTCTGGAGGGAAAACAAAGCACTGAGGACAACAACAACAACGTAGGAAAAAGTAAAACCACTAAGTTTTAAACCTGGTGGATAAATCTGGGCTGCAGTTCAGAGGAAGAGGCAGGCACCAGCTCTAGTCTTTTATAAAACTTGTAAGTCTGATTTTGCTGTTGGCAATGGGAAGTTCTTCAATGTGTTGGGACATGAAAAGTCAAGAAAAATGCCAGAGTGCAAAGCTTGCTGCAGGAAAAAAAAGATGACTCAATTCTTTGTCTCACAAAGCATGTCAAAGATATTCTAAAGTACTTGCAGATGCTCAGCCACTCGGGCTGCCTGGCTGGCCAAGCAGCTGAAACCCTGCAATTCTGAGGAGAAGGTCCTGAGCCTCAGACAATAAAATCAGTGCTGTGGCAACAGGAGAGATGGGATTTTGAGAAGAGCAGAGTTTTTACAAACAGAATTTCAGTTGTGATCAATAACTGCCTACCCTTAACACCAAAATCAGCCTATTTTAATTATCATTTATAATGAATGTGTCAATACAGGCTTTTAAATATAACCATGTGATGGAATCAAGAGACAGAGCATAAGCAAGAGCTGAAAAGCTCAGGGCTAAACCCTTATTCTTCTCTCAGACTGACTTTGGGTGAAACTACAGCTGACACCAGCAAAGGCTGTGGCCAAACAGGTGCCCCAGAGTTGGGAGCCCACGTGGAGGAGAAGGCAGATTTCACTGACCTGTTATTTTGGAAGACATGAACTCCTCTGCTGATCAACCAGGACAAAGGAAATGATGAACAAGATAATGTTCTTTGCCTGCTAAACTTGACTGTCTGCTCAGGTACAAGTGTGGGTGCCTTGGAATTCCCTCCTAATAAAAGACACTGCAGAGTTCTTTGTGTTATTATAGACCAAAGTCAGTCACAAAGAAATAAAGAGCCCTAAAAAAGGACTCCACGTATTTAACATCAAGATGGTCCCTTCCAGTTCTTCATTTCACCACCCCAGGTGGTTTTTCCTGGTGCTGTTGAGCCCCAAAAGCAGAGAGGAGGATTTGAGGCCCCTCTGGGGAGCTTTGTGGCACACACATCTCCAAGGCTGGGGGTGAGAGGCAGACCCTGGCACGGCTGTGGGCACAGAACCATCACCAGCAGTGCCCATGGCCTGCCCAGATGTCTCACAAGACATGAGTCAGTGCCAGCAGGGAAATGCTGACCTGCTTTTTACAGGCACTGGTGGCTAAAAAGAAAAAAAACAACCCTCCATCCAAGCTAAAATAAAAACTAAAGGAGAATATTTTCAAAAAGCATGTAAATAACGTGGGTCTTACAGAGCAGGGTTTATTCTGCAGCTGTTCAACAGGAGCTGAGGTTGCAGCAGTTCATTCTCCTGCCTCAGTGTATCCTGGGGAACAGAGCAAGTCAAGACTCCCTTAAAAAAAAGCCTTGAAATAACCTCTCTCTTCACTTTACCCTGTATTTTAGATTTTAATTTATAATTTTCACTAAGCTGTTAAGGTTTTTTTTTCCCCTAATTAATGTTTTCTGTGCTATCAGTTCCACAAAGTCACAGCCTTACAGGCCTTACAGTTTTAATTTCCACCTTTGCCACAAAGCTGGGACAAAGTCAAGGTTTTATCCCCCACTGTCTCACTTGTAAAGCAGGACCAAAACTCCTTGGCAGGATCAGGTCAGTGTTGGTTTTGTGCCCTCTGAGGCCTCTCCTCTCTTAATAATCACTAATAAAAGCATTTAAACCACTGAGATTTGCCTTTGCTTGGGACTTTTAAACCAATAAATGAGAATTATTTCTTACTAACCCCAACAGTGGCTCCTGCAGAGTGCAAGGCTGGTGCTCCAGAAGTGGCTTTGGAAGACCAAACACCTCTGCAGGGCTGCAGTCCCTCAGTTACTGTGCCCATAACTCTGATTTTACTCTTAATACAAACCAGAATTTCTAGTTCCAAGTGGAATTTGCTAATAAAAATGCTTGATAATAAAATAAAACAATATGTGAAATCAGCTTGTTCACTGAAGTTTTAAAAAGAGTTTTTCTCCCAGAGACATTTGTAAATATCTTCAGTATATTTTGACAACAACTTTCTGGAAACAAAGCTATTGGGTGCCCTCAAGAAATGTTCTGAATGCTTTCAAACAGCCCAAGGTTTAAAACAATTTGTGTTCCTTTTAGCAGGAACCAAACATGGATGGGAGGGAGATTGAGCAAATCAACCAGGCAGGACACAGGAGGGTGGGCTGGGGGACCCCCCAGAGTCTGAGGGACACCCCAGATTGAGGGACATCAATGTCAACCCCCCATGGAAAAAGCATTTCAGAATAAAAGAAAACCCAGAGCCTCAGCCAAGGCCTGACCTGAGCTCTGCTCCAGCGGAGGATTTTTTACAGTTTGCATGGAGGAAATTCTCCATGTTGATAAAACCCTCAGTACTTTGCAGAGAGGAAATTGTCCTTTTCCTCCAAGATACAACAGCCCTGTTAGAACAGAAATATGTGAGGATGTGAAGAATCCTCAGTGCCCACACAGGCAACTGAAAACCAGAAGTTTTCTCCTTTGTTCTGCTATAGCCATAAAATACACTTGGGCTTTTTTCCCCCTCTCAACATTTTAAAACATAACAAAGAAAAAGAACTGTTTCAAAACTTTTCACACAAAGGGGAACATCATTATAGGAGATTCTTTCCTAGAAATCTTTAAAGTCTTATTTATTAGAGGAATTAATCTGATCATAAGCTGGCTGACACACACAGTGTTGAAACATGTCATCCTCCAACCATGTTTTACTAATGAAATTTTGGTGTTAATTCTGGGATGTAACAGAGTCTTAGAATGTGTAATAGGAACCAAACAACAAATGTGGCTCATCTGGCAAAAAAAGCATCATTTTCCCCCTTTTCTATTGTGGCTTTGTCACTGTATGTTCTCCATCATCCATTTCTTTCCAGAATCTACTTTTTGATGTGGAGTCCCCACTTGGCCATGAACTTCAACATTCAAATGCTCTGAAAAATGTTTTGGCAGTTCCAATCCCAGGAAATGTTTTCTACTTTCAATCCCAGAATCCAAAAGGATTCCATAAAAAAAATCCTCCAAACAACTAAGGCTGGGATTTCATAAATAACCTCCAGGTATCTCCACAAAGCCACAAAGTTCCTGCAGGTGCCCAGGGCAGCCAGGACCAAAAAGCAAAGGGAAGTTGGGAACATCCCACCAGACACTGCAACTCCAGGGCACCAGGAGGGGACACCTTAAAGCTCTGAGAAAGGCACATGATGAGCCAAAATTTAATCCTAATTTTATGAGTGATGACAAGTTTGAGTTGCCCTTAGGCCAGACAAAGCAGAGACTAACCCAGAGTGCCAAAGCCTTTAACTCTTGGTCTCAAACTCACCCAAACTGAGCCTGCCTGAAGCCAAAAAATGTTGTCACTTTGGGTTTTCAGGTCGTCAAAAGCAGCAAAATGTTCTTAAAAGTTTCCTTTCCTCTTTTTGACTAGTACTTAAAAATAGGAAGATGAAGGAGATGGATGGAACTGTGCAGTAACAACAACTCAGAAACCTTTAACCAGCAAAGAGAGTCAGGAATTTGAATTAACATCAGAATCATGTATTAAGGCATCCACATCTGGATATCACTTCACTGCCTAAATCCAAAACTTCTCTGGGAGCCAGTTGGTTTCTGTAAAAATGTATTTCTCCCTTTGAAAGGAAATAATAATTGGAAGGTCTTACAGGAAGCCACCCAATAGCAATAGAGGAAATTGCAATCTGTTCCTCAATGTTAGTTTAAATCAATGTTATATTTAGCAAATGCCTGGTTTTTAATGACAGTATTTTCAATAGCTTATACTACACTGAGTTTTCTCAAAGGTTTACATTATATTAAGAATTGCTTTGTTTTCAGAATGTTTCTTTAATCATCCCTCAAGGTCTTCAGCTTACCCTGGGTTAGATGTTATTCCCCATCTCCAGGACATCCAGGATTCTGTTTTCACCAAAACCATTTTTTTTGCCTCAGGCTAATAAAAAGCAAAGTATTTCTGCATATGCTTGTCTAGAAGGATGTGTGGTTCTTAAAAATACACAGTTTACCTTCCTAAGAATGTTCTGTTTGGGTATCTGGATTTCAGTAAATTTCCATTAAATCAGTGGTTTCAAAGAAAGATGTTTTTTTCAAACTCAGTATTAATGATACTAAACAAAGCTCAAGAACTCCAAGCAAAGCAGCTCCTCCAGTTTCTTCCCCAAGTTGACAAAATCTTACAGAACACACTCAGTGCTAAAACTGTGGGACACTGCTCAGAAACTGCAGAATTGCCCTGGGGGTTTATGGATTTCATGATACTGTGAGGTAACAACATCCAAATGAAGTTTCTAATAACTGATTTACATGGAGAAGGATTTCCCCCAACCTATAACCATTAGTGTTCACAAACTGCTGTTCCCAACAGCTGAATTATTTCCACTCAATGTAACTGAGCTGAAGTGAATCCATAAATCCAACAGTAGAATTGGCACCAGAAGAGAAAAAAGCTGGTGAAGGTTTTTCAAATGTTTAACTGAAGGAGGCACCACAACTTGGATTATTCCTGACTGTGGGAGATGATCCCACTGGCCCAGGGTTCCTGTGGCTCCAGGTGGCCACTGGAGAACTGGAGAAATACAAGGAGTGTGTTTTCCTAAGTGGCAGAAATTGCCCTGCACCCCAAAATAATGTGATTTAATGGTGTTCTATTGCAGAGCCAAGTGATTAAAAAACCTGCCTCTGGTGACTCCATTATAGCCAAATTTTTATGGTCACAGGTTTGACAGAAGGGACTAAACAATGCTCAGAAAGGAAATTCTGTTCCTTAACAAACACACAAGGAAAGGCAGATGTTTTCCTTAAGAAAAATACTAATTATTAAAAAATTGATGTAAGAAAGGAAAAATTACTACCAAAGATAGTAATGTAAGTCATTCCAATGGAGAGGACAACACAAACTGCACCATAGTCCAGCATCAGGCAATTCCAACGTGGAAAAACTTCCAGTGTATCTTTTAGCACAGAAAGTTTAACTGTGGTTCATTTTTTCATGAGCTTCTACATTTAATAATGGAATTCTTTGGGACAAGTAAATGTCTATAGGAATAAAAAAGGTAATTTTCTTCTTCTATACAATTCTTCATGAGGTGTTTTTGTTGTCAGCCTCAGCAGATTGTTTGTTAAACTTTCCACTGCTCTTTACTATTGGGAAAAGTGTTTAGAAACTGTTCATTTCCACAGGTGGGATTCTCTGCAGCACTTTGAATGAAGGGGCCAAAGCAGCAAGAACAACCTGACTATTCAGAACTCTACAAGAGTTGGAACAGGCCAGAGAATGCAATTCTGATGCAAAATGTGTGGCAATCTAGCAAACAAAAACACAAATAACACACAGTTGATTCCACTGACATTTAGCCCAGAGTTTGCACATGGTTTTCAGTGGAAGGTAAAAACACATTTCCCCTCATTGCAGCTTTGAATGTGGAAGTGGAGAAAGTGCCAGCCCAGCCACAGCTGCTGCCTCACCACTCCTACTCTCACCTTTATTCTCTCAAGAGGCTGAGGGAGCTGGGGGTGTTCAGCCTGGAGAAGAGGAGGCTCAGAGGTGACCTCAGCACTGTCTGGAACTGCCTGAAGGGAAGTTCTGGCCAGGTGGGGGTTGGTCTCTTCTCCCAGGCACTCAGCAATAGGACAAGGGGGCACGATGGGCTCAAGCTCTGCCAGGGGAAATTGAAGTTGGAGAGCAGAAAGAAATTCTTTGCAGAGAGAGTGCTCAGGCATTGGAATGGGCTGCCCAGAGAGGGGGTGGATTCCCCATCCCTGGAGGGTTTCAACCTGAGCTTGGCCGTGGCACTGAGTGCCATGATCTGGTAAAGGGACTGGAGTTGGCCCAAGGGTTGGACTTGATGATCTCAGAGGTCTTTTCCAATCCAATCCATTCTGTGATTCTATGGATGTGGCACTGAGTGAGAATCCACCACATCTTGATCCAACCCCACTGTGATCACCAGCCCAGGGCACAGAGTGCCAGAGTGATCACAGTGGGGTTGGATCAAGGGTTGGACTTGATGATCTCAGAGGTCTTTTCCAATGCAATCCATTCTATGATTCCATGTCCTGGAAACACCATGCAAAGGTGCTGAAAATACACTAAAATATCAGAGTCAATACTCCAAGAAAGAGAACAGGAAGGATTTGACTGAAGTGGATGGCTAAGATTTACCAAATCAAAGTGTTTCATGCCCAGGATCAGCTGGAGGAAAGGGAGCCCAAGTCATCAGTGGCATCAAAGTGGACATCAGTGACACCTGCACTCCTGTGGCCACAGCAGAACTTTCAATGACACTGTCCCAACCAGCAGAATCAGGGCCTGAGACCCCCAGATTACCTTGATTTCTCTGTCATTATCTGCCATCAGCTGCTGCTTCTCCTCTTCCAACCTGTGCACAACCTCTCGCAGCCGCTGCTCCGCCTCGAGCTGCTGGTGGCTCCTCTCCTCTCTCAGGGAGGAAATGGTTGTCTTCAGCTCAGCTATGACCTGCAAAAAAAAACAGCAGAGGTGAAACCTCCCCTGGCACGTGGTTGGCATGTTCTCATGCTTGGGATACAAACATGACCCAGGCAAACTCTGCTGTGCAAGCTGAATATTGGGAATTACCACATTCCACACCAGCAAGCACTGAATGGCAGAGCAGAGGAAGACAGAGAGGCTGGAAAGGACAAAAATTGCTGAACACAACATGTTTGGGAGGGGTTTCCACTCTGATATTCCCAAATGTTTGCTCAGGAGAACAAAGCACATCTGTGATGTTCCAAATTGCTGCCCCTGCCCCGAGAGCAGCACTGGGAGCTCACACAGCCCTTGGTGGGCTCCTTTGCCACGAGGATATTTTACAGCTTGGTGTTGCTGAGAAGGAAAACACCCACAGTTACATTCTGGGCTGAAATTTAAACTTGATAGGGAAATTTTTGAGCTGCTGAAAGGAGCAGATTCTGCTTAGTAACAGTGGGAACCTGATTCCACATCCAGGACCTGATTCCATGTCCAGGACCTTTAAAGGAGACCTTTTACATGATTCACTCACCATTTGTTGAATTGTACTTGTTTCACCTTTTCCATCACTGGGGAAAGTCATAACTTAACCTGATCCTTTAGGCATATTTACAGAATTTTACTGTCATCAGTCAGCAAAGCACTTAAACGTGGCTTTAATGTGTATATTCCAGCTTAAGGTTAAGCTGCTGGAGCAGCATAATATGGTCTAATTCTAAAAGCACTTCAGCACAGAGGCAGGTCAGGGAGGGACTACCAGTGCTCAGACTCTGTATTTGCCAGGTCTCCTCACTGGGAGAGAAACATTGAACTATATTAATTACATGGTTATCTAGGAAAAAACTCAAAACAACCCCATTAATAGGCCAAGACTAATGTAGCAATAAATGTGCTACAAATGAAGTTACAGGAATCACTGGGAAAGGGGAAAAGGACTGATTAAAACCTGTTGTAAATTTATTTCTCTGTTTAACTACTTGAAAACCCCAAGATTATGAGAAAAAACTACCTTTATATTTCTGTATTGCTTTTCTAAAAACAAATACATAACAAAAAGGATAATACAGCCATTAAAAGGAAGGTTATTTGAGGTCAAACTGCAGAGAAAATCTGGACAGGGTGCAACTCCCCAGCCAGAATTAAGCAAAGCCTCTGGGTTTGCCACTCAGGTCTTCATGGAGAAGACACAACAAGAGGCAGAAATGTGGCTTTTCCAGGTGTGTCCCATGCAGTGAGAAAGCAAAGGATCACAAAAATCATTAAGATAACAACTTGAAGCCATGCAAACCTACAGCACTTTGTCACTTTTTAAAAAGAAAATGAAATAACAAAGCCTTCAGTAAAACACAAGAGTGGGATTTCAAGCCCTTACTGGGTTAGCACAGGAGCTCTGAAATGCAGGCAAGGAAATTTCAGCATGAATTGATGAAGAAAGCTCTGCTTTGTGCAGTGCTTTTCAGAGCAAAAAAAATGTATTTACTTTGTATAAACTTCAGAGGAAATTTCTTGAAATCTCTTCTGTGTGTGGGTGTTAAAAGTGAATGTTCCAAGAGGCCACAGAGAGTAAGATTAGACAGATGTTGTCAGCACCTCCACCACAAGAAAAGTTGGGACTGACCTATTATTAACAGTGAGCTGCAAAAAACCCTCCAAACCCAACTATGCTCAAGAAACTTCAGAGATTTGATTGAAACCCACAAAAGTCAGAAAATTCAGCCATCAGGGTGAAAGTGTTTCCTTGTGCCAGGCAGCCCTGGCAGAGCTGTGTGTGTTGTGTCTGCCCCAGAAGGTGCCAAGGTTGGGCTCGGGGTGCAGCTCTGCCCAGGGAAGGGTATTAGTGACAGCAAAGCCCTCCTTAATAAAAACCATGTCCCAGAATTTTTCCATCCTGAGACTATTCTAAAGGCCAATAAATTTCAGCCTGACAGAATTTATTCTGACATTCAGGTTAAAGAGTTCCTGCCTTGCACTACACCACCTTGGTGTTCCCACTGCAATAATTAAAGCAGTTTCCCTCATACCTTGTTTAAAAATTCAGATATGCTTGAATTATTCCAACTGTCTTTCATGAATCAACCAAGAGCCATTTTTGTATTAACATTATCAATTTTCTGATATTCAGGTTCAGATGGAAAGATAAAAAAATAGAGTTTTTGTTGTTCTTTCTTTCTTTATAAATAAGGGTCTCAAGAATCACTAGAGGACATTTAGGAGAGAGAGTATTCTCCCTGATTTACCACAGAATTCTGGAACTGGTGAGGGTGGAATGGACCAGCTCAAAGCAAGATAACTCAGAACTGGTTTCTCAGGATGATGCCAAGTCAGGTTTAAGTATCTCCAAGGATGGAGACCCCACAACCTCTCTGTATGCAAATAAATGTGTGGATAACACAGGTTAGAGTTTAGAAATATGAGACATATTCACCAATGACTCTGATAAATGCAGTGTGAAAAGTGACAGTCCAATAAATCTCACTGAAACAATTCTGGACAAGTGTTTCAGAGAATGAGACTCAAAGGAGCTGAAAAGCTGAAAACAAGAGTTCTAAAATATTTCAAGTGTTGGTAAAGCAATAAAGTTTGCAGTTTCTTTTTATTGTCTCCCTGACCACTTCTGTCTGGTTTAGAGGCTGTTAAGCCCTTCTTTGTAATGTTGTTATTGACTTTAAGAGAGTGTTATTGGACTATGGGCTGAAAACAGTTTCCAAACCCAGGCCCTGCTGGGGCTGAGAGGAGTGAGCAGAGTGACACCTCCACACAAATCCTCAGGGCAATTTTCTTCCTATTAAAAGCTTAACTTCTGGTTGCATCTCCAGCATTTTTCACACTTCAGTTCTACCTGTCAGTCAAATTGAAAGGTGGAATATTTAAAAACCACCCTGTCTTATGATTTGTATCACACACTTATAATGGAGTATGTAAGTAAATTCAACACACATTTTCACCTTCTGTGTTCAAATACAACTCTGAAGAACAAAAACTCTAGCCCAAAGCACTTTGCTTTCAGGACACTGACATTCCTCAAGGTGTTGTTTTGGGCAGAAATGCAGAACTGGAGCAATGATAAAGATGAAGGTGACACAGCTGGGGCTGCTGTCCCACCACTGACACCACCTGGAACATGAAATGCAAGTCCTGGTTGTGCAGCTGCTCCTGGTTCTGTGAGATGTGCTCTTGATGAAGAGCCTCACCTTCCTTCCCCACTGAGTGAAGGAGGGCTCAGTCCTCCTGGGTCCCCAACAGATGAAAATGTAGGTGAGAAGGATGAAATTCAGAACCCCCAAAAACACCACCTGTTTTTTCCAGTCAGCTTTAAGCTTTGTGGGTTTTGAAAGGTTAAAATCTGCAAGGAAGACACTGGATGTTTGATCTGGGAAACAGTTAAGGCTGCTCTTGGTTTAGGGTTAGATTTCAGGAACAGGTTCTTCCCCCAGAGGGTGGTGGGCACTGCCCAGGCTCCCCAGGGCAGTGGGCACGGCCCCAAGGCTGCCAGAGCTCCAGGAGGGGTTGGATGATGCTCTGGGGCACAGGGTGTGACTCCTGGGGATGGTCCTGGGCAGGGCTGAGGGTTGGACTCCATGATCCTTGTGGGTCCCTTAGAACTCATCATATTCCATGATTCTGGTTGTCAGGACCCACACTTGAGAGCAGAAGGAATTCCACTCCTGCCCACGCCTCCAAAGGGAACAGCCCCCCTGGAGGCTCCTTCCCCATCCCACATACCTGTGAGGACTTGGCCAGCTTCTGACAGTACTCCTGCTCAGTCTGCTTCAGCCTGCTGCTGGCCTGGAACACACACAGGGACAGACAACCTGATGAGCCAGAGAGGAACAGACCCTGTGCCACCCCCCAGGGCTGGCACGTCCCCCCCACGCCGAGCGCCGGCCCCGCGCCAGCCCCAGCGCCCGTCGGTGGCAGCCAAAGAACCACCAGGGCTGGGCTTTGATCTCGGGCCAACTATTCATCACTTAAAAGAGGGGAGAAATTGTACCTCAGCTGCCAATTATTAGGAAAACATAAAGACTTGGGGGATTGAAATAAAAAGGAGAGAATGAGTGAGAGTTTGTGTGTCTGTGTGTGTGTCAGGGTGAGGAGGCAACACACACAAATGAGTTTATCAGTGGGAATTTGGTTCTGAATAGAGGGCAAAACCAAGGAGAAAGTCTCAGGCACAGGCTCTGGTGGAGGACACAACTCCACATCTCAGTGCTGTGTCTGCAACCACCTTTTGTCCCACTGCACATCCCCTCCCATGGAAAGGTGGGGATTACACTGAAAATCGACCCAGGATGAAGCTGAACCAGCTCTTGGACACACAGCTCTTTCCCCCTCCCAGCATTTTTTTCCCAACTCAAAAATAAAGAATAAAACAAAGTGAGAAAAAGGCTGCTCTGTCATACCAGAATCCAACAAGCAAACATTTCTATAACAGCAGGAAAAAGAACTCAACATTCCCCCCTGCCCCCAATAATTTAATTTCAGAAATAATTTGATAAGAGTGATATTAATAAAAAATTAAATTCAGTTGCACTTCAGGACAGAATTCTGAGTTGTGTTTTCCCTGCAGCAACCAGGCCAGCCCACCCCACCACGCTGTCCTAAGGTGAACCTCTGAGCACTCTTGTCTTCTTGGCTCTAAAACTCCAGGACAGGTGTCTAAGACAAATATTTTCTTAGGGGGGGACAGAATATTCCACAGCTGAGTTCTGAAGCAAATTTAAGCTGATTAAGTCTTCAAAACCCATCTGACTTCCTGCCCAAACCTTTGATGTGTCGTGCTGAGTTTTCCGGCTCCCCAACGCAGCTCCCGCCGGGACTGGGGGGGACCACGGGGGCCTCTGAGCCCTCCTGGCCACAGGTTTGGGACTGAAACCACCTCTGCAAACCCCAGGGGCTTCAGCCAAGCCAACAGCCTCATTTTACTGGAGTATAAATGCAGGAGGTGAAGGCTGCAGAGCATTGGCAGGGCTGGAATCCCCCCTGGCACTCCGGGCAGGGCGGAGGGGGAACCTCAATGCCAGTTCCAAGGAACCCCCAAGTTCACATGACATCCATCTGGAGATCCTGAATCCCTTCAAATTCCAGGATTATGAGACATGCAGATATCTCTGCTTCATCTGTTTGTTGGTACTAAGAAATCTACTCAAATTACTACGAAATCTACTCAAATTTCTAAAAAAAATCTACTCAGTTACCAAACTTCATTTATCAATGAATAAATTTGATAATTTACCATCATAATTTGATAATTTACCACCATTTCTGAGAACATGTTTTGATTGGGTTTTGTGATAAATAATGGCACTATGTATTGGTTTAAACCAGCCTACAGAAGAATTCTGGAGCACCAGACAAGTTACATTTCACTTGTTCTACACTTACCATTCAAAGTGTGCCCCAAACACTGGCAGGGCCTTTCGTGGGGCTGCATAAATAACAGGAGAGGTGACCCAGCAGTTAACCCAGAGCCTGCCCTGCTCCACTTCTCTTTGCACTCAGCTGACCCTTGTTAACACTTTTCTCTTGTATTGCAGTCCAGTCTCACATGGTGTTTTACCACCACTGCATATCACAAAGTGACTGAAACTGTCAGTTCATCTTTAGGGAAAAAAGCAAAAAATAAATTACAGTAAAAGTAAAAATTACTGTTATTCCAAGAAAGGCAGAGGGACTCCTCAGCAAGGCACTCAGACCATGTTACAGCTGCTCTCACTCAGCTTGCCTGGGGTAAAAGTCCTCATCTTTCATAGAAGCAGCTTTATAACCTCCTGAACCCAGAGAAGAAATCCCAATAAATAATAAAAAACACTCCTAACTTCCATAAACAAATTAGAATTTGTTTGCTCATGCTGAGTATAGCCAGGCTGACCCCTGAGAGACATGACAGAGGTGATCCAAAGGGAAGAGATCCCAAATTTCAGTGCTTTGTTCCTCACTGAAGGCAAAGAAAGTCTATCCTACCACTTTACTGACAGGGAATTGCAACATTCTGTGTTACAAATTCCAATTGTTGCCTCCCAGTCATCAACACAACACAAATTCTTGCACTCACTTGCAGTTCCAAACATCCCTCTTGGAGGGGTCCAAATTTCAGGGGTATTGAGCTCCCAAAGCTCCCACTGGAGACTGCCCAAGGATTGGCTCTGGCTAAACGTGGCTGTCTCAGCCCTGTGGCACCAAAACCCATGGACACCCTTCCAGAACCTACAGGAGCTTCACAGGAAGGCTGGGGAAGGACTTGGCAAGGGCAGGGAGCAGCAGGACAAGGGGGAATGGTCTTCAGCTGAAGGAGGGTAGGGTTAGGTGGGATATTAGGAAAAAACTCTTCCCTGTGAGGGTGGGCAGGCCCTGGCACAGGTGCCCAGAGAAGCTGTGGCTGTTCCATCCCTGGGAGTGTCCAAGGCCAGGTTGGATGCGGCTTGGAGCAACCTGGGCTGGTGGGAGGTGTCCCTGCCCATGGCAGGGGTGAGATGGGATGGGATGGGATGGGATGGGATGGGATGGGATGGGACAGGTCGGGATGGGATGGGATGGGATGGGATGGGATGGGATGGGATGGGATGGGATGGGATGGGACAGGTCGGGATGAGATGGGACAGGTCGGAACGGGATGGGCTTTAAGCTCCCTTCCCACCCAAACCATTCCAGGATTCCATGACTCCTGCTGATTTCAGCTTCTCTCTGAGCCCTCTCACACCCAGCAGGTCTTGCACCAGCACAGCCCTGCAAGGGCAGAGCCCACAGGTGCCAACAACTGGGCAGCTGAGGGGATGAACTCCAGCTGATGCCTGGGCATGCCCGTTTCCATTGCCATCTTCTCCTGCAGAAATATGAAGCTTCTCCTTCTTCAAACCCTGCAACTAAACTAATTTAATATCTCTTTCTACAGACTGTTGCTGTGCAGCCAGGGGAGGCACAAACCTCCTGCCACCAGCCCTGCTACACCCAAAACTGCCTTTTTACTCCTTTTATTTTAAGGACTGAATTACAGCAAAGGAGACACACACACAGCTGTGTGCAGTGAGCATTGGGGAGGATTTATATCACATTTCTCTCCACAAATCAGAAGGTTCCCCTGGCCTGGTGCTCACACACAGCAGTTTCCTGGGCTCCTGATTTTCCAACTGGCTGCTCAGCTCACAAGCTGCCTCTATTATTTTAAGGGCATTCCCTCCCTTGCAGGTTATTGCTGTTTCAGAAAGATGATGAATTAGAATCCAGGTGGAAGGGGAACATTTGGAGGGTCAGCCAGTCTTCATTAAAGTCACACTCTTTTTATAGCAAAGGGCAGAGCTGCAAATACAGTTAATGGTCTGAAACCAGTTTCTCGTGTGCAAGAAGTGGCTGCTGAAATTCCCACTTGGCAAAAACTTGTCAGAAATATCCACTGGAATATCCATTTTTATAATGAAAAAGGTCTAAATTGGATAAGCCACAGAGGAATTCCACTGATTCAAAAATTAACTTCTGTTTAGTTTCACACAGTTAATACATATTTTAGCTAAAATTATCTGATTAGGATGATTTTACATGCATTATTTTATTTTTCAGAGTGAGGACTTTTGCATTAAAAAGATTATGTGCTTGTTACAGTTAATGGGTTTTAAAAACCAACTATAATTCTTTACCAAGCCTTAAAGCATCATATTGTGGTTGCTGAGCAAAACTGCATGGACTTCACATCAAAATTAAAGATGGTATTAACCCTGCTATGTGGTGTCTGAATTAGTGGGTGCTGCTCTAACACTGCCCCTTTTCCATGTTCTCCTTTTCTGGAGCAGAGCAGCAGTACTGAAAAAGCAAAGGTTCTATGATGAGACCACACTGCAAAAGCACAGCATGTCCTACCCTAATTACACAGGATTTATGTGCTGGTTTTAAGGTGTATTTGAAGGGATTTTCAGTTCTGGTTCCACTTGATGGAGCCCCAAACAGCCCTGAGGTTCCTCACAGGAGCCCCAGCTGCACTCTTGGGGTTGGAGGAACGTGGACAACTTCATCCTCCACCAACACCCATGAAGGTGTTTGGGACATCTGGAGTGTCCATCACAAACTGCAGGTGTCAGGAATTTGTGGAATAGGAAAGTCTGTGCATTGGTGTAAGGAAAAGACTTTTGGTTGGGAGGGTGGGGATGTTCTGGCACAGGTTTTCCTGTGGCTGCCCCATCCCTGGAAGTGTCCAAGGCCAGGTTGGACAGGGCTTGGAGCACCCTGGGCTGGTGGGAGGTGTCCCTGTCCATGGCAGGGGTGGGATGGGATGATCTTTAAGGTCCCTTCCCATTCAAACCATTCCATGTGTCTGTGACACTGTTTAGTGCTGGGCTTGGCACTGTTGGGTTTATGATTGGACTTAATGGCCTTGAAAGTCTTTTCCAACCGAAATGATTCCATATCTTCATAACTCTCACTAGAGGGTTATACACACACACACACACATATATATATATATATATATATATATATATATACAGACCCATATTCACTAATAGCAAAGCAGATTTAAGAACTCTTTTGTTTAGAGTACTAACTATGAAAAAATAATTTTTTGAAATGCCTGCAACTAGATAAATGTGGCCATACATAACCTGATCCTCCATAATTAGTTAGATAAAAGTATAAGCAAGCTACAAAAAAAAAAAAAAGAAAAAAAGGAGTAAAAAATCAAAGGGTGGGGGAAAGAGAAGAAAGAAAACTTGCTCCAGGGAAGAAGCAACTGTTCTCTGATGTGCACCAAGGAATTTAACATCAAAGAACTAAAGCAAATGGGGCCCATTTACCTCAAAACACAACACACCACTCCACATTCTGGAATATTTCTATTTAAGTCTGACAGCATTATGCTTTGTACCAAAATTCAAGATTGTGTAATTTGATAGATGTCAAAAGAAAATGACCTTCAGAATGGCTCACAGTGGCAATTTCTGTTATTAAGTATGTTAAAACTCTCTGTACTGTATCTGTTTAAACTTCAGAGATCAGCAGATCACCTTTTAAGTTCATCTGATTGTACATAAAAATTCCATTTCGACCTCAAAGCCTGAAATATTTTCCTCATGTGCCTCCAACACTGACAGTGGTGATTTCCTACACCAATACTCTTGTCAGATACTAAAGGAAAGCTGAATCTCTGCTCAATAGCCCACCAGTTCCAGTATGCAATTGGAACCACCCAAAAGACCATTAAAAGTAGTTGAACATCCAAAATTATGTTAACAGAATAATTAGTCAAGTACCAAATGACTTCAAGGGGTTTGAAATTGAATGATAGAAATCCCCAAATCCCATTAATACTCTATTTTCCATTTCACTTTTGGAGGTCTAGAAATCTTTTCCTTTTCTTTTTTTTTTTTCTTAAACACACATCTTTAGGAGGGAAAAAAAAAACCCTCTAATTCATGTGCAAAGTACTTTTAGTTGGGAAAAAAGCAACAGTGACCAGGACTGAATGTGACACCACCTGTCCAGAAAATTGCCCTCCTGCAGCACATTGGAGTCCTGTGCCTAATGGGGGCCCAGGGAGAAACTGCCTCTGCAAACTGTGCCTTAGGAAAACTGGGAATTCCAGACTCTTCATCCAAACCAACAGTGTGTTACTATTAATTCTGAAATTATGTAGGCAAATTAACTACAGACATTTCACTCTCCCAAAAATTCCTCTATGGGACTCTGGTTGCAGATGCCCAAGTTACACCATCCTTACACCAGGATGTAATTACCACCTTCACCTAATTACCACCTTCATCTAAATGGGTTTACTGAGCATCCCAATATTTCCCAGCATCACTTCAATTCAGTGGGTCAGGCACCTTCTTGAAAACAAACTGCACCATTTGGCCTAAAATGCAAGCCTTGTGTACAAGATGAAGTTCTAAAATCTGATTAATAGCCTGGGTTTGCCATATGAAGCTGTTTAATACCTTAACTATCCTTTATACAAGTTGATGGAGGTATCAGGCACTGACAGTGAATTCTGGCTTGGTCTGGATGTCCTGGATGTGACATTGGGCCAGAAGATTGTCCCACGTGACAAGCAGCAGGCTGGGGAGCAGGGCCAGCTCCCTCTGATTCACCCCCACCCATCCCCTGTGAAATCAGTGCTGTGTTTTGGGAGGACAGAGATCCCTGCAAACGAGGAGGTTCAAATGATCCCAATAAATGGGGCTGCTCCCCAAGCACCTTCCAGCTCAGGGGACAGCTCTGCACAGCATTTCTCACTGGCTTCTGTTCACACCAGCTCTTGGCTCACTCTGGGGACAGGTGGCTTGGAAATCATGGCACGATCCCTTCTGTTGCCCAACACTCAAATAATATGAACTGAGCAAACCCAGTGAAGCTGTGGAGAAGGCAACACTCTCCACTTCAGGGTCCTGAAGCCCAGTTTCCCCTCATCCACATGCCTAAATCTGGGACAGCACAACCACATTCCTGGATTACAATTTTTAGTATTTCCTGGTTTTCTTCTGTTCTGCCCCACTAACTGAAGATGATTATTCCAAGTGGGTTTAAGACATTATCTCAAAAGTGGTGGCACGTTGTTTTGCAGAGCTTTAACACAGGAAACAAGCCCCCCACCAGGAATTACTGGAGCTTTTCCAAGCTGCCTCCATCCCTCAGGAGCACTGGGAACTTTGCTCTTGTGCTCTGGCTCTCTCTCCCACTGCAATATAAAGAATTTTACAGAGTTCCTCAGGCCCAGATGGGTTTGGTACCCAACCAGCTGGCACCCAGTAAAACCACCAAGGGACAGGCTGCTGAACATCTCTGAAGATGCCAGTCAAAGCTTCCTCCACAAACAGAAGGGAAAGGCACCAAGATGTGACACTGACCCATGACTTGACTCAATTAGGACTATTTAATATGAGCTTTACAATACACGATTCTTTCAGAAATTGGAGATTTCTGAGATCCAGGCACTTCATCATGAGGCATCAGCTAAATCTACATGCCTTGATTTTGGCCAAGGGAAGACCATAAGGCTCCTGAAAGAATTATAAAGGGATAAGAATGAGATTTTTAGTTTCTAGATGCTGCATTGCTGTTTTAAGTTAAGTTTTGTGGCAATAACAAGCATTTGACTTGCTTGAAGATAATGAATGGCTAAGAAATCCTATGTGTCATTTTGAGATAGAATCTTATTCAAATAGAGGGAAAAGTGGAAACAAGAGGACAGACTGTACCACTGAATTAGTGTCACTAAGTTAAGTCAGTATTATTAGGAAGTTACATCATTAGATGAGAGCCCAAAAAAAGTTAAGCTTCTGCAGTTGGAAAGACAAACACTGAAAATGCAAACAAATCCCTGAACAAATCTGTGATCTGAAGCCATCAGGGCTCCTTAGCAAGATTATGCAGGATTACTCTCTGGAGTTTGAAATACAACAAAGCTTCCCCCAAAGAGTGACAACTTCCCTGAGCCAGAGACATTAAAGCACCAAGGAGTGGCTGTGCTGGGCCACCAAAGGGCCAGTGACATGGGCATGGAATTTATTGCTCAATCATCAAGCCACTAAAAACATAAATAAGACATTGCAAGACTCTGGACATCCCCAGTGGTCAATTCTCTGTCCCTTCTCTGTCCTGCAGCTGAACAAAAACACAGGAGAACTCTGGGGGGGGTTTGTACCTGATTCATTTTCAAGCAAACATTCAAATTCATTTCGAATTCACACAAGAACTGCAACAGTTTCACCTAAATCAGATTTTCTACAAGTTAAACACCCCTCCTACACTCAGATGTGATTGTGAAACTACTTTGATCTCTCTTCCCAAATTTATTGCTCTGTGTAATCCATGACAAAATATAATGTGATTTACTGTATCTCTATATGACAGCCCAGCAACTGACAGAACTTAATAATTCAGCAGAAGAAAAAGCCCCTTCTGGCACCAAAATATACAAATCATAATTGAGGCACTTTAGTACCACGTTACAATGAAGCATTTGCAGAGTGACCCTGAGAATTTAGAACAATTAGAATTCTCTCTCACCCATTCAGTGAAGGTGGGTTTACTCTGTGACATGTTCTGCAGCTGGAAGTAACTAATTTTGGAACCCTTTTCCTGCTTCATATTAAAAACTCTGAAGGACTAATAACATTGTTTTACCCCTTCCCTGTTTCCCAAACACTCCCTCCCCTCCAAAAAGAAGAAGGAAAAACCACCTGCAGCTTTTCTCTATTATAAGGATACAAAGAAAGAGCAATCGTGCCAGAATTTAAATATGAAATGAAAATGGTTTATGTTAGTTTGGACTTGATCACTGGGCAGTTTTAATAAACAAAGCTATTTGTAAATTTGGATTTTTTGTTCCTTTTCCACTATCATCTTTCTTTTTCTGTGGAGGAATCAGAAGGACCAGAGCAAAAGGGGACACCTGAGAGAGGAAACTGGTTTTCTCCTCTCATCTGGGAGCCAATTTTTTTTGCCAGATTTGCTGTAAAGGTACCACAAAGGCAGATTAAATAATCTGTATTTGTGCTGCATGCATTAAAAAATCTCCTCTCTTTTTGAAATTTCTTTTTTCTTGATCTTCCAGGCTTTTGCCAGGTTTTCTCCAACAAAGCCAAAGTGCTGAGCTAATTTTTATTCACATCAGTTGGTGAATCACTAACACCATGTCAGAAATGCTCAAAAACCAAATGTAAATTAATGTACACAGAGTCTAAAAAAACAAAACCAATAAAAATATTTCTACTCTGGAACACAGAATCATCACAGACAATAGTTCTTGGATTATAACGAAAAAAAATAAGAGACTTGGGAAACATCCAACACTTCTTGGGAAGAATTGGAGGCTCTTTCCATTATTCATGGCTAAGTAAGTGATGCAATAGAATCAAACATTTTTAAAAATTGCAAATATACAACTGGTTGAGATCCTGAATGCCTTCAGCAAGGAGACAACATCTGCATCATAATTAGGTGCAATTTAGTGATGTCATTACACTTGGGAAGAAAGCACATTCTGTTTCATGGTTGAGGTATTTGCCCCCATGGGAACAGGCAGGGAATGTCTGCAAGGAGCACAGACACAGCTCCTCTGGGTGCTCACACCAAGGGAGGCATCTGTGGTGGGGCTGGCAGTGTTCACATGACTGGAGGGGAGGTCAAAGCCTCCAGGGCACCCAGAGGCCTAAGCAGGAACCTACAGAGCTGCTGAAGAGATGGGCAAGTTCTCAGAAGGTTTATGGACAAAGATGGAACCGTTTTTGGTGGTCAATGAAATGTGGAGCTGGCAGAGAAGAACAAGAGCTGGAGAGACAGGACTCAAAGCTGTAAGTTCCTGGAGAGCACACCATGCTGGTACTTGGTGAGCAGAAGCAATGCCTTAGAGGGAACTCAATCCTTTAAATCAAGCATCTCTTGGAGAACTTTCATCCCTGAAGATGTCACATTCTTTCCCTTCATCTTTACCAGTGCTGAGCAGTGTGACAGCATCTGCAGGAGTCCTGACAGCAGTGCCAGAGCAGCTCCTGTGAGTTCCAGCATGGAAACATTCCCAAGGAGGGCATCCAGTGGAACTGTGCCCAGGGCTGTGCTGGGCAGGGAGTTAACCCCCAGCACAGAGCTGGATGTTGAAGGAGGGACTGAAATGCTCTCCAGGGCACATTGTCACTACCTTCTTTGAAAATTGCTCAAAAAGGAAGCATCCAATTACAGCAAACAGCCTGAAAGTTTGGAAAAACTTTACAAAACATTCTGTAACAACAAAACTGTTATATAAAATGGTTATTCTTAATTAGGAAGTGGCCACTTACACAGTGACCTTAACTCCAAAGTCCTCAGGCACCTCAGTTTTCTGGGGACTTCCCACCAGTTACAGAGGGAGGGATTGTAACAGAAACAGACTAGAAAATACTAGAAATGTCAGATTTTATTTAAACTAACAGGAATCTCAGAATACAACTAACTGTTACATCACTGAAGTCTACAAGCATGATGTGCATGGCTCTGGCCAGGTTTTATGTCATCTTGGAGTCCCATCTCTCCAGAGGGACCATTTTACAACTGTACTGACATCAGAGGAGTTGCAGTCCCAAAGCTCAAGTGTTTAACTGGTTTTTTTTTTTTTGTCTGCAGCTTCATCCTGTCATCAAATACCACGTGTGTCCAGTACAGTCAATACACAAAAATGTAAATTATTTCTCCACAAGAAAAGCTGCACTGAAAGAGAATTAGATGTTCCTGGAACCTGCACAAACCTTTAACAGAATGAGTCAAAATATCTATTTAAATGTAGAAGTCAATAAAAAGCTGAATGTTGAAAATTATTTAGAGAGGAGAAAAAAAAAACCAACATCAACTTCTCCTCCCACTCCAATTTACTCGTGGGTGCTGCTCAAAGGGAGCTTTTTATGAGGTATTTCAGTGTTGCAAGGTTGGTTTGGGTGGGAAGGGGCCTTAAACTCATCCAGTTCCACCCCAGGCCAGGCCCCTTCCACTGTCCCAGGGTGCTCCAAGCCCTGTCCAGCCTGGCCTGGGACACTCCCAGGGATGGAGCAGCCACAGCTGCTCTGCCCAACCTGTGCCAGGGTCTGCCCACCCTCCCAGGGGAGAATTTCTTCCTAATGTCGTTCAAGACTTTGCAGAAAAAAACCCCTAAAACTTTGGTCAGGCCAACAAGATGTTTACAGAAAATGCTGAAAATATTTTATAGAAACTAAGCAGAAACAAAAATATGCTGACAATGCTACCTGGGAATCTCCAAAGGACACCAACCCTGAGGAAGCCTGAAGGGTTAAGGGATTGCTCAGGAAAAATAACAATGCAGTAACTTTAAAGTTGAGATTTTTGAGCAACAGAAAATTAAAGACCTCAATAAATTGTGTCCCTAAATATTGAAAAGCTGCCTAGAAATACCAACAAATACCCAAATGTTCAGATTGGTTGTCATGAAAACTGTTGCACTCTTTGTGCCCCTCACTGTCCTCCTTCCCAGCCCCACAGCAGCAGGATATGGGAATCCCACAGGAATCCTGGACATCCTTCTCCCCATTTTAACTTGGATTTTTTTTTTTCATTTAACTATGAGCCATTTCTTTTGTATTTCCTCCTGTTCACATTCACTGCAGTGCACAGTGACACAAAGCAATCCACACAGAAATCAACATTACTCACAAAGGAGATCAGAGGAATGAGATCCCTCACTTGAGAACGGATTGACCTTCAGAAAATCTGCAGTCAGATGTTCCACTCCTAAACAGGGAAATTCAGCTTCCCACTGGATTTTTAAGCAATCTTCACAGAATTGGCAGGGAAAAAAGGAAATTCAGAGAACAAATTTTTCTGCCATATTGTCCTAAACTTCAAGGTAACAAGATCTGGTAGAAAAACAGAAGTAGTTTAAAAAACAAGTTTCAAGGCTCATGCTGTAATTGAGGCTTTTTTTTTCCCCTCTTGGATAAAATCTCCTCCATCGAAGTTCTGTGGACTGTAATAGGATCAGGATTTGAACTAAGTGAGCTGAAACTGTGACTTTGGAGCTTTAAATGGAGTTTGCTCTCTGAGCTGCTTTGCCTTTAGGACCTTGTGGCTGATTTTCACAGCTCTGCATTTGGAAAAAGCAAGGAGGCAGAATGGGAAGATTTGAGGGTAATGCCAGGTATTCTCACAGGTCTGTGAAAGACTTTTCAACAGAGATACTTCTTTCTTTTTCCCTCCTATCTTTTACTCAACATGTGCTCTTCAGATTAGATGTAAAAAAAAAATTCAATAGCAGTTAATAAAGCTGAAAATAAGCAATTTTTAAAAAAAAAATAGGAAAAAATCCAACAAATTGGAAAAAACAGTAATTCTGACAGAAATGACAATTCAAGACTATTAAAGATATTGCCCCATGAAGGATTATTTGTAACTTTAATTTGAGGATGTAAAGAAGTTAACTTTTCTTTTGCTACACTACACATGTAAAAAAAGATCAAAGAAAGAAAAGAATTGAGATTCAAATTCCATTTTTAAGCAAAAATGACAATGTCTTCCTGAGTTAAAACTAATCCTTTAATGATGAATTTCAAAGGTTTTAAATACTTGCTGTGACCTTGGCTTTAAATAATTATGCCAAGAGGAGCTTTCCTTACGTTCAGCAAAGATTGTGAGTTGTTGATCACAGCCATTTTAATGGCTCCAGCCTGGCTGATTTCCAGCATAATCCCCCCAATGCTCTTTAAAATCACAGCCCAAGAACCTGATGCAGGTAAATGAAATGTCACTTGCACAAAGGCTGCTCCAACAGGCTCTGCAGATTGTTAATTTGTGCCACTGTACATCCCTTTGCAAGAAAATGTGTGATTTGCTGCATTAATGCCTATAAAAGATACTTCAACAACTCTCTGCTTACACATACCCAGCATCCATCAGAAATACTAAGTAGGGCTTTTTAGTTTAGCTTTTGAAACTCCCAAGTTTCAGTTCCCTGATGTTTGGCAAGTTCTTGAATTCCAGACACAGGCTCAAGGGGATGCTCAGCCAGCAGTGACCCCATGGAAGAGAATGGGGAGGCAAACCTTGATGGATCCAAACCATAAATCTCCATTTTCCAGCCTTTCCCAGAGTCCTGGCTCACTTGATGCACACAGGCAATATCAGACCAGCCATTGTCAGCAACCAGACCCAACTTCCTTGCAGTTTTAGCCTGAATTTTTGCCTCCTTGGGAACTTACCTTTATTTTAAGGGAGAAAAATCTGGTTAGGCTGAACTTTCTACTGCCTATTCCAGCAAAGGAAGATCAGCCTGGTCCTTGGCTGGCTTTACCTGTGGAATCACCTGTGTTTTCAAAGTCCTCCTCAGGGCACTTCCATCCTCTCTGGGTGCTCCCTGGGGCTGGAGGTGCTCCCAGGGGTCTGAGCCATGAGATTAGCACAGTTGGTTCAAACTTGGTTGTAACAATGCCAAGGTCAGGTGTTCAATCCCCTGTGTGGGACATTGACTTGAGTTGTACTCGATGATCCTTGTGGGTCCTTCCAACTCAGAATAGAATCATAGAATGGATTGGGTTGGAAAAGACCTCCAAGATCATCAAGTCCAACCCTTGGTCCAACTCCAGTCCCTTTACCAGATCATAGTCTGTGATTCAGTGTGTTCAGAGGGAAGTTTTCACTCCAGAACCACAGAACATCCCACTCTCCTGCATCCAACAGCAGACCTTCAGCAGACACCTTGTTTTCCAGCTCAAGTCATCCCTGACTATTTTCCTCAGGGATACTTCTCCTTGCTCCCTTTTGGGATGACTCCTCCCTTTGATGCCAGCAGATGAAGAATCACAGAATCCCAGACACTGAGCTGGAAGGGCCCCACAAAGATCATCGAGTCCAACTCTTACATCAATGGCCCACGCCAGGGATTGAACCCATGACCTTGGCATTATTATAACCAAGTTTTAACCAACTCCCCACAATGCAACCCTCTTACCTTGTCCAGGACCTTCTCAGTCTCTGCTGTGTGCCTCTTTTTCAGGTCCAGGATCATCTTCTCTGCCTCCCCCCTGACGTTGCTCAGGGCAGCCTCCTTGTCCCGCGCCGCCCGCAGCCGCTCCTCGTCGCGCTGCCGGCCCAGCTCCAGCAGCTGCTGGTTCCGCACACGCGTCGCCTCCAGCAGCTCCTGCCTCAGCTGCAGGATTTGCTTCTCCAGGTTGCAGATCACCTGCAACAAAAGAACAAGCAAAGTGAGAAGCCCCAAAGCCACAGAATCAAACCCCACCTGCTGTTGTCAGACAGGTTGTCAGCTGGGGCAACAATCAGAGGATGCTCCATGCAGGAAAGGGACCTGGGGGTTTGGATGGACAGGAGGCTGAACATGAGCCCAGGTGTGCCCAGGTGGCCAAGAAGGCCAGTGGGATCCTGGCCTGGATCAGGAATAGTGTGGCTCTTTTTTCCTCCTGCTTCACTTTGCAGTTCCCTGAAGCTCCATCACAGAGGATGTGATAAAACTGAGAAGAGAAATGGATGTTCTACCAAACAAATGCAGGTGACTCAGCTCAAGCTTATTAAAGGTTTCACAAAAAAAAAAATCTGATGAAAACTAGTGTATATTTAAAGTTCCCATTGGCCTGGATTGCCAGTTACTGCTTCTAGAGCTCTGGACTGGTCTCTCTCTCCAACTCCTATTTTTCTTCTTCAGACATTTTTAACACACTGTCTGCACTCAGCTAAACCATCCATTTGCAGTCCCTGAGAACCACATTACTACAGAACTTTGAAAAAGAAACATTCATTTCTGACCAAAGCTGGGACATGAATGACTATCAGATCTATTGCCTCGTACATTAATCTCCCAAGACAGATTGTTATAAATACTGTGATCTGAGAGAGGAAAAAAAAAGCCAAGGCTTGAAACTTTGCCTATTTTTCAAGCTATTTGAACTACATGGTGTAACAAAAGATGTCATCTGCCTTCAAACCTTCAGTTTGTCCTTCAGCTATCACAGCTGGAACATGTATTTAATAATATTAACCCTCTCACAAGCTCATTTTGCTTCCATGCTTTCTTAATTACTCGTTGGCATCGCTCCCTACTGTGTCAAAGGTAACACTGTGTGTATGGAGAGGGAATGAGCACATCATTTGTGTACAGAACTCCACCACAGGCCACATATTTCAGCTCTATCAGCATTATCTCAAACATGTGTTTCATATCGTGTAATCTGCACTAGATCCTTTCCTTCCTTTCCTGAGCTTTTCCTCTACACATGTTTAATTTCTTATTAACTCCATACACGGACTGAAAAGGCAAAGTACATTTGGGTGTGTAATTATAAGCCACAATGTGCTTTTAGAATTCTCTCGGAAAATTATTTCATCTCCAGATCCCCAAAACATGACAGCCTGTCTGGCTTTGCCTGAGCCAGAGAAACACTAACTCAATGAAGGTAATAACTACAATTTCTGCTGGCTGATATGCTCTGACTTCCAAACTGACATGAGCAGCATTTGGGTTTTTTAGCAGCTGTCCCAGTGCAAGCCCTGCTTGGGATAACCACAATTATCTTTTAATCTGTGAGAGCTCCTTTTCTGAGCTCATTCCCCCACCATTACCATGTTTTTTTCCCCTCACTTCTTTCCTTTTTTAAATAAAAAGCTTCCTTTGACTACACCCTCCCACACACACATAAGTGAAACTAAGATATTACATCACTCAGACGTCCCCCAAAAAAGTTTGTGAAAATATTTAGGATAAAAAACCAGGCCCAACCTATTAGAATGTTGGGAAAATTCATTCATAAATGATATTATAAGCCAAAATAAAGGCTGGGTGAATTCCTGACTCAATTGTTACCTCTTTTCTGCTTTGTTTTTTATTCAATAATTCTTATGAAAGTCAGTAGGAGATGCAATAGCTCAGTACAGTGTTTTCTGCTGCCAAGGGAGAGAAAGGAGCAGCTCCCAGACTTCAGAGCCAAAACTGGGGGCCAGCTGATAGTGGGCTGGATGTTATAGGTGAAGTAAGAGTAATTAATATGCAAAGGAGCATTAAGAGATGGCCAAAGCAGATTTGGTTCTATTAGGAGAGAAGAAAGACTCTGGAGACAGGGTGATGGCAGCGAGACTAATGTGATTAAAGGAGTCCCTTCGGAGCAACTTCACTGCCGGTAAGATGATGTTAAGAGACATCTAATCTGCCCAAAGTGACTGGAAAAGGCTTATATTGGGGATCACAGACACAGTCCTTGCCAATTACTTTCAAATCAGTCCAGTTCTCAGAGCCAGCTCAGTTTTCCCCATAAACAAAGTCAGGGCAGAGCAGATTACACGCAGAGAACTCGCTGCCTGTGACAACCTGGGGTGACACACAGACCTTCAAGGGCTGCAGGAAATGAAGCCCAAACTTTCCAGCACTAAGACTCTGCTATTCCACATGCCAGGTTTAATAAACTATTATTAGACTTAAATGTAGGCAAATTAGGAAAAAAACCCACCCCGAGATGACTTAATTCTCAGTTGTGAAAAATCCGTGAAATATAAACCTTATGAGCAACTGTCTGTTCTGTGGGAAAACAAGAGCTGCAATCACAAATCTCACTGCTCAGGCTTGACATCCAAAGGCACAATGCTTGCTTGGTTTCTCTGGAAAACTGGCTCCTCTTTCTCAGTGTTGGTTTCTTAAATTCTTCCCTGGCTGCTCAAGTGTCTGTTTGGGAACCAAAAATGGTTTGCATGGTCCAAACAGTAACTTGGGTACAGGAGCTGCTGTGAGGGACACACATCCTAAACACTCCATCTGAGCCAACTGTTCTGCTGCTAAACTGCATTAAACAGAAGGAATAAAGACTTCACAGTAAATAACAGGTCCAAAATGTTACTGCTACTTGCTGTCTCCTATAGATCCAAGTGTTGGAGTCTTTATTTCAGTTGTGTGGGTACAAGTCCCTGAAATAAAAGAGATCTGTGTTTTGGAAAGGATGCAGAAGTTGAGAGCGACTCCCAGGATGGCCATGCCACAGGAACATGCCTCAAACAAGGCAGCAGTTTTTAAAATGACTATTAATCCTCACACAGAACAACAAGCAGAAAGACAACACCAGCTTACATAGTATCCCAAAAGGAACAAAAATAGAAATACATGAACTGTATGACAGCGCAGACATTTCATAGGATTTAAATGGCACACTTTAATGCCCCATAGCTGAAGAAACTGCTGGCCAAGGTGGTGATTTCTATTTCTGTTTCAAAGCAATAACTTAGAATTCTGGCTAAGAATATCTGTGCTGAAATAGTGTCATAAAAAGGGTGGGTCATAAGCCCACAGCAATTTGCCTGTAGGGAAAAAATAGACTTGAAAGAAAAAGAAGAAGGTTGGTCACTCACTTTGGCCCATTTAAAATGCCAATAAATGTACTGAGTGTTATTTGGAAGGAAAACATGTGCTCTCAATTTTAAAAAGTAAATTGCATAAGAAAATATAAAGTTGGCAAAAAGTTCAAATTAAAATCTGCTGCTGATGTCTGAAATTCTGCAACAGTTCCGTGCAGGGATGAGAAATGGACTGAATGACTACAGTTTAATTAAAACCAATAATAATATATATTCCCTTTATTTTTCAGGAGCTCAGGAAGGATTTGCTTGGATGAGTCTCCAAGGGAGAGAGGCTGGAGCATGAGCACATGTTCCCACTCATGGTGATGGAATACACGGACCTCGCTGTGTCCCCTCAGCTCATCCCACACCAACCACAGCCACTGCCAGGAGTGCCAGGGGGGTTTTAGTCCCCAAACCAGGCAGGGGAGAGTTGAGATCAAACCCACTGCTAAGCTCTTCCCCAAGGCTCAGCTCCAGAGTCATTCAGGTGTTGCTTCAGCACGTTCACAGTGACAACATCTCCCTGCAGATAAAGCTGTCCCAACCCTCACTGCTCTTCACCCACCCCTCAGGCTGCCCAAGCTGCATTTCTCAAGTGGCTCCTGACAGCTCTTCAAACTCTTTCAGAAGTTTTTTGCACTGGGTTAACTTGGCTTCAGTCAGAGATGGCTGCACAGGGCTCATCTTGCTGTGTTTCATGGAACATTTAAAAAACCCCACAACGAACCAGCCCAGGAGCTCTGAGAGGTACTTGTGATGGTCACAAAGATCCTTTCTAGGATAATAACCTAAAATATTAGCCTGGAACAGCCCTCTTTGTGCCAAGACCTTCCCAGCATTTCCTCCTGTGGAGGAGCACTGAAGGGTGTGCTGGGAACCATCAGCTGGACCTTCTCAAAGGGACATTTGTGTCCTCCCACTGGCACGGGAGGGATGGATCCAGAACACTCCTTCCTGGGCACTGGGTTTGCTGGGGAAGGATCAGCCCAGAGAAGGGAAAGGAAGTCTGTGGGAAAAACAAACCTCATCCGGATGATGAAGAATGAAAAGGAAAATAAGGAACGAAGAGAAACGCCCAATGATTCAGGGGGGACAATGACTCTCTTTTTACCCATGAGCAGCCCCAGAAGAGGTGGGTGAAGTGTCCCCTCCCAGTCCCAGCAACTGGTGAGGTATTTACTGTAAAACACCACAGAAGGGATTATCTCTTGGAAGTGGATCTCACTCCTTCAGCTTTCCTGGGAGCAAACAAAGCTTTATAAAGCGCTGGGAAACAGATCATACAAGTTTCTCTGCCATCACAAAAATAACCAGTGCACTTAAACATGAAAGAATTCTGAAAAATAAACAAATATTTGCAGCTCTGAGCTTAGAAAAAAGTATGGCTGCAAGAACTTCAAATGTGTGTAATGTTGAGTCGTGTTTAAAACAAAATTGGTTTACATTAATGAGTTTTTTCTGCTGCAGCCTCAGCAAGTCACAACAATCCTTCTCACAAGGGATCTCATTCTGGTTTGGGGGAACTATCCCTGTGATTTTTATCCTTAAAAGAGTTCAGCAATCAAGGGCCAGGCACAGTCCTAATGGCTCTCTATCTTTTTTCCACAAAGCATCCTACTGAGTCCAACCAAACAGATCCTTTAAAATAATTGTTAGAATTTTAAATTCAAGAGCCATTGAAATGCAGTAACTCAAGTTTTTAAAGCCATCCTGTAAATAAAGCTTTGGAATGAACTCAATTATGCCCATTTTAAACAACTATATTGAAAATATTTTCTATACCACAGTAATTTCAATTAAAATATGTTAAGAATTTATTATCCAATTTTCCTTGTGACTGGTAAAATCAGCAATTTGTCAATATTATGAATCCTTTACAAGATAAGATTTGATTTGCAAGGAGAACTACTGCAAATGTCACACACATTGTCAGGGGGGTAATGATGTGGCAGAGCACAAATTAACAGGCATAAGTAATAAACAGCTACTTGGCCTTCCCAGCACCAACTATTACACTGTCAAGTTTAAATGCCTTTTGGGTAAGAACACACAGGCCCATAAATGTGGTCCTTAAGAGAGCAGATAAATGAAATGGTGTGAAATGAAGTGAAAATGAAGAACAGTTCAGTGACCAGCAGGTTGGTCTCAGCTCCCAAGAGCTCCCACAATCATTCCAAAGGGCCCATGGAACTCACCACCCCATCACTACAGGCAGTCCTGGTCAGTGGTCTAAGACTTCCTGAAAACACTAAAATATCAGCAAAGCTAAAACTTCAACACTCAGAGATGCACTTTATTATGTTCTTACACAGTATGTAAGAATATAATAGTTGTTCTCCTTCTTGAGGGGGAAAAATTCTGTCCAGAATGTTGGCGCTGTTGCACAACTCCTTAACGAGGAGCCACCTTTATCACAAACATTCACATACCCCACATATATCCTATATATGACACACTTGGTGATGGGGTGAAGTTATTCACACATTCACACATGAAACGTTGAGTTTGTAACTCAGGCTGGGTAAGATCAAGTTTGGGTCCTGCAGGAGAAACTCCAAACCCCAAAGCTGCACCCACCAGCCTGCCCAGCACAGGAGTGGCAGCTCTTCACTCAAACAGGTGAATCTCCAGGGTCAAACCCCCTGAGAGCAGTAAGAGCAGTGCAGGTGGGAGCCAAGGGGGAAATGTTTGCTCTGTCAGATCCCAATCCCCACATTCCAGGGTTTATGCAAAGGTCTATTGGACTCCATCCCCACACAACCTCAGCTTTTCTCACCTTTGCAAATGTCCCCCTGAAATCTCCCTAGAAAATATCCACAGGGGCTTGTAAAGTGAGGTGTTGAGCTGCCAACTTACATATTTATTCTATTAATTTTAACAGCATTAAGCTGCATTTAAAGGTCAAACCACCTTGGTCAGGCTCTTTACTTGGGCTTTCCAGATTGTGCTTGCTCTGAAAAATGCCTCTAACATTTATGCATCTGATAGAAGAATATCACAACTAACCCTGCCTGTTTTGTACCCACCAGGGTGTGATGCAGAGCTAAACATCCCTCTCCTTTTTATGTCCCAACATGACAAGCATCCCCTCACCCCAAATCCTGCCCTTAAAGCTCCTCAGAAGAGTCCAGCACCCTCCAAGACTTGATTTCTACTCTTATTCTACAGC
The DNA here is from genome assembly GCF_047495875.1 of Pithys albifrons albifrons. Lineage (NCBI taxonomy): Eukaryota > Metazoa > Chordata > Aves > Passeriformes > Thamnophilidae > Pithys > Pithys albifrons. Next base: position 1,513,826 of record NC_092476.1, on the reverse strand, counting down.
TTAAGCATTTTCCTGAAACACAGTGAAGGTGTTGACTCCTGAAGAACAACAGTTACCTTCAGCTCAGTTTCATTCTCAGTAAAATGAATGAAAAAAAGACTGTACTCATGTTATTCCTATAAATAATCATGACTAGGCAACACTTCCACAGGTAATCCAAACACCAAGCTGTTCACTAACTCTGCCATGTATTTCCCAAGGTTGAAAGAAAACCAGCAAGACCCATTAGGAAAAGCTACACTGAAAATATTGGCCCCACTCTGCTTCTACCCTGAGAAAGGAGCAGCAGGTTTTTGAGATCTGCTGTGACGTGACATTAAACAAAACACAATTTTTGATGATTTTTTTTTTCCAAAAGGAGTGCACTGAAACAGATCTGGAATTTTACAGAAGCCAGTTAGCTGCCTAAATGCCAGTTAATGTAAATGGCACTTAAGCTACAAACTGGGCTTAAAAAAAAAAAGCAGGGGGGGCTGTGGGGAGAAAGAAATAAATTCAGACATCCATGTGAACAGCTCCACAAAGAGCTTAAAATTAACAGAGCTTATTTTGATTTCTTAATTTACATAAGTCCATTTGATTCCAATTTAGTTAACAGCAGCCAGAAAGCAGAACTTCATATAGGTTGGTTATTGTCACTGCCTTCTCAATAAGATGAGTTTTAGTCAAACAGAAGAACCTTGAGCTCACAAGTGTAATAAAAACAATGCCTTGCACTGGGGAGTGAAAGGATTACTCACCACGTTGAAACTGAGATAAATGTAAATACATTTTCCAGTTAGCAGTTCTAAGACCTGTAGCAGACTTGGCTCTCTTGCCTGGAGGACAGATCCAGAATAGTTTCTTATTACCTGATTTACTGTATTTGCTTTGAAATAGTGAGTCAAAAATTAAAACATCCAAGCCTTCTTTCTCCTCTGCTTTCATCTGATGACAGAGATGTTTACATTTGTATTCTTCTTTGTACAAACAAAAAGATTTGAATAAGGCTGCTCAGAGACCTACCAGGAAAGGACTCATTTCCTTCTGCCTTTCTATGAAGAATTTTAATGGAGACACTCACATGGGCACATAACAATCTACACAACTGCAGCAAGGGAATTTAAATGTGATGGAGATAGAAAAATAATCAGCCATAAATATCTGTTTAGTGCACTGATCCCCTAAAACAACTTGTGAGAGCAACACATAGATAAAATACAGAGTGGCTAAAATAATAAATGAAAATCTACATGTAATACCAGGTTTTCTGCATCATAAAAACCATAACAACCTATTCCTAAAGGATGGCCAAGGAAAATGACACCAAATGTGTTTAGTTTTCCCTGTTTTTCCTTATGGAAAACTCTAAAACTTTAATTGTTGTGTTTCAGGATGGGAAAGGAAAATATTCCTTCTACTTCTCCTTATCAACCCACCTCCTCCTTGGAAGAAGCATATTCTAGTTGACTGTCTTTGGTGTCAGTCCTGGTATCTAAGAGGTAAATGTGCCACCCCCATGGGAGGATGCCAACCCTGGAGCAGGAGGTTTTAGTCTAAGCCAGGTGTTGGGCTGGAGCTAAGGGCACCAGGTGATGGCACCTCATGTCACCCCCACAGCTGATGCTGTTTCAGGTGGCCCTCTCTGTCCCTGCATCTTCAAGTGCTGGTGGCACCGTTGCCAACACTTGACAGTGGCTCTTCTGAGCTGGCAGCCCTGCTGGAATCCTCCTGCTCCACAGCTGCCAGTTCAGAGAGACCAGATCACTCACAGCCTGATCTGCCCAACAGAAAGGACACCTGTGTGCACAACGTTCCTTTGCTTGAAATGGAGAGGGGTTTTGGCTCAGTGTCTTCCTCTGGCACCTCTACATTGATCTCAGTCCTTTTCATCCTTCTCAGTTTGTCCTTGAATTCAGCTGATGCCACTTCGTTTTCTGAATGACAAACAGGCCACTGCATCCTGGGGCAGGAATTTCTCCAGATTTATTTATGCAACTGTTTTGAATCTACTGTACTTTGAATAAATATTTATGTGTAGTTTAAATGTAAACTCTAAATACACATTAAACATTCAGATTCTATGAAATACCAGTGAAATAAAATAAGCCATTAAATACATCCATTTATACAGGACCATGTTTATATTTACTACCCACTTCTCTCCAAAAAAACCCTCCAAAACACAACATCCAAATTGCATTAAGAGACAGGAACAATGCATTAGTCCTACTGAATGCTCTGGCAGGGAACAGCAGCCGTGGGAAGGGTTGGAGGAGAAACTGTTGACTGGAAGCAGAGCACCAAATGGAGCTGCCTCCTTTCTGTGCTACAGTGAAGGCTTTTAAGAGGACATAATTTGCAGGCTTTTGAAATCTGCTGCTTTACTCTCTGGAAGCATCACTGGTTTGAAGGACACAATCTTATTACGTGAAAGGAAAAATCATGACTGTGTACCACATTTCTACCAACACAAAGATCAGGGAACCAGGAGAGAGATTATTTCTTGGCTACCTTGAGGTGGTAGTTTTGATAAATGGCTTCTGATGCCTTTGTGAGACAAGAGATTTTGGGTTCCCCCGTGCCTAATTACCACATTAATGAAGGCTGTGGCTATAAAGGAATAGCAGGGCTGTCTCTGCAAAACTCCTTGAAACTCAGGCACAGGAAAACAAACATTGCCTTCCATATAAATGACTACATTAGGAGCCATTACTGATTAATGCTGAATATTTTTTCACAGCCTGTGATGCAAAAGATGCCAAAGAAACGTTATCAGGAGGGTTTGTTTGCAGAGCTTTAGAAATGATGGTAATCTTTTAAACACAGTCCTCAGGTAGAGCAGGTAAGGATTAATTGGTGCCTTCCCCCTCCCCAGAATTTCTGCTGCTGAAACTGTGTTTGCCTCTATTGAACCAGCTCGGCCTAGACTGGCTTGTCCCGCAGTGACATGTATATTGAATACAAATCAGACAGCAGAGCTTTAAATCTGTGTTGCAGCTCTCATTTCCAATTCGAGCACTGTACCATAATCATAAGCTTCTGGTGGATGAAAGGAAATCAGCTCTCTGAATATTAGCTAATGCCACATTTGCAAGTCCTGAAGAGATCTGTGCTGTTTAAAAAAAAAAAATAATAAAAAAAAATAGATCATTTCTCGTGAACCTCTATATGTGAATGGCTTTGTACTGCTGGAGTGATAGAAGCGATGCCTGTGCTGGGATTAAACCCTTTTCATCATAAAACCTCATCTGGTTCGGAGTCCAAGTCCATCAAACCTTCTCCCTTTAAAGTCCCGCCTTTGATTCTGCATCAATTTATTCAACCCGCAGCTGGGTGGCTGAAAACGAAAGGACAGCAGCATTTAAACCAACCATGTTCCCAACTTGAAAGAAGGGCTATAATTAAAAAAATGGGCATAAAAGAATGGAAATGGGATAATATTTTTTAATGGTAGTTCAAAGGCCGACAGATGTCAGAGCCTTTGAAGATGTCAGTACACTGAGCAAGGAGTTGCCATTAAATAGTTTGCCTGAGAGGTGAAGCAGCTTTTTAATGACTGAAAAAGCCCTTGCAGACACATCCTTGTGTTTTTAATTTGTCAGAGTTTCTGCAGTATTTTCTGATTAATGACACATGATTATAACTGCATAGCACACATATTTTTATACCCTGTTAAACGAATACTTTATTCCACATTCCTTCAGTGCCAGATAAAACCAGGAAAGCTTTACAACAGAGTCCAAAACTATTCAGATTGCTCAAATATTTATGGTAATTTGAGGGGATTGGCCAGCTCCAGAGCTACTATGTGTTGCTACCTTTTGTTCTTTAATGGAGCTATTACTGCTGCCACCACAATGTGCAAGCATGAAGGCAGCACGTGACCCACTAAGGCATTGTGCCCTTCTCGTGCCCTAAACAATCAGAGCTTTCATAATTCACCAGGAACAAAGTCATCAAATCAAAACAACATTTAGCAAAACCCCACTGTTGATCCCCAACAATACCAACGATGGCTGGGCCAAGGCATTGTAAGGGGAAAATAACTTTTCCAAGGCAAAAAGGCATATTGCTAGGAAGCATCATGTCCAGAAGAAACACAGCAGTATTTACACATGCAGATAAAGTGCCATCCTGGGCTGGGAAGATGCTCCTTCAACATCCTTCACCTCTCTGTTAACACGTGCACACTTTTTCTATTTTCACCATGGATGGAAACTGTAGTAGCCTGAAACCCAGGGACAAGCTCTTTTGCTCAAAGGATGATTTCTTTTGCTCACAGGACAATTTCTTTTGCTCAAAGGATGATTTCTTTTGCTCACAGGACAATTTCTTTTGCTCAAAGGATGATTTCTTTTGCTCAAAGGATGAATTCTTTTGCTCAAAGGATGAATTCTTTTGCTCAAAGGATGAATTCTTTTGCTCAAAGGATGATTTCTTTTGCTCACAGGACAATTTCTTTTGCTCAAAGGATGATTTCTTTTGCTCAAAGGATGATTTCTTTTGCTCAAAGGATGATTTCTTTTGCTCAAAGGACGATTTCTTTTGCTCAAAGGATGATTTCTTTCACTCACATCCCTGCAAGAACCTGTTGTGGCCACGTGCCTGCCAAGCTGAGCAGGATGTCCCTGCCCTGGGGAGGGACAGCAGAGCCAGCACTCTGCCCTGCCTGCTATCACACCTTAGAGCAGTCACTCACATGGAAACAGCCTCATTACAAGGGAATTTGATTAATGTGCTGCTCCTTCTGCTCTTCCTACCCAGACTCAGCTTGTAATTGGATCAGAAATAGAAATATGATGGACTCAGCTAAAAATGTACTTTGTGAAATGAGTTTCCCCTGGACATTTACATGATTTCCAGAGTGTGAATATTTGGCTTGTTACAATCCACATCCATCAGAAACTCCTCCATAAAACCCGTGCTGCCTACCAGGAAGGGGAGGAAGGGGAGGAAGGGATCTGCTGGACCCTGGAGCTGGACACTCACTGCATCAGTGGGAGATGAAGGGAGCCCTGGATGTGTGTCCAAAACACTGTGCAGTTACCCAGCTGCAAAGGCAAGCACTGGAAATGTTGAAAAGGAAAAGGCTGCAGAGAGAAGAAACGTAATTCTGAAATGTAATTCTCTCACATGTATTTATTGAATGAAAACAGAGTCCTGCTCAGAAAAAATATGACTCTGTTAGGATTCTGCCATCAAGAACAGGCAGAATGGACTATTTTCAGGACAAATAACTGTAAATCCCACTCCCAACTAACCTGCAGCCTTCCTTCTTGAGTTATTCCAAAGTTACCTTCCAAAATAATTTAAAAGGCAAAACAAAGCCTGGCCTGAACACATCACCAGAACACTTGACTTTATCATGAGTCTCATGGAGATCTGAAACCTCAATCTACATTAATGTTACATTCCACACTTTTGCCACTTTTCCTGGCAACCAGACGTGGGAGCAGCCAGGAAGCTGCTGGGCAGGATGGGGTGGAGCAGCCCCAGGAACACCCATGGACCAGAGGTGTGAGATGAAGAGCTCCCTCCCTCCTCCACCCCAGCTCAGGTCCTGGCAGGTCCTGGGGGCTCAGTGTTGGCACAGGGGTACATCCCAGATGGAATAAAGGAAGGGAGCCAGCCCTACCCATCCCAAAGGCCACTGATGTCCCCAGTGTACAGAGATGTGGGACTTTCTGATCAGAGTCAGTCATTATTTTGGCACTAGGGCAAAATAACAAAATAAAATTAATCACTTACAGTTTAGCTGAAATAAACCTCCAGAGAACAAGGAAAAGGCATTTCTCTGAGCTGTGGGACCTTCTGTGGAATTTCAAACTAATTTTACAAACTAAAGGAACGTTACTCACAAAAGATGTACCAGAATTCTGAAGAAACATTACAAGATTGTCCTAAAATAGGAAATCTCAGACATCCTGAAAATAATGTTTTGCTACAACCCCCCCTGTGAGCAGGCAAAGCTGAGCCATTCAGAGTCTATCCATTAGAGGGCAATACTACATCCACACACACTCAACTCATGTACATACAAACACACACACTCTCACTCATCCCCAACTCATTTTAGCAGGAAAAATGAGGTTTTTCTCTGTAATGTTACCAATGGTGTATTGACAGCCTGGCCCTGTGCCATTCCCTCCCCCTCCACTCCCCAACACCAGCATCCAACAGACAGAAGGGACAATGAGAAACTATTCTTTGAATTTGCTCTCCCCCAAGGAAATCCATGCAATGCACAGCTTTGGAAGGCTCATATTTAGCTGTTATTAACCACAGCTTGAGGGGAGTGGACAAGTAGCATGGAAATCATTACAGGGGTTCCCAAACTTTGAGCAGACAAAAATGCTCTTCACGTGCTCATCTTCCACCTCAGCCAAGCACTTTTGCTCTGCCTGCAGAACCTTTGCCAACAGCAGTAGGGCAGCCATGGCAAGGGGCCACTACACTTTGGTTGTCTCTTAATGCCACAGACAGACCATGGGAGGGCATTTTTACAATGCCATTAGAGCCACCTGAGGGAGGCAGCTCAGTGCTGTGCCCTCTGCTCTCCTGCTCCAACCTACTGATAAACCCTGTGCTTTATCTCAGGTCCCCCCACCTGCCCCCACTTCCAACATCTGTGACATGAGCTCAGTGGGGCAGGAATTGCCTGACCTTACACATTTGCACTAACACAGCTCAGCCCTCCCAGAGGGTTCCAGCAATCCAAGGAATTGCCATCAGCCCCCAAAGTGCTGCTTGGCACCATCCTCAGCTCCAGGATCCCTGGGGCTCACAGGAACACACAGGCAGCTGGATCAGTCACAGATGACCAGGCATTCCTGGGAGCATCCACACTCCACCGAGCTGTGTTTGGGGTGGAGTTTTTTTTCCTTTGGTTTGTTTGTTTGTGGGCTTTTTGTTTGGTTTTCTTTTGTTTGGGTTTTTAAAAAATAGATTACTCTGCAATTACAAATCAGTATTTCATTAGAAACAGTAATTCAGGTAACAATTTCATCAAACAGCTTGGCTTTTTCATCCACTGCTGAATAAATATTAAATATTATATTAAACTGGAGGTTTCATTTAAGATGTGAATTGCAGTTCATAAGGTGCAAGATGAAGATGTGAAGTAACACACTGGTGATGTTGCTCTCCCAGCCAGGACACTCGTGCCCTTGAACCCTGGAATCCCAAAGGACACCAACTACAGCAGGAGAACACACAGCTCTCTTCAAGCCTTCCAGTGTACTCTGTGTTTGCAGCAGCTGCCTGTCCAAAAATCACTTTCTTCGCTGTTTCTCTTTTCTAAATTCATTTTACAGATGCCAATACAGCAGAAAGCAGAGACTACAAAAGAATTCAGGCTGTCAGACACAACTTTAGAAGAATTGTATCACCTGTGTGGAAGACTGAGTTCACTCTTGGTGGGATTTTCAGATCTGTTTCAAGTGAAAACACTGTGTCAGGGGGTTTAGGCTTTTTTTTTCTTTTTTTTTTTCCCTAAACTACATCAGTGATGATTTTATGAACTCTGAAGAACAACTCTAAAACCTTAAAATGGCATATTCACAAACAGGCCAATATTTTAGGGGTCAAAAGTAAAGCTTTCTCATTTGCAGTATTTCAGGAGGACCTTCAGAGATATGAATACAAATTATTCTGAGATATGTAATTGCAGTTTGCAATAGATTGTTTTCTCTATTAAACAGAAATCTACAGCATCCTTGAGACGGATTTCTGTCATTTTGTCATGATAAACACTCAGGTATTAAGTACCTTCCACATCAGGCACCCAGGCAGGATTCCAATTAGTGCTGAATAGAAGACAAAATGTCAGCTTAATAAGCTTCAATTTGCAAAGTCTTTGAACACTCAATGATATCATCACTTTGCCAATCACTTCTTGTACTTTGCCTTCTATTTTTCCACATCACCTTCCCTGTCAAAAAGAAGTCTTTCAAACCCCCAGAAAGGGAAGACATGAGCAATGTCAGTCACTGGTCTGACTGAGCTAAAAGATCCAAAAATGAGTCCCCAGTACAGAGAACTATGATGTGCACAATATTCCCCTCAAAGCTAATTTGCTGCCAACATGTAGCAATTGGGGGAAAAAAAGTCTACTTTCAAGTCATACTGGGAAAAATATTTTTTTGCATGAAATCCCCACTAAAGACCTTAAATCACTGTCACAGTCTGTGCTGCTCCTTCAAAGGAACAAACAGGGTTTGTTCAGGGAAGATGACAATCATTTCTTCAAAGCTGACTGGGCCAAGGAGCAGCTTTGCTGTCTGACTTGGTATTGAAAATAATCACTGCACTTTAAAATAATGGGGTTTGTTTCTGATTGGTTTCTTTAAAAAAGGGTTTCCAAGAAGAGAAAGATGATTGCAGGGAAGGTGTGGTCAGTTCTGTGAGGTTGAACATCCAAAGCCACAGCTGAGGACACAGAGTGATTCCTCCAGCTGGAATCTCCCCAAATGCAGAACCAAAAATCCCTGCTCTTATCTGGGTGTGAGGGAAAACAGGACCCCAAAATGGCAGCAGAGAAGACAAGGGATAATGAACCAGGATGGCAAGTGTGGAGCAAGGGGCTCCCAGGGCTGTGCCAGGGCAGCTGCTCCTGCCTGAGCATGCAAGGCACAGTCCCAGGTCCAAGAAGGAGATGAGGAATGGGCTCTCCTGAGCTGAATGGCTGGAGGAGGAGGTGGCAGCAGAGCTGACAGAGCCCAGCACAGTGACCCCCAGGCTCCACCAACCAGGTCCAACACAGCTCCTGGCACTGCAGTGCTGTCCCATCTTCTGGCTGGCACATCCCTCGGGGCCCAGCCAGGAGCCCTTTGCTGGCACCTCTTTGTTGCTCAGCACTCAGAGCTGGCAGCAGACAAGCCCCAGCCCATGCTGGGTGAGGTGTGGTGTGCCAGGAGTTGGTGCTTCCGTAGAGCAGCTCGGAGGGGCCGGATCTGACACTGCTTCCTGCAGGGCACTGGGAACACACACCGGGCATGGCTCTGGTGGAGGTGAAGGGCTGAAAGTGCAGAGCATTTGGCTGCTCCTCCAGCTGGTGGGACAGCAAATTCCAGACTTGTGAGGCAGAAAAGGAGACACTGAGGAGTTGCTACAGACACCAAGGTTGGGTCAGCACAGAAACAGCTGCAGAGATATTTAATGGTCAAACACTCAGCCTGTGCCAGCAGCATCTTCTGGAAAGGCTGAGGAACTGGGGGTGTTCACCCTGGAGAAGAGGAGGCTCAGGGGAGACCTCATCACTGTCTAGAACTCCCTGAAAGGATGTTGTACCCAGGTGGGGATGGGTCTCTTCTCTCAGGTAACCAGCAGTAGAACAAGAGGGCATGGGCTTAGGTTGGTTTAGGTTGGATATCAGGAAGAAGTTCTTTAAAGAGAGAGTGCTCAGGCATTGGAATGGCCTGCCCAGGGAGGGGGTGAATTCTCCAATCCTGGAGGTTTTTAAGATGAGACTGGACGTGGCACTGAGTGCCATGATCTGGTGATCACAGTGGGGTTGGACCAAGGGTTGAACTTGATGATCTCGGAGGTCTCTTCCAATCCAACAGATTCTATGATTCTTCAGATCCTCACAGAACCCACCACAGGCTTTGAGGGTTTCTCCCCTCATAGCTCCTGTCATGAAGCACAGGAACAGCAGAGAAGTCTCCCATTTCCCTTCCTGCCTGCAGCAGGAACAGGCAGAGCACTCAGGGCACCCAGGGCAGCACAATCTGCCACGAGCATCTCAGCTGCAATTTGTTGCTGCTTTTCCACTTGGAGGTTTCTCTCTAACACTTTAATGTGGGAGTGTGCAGAGCTGTGTGGATGGGCTCATATTTCTCAGCTGACATATCTTCAGCCAAAGAATGTCAGCTACAGGAGAGGGCAAGGCTTTGCACTGGCTCTGGGATTTCTTCTTCCCCCATCAGAAACCACATAAAAGAAAAATACAAATAAATCAGCTCTCCAGAATTGCTATTTATTACCTCATCATGAAACCCTCTACTGGACCCTGCAGTGGTATTGAGTAATATCATTACTTAAACCATGGAGAGCTTGTATTTATTACTCAAAATTGGGAAAATTAGCGTCCATATGGATCTTATTGTTTTAGGAGCAGTAATGCTGCCAAAACAAGTGGTGTTAACATTCCAGACTGCAGATTGTCACCATTTCTCACCCAGTGTTCCATTCTTTCATTTGGTATTTAAAATACCTTTGAATTGAGGAACTGAACAGATCACAGAATCTCTCCTATCAGATAAATCATTTAACAGCCAGACTACTGTTCAAAACCTGATTTATGGTGGCAGTGAGTGAATGGAATTAACATCTGCTGACCTATGGAAGAGAGACTAAATTGATTTTGGATAATCTTTCTTTAGAAAAGGGATGAGAGAAAAAGTACTCTAAGAAATTTAACTACTTAATTTGCAATACATAGCACCTTAGTAGGTAATCACAGGCAGGACATCCTAACCTCCATCCCTGGCAAAATGATGGAGTGAAACTTCAGGAAATTAATTTCCATCCATGGGAGGAATAAAAGAGTCACTGGGATCAGTCAGTCTGGATATACCAAGGGTAAATCAGGCTTGAATAATCTGATTGTCTTCTGCAGTGAAAGGGGAGAACTCAAAGGACATTTATCCTGGTTTTAGCAAGGTTTTTGATAGAGACTTTATACCCTCTGCACAGTCAAACTGAGGAGACACAGATCAGAGGATGTCCTGCAACTGAGGGGACAACTCACTGGCCCACAGGGTTTGAAGAGGAGGAATCAAGAGTCAGCCAACTACAAATGGCATTTCTCAAAGTTAAGTGGGGCTGACACAGCTTAACATCTGCCCCAGAGACCTGGACACAGGACAGTGACCCTGTGCCATTCTGTGGGTGGTCAGTGTGTTGGGGAGCAGGGCTGCCCTTCACAGGGGCCCCAAACTCTGCAAGCTGGAGGAATGGCCCACCAGGACCTGCAGGAAGCTCAGCAAACCAGGTTTATTCAGCCTGGAGAACAGAAGACTAAAGAGAAATCAATTTGCTGTCCTCAACTGAGCATAAGGAACTGGAGAGGGGACAGAGCCAGATTCATCTTGAAGGAAAGACAAGAAGCTACAGATCCAAGTTGTAACAACAGATATTCCAAGTGGATAGAAAGGAAGAGGAATTTCACACTGGAGTTTATGGCTCAACAAGGTTGTGAAACCTCCACCACAGCAGATTCTTCAAAACTCAGCTGGACTTGGCCCTGAACAACGTGATGGAGCTTTGAAGTCGGAGCTGCTTTGAGCAGGAGGTTGGGCACAATGACCTCCAGAGGTCCTTCCAGCCCCAATGATTCTATGATGCTGTGAAAAACCTTCAGGATGAATGCTGGGCTCCCATTAGAGGCTGTCCCTCCAGCCTTCCCTGGGATGTTTGAAGCAGCCAGCACTGCTGTGGCCCAAATTGCTGCACTTGTTCTGAGCACTACAACTCAACTTCCTTCCATTCAACAACTGTCTCAAGCAAATAACACTAAAAAGCAATTTGCAAAAGAACTAAAACCCATCAATAATGTTGTGAGCAAGCAATGCCTCCTCTGCACAGCAGACATTTACTGAATAAGTTCAGCTGTAATGTTTGGAATTATCTAATTTCATGGAAAGTACATTCAAAAGAGAAGATTTAGACAGACTTGGAAGGAATCTCGATAAGCAAATTCAGAGCCTGGCTTTGCCATCCACTGATCTTCACACAGAAAGCACATGCTGCTTCTGTCTCAAAATCAGGAGGTAACACTGTAAATGGAGGATTCCTGCAGACTAACACAGCATTTCTGCCTCTCTGTTTAGAAATTGTGTTACACCACCTCAAATGCTGCAGGGAGCAACACCTTTTGCATCTGCTAATACACTTGATCATTTATGACTTCAGTATTCCTTTATATAACTTTAATTTTAAAAATAATTCCACACCATGTGTAGCTTTTTGTCTGTCAGAGATGATCCCTCCCTGCATCCATCACACACAAACCCTGCATGCAAAGCCACACCTTGTGCATGTGTTAAAACCTGCAATGAAGATCCTTCACCCTGTTCATGGGCAAAACTGATCTCATTTTTATCCAGAGAAATTATTCCATATTTATGAACATCTATGCAGGAAATAATCACTTTTTCCTAAGCAAGAAGTGTTGGTATAAAATAAAATTACTGCCATATGATCTACACCCTTCCCCTGGTCAGGTGACATTACACACTACACCTTTTCAGCTGCCAATATTTCAAAATAAACAAAAAAAGAATATAAAAACATTGGTTACACTGTAATAATAACTACCAGATATAGTCAATTTTATGTTATAGAAAGAGAAAGTCTATTTTGCTGAAAAGAACTCCATCTCAGATTCAGAGTTCATATGATGTGATGAGCCAGTTTCTATGGCAACTGCTGTCTCTTTTACATACACCGTAGACAGCACAAAATGACTATTGTCTCCTAAGTTAACTTACCATTTTTAATCAGCAAGTGATAATTTATGCACTCTTATGTATGGCTTCCAAAAATGTCTTTAAATATTTCAAGTGCTGGACAGCCTGAAGTATAAAAGGAGAGAGAGAAGTCACACCTCCTGCACTGAATTCCTTGTTAATATCAGTCCTAATGAAGAAAGTCAAGGAAAATCGTGGAGAGGCTCAGTGGGGATCACCTGAGGGCTCTTGGAGGGTTGCACCAAGTGAGGGAGTGGCAGATGTTCAGAGTTGGTTCAAAAGGTTTGAAAGGCACCTCCAGCCTGGGCAGCAGCTCAGCAGTGGGGACAGAGCTGGGGACAGAGCTGGGGACAGAGCTGGGGATGTGGCACGGGACAGCAAACAGGGGAAAGGGATGTCACCTGAGCAGGGAGGGGCACCCAGACCCTCCCCTCAGTGGAGGGAACCCTGAGCCTGCACTGTGGGCTTCAGTTTGGAGTAAAAGCTCCTTTCCCCCTCTAACCTCAAGGACTGTGCCTGTGCTGCAGCCCAAATTGCTCCCACAGTTCAGGGGCTCCAGTACAGCAGGAACCAGCTGTGCTGATCTCGATACTGTGTTTGAGTATTCCCACAGGAAACTGTTGCATTTGACCATTTCACTGAACTCTCAACTTGCCCACAATACTCTCAGTGAAAGCCCAGCTGAATATCTCTGTAGGACCCATCAGATCCCTGATTCCAGCAGATATTCCCCATCAATGGGATCCATTGCAACCCTGAGTCAGCAGGCTGAGTAACAACCAAGGGAAACCACATCAGCACTGCAACAAATATTTGGTACTTCAAATACTTTACATCAACAGTCATGTTCCTTACCCTGGGCTGCCTGGTGGTAAATTAAACATGCTGCAATACAGCCAAAAGCTTTTGTTTAGGGAAAGCTAAAAGGGACCGGCTGTCTGTCTACAGGAGTCTGACAACAGCAACTCTCCAAGTAAAATATAACAAACAAATATTTAGATTGCAACTCTGTGATTTAGATTGGCTGCAGAGAAAGCCTGCATAGCAAGCAATGCATTTCTTCTCATGCCAAAGACATCTTCTACTAGGAAAAGGAAGCAAAAGAAAAAAATGAGTCATAGAATTTATTTACTCAAAATTGTAAACAGAAGTGACTTCAGTAGCACTGTCAGCATCTGAATGTTTCCCAGGCTACGTCTGTCTGTACCCTCCAGACACCAACAAGCAAATCCTTCCCACTGGCACTGGGAGAATAACCATGTGGGAACTGATGTTTGGAAATATTACAACTATTACATGAAGCAGAAGAGCTGATCAGTGATTTACTCATAGGTAGCAACAGGTCCTTTCAGACCAAAGGTGAAGAAAGTCTCCTATTGTAAATAAAATGCTCCCCAAATCCTTCCTATTAGAATAGCCCTGAAAAGTCCCTGCTACAGCAATTTTTACACTCAAACTGTGCACAGGTTGGGTACTCAGTTACCATTAAACAAGTATATAAGATCTCTCTTGGGTTTTTTCTGTATTTTCTCCTGTCAGTAGTTGACAGAGCTGTTCAGTAGCCACATGGACCAGCACAGCCACCCTTCCCACTGACCACACACAGAGGGGCAACATAAACCCCTCCTGTGCCCCCACTTTGTTGATGCCTTAATTATCTACACAGAGCCATAACTGTACACCAAGAACCTGCCAAAATGGAAATAACTATCATTGCTGGAATGAAGATAGTGATCATTACTGATTTTTCATTTTATTGTGTAACTCAACGGGCTCAAACAGCTTGGAATTCATGCAGACAAAACCAGGTGCAAAGCACCAGTTGCAGATGATTCCAAGTGCAGAGAAACACTCTTTCAAAGAGAAGCCAGAAAAGAAGTGATGGGATGTGCTATAAACAGGACACAAGGAAAGGAGCCGCTGATTTCTGAGAAGAGAAAGTGAACTGGGATGGTCAAGGTCAAGGGATTGTGGGAAGTGCAAAAATCAAGAGAGGAAAGAGCAAACAGATACATCAGGCACAGGATAATTCCTCATTAACTCTTCTCACCACCTGCATTCTCAATGTGTGTGTTCACCTGCCTTCAGAACTGCTCAAGGTTTTCCTTCCCCAACCAATGATGGTTTCTAAGAGCACTAAAACAGCTCCAAGGAGCAGTGATGTCCTCTTGCAGCAGCCTCACCTTTGAGAGCATAAACACTGTCTGCCAGGATCAGAGCCCGTGCCATCATCAGTGCCACACACGGGCACAACACACCCGAGCTGCTCTGCACCCAATTATGGCTGCAGGAACACAGCAGACCTGCCAATTATCTCACACAGACCCTGGGAAGGGAATTCAGCTTCCTCATGGAAACTTTCTTGTCTCTCCTTTAGTGCCAAGTGCTGTATTTGAAGTTACAGGGGTACATTTGATTTCTTCTTCTTCCCCAAAGGTCAAAGGTTGGAGGAGAAGCACAAAAATGATCTGTGTCCTCCTGGAGCTGGTGGAGGGCACATGTCAGGGGCTGGGGAGAGAGTGGCATTCAAAGGAGAAAGACAAGGGCACAACTGGCACCACGGCCCCTCTGCTTGGCTTATTAAAATCTCCTGTCTACTTAGCTGGAGCAAACTGGGTGGATTCTTCTCCGTAATGAGGAGTTTTGCCTCAGAAAACCACCAAGTCAGTAGCAAGACTGTTCTTATAAAAACAAAGGAAGATCTCTGTCATCCAAGGAGTTCCCTGTTTTGTGAACTAATGTATAAACTAGAATTATTTGGCCAACCAAAGCATAGCTTAGAGAATAGTCTCAAAGAAAATTCAGAAAAAACTAAATTAAATAGAAGTACTGATTGAAAACTACCCTTTTACAAAACCCGACCCTGTATGATTAGGTGCTGTTTAAAGAATAACAACATTATGGCTGTTCCCAGAAAACATACAGGATTTAAAAGCCTACAAGAACACAGCATGGTACAAAAGTCTTTGTACTGCTTTGACTTCTATTGACCTACCAGTCAATTTACTCCTCCTCAAGCATTACAGCCCCAGGTGAAAAAACCAGAGCAAGCCTCCTAGAAATGGAGAAATCCAAGAGCTAAAGGGGAATGAAACTGTTACCCAAAAATTCATCAGCAACACAAAAGGTGATTCACTTAAACCAAGGTCCTTTCCTGAAAATATATTAAACTTATATTTCAAAGAAAAAGTAACATTATTTTATATTTAGTTAAAACCTGGCAACACAGTGAAATCTTGGGGTTTATACTCTGGTTGTGGCTGAAGCATTAATAAATGTATTCATATTTGAATTAAATCTAACCATTCTGTGTCTGTCTTTCACAGTAGCTGAAAGTATGTGAAAGTAGGATATGCAATAAAAAAATTAAATTAATCTTTGCAGTAACAGTAGAATAAATTGCTCTGCAGGACTCAGCCATCGCTGTCTTTAGGAACATAGTGAGAAATACATATTTTAAACACGAATATTGAGAAATATGTATTCACTCCTCTTTCATATGGAAAAGGATTTAAGAAAGACAACCAGTGAATACCTTTAATAGTGGTGCTTTCACATCATTCACCCAACCCTGAGCAGACAGGTCCTTCAAACCAAGCTCCTCGTATGTGATTAACACTAATTATTATTTAAATTTTTCAAACAACCCAGCAAATCCACTCTTCATTCCGCGAGGCAAAATGGCCTCCTCTCCCATTTCATCTCACCTTCGCTGGGATACAAAGCACTCCTGAAAATTGCTGCTGTCAAAGAGGGTTCAAATTCAGCAGGTTTTTAAAATGCAACGTTGTCAAACAATCACTGGGTTATCTTTGCTACGACCCTGCCCGATGTCTCCGAGAGGATGTTGCCCGTTGGTCACATCAGATGCCCAAAATACACATTTTACTAAACATATGCAAAGATTAAAAAAAATATATTAAAAATACGTGCCACAATTCCATCAGAAACACCAGTATGGTCTGTTGAGCTCACTGCAAAGAGAGATGGATTCTGACACAAAGACCAGGGCAAGGGAAGAAGAACAATTTCAATTCCAAAATGGAAAAATCCGCGCCCTTGAACGCTGAGAGAGTCTCACTAGAATTCAAACAAACAACAGCTCTTTGGTCAAAGCAACTGCATCTCCCTCTCGGATTTACATGCCATTCTCATGGCAGGAAGGCTCAAATGACTGTACAGGGATATTCAAACCACAAAGAAAAGCCCTACAGAAAGGCCAAACGGTGCTTTTCAGGCCGTGCAGATCCTCCCAAGAGCTGCAATAATTCCCAGCTTTCCACGGAGCACCTGTGGGAGGATCACGGATCCTGCTGTGAACACAAAGCACAACCAAACTTGGGGCTCCAACCTTTGCCAGAACAAAATAGATGGACTCAGAGACACCTCCCCGTTCTCTCAATCTGCTGAAGAGAGTCCCCTTACCTTCGTATTTACAGAGCACTAAAATAAGTGGCGTGTGGACAGAATAATTCTAAAATTAATTCTGAAATAATTTTAAAACTGTGGGTTTTTAACCTGGGAGCTCCAGCTCTGCCTTTGAACGCAAACACAAGAGCAGGAACGCAGGTGAGAGGAAGATACAACTCTGAACAGCCACTGGCAAACAGCCCCAGAGCTGAGATGAATCTATCTCGGGCCAAAATGAAAAAGGCAAAGCTAAAAACCAATCCCTTGAACGATTTAAGTCTTTGTTTGCTCTTACAACACGGGGGAGAGTGAAGGGCGAGGTTTAATTTTTTCAGAAGCCACCTGAATAACCTCCTCCCAGGCGTTCTCACAGAAGTGTGTCCCGTTTTCCTTGGAAAACCACAATGGTGGCAACGGAGAAATAAGTCCTGGCTCTGCAAATCTCCCTCTTCCTCCCCCAACGAGCCGTTCAGTTGCTAAGAGACTTCCTTAAACCAGATTTCGATAATCTGAGTCGTCCAAAGCAAAGAAATCCCAATTGATTTAAAAAGTAAATATTCAACTTCAATTCAATGGCACTTCTAGTTGGCAGAAAAAGCCACAGCCTACCAGTCTAGAGGAAAGGAGAGTGCAAATGCCTCAATGTGGGAGTCTAACACCTCCTAGGAAAGGTAGTGGTGTGCGGAAAACGGGCGTTGTTAGCGATGCTTTGCTGAAATGTCCAGTGTTGGTATAAAATAATCCAGGCGTGAGAAGCAATTCTAACGCTGATTAGTAAAGATTATTTTCTAAAAACTCTTTAAACTACAAAATCACCTCAATTTTTTTCAATATGGACATTGCAGGCCTTTTTACTAAAGGCTGTTAGGAAAATATACCATGCCAGCCTTACAAAATAGGTTGAAAAAAAGGCAATAAGATGGTTTTTGAAGTGAAAACTCATAAAGATCATTTTCCATGCTGACAGTGTGCATTTCATCCAGAAGTTTGAAGAGTCAAATGCTACCCCAGCTGGGGGTTATTCTGCCAAATGGCTTCCAACAGTGACCACAGAGATGGAGGATGGGAGGGGTGCGTGCGTGTAGGAAAATAAACGTGATGGGAAGCGACCCCAACCCCACATCATCTTAGCAAACATCCGACACACGGAGCCAAACACACAAAGCAAATCTAGAATACAAAACCTGAAACAAAAAGACACGAACAAAGGGAAATAAAGCCATTTGTGAGTTACCTGCAGAGATTTAAAACAAAAAAACCCACACGAACGAGGCAGATACAATTCATATGGATTTGCCCAGGAAGGAGAAAAGGAGGGGTGAGTGTGAGGGCTTGGGGGGGGGAAAGAACAGATACCTTTTTTTCTTAAACAAATCCATCATGAAAGAAAATGAGACAAGATTATAAATAGGCCGAGTTATAGCGCACCATGGGATTTTTAATCTGGCTACCTGTGGTTTTTGCAGTTAAAGCCCCTATTCAGCACCGGGCAGGGAGGGGGGAAAGCGGGAAAAAAAGAAAAATAAAGAAGGAAAAAAGAAAAACGAAATCACGTTTATGAGCCAGTTTCGCAAAGGCTCCCCCAGCGAGCACCTCCAACAAAGCTGGCAAACAGGAAACACTCATTATCAGCAATTTCTAATCAGCGGCGCCGCTCAATCGTTATCGATCATTACCTGCCCGTCTTGCCTCCTGCTCGCTTGAGTTTGGCTCTCGTGCTCTGCCATGGCAGCACGAAGCTCCTGCTCCAGCTTCTCCATCTCCCGTTGGTGGTCTCGGACCTGGCAGTCCTGCAGTGCCTTGTGCTGCTGGAATAGGTGCGTCTTCTCCTGTTCATGCTCCAGCTTCAGCTCCACTATCTGATTGGACAGGGAGGAGTACAGTTCATCAATAGAACATCCTTGTCGTCATGACAACTCGTCTACAGCTTAATTTCCCCCTTAATTTCATCAAGTTGGCAATTTTATTTTTACGTCACTCTTACCTCACCTTTTAAAAAGCCACCGTTAGCGTGACAGAATTCCTGCAGACAATCCCAACAATGGAGACAACCGAGCAAATCCAGCGCATCCTTACCCAGTTTGTTGGGACAAATGTCGGAGCGGACGGAAAAAATAATATAAGGGGGTGGAAAAAAAAAAAGGCATCGTGGCATTGTGTGTCGGGTGCCCCCGATCCCGCTGCTGCTCCTCAGCAGGGCTGGGGAGCCTAAATGGTTAATAGGCAGCCTGTTCCTCGCCCCTCTGCTCAAGGATATCCACACACAGCCCCCCAGCCCAGCAATTAAAGCTTTGCAAGGTTTCTTGCTGATTCCCAAAGCGAACGCTCTTCCTGCGATATTCCTCAACGCTGGCGCATGGAGTTGGCTTCTCTTTTTTTTTTTTGGAAATCAAGGGAAGGATAAAAAGCAAGAAAATTATAAAAAAAACAACAAAGCTCTATTATGCCGTTGTCAGCTACGCTATCCCAACATAAACAGATGTATGTGTTCCAGAAGGGCACCTGCTGTGCCGCAAGCTTGCACCATGATTTCCTAAGAAGCCCTCTATTCTCAGGAGCCGTTCCCAGTCCGCACCACACTGGATGCTGTGACCTTGGCCACTCTTCGCCTCTCCCCGCTTGCCTGAATGGCAGCCCGAGACCAAGGGCCTGGTTGCCGCAGCTTTGATACTAATCCTCCCGCCTGCGCACAATGGCACCCTACCTGGCCTGCACACTGGAGCGGCCACCCGCCTTTGAAGCAGGTGATGAATAGGGACGGCAGGAAGCCGCTTCCCCACTGAACTCCGGGCCACACAGCTGCTAGGAACAGTCACTTGGATTTTTCTTCAGTTTTGGTGGATTTCGGAGAAGGAAGGAGGAGGGGGAAGGAAAAGGAAAGGAAAAAAAAAGGAATAAAAAAAAAAAATCTCTGTTATGGTGAATATGGTATTTTCAGCATGAGAAAGGGAGGAAAGGAGCGGACGGGAGGAGCCGCTGTGTGTGCGCCGAGAGCGCCCGGCACCTTATCTTAAAGCTGTAGCATTCAATTCTGGAATGATGTCAGCTCTTCTCCTGGTTTTCGTGGTGAAAATTCCAAGCTAAGTTAAAATAAATTTTAAAAAAGTGTGTTATTCCCAACTCCAGCTCAGCAGATCGTGGGTTTAGGAGGAATGTGTGCCAGCCAAGCTGCAGCTGGGAGCACCTTTCGGCAAACGGGGCAAGGAGAACAGATGTGATAGTCCATAGTTTAACACAACCACATTAGTTAATTACACTGAAGAGCTCATTAAGAGATGCCTGGAGCCCCCACAGGGGTGAACCCCCCAAGAGAACACACATGGGCCACACTGGGCTTGGGATCCTCACATGAAGTTCTATGCAGCGGGTTTTCTTCGCCCAAGGTTTCTCTACAGAAGTGGTTTCTTTCAGATGCTGGCAGTGTCCTTGGTGTGCCTGAGAGAACCAACTGGGGCTTCCTGAAATAACTGGAAAGGCTTTGCATGATTTATGGGGAAAATATTTAGTGTTTTTTTCATAGAACAGACCTGATTCAAAAGAAACAGTGTCAACAGGAGAGACCGTTTTCTTCAAAGATTTTCTTTTCTTAATTCCTGGGTTTTCAGTTGGTTGTGCCATGTAGGTCTGGGGAGAGACTGTTTGCTGGAGAGGAACTTTAATTATTGAGGCTTTAACTTTTTGAACAGAAAACAGGGCAGCAGCAGGGAAGGGGAGCCAGAGGGGCAGGGACAGGTCCTGCTTCTCCAACCACGCTGACCAAAGTGAAGAGTTTTATTTAACAATCTCTTCATTTACAGGATTTATATTATAGACACAATATTTTTGAATTTAAGAGGTGGAATGAGCAAAAGGGATAGGTCCTTCTGTATGCAGGAGGGATGTCCCCCAGGCCCTATGTGGTAAGTGAAAGGGTAGCACTGGGAGGGGAGGTGTTTCACAAAAGATAAATTTGTTGAAATAAAAAATCCACTTCCCCAATTCAAGCAAACTATTCCCTGTGGTGGTTCTGTTATAATTTTTTTACAAGTTTCTTGCAAGGAGCAAAGGTGGAGAGACAGGAGAGAAAAGAAAGGATGGGGATCACAGTATTTTCATCCCTCAAACACCTCCAAACCCACATTTCCTAACGAATATTAGCAAGGACTCCACATCCAGAACCAACGAAACCTGTTTTCCTGTACCAATAACATGAAGGGACTGAGCCATTCCACTGCACTGGTGAGCACTCCCTGAAGCTCCTGCTCTCCTCAGAACTGCTGCCAAACACTCAAGCTTCTCTTCCACCCCTCCCTCCCTCATTCTGGTATTGCTATTGGGTTGGTTTTATAAAGGAAAAAAATTAGTGTACAGCAACAAAAGGAAAAAGAAAATCCATGCTGCTTTTCAGCAACTACAGGACTTCATCACAGGAAGCTGCATGAAAAATATATTAATTCTTCACAAACCAGATGGATTCTGCCTTCTCTTTGAGGCAGAGAGAGCCTTTTTGAATGATATAACAAAACCACCTCCTTTAAAAATTGTATCGTGTTGAGACCTTTCTGCATGTCCCCCTTGATGCTGAGCACTTCATCAGCTGCCCCTACCATGTCTGCCCAGATGCAGGGGCTGGGTGTGCAGAGACAGGCAGTTGTGGGTCCCACACATTCCAACCAGACAGGCAACACGACCTTCACAAAGGGAATTAGGGGGGAGCTGAAAGGAAACATTCATTAAAGAGTCGTCTGTGCCCTATTACCATAATCACATCGTATTCATTGGCCCTTAGATGTTTCCTCATCTTGTCCTCCCAAAGATGAAAATCTCTTATTCCCTTCTCTGTGCATCTGTTCTGGTCCCACTAATGGCCTGGAAACAAAACCAAGCAGGACTGCCTGTCTGACCTGACACAGCCTTGCCTACCATGGACACTGTTGTTATCAAGGAACACAAGTGTTTGAAATTGTGATCTCATCTTATGTGAATTCTTCCTGGTTTAATTCTTTTCAGTGTGATAGAACCACGTTCAAGGCAACAGCCAACTGCTGATTTACTGAGCTGCCACCAGAATGACACTTTTTATTTTAAATTTAGCTTTTAATTATGCTAATAAATTTAGCTTTTATCTGAAATGTAACAGTATTTCCTTACTCTTGCAGAGAACAGAATTTTCAAAAGAAAACAAAATTCTGAGCAAAAAGCTAAAAAAGATTAATCCAAGAACTGTGACAGTCTTCTGTTATTCCCTCACATGCACACACAAGATGCTAAACAAATTTGGCAACGTGGTTCATGCCCAGGACACTGACAAGCCCAGTTGATGAATGCACTCAAATGGGAGCTGCTTTAGGACAACTTGCTAAAATAAGAGACAAACTAAAGACCCAAAGTGAAATCCTGCTGCTCTGAGCACGTCTGAAGAACAAAGATCAACAACAAACAGCACAGGAGATATTTTCAGAAGCCAAACACTTTTAATATAACCAACGTCAGCAAATACCTTTTGCAAGTCCCCAATATAGACAAGACCTTCTACTATCCAGTTTTTGCTTTTACATCACACACTAAGTTTAGGCTTTTCAATTTTAGAACAATTTCAACTTGTTCTCAAGAACAAGCAGGCCTTTGAAATTCTTTTTAGAGTCCCCAAAGGAGGGAGAGGAAATTAGTTAGCTCACTACCCCTTTGAAAAATGTAACTGCTACAATAAATATTTGACACCAGAGTATGAAAATTCATGTAAATTTATGTCTGCAATTCCAGAAATATTTTAAGTAACACCTATATAAAATACAGTTTAGCATGGCAGGATGGTTTTAAAAGCACAGTTCTGGCAAGACTGAACAGCTGGAGAAGCCACCAATACACTGCACGTGTCATGGCAAAGGACTGAGCTAAACTCACTGTGCAGGATGCCTAAAGCTCACCAATTTCCAGTATTTCTACCTTAGAAGCACTTAGGAGTTTGTAAATCAGGTGTCTCCATCAAATCCAGCCCCAAGCTGTGCCCAGGCAGCTACACCCACAAGCTGTGCCCAAAGAACAACCCCAGTAAAATCAGGCAGTTTCTGCCTCCTAAGCCTAGAAATAAATTGCATGTTTGGTGAGGATATGGGGATCACCCATCCCCACAAACACTCCTTCTCCAAGGGATCTGATCCAGCAGGAGGGATCATGCTGGGCTCTGGCTCAGCAAAACTTTGGGCAGAAAAGAGGAATCTTCACAGCAAGAGAGAGAAAACCTCAACTCTGTCACCAGAACCCCTTTGCAGCAGGTAAATTAAATGGATTTCAAATGTACACTTTTTTCTTGGTGATTTTTCTATCATTTGGAACACAAAGTACTCCCAAGAGCACATGGGACAGTGAAAAATAACCTGTGCAGAACCACACGTTACCCCTGAAGCAGCAAGAACTCGTGGGGTAATGTACACACAGAGAAAATGCATTTGACTTGATTTCATTGCAGGCTGCAATAATTTAACTGGCATGACTGTGTTTCCTGTTATACTCACACCTTTTCATCAACTACTAATAATTCCACTTCAACTGCATACTAAGGATTACAAGAAATTCTCTAAAAGAAACGAGCTGGTTTTCAGCCAAACTGCACTTTGGTTTATCCTCCCCACTATGACAATACACCCGACTGGTCTCACTTTGTACATAAAATTACAGACCTGATCTGTACATTTTGACTTACAAAGGCCTTTCAAAGTTTTAGTATTTTTAAAGTATGGGCAAGACAAACCTCCCCTCAACCCTCCTCTTTCCAATCTTCCTGGCACAAGCTAATTGTTTTTTAAGTCACGGAATCATAAAATGGTTTGGGTGGGAAGGGATCTTTAAAGCTCATTTAGTTCCAAACCCCTGCCACGGGCAGGAACACCTTCTACTAGACCAGGTTGCTCCAAGCCCTGTCCAACCTGGTCTTGGACACTCCCAGGGATGGGGAGTCCACGACTTCTCTGTCCACAGCCTCTGCCAGGGCTTCCCCACTCTTAGAGAAAAAAAATTCTTAATATCTAATCTAGATCTACCCTCCCTTCAGCTCAAGGCCATTCCTCCTTGTCTTACCCCTGTATGTGCTTGCAGAAAAATCCCTCCCCAGCCCTGCTGTAAGCCCACAATGTGTTGGAAATGAAGCTGCATCTTACCCCTGTATGTGCTTGCAGAAAAATCCCTCCCCAGCCCTCCTGTAAGCCCACAATGTGTTGGAAATGAAGCTGCATCTTACCCCTGTATGTGCTTGCAGAAAAATCCCTCCCCAGCCCTCCTGTAAGCCCACAATGTGTTGGAAATGAAGTTGCATCCCTGGGATTAAACCCCACCTGATGAAGCTCAGGAGGCGCCGGCCCCTTCCCCACCCAGCAGAGCCACCACAGACTGCAGAGAAACCTTCCTTGCAAACCAACAGACCTTGAGTCTCTGCAAATGCCTGCTTGTAGCAGGCTGTGCTACAGAATTTACTGTACATAGCCTTTGTTTAGGCATTCAGGGTTTATCCAAGGGCCTCCTTTGAACCCTGAGAAGAGGCTTCACAGCTTCGCTGGTTCTGCAGGCGCCGCTTTGTGCTCTGCAAGCGCCTCCCGCTCCCTCCTCCCCTCCAAGGTGATTCTGTTCACTACACAGGCAGCTCAGGCTTTTAACTCTGAATCACAAAGTTAGATGCCTCAAGGAGACAGTGCAAATACCCATCTGTCTGGTTAACAATTCTGTAAACAGCAGTGGTACCATGAGAACGTTTCCACCCACTCCTCACTTGGAGGTTAAATTCATCTCCTTCTCCCATTTGTGAGTTTTAGCTATAAAGTGAAAAGTTGATGTTGATTGAAGAAACTCTTCCTCAGATATCCTGCACAAAAGGCATTCATCTGTGTGCTAGGATGGTTCAAAGGAAACGTTTATGCATCCTAGATTAATTTATTAAATGAAATTTATGCAGCTTGTTGCTGATGACATGAAAAATTTAGAGCTTTTACTAACGTGCTCATTTGGCCTCCTTGCAAGAACAGACTGTATTTCAATTATCTTAGACTACAGACAGAGAGGAGGGGAACAAAGCTTTTCACAAAGACTGTCCTCATCACTAAACCAGCCTATTAAAAATGGATAGTGGATCTCTGAATACAACTGAGCAGGGAGAAACACTTGGAATGTTGGTGTGCCTGAGGAACAGCAGATTTCAAGCAGGTCTTTGTAAGGATTTTTCTCACCTGAGTGGGTGAAAGATTGGTAAAGCTGAAAACAGAAGAGGAAGAATGAGGCCAGAAGGAAAGGCAGGATGGAAGGGCAGTGACAGCAGCAATTCACTGAGACAAGGTGTGGGGACAAGGTGAGCTGAACACTCAGCTGAGGCTGGTTCTCTCTGTGTGTGTCTGAAGGCTCCGTGGGCTGGAGGAGATGACACTGTGGCTCAGGGGGCACTGCTGAGGTTTGCAGCAGCTCTGAAGGCAAAAGCAGGAGCAGGAAGAGGAGCTGAGCTAAAAGCAATTCACCAAACAATCACAACAGGACTGTAAACTCCACAGCTCCAGCAGAGGAGAAGCATTTCATCCTCCCCACCTCCCACCTTAGAGGGTGGAGTGGCCACTGTTCAACAGGAGGAAGAGCCACCTCCAGCCCACACCAACCCTCTGCCTGCCCCCTGCTCCTGATCCACAGGACTAAAGGTCATTTCTCAGCTTCAGTAACTTTACACTCCATTGCACTGGCTTTACACAGCCACTCACAACTCCTTCCATGGACAGAACTTCTCTTCCCTGAGGAGCTGCCCTTCCAAGTCCCATCCCCAAGTCACAGCAACTTCTTGGTGTCAATGCTTAATCCCTGCTTTTCACTCTAGTCTGTATTTCCCCCTCTCTCTCATGAGGTCACAGCCTTTACACCACTCCATACACAAATTCTTCTGGCTCAGTTTCCCAGAGCGAACATGGAAATTCTCTGTGAGATTCATCAGAACATTTCGCTGAACATCTGAATTAAACAATGTTTATTACCTAAACACACTTGGGTAGATCTTCAAGGGAAAAACAAAAACATACCCAGGTCAAAAATACCCTACACTTCCAGATATAAACACACCCAGGTCAGGAACACCCAACACCTCCAGCACTTCATGGAATTATCACTGCAGTTTCCAGCAAAAGCAAAACAACATCATCACAGCCTTGATCATCCAAACACTGGTGAAACCTCTTGGCACAAAGTTATACAGCTCCAAATCAGCAGGAAAGATTCCCCATCATTAAATGTTGAGCTAAACAACACTTTAGAATTATTTTAAGTAACTGAGGATGAGAGTCTGCTGGGAACCTTAATATTAAATGGCACTGCTGGCACTGAACAAGGTGTTTGTTTTTAAATATATACACTCAGGTATAAAAACAATGGTTGCAATGACAAAATTAATGTTTTACTTGAGAGAGCCTCACTCTTTTCTTTATATTAACCTCAGAGAAAGTTATAAAAGACATACAGAAAGATCTAAAGCATATTCTTCCTCTCTTCTTAACATCTGCCTCTGCTGCAGCACTTTGCTAAAATCAGAACAACTTCCCAAAGCCACCTCAGACACCTGCCCTTGCTGCTGGCAGGTGAGATCCCAGACATGCCTTTTCACCTTTCACCAGCTGACCTTGCACTTCTTTACCTGTCTCTCTTTAATCTAAAAGGCATATTTAACCTCCACCACACCTTTGTTGTGCTCCCAAGTTACAGGCATAGACTATTTACTTGTCTTCAGTGTGGTTCCAAAGTGATTTGAAATGCCCAGTAAAATATTTCTGAAGGCATCCTCTTTCTTTCCTCTTTGGCTAAACAGGACAAGGGGACAACTCTAATTATTTTTTTACAAGTTCTACAGAAGTCACAACCCAACAATAAATGCTGCAAGGAAGGATTTCCTGAGATATGAGGAGATTCTTCACCCACCATGTAACAGTTTCCCACTTTCCTATGGGAGCATGGAAAATTATTCCTCAATGGAATAAACTCAGTTAAAGATGAACCAACCCAAAAGGCTTATTTACATATTTAGGTTGGCATCTGATCTCAGAAAGCACAGCCATAACTCACCAGGTAACACCATCCTGCTGTGACAATAACTCTGCAACTGTTTCCCAGTGTGTTCTCTCCCTGTTAGGAGAACAAACTTTCCCAGACTTTGGCTCTTTTACTAATCTTGCATCTCATTCATTTCACTTTCCCTCCATTATAGCACTTCAGCAACTATTTATAGCAAAATATGGGTGGAACAGACATCACAGTGATTATTATTGGTTTGGTTTTTTTCTTTTTAAAAGGACAAGCTTAATGCTAAACTCACATTAAGTTCCCTGCAAGTGTTTTATTTGTGACAATGTATGAAAATTTGCTTGGAAGAAAGGTGAGCACATGCTGGACTCTGCTGGGAAAGGTCCCTGCACAGAGCTCTGTCCCACCACAGGCACCTTGCTGTGTCATCACCACTCCCCACCAGAGTTGTGCTCTCAGAAGGTGCTCCAGTGATGTCTATTTGAAAAAAATAAAGCCAAGTCCTTCGTTTTCCTGTCAAATTTGAGTAATTTGTGAAAAGCTTGGTGTAATGGTTTGTTGGTGGTTCTCCTGTCCTGGGTGAGATTGTTTCATAATTGTTCCCCTTCCTCGACGGTTTTAGTTGTGTTTTGTCTGATTCATTTGTTTCTTTTGGTTTAGTTTTGTGTTCATCTCAATTTTCCAGGGACTCAGTCCCCTATTCCCCTTTTCCCTTTCCCTTTCCCCTGGGGGTGGGATCCCACGTACTGTGTATACAGTGTGGTTGTAAATGTTAGAAAATATAATTTATTCTTTTTATTCAGTTCAGTTTCTTTAGAGTGCATTTCTTTTCAGTTTTTTTATTCCTTTCCTTTGCTGGGAAAGTTCTGAGAAGGGGAGGGAGAGCCAGTCCAAGGTTGGCAACAGCCAGGCCAAACCTGCTACACTTGGGCATGAGCTCTTTCCAACACCAAAGTGCTCTCAGCAGAAACTCTTCCCAGGCATTCAGAGCTAAAGTGAGGATGTAATTAGAAAGTAGGGGGGAAAAAAATGGAAAAAAAAAAAGAATAAAGGGAGGGGGTGCAAAAAAGCAAACAACCTTTTTTTTCCTGTGCTGCCAGTGCCATAAAGGCTGACTGTAAATCCTGCAGCCCTTTCAAAGGCAGGAAAGGCTGAGGCCTTCACTGTGGTGTCCACTGGCTTTGAAGTGCCGAGAGCAGCTGCTCCCAGCAGATAGGAACTCTGGTGCTGCTGGAGTTATTTTTTTCTTCAAAATACACTTTCAAATCTAACAGCTGCAAGTAGAACAAAGTTGAGCTGAAGTGTATTTAAAGAAAAAAAAAAAAGCCACCAGTTTCTCTCGAGGAGTGTTCTCAGTGGATACTTCAAAAGCAAGTGGAGCTGAATCAGATGGAGCTGGAACCAGGAGTGACGTGTGAGAGCTGAAACCAAGATCCAAAAGTTCTCTTTGTTCATGGATTTCAATGCATTTGAAAAGTTAACAAAACATTGCCTGCCATGGTTTTGTGTGGCTTTGCCCCAGTTCTTTTTCAAGCAAAATAAATAAATATCAATATATATCAGGTTGGTTGTTGTTATAAATATCAGCCAACTATCAATATATAACATATCAGGAAGTCTAATCTGCAGGCAGAGCAATGTCTCAGCCTCACAACCACCATGTCCACAGCAGCAATCTCCTGGGAATCAATATTAAAGGAAATCCCTGGGAAGCACAGGCAGCCCTTCATACCCAGCAGGGAGGTGAAGCCACAGCTCCCAAGGCCCTGCATTGCCAGAGTGTTTCTGAGTAACACATCAGTTCATTTGGTTCTGCAGCTCCAATTTGATTAAATTTCTGGGCAGGTGGAGTGCCCAGTGTGCCTTCAGCACTCCCTTTGCCTCTCACTCTGCCAACCCATGCAAAATGGAGCTGAAGGTCAATTTTCCCTCCCTTTGTGTGCAAATCCCATTTGACAATTAGATTCAGACACTTGGGCAGAATAACTCAAAGCAATTACTACATTTCTCAGGTAGCCACAATACCCAGGATTTTGGCTGGATGGCATTTCCAACTGCAGGTCTGCAAGAGCCCTGGCAAAATGTATCCCCAACTCCAATTTACTGCTGTATTTAAACAGGTTCAATCTATTCCTCCCCAAGTGACAACCAAAGAAATATGCAGTAAAGCAAGGCAAGGGAAAGTCTGCTTTTGAAATGGTTTAGGAGCTCTGAAGCACAAACAGAGGGTAATACAGAGAAAGAGAAGTTGGAAGTACTGAAAGGAAATTTTCAAAGTGAAAGGACTGAGCTCATCCTGCTCCATGGTGGGGCTGAAGGGCCTTTGTACTGCAGAAAGGACCAGACAAAAAGAATGTCATTTCCAGTGATAACCCACTGAAATCTGCAGGAAGGGTCACATATTTTTCATGCTCACAAGTTTTCAAAGAACATTCCAGATGAAGTATAAAGAGAAACAAATTTTTAAAGAGGGGCATAAACAGGATTCCAATGAAAATTCTTCTGAGGCTCTCACTGTTTAGTGCTGAAACCCTTTCCTTGGGTTCCAGTGATGTCTCATAAAGCCTCTTCTTTCTTACAGTAAGAGCAGCTATCCCAAATAAAATAAAAGGGAAGCAGCAAACATCTCCTCCTAGGGAAAAATGCCTTTGCTGATGTTTACCACAATATCAACAATGTTAGAGAACAGCAATGCAAAAAGAGTCACCAAAACCACCTCAACTCTCACATTAATTTCTTGGGGTTTGGGTTTTTTGATCCACTCTCCAGAAGGTGTGAATATAACAGGCATGAGGATCTAAGAAAACACATAAAACCAAACCATGACAATAGAAGACATCATCATTTGCCTTTAGTGTGCAAACCCAGAGGAGTTTTTGCAGAAAATTTTACCTATGGCTTGGTAGATCTTACCATGGATAAAAAGGGAAAAAATTACCATTTGTAGGTAGGAACAGGCTTGTCCTAACTCCTGATACAAAGCAGATTAGTTCCTAAGCCTGGGAACTAAACCTTTGAATAAATGCTGACTTTGGACTTTAAAGATGTACCACAAATTGTGAGAACTGTAAAGAAAAGAGTGAGCCAACTATACCATGTAAAATGATGTGAAAATAAGAGTCAAAAAAAAATTCCACCTCAAGGCAGACACTCAACTGACCCCAACACTTCCCATCAAACTCCCTCACCTTTACTGCCAGCATGAAACAAACCCCCAGGATCTCTCTATGCTCAGCTATTTCTGAACTACTAAACACAGGAATCACAAAGAACAGCCCCCAGGTAAGCTGAACACCTGGAGATGCACCTCAGCACTCCAGAGGCAAAGGTCAGCTGCAAACCCAAGTGGTGACGTTACAATTTGAGTGAGGACGAGGAAAATCCTTTGATCTGACCCAACAAAGCCCCTTCTAACAAAACACACTATTGTTCCTCCTGGGCACAGGAGAAGGTCTCTCCCAACACCCACCAAACTCATCTTGTGCCTTCATTCCTTGAAAAAGCCCCTTCCAGATGGACCAGAGCAGGTGTCCTACCAAAGTCAACTGCAGTGGTTCATCCCCTTATTACAGCACAGAGGATCAACAGGAATAAACAGGAATAAACCCACGATTCCCTGGTGGAAATGTAAATATACCCACACAAAAACATCAATAGGAGAGAACTTTAAACTTGTGGATTAACCACATAATTTCTACAAAAAACTCAAAAAAGCCTTTCAGTCCTTTCACAAGTGTTACCAAGAGAGGCCACTCCAGTTTCATGGCCAAGTCCCACCTTCCACCAGCTCTGATGGGCTGTGCAGCTCTCAAACCTCTCCCATGCCATCATTTGTCTTCTTCTACTTCTGTTTTTCCCTTTACACTTCACAACATCACTAAACTCAACTTTCTTGTCCCCACCCAAATGTTTCCTGGACATTCCCCAACCCTGAAATTACATCACAACAAAGAAAATCGCTCTCAGTGGGCCAAAAGAAGCATTTGGGTGAACACTCCCCACGTGAAACAGGATAAAAAGAATAAACTGCTGGTTCTTGACCAGAAGGAAAACAGATGATGCATTAAATAATTTAATCTGGTGATTATGAAAAGAGGTGTTGCCACCTGTAAGCCTGGGAAACAATTTGAAAGAGCTGGAGGTACAAAGGACTGCAAAGAGGAAACCAAAATATTTTCTGAGTAGGTTCTTCCTCCTCCATCCCCCATCAAATAAACTGCATATGTATAAATTTATTTGTCTTTATAGGACAGAAACACACAGTGAGAATTAACTTACAACTGCAGGAAGGGGTGTCCCTCCTCCCCTCCACCTGCAGGAGCAAAGAACTGACCTGTTGTTCATATCTTTTCTTGATCTCTTCCAACTGCCTGGAGAATTCCTGGGATTGCTTTTCCCGGAGCAATTTTGATCTGCTTAGATCAGCTTCAACCTCTGCCATCTACATGGTAAAAGAAAGGGAATATTTAATTTGAAGAAAGAAAAAAGGGCATAGCTTGAAATGTTCTGACATTTCTACAGTTGTTTGTAAACCATCAAAGAGGTGAATATCACTTGTTGGGAATGGCAACACCACCATCTGTATGTAGTGAAAATGAATATTCAGGCACTGCAGGATTATTAGTCACCCAAGGACAGAGTGATCACCTCTGTCATGCCACTCCCTGATTACAGAACTCTTGGCTCAGGTTTTCACTCAACAGTTGTGAACACCCCATCAAAATTAAGTGAATATTTTTTTCTAGGCCTATTTAAGACTCAAATATATTTCACTCAAAAATCCACTGCCTGTGGAAATTCAAGGGAAATCACGTGTGAGTCAGTGCATCAACTGCACACTTAAAGGGAGTTTACATTAAATCAGAAAATAACTTAAAAGAGAATTATTTGGCTGCAAGAGAAGCTCTCTGAAGATAGTCATCACCTATGAATAATGAGTGCCACAGATTCCAGCACACAGCATCAAGGAAGCAATTTCACAACTCAATTAACAAAGGCTTTTGTATCAAAAGCCCAACTGTTGGCTGTACATTAGGCAAGTTTCCAGGGGAATGTATATATATATATTAAAACCCCCTGTACTACAGTGCATACTCATCAGTTATTTTTCCATCTAAACCCCAAGACAAGAGTGAATAAACCCTCTCCCTACAAACTGTCTCCCTAAAAAAGAGAAGGGAGTGGGGTCTGCCACCAGCCCATCTGCTACCCAGAAAGCAGAAACACATGAATTCCTGGAGAACAAGCCAAACTCCTGCTTGGCCTAAGGGAGTGCTCAGCCTTCAACAGATGTCTGTGCCAACTGGCCTGGACATCACTCCCCAGCCAGGAAAAAGGAGGAGAAAAGAAAGTTCTTGGAGCAGGAAAAGCATTTTTTGGGAAAGTACTTCAACAACAGAGGAAGGTGCAGGCCTAGGAGCTGTTGGCCAAATAGAAAGCAGTAAAATAGAAGAGCAAGGAAGCAGCTCTGGGACCTCACTGTACTGTCTGCCATTAAGGAAAGGGACTTCAATGAATGTTTTATGAATAATTTCTGCCCTCTCCAAACTTACTCCAATTGTACATCCATGGCCATATTTGACTGAGGTTAATAAAACCAGCAAAATAACAGATCTTCTTATTGCATTGAAGGATTTTTTGTCTTTAACAGAATGAAAACATACTAAAATGTTGAAATAGTAAAAACATGTGCAAAGATTCTTAAAATGTTCTGGCTTTACTCATTAGGTCACATTATTCACATATTTCCTGCAAGTGCAGTGAAGGCTCCTGATCCTCATTTGTCAAACCCAGGAACCCCCAGATCTAAAGTATCACAACATAATCTATGTAGTGTTCCCCTTTTGTTAGTTATTATTGGAAAAAAAAGGCAGATCCTGCAGTTAAAACCCACCACTCAGCCATCACTGGGCATCAGGTGACTCTTAACAATCACAAGCTTGACAAAATAGGAAGCAGATGGCAAAAAAAACATCACAGAGCCAAACTAATGAATCAAATATTGATTACAAGAACTGAAAATGCCAGAGCCCATCCTATTCATCTCCATAATTAACTCCACCACACCCCAAAAGTGGCTTTAGAAGCCCAGCATTTCTAATGCAGTTAAAGTACAGTGTTGCTATAGATACTGCAGTTGTTGTTCTCTAAGTGTCACATCCCACCTAACCACAAAACAGAGAATTTTCCAGCACGTTCCAGTGTACCAGGTGATTTATCTAAACTGAATGTGGATGCAGAATAAAGGGAAAGGCCAAAGGTATGAAGAGAGCTACAGCTTTGATGTATTTCCTTGGCCCTTGGCTCCTGTAGAACAGCACTACTCAATTGTACAATATCATTGACTATTTCCAGATTTCAGCAGGCAAGCAGGGACAGAGTAAACCTGTGGCTGTTTCATGGAGCACAGCAAAATTTGGCTCCAAAGTTTCCCAGAACATGGCAATATTCTAAAGGAAACTCACTGTCATTTTAAAATTACAATTGATTAAGTTTTCCAAATTCTTTTGCACTTTCTTTTGGTTCTGGACTGCTTTTGTTTTCTAGAGGTCTTTTAAGTGAATTAAACTATTATTAGTCTTTCTAGAATTAGATTACACCCCTCCTGGAGCAGAATTAGGATATTACTTTAAGTCATCATGCAGAAGTTGCAGGAGAGTTGCATAGCACAGAAAAAGTCAGATTTAAATTGCAGGATTAGTTGTATTGCCCTCCTGGGTCCAGTTTGCTGAACCCATCTTGCTTTTACAAGTTTGTTCTTGCTTTTTTAATTTCCAAATTTTATTATTTGCTGTCCACACTGGTCTTAAAAACACCAGCAATGAAGATTTTCATAAAAGCAGCTTCAGGAGGACAACAAACAGAGAATTTCCTCAGTTCCAGGGTGGCACCCTGAGCAATGCAGTGCAGTGCCAGCCTGCAGCAGCGAGGCTGGTTCCGTGGGTGAGGCAGAACAGAGCCCATGGGCAGGCACGATCACACCTGCAGTTCTCTTTGGAGATCTCATCACATGAGGGAGTTGGGAAAATATCCCTTTTCTCCCTTTCCATTTGATCACCTGTTGCTTGCTCCTTATTTCGCCCCTTGATGGGAAATATCCCCTTTCTCCCCTTCCTTTTGATCACCTGTCGCTCGCTCCTTATTTCACCCCTTGGGCTGGTTGTGGAGTTCCAGGGAGGAGGATTTAACCCCTGTGTGCTCCATAAGAAATCTTGTCACTCAAATTCCACAAATTACGCAAAGCCCCTGATTTTTAGGGACAGAAAAGCGGATTTTTCCATCCTGTGCACGTGACTTCAGCAGCCCCAGCGGCCCTGCCCTTGCTTGGGCTCAATGTGATTACAGGAGCTCGTTAACGGGAGACAGAGGCGTCGGAAAAGAGGAGGAAGAGCCACACAAACGCCGTCCCACAGGGTGTACAAACCAACACTTTCTACTCTGACTCCTGCCAAATGCCTAATCAGTATCACAACCGCAGATATCTTTGTCACAACGACAATTGTGGCTTTGTTAGAGATGAAACAGCCGCCAGCATCCCTTTCTGCCTCGCCGGCAAAGGCGCTCCATTGTGCTGGGGTTTGATGTGGCACTCCCGAGCGGAGCGTGTCTCTGGCATTAGAAGATCAGAACCCGCTCTCCCACTGTGCCAGAGTCGCAGAAAGGCTGCCATTGTGACCTCCTCACCCGCTGCTTCATTTCGGCGGAGTCTTTCTCCGAGTTCAGCTCCACCTGCCGCTTAAACTCCTCCAGGGCAGCGCCTGCCTGCTGCGCCTGCAGCCTCTGTAGCTCCGTCAGCCGCCGCAGCTGCTCCTCCTTCTCCCTGCAAAGGCACAGAGAGCGCAGAGTTCAAGTAGCAAATGAAAGAACGAGTGTGCTGGTGTAAAAGAGAGCCCTTTAACCCCAGAGCAGTTGAAAATAGTAGTGAGATTCCAATTTCCTGTCCCAGCTCCTGCCCAACTTCCCTTGGCAGGGCTTTGAAGGAGGGAATGGAAGGCCCGAGTTATTTTCGCTTGCTCTGGTTGAGTTCCACAACAACACCTCACCTGCACAGTCCATGTTGGCTTCAGTGCTTCACTATCTGCTGGAGAATCCCCTTCTTTTAACCTTTAAATGTCACAGATACGAACACGCTGGAGAATCACAGAATCCCAGACTGTTCAGAGGTGGAAGGGACCCACAAGGATCAGCGAGTCCAACTCTGAAGTCAATGGCCCACACAGGGGATTGAACCCATGACCTTGGCATTGCTGCAACCAAGTTTTATCCAACTGAGCTACTCTAATTTCATCAACAAAATTTCCTCATAGTAACATTATATAATTAATAATAAATTATATTTAATTAAATTATATTTAACCACCCCAACATCTAAACAAACTCCTTTTGCCATGATCACCTTCTCACATCCAATACCTAAACAAACTCCTTTTGCCATGATCACCTTCTCACATCCAATATCTAAATAAATTCCTTTCAGCATGATCACCTTCTCACATCCAATACCTAAACAAACTCCTTTTGCCATGACCACCTTCTCACATCCAATACCTAAACAAACTCCTTTTAGCATGATCACCTTCTCACATCCAGTATCTAAATAAATTCCTTTCAGCATGATCATCTTCTCACATTCAAAAAAAAACCAAAAACCCAAATTAAAAAGTTCTCCCAGTGCCATCTTTGCTCAGACAAAGTGCAGGATTATTCTCTGCTTGTCAAATCTCCAAATGCAAAGCAGGGGAATGGTGACATCTGGTACTTTCTTAATCTATTAGAAAGCCATAATTCTGTAATACCTATTCAGCCTCTTCAGATGTTAAATCTCTATGCAAAGATATTTAATAGGAACAGTCTACACTATCTGACATATTAAACCCCACACATCTATAGAAATCAGGCTGGGTTTTTTCAGACGTGATGGTTTATCAAAAGTAATGCATCTATAAATACTTTTTATATTTATAGACACATGAACAAAACAGAGACAACCACCATATTGACACAACACAGACAATAATTCTGGTAACTTGTAAATATTCATGAAATTATGATGGGATTCCCCAAATAGGAAGCAACCAGGCAGTGTTTATAACTTCCTGTGCCAGGTTTCTCCTGCCCCAGGGCAGCAGAGGAGCCCGAGCTGGGGTGAAGCCACTGGAAACACGGTGGTGGCATCGCTGGACAACACTGGCTCCACCACCCAGGGTTGGACCAGGGGACACACCAGAGAGACCTGGGGCTGACTTGTCCATTTCACAGCCACACCTCACCATAAATCTCCCATTTTGACAGAAATGATTTCCACAGAAAACAAAGAAGCTGACAGAGAAGAGAGGAAAAGCCCAGCCCTGTCCCCCCAGTGTGTCACCTCACCAGCACTGGGGGAGCCTCTCCACTCCAGCACTGGGGGAGCCCTTTGGGAAGGTCAGGAAGCTGCCAAGCCCAAAGTTACAGTATTCACATCCTCTTCTGTGGTTTGCAGACCAGACTTTGACAATGGGAGTAAAGAACATAATCCTACATCTTCACAGAGGAGGAGAGCAGGAGAATTCCATTAGCAAAGAGATCAAAGACGTGCCACAAATCCTGAGTCAGTGGATTACTGTTTATTTTTATAGTTTTTTTCATAATGCATATTTTAAAGAAAAATAAATTATTTTAGTACCTTCCAGCTGATGGAATAACAGATATTGGGAGACTTCTCTTTTCCTTACAGGAAAAGGAAACTGCCTTTCTTACCCAACAGAAAAGAAGAAAACAAAACAACATCCTGTATCACATTTTTGGTGATAATTGTTTACAGATTTTGTGTTTGTGTTCATAGAGCACCTGTGCAAATTTGCTAGAAAGCATCCCTCACACCTACACAGCCTCAGCAACTCCATTTCCTGCACCCCTTGGCAGGGGGGGCATATCTGTCTATTAATCTAAGGTCCCATATTCTCCATTCATTAATGAGACATTAAAAATGGCACAGCAAAAAACAACACTACCAAAATCAATTTTTTTCCCCATCTAAATTCAAGTGGCAAAAAGACCATTTAGGATTTAAATTTCTACCACAGAGGATCCAAAAGATCAAAAATTCAGGCACCAAACCCTCACACCATTTCTCAGAATGGGCACATCAATGATGCCTCCAGAGTTTAAAGTGGTATGAACTGAAGTGCTGAGTTCACATCCACACTGCCAAGTGTCACAAGACAGTTTTGGTCCAGTCAGATGGAAAAACAACAAATCTAAACAAGATGTCTGTCCTCGTGCTCTTGGTGAGGCTCCAAATTTATGCATCTCCTTCCTTAGGAAGATATTATTATTATTTTGAAATACTACGATGCAAACTTGGAGGAATCTGATTTTATGCACCTTCCTTTCTTTAAAGGACTTAATCCCATGAATAAATGCAACACCTCATTATAACTAGGAATAAAACTTGGTTTTTAAGGATGTGGGAGCCAGTGCTCCCTACTTTTTGTGCAGTTCAGATTTGTACAGAAGCTTAGAAAACCTGTACAACAATGGCCCTGGGTGCACAGATGCAAGAAAAGCTTCACTTTTTTTCCCAAGACACTGAGCAATGTGCCTTGCATGAAGCATTAAAATATTCACTTTGAAGATTATTTTTTCTCAGTTGGACTAGTTGTGGGGCCCAATACAACACAATTACATCACTTAAATCCCCTAAAGCTGAGCCGGCTTGAATGTAAAAACAGGGTGAATTTACTCTTTGGCCCCAATTTAAAAAGCAGCAAATTCCTTTTGTTTCAGTCCATAAAGGAGACAGCAATGGAATTAGGAACCTTACACAGCACAAACCATCTCAGGGAAAGTTGACTGTGAAGCCCAGAATTCCAGTTTCACAAGGCAGCACTCTGAAATGCACTGATAAATGGGAAATACAAACATCTTACACACTCCCTCTTCATGCCTAATCAGAAATGTTTGCCTTGCTTTGGGAAATGCTTTCCAAGAGGGAACAGCAACCAGAGGGAGACACTCCAGCACTGCCAGTCACAGGGCAATGCAGGGAGTCACAGGGGAGCTTAATCCAACCTGGGATGTGGCAGCCACTGCTGGATGAACCAACAGGTTACTTTTAGGGCTCCCACCACTCCCTGGACCAAGGCAAGGGCTCACCAAGAGCACACCAGAGCAGGAGATGTGCCTGGCTGGGTCTCAGCCCCTCCAATAAATCAAATTACAAACCTTTAGCCATGAAGTGTAAGCACACAGATGTGCAGAATGTGTATGTCCATGGGCACATGGACAGTGAGTTGACACCCCTTGAGCAAACCCACACCCAACCTCCCTGTGTGTAGCTTGGAGAGCTTTGCAGTGACACAGAAAATAAAAACAGACTATGAAACTCCTGATGTTTTCTTATAAAATTATACCAGGCTTGAATTCTCAAACATGCAAATCCTTTGCCAGGTTTTCCAAACCTGCTGGCAGCACAGACCATCACATCCCAGAGCAAGGAATTTCAATGGCAAGGATGTGTTTTGCCACTGAATAATCCTGAAACTCAGATTCTGATGGACTCCACAAGAGGGACAGGCTCCATCTCCTGTCTAAGTCTCAAACAGGTTATTGTGACCCTGGATTTATGTCTGTGATAAACACAAGTCTCAGAATATCTCAAGCTGGAAGGGTCCCAGAAGGATCATTGAGGCCAAGTCCCTGCTCCTCACAGGATGACTTAAAACTAAATCCCAGGGCTAAGAGCAGGCTGAGGGGTGGGCAAAGCAGCCAAGGCTGAGCCTTCAGCCCTTCTGCTGAGGCTGAGATCCTGCTGGGCCAGGCCAGACCCTGCTGCCACTGCCCTGGGGATCCCACCTCACACACATGCACCAATCCATGGATTTAGAGTTGCTGTACTCACTCAAGTCTTGGCCCATTCCTTCCTCTCTTTCATAAATATTGACACTTCAGAGGGAAGTTGCTTTGCTACCCAAATTCCAAATTATTCACTAGCTGGGAGGCAGCTGAAGGAGAATATTGCTGAGGGTTTTTTCTAAACAGCTTTTGTTTTTATTTAATGACACAAGAAATTAAAAAATTGACTCTTTTACTAATCTGTATTGAAACAAAAGCAGTTATCACCACTTATATAGACCATTTAGATTTAAAAAACCACTTTTCTAAAGGAGAGCAGAATTTCTTAGAGAACACACAGCAAACTGCGTAGCTAAAAATAAAACCTGCACCAAAACATACCCAAACTTTTCATGCAGAAGCAAAATTCAGAAGTTTCACTTTAATATTTTCTGTTATAAACTACAGAGTCAAGGATCCATCCAGTATATTTGTATAGGGAATATAAGCTGAGCCACAATCCTGCTCCTGATCCCAGAGGTGCCACAGCACCAGCAGGACTCTGCACAATTACAGCACTTAAATCAATTTATCCCCAAATGCCAGATCCATGTGCCACAACCACTACAAACCACTCCACACAACAGCCCCTCTGATTTGACTTCTAGAACACCAACTCTTTCAACTCCATAAATAATGGCTTAAGGCCTGAAGTGCCACAGAGCTGTAAAGGAAGGGGTCACTGGTCAGTTTATTGTAACAAAAACGCTTCAGTAGTAGCAGAAAATCTCTGAAATACACAAAAAACCCACTTTATTTTTTCTGCACTGCTGGTGTTGACAAACAGTGCTGGTGAAATCCCAGCTCTGGGCCTGAGTGCAGCTCACCCAGCCAGGGCTGGGGCATCCTTGGTGCCCAGGGTGGCACTGCCAAGGGCAGGAGCAGCAAGGGCTGTCCCAGCACAGCAGCCCAACATCTGGAATGTTTGCAGAACAGTTCCTGGTGCTGCAGGGAGGAAGAGAGACAGTGGGAAGTCATTGGAGCAGAATGATAACTAAACCAAAGCCAGATCAAAGCAGAGAAGAAGAAAGACTGAAATGTGAAGCTGAAATATTTATTGCCTTCAAAACATCATCCCTATCCTGTCCCTGGGCACTTCAATATTTCCAAGTTGTTAGAAAGCTTTCTAACTTGTTTCAGCATTTCAAAGAAATACAGCCAAAAATATAAAGCCAAGAATAATTTTATCATTCATTCCCTGATTTTAAGAATAAGATGAGCTTATCTTTATGAGAAAAAGCATGAATCCACTTATAAAGTGCCTACAGTTTGCATAATCTGAGATGTTAACAACAGAAATTTGGTCTGCATTCCTTAAGTGACCTATAACAAAGAATATTTACACTATAATTATTATTTTAAACTATATACTTATGCTTGAAATAAATCAGGGGATAACATTAACAACTAAACCATTACTTAAAGCCATTAATTAATTTAGAGTAAGGAACACTCCATGTGTGTAGCATCACACTGAAACAAGAAGAACAATGCACTGCATTCAAAATTAATGGCTCACAAATTAACCAGACGTTGCTTAAAACACACTAATAATTATTCTGCCTATTTCTCACTATAATAATGACAGGGTGCTGTTGTGTTGGGTGCTGTGCAAACAGCAACTGTGGAATGATGAATGAGATGTGAGTTCAAAGGCTGGAAAAGAGTTGGAAATGTGGTGGAAATGGAAACATTCTGATTTTGCTCAGTGCTGCAGAAACTGCCTCCCAGATTCAGATCCACCCGAGAGGCTCAGCCATCCAGGGAGGGGGATTAGGACAGAGATTAATGGTCATGGCTTTGCCATGCTGAGACAGCAGCTAAAGCTCAACAAGAGCAGCAGGGAGGGAGGAATTAGAGAGACAGGTGGAGATAATGGCTTAGAGAAAACCAGACAGGGCTGTAATTAAAAGGTGGGCCAGAAAGGCAGCAAGAGCCAGGAAAGAGATTCAGGAGACACACCCAGAAGGGTGCAAAGAAGGAAAGATGGGGATGAGAGAGCAGCACTGAGGCACAGGGGGCTGGGGGAGAATAAAATACACCAGCTGAAGGGCACACTCTGTGAGACATCACCAGGCAGAGCAGAAGAGCCAGGCAAGGAGAATCACCTCACACCAGCAAAGCAGAGCCCAAGCTGTGTGAGCAGGGCCAGAGCCAAGAGTGCTTGGCCAACCAAAGACACGGAGATGAAAAACCAGCATCAAGCCTGGCAAGGAGCTACAAGGACACAGAACTCATCCTGCCATTCCACTTGCTTAAGGTAACTATTTTTATGGCTAAAATAAATGTACTGTTGTAGTTTATGATTCAGAGTAATAACATTATCCCTGTTGTACCAGAAATTACAGGTATTAATTCTGAGGGATGATGAGTGTCCACTCAGCTCATTGGTTTCCAGGCTGGTATGGTGGGCATGGATTTTCACAACTTTCATTACAAGTAATGTCTGAATTAGTAACTTCAAGTCCTCTATGAAGGTTGATTGTGTTGTTGATGAAACTGAAGGAAAGTTGCACAAAGTACATTAAAAAATGAAAGCAAAACTA
This sequence comes from Pithys albifrons albifrons, assembly GCF_047495875.1. NCBI lineage: Eukaryota > Metazoa > Chordata > Aves > Passeriformes > Thamnophilidae > Pithys > Pithys albifrons. The sequence goes on along the minus strand of NC_092476.1, from coordinate 1,472,530 downwards.
AGATTATCAAGTGACATTGAAGTGGAGCCACCACAATCAACAAGGAACAGCTTTTTCTTGTAGACAGCTTTTAAGTGACCCAAAAAGGTGCCAGCCTGAACCATTTCATGCTTTTTAACAATCAGTAATTGAGTTTAATCTTCTGTAAGACTTTCTTTAGGCAACTGAAGGCTTTTCTCATTTCAACAATGTTTTGGGTCCTATAATCTTGAAATAGAATGCACTGAATCTGAAAAATATGATCTGCAAACAGCTGATTTCAAAGGGAATAATAAGGGAATAACTCTGACAATTGTGTTAATTATTTGTATAAACAATCAGCAAATGCAATAGCAATAACCCTTAATTAATTAATTATTAGAATAGCAATTACAGCAAGTAATGAAGTGCTGCAGCACCACAGCAAGGAGGCAACACCTCTCATTTCATGCAGTTTCCCATCACACTGAACCACTTTCCTCGTTGTGATCACCAGAAAGGTGTCACATGGCACCTCTAGAACCATCTGGAGGGACAGGACAGTCCCAGAGCCACCAGTTAAAAACCAGCTCTTCCATTGTTTTGGTACAACTGGAGTTTCCCTTCCAAAACATATTTCATGGTCTCCAGAGAAAGAGGGGCAAGAAACTGGGAGGCTGTAAAGAGTTAACAGAACCTTTAATTTTTGCTTTTAAGTGAGGCTGTTCAATAAAGCCCCCCCATTTTTGGGTGGCCCCCAGAGCAAGGCTTTGCTGGGGCTCCAGGAATGTTTACAATATGCTGGAAACTTTGCCTGCCTCGGCTCTAAAAGGTTGCAGATGCTCAGGGCACCAAGTGGAGAACAGCTGGGCTGGTTTTCCACTGCTCCTTACAGGGGGAAGCAAAACCCACCCCACCAAAACCACACACAGATCTGTTTTGAAGAGAAAAATTGTATCAGAACTCCATCAGCCACATCAGGGTTTAAATCACAGGCTTTTTTCCTCATATTGCAACTGTTGTGACAAGACAACACTCAACATTTTAATAAAAGATAGTGCTGAACACAATAAACATGAGTCCAAACTCCTACCAACGCTCTTGATTGCAACACTTGGAATTAAGGACAATGCCTGCTCATACTTCTTTAATTAGTTCCTGCTTTAAATAGTAATAGCTTTTCCATTCCTTCAAGAATTCCCTCCACACACAAATGCTTCATTTTCAAGGGAAAATGGAATTAACTACAGGAAAACAGCTTAGGCAATTATGCTAAAAATATTAACAACAAGCAATTATTCAGAATGTGGATTCGACTTAGAGGGGCAGGAAAGGGAAAAAAGAAATCAAAAATTAGCTGTGGTTAAAGCCATCACTGCCTGTATTTATTTATCATTGCATTGATGACTCTCAGGCTGCTGTTTTTCTGTGTGCAAAGGCATTTATGATGCACAGCACTACAAGAAGCCCATCCAGGAGTATTTGAAGAAGCAGCTGTTTAAATAAAAGGTTCTCAAAGGATCTGCTACAATCAAATTCTCAAGATCTACTGCAAATCACACCTTTTTTCCAACATCTTATTCCCGTATAATTTTGAAAAGCCCAAATACAACTTCTTTCAAAAATGTTGGGATCCAACAATTGTGCCACTGTAAACTGCAAACAAAATGAAATTATTTTCACTGCTATTTATTCTGCCTCCTTCTGCCATTTATCTTCACATGTTTGTTTTCCCTTGCCTTCATCTGTTTCCCTCCTTATTAGCTCAGCAGCAGAATGTTCAACATTCACTTCTCTCAAATTTCTGTAGCCTCAATTCCTTTACATTGTCCCTTTTCTGATACTGCAAAGAAAAATTCTGTAAACATCATGGGACTTTTCCAAGATATTAGTAATCATAAAGACTAGAGGACCCTTACATACAACTTCTGGTGCTAAAATCTGATGCATTTTTATGTGCTCTGAATAAAGCAAAAAGAGCCCTTCAGATCAAACAAACACAAGCCTTGTCTTTTTAGCAAGTGTGGTATCAAAGCCACTCCCTCAAGGCTTTATAGGGATCAATACCAAGCTTAAAACCACAGGAGAAGCCTGAGAAGAGCTCCAGCTCCATGGATCTTGTGGCAATGTCAGGGAAGGAATGATCCAGAATAACCAAATGACTGACAAACCACACCAGGAGGTGAAAAGGAGCAGCCCTTTGCATAAAGAAATGACTCAGGTTCCAACTCATACCAATAAATATTTCCTTCCCAATATAACATTTTTTCCTGCTTGGTTCAGTAAAACACAAGTGCAAATGCATTTTTGTCAGATACTTTCTATGAGGCAAAAATCTTGTAAATTATTTTCATTTCTGCCTTTTACTGAACACCTACAGGCACCACCTTCACACCAAGTCATGGCTGGAAACCTTTGGGTGTAAAACAGATCCCAAAATACTGTGAAAACTTCAGGTGTGTGTTTGAGAAAGTATTGTGAAAATCTGCTACTACAGAGGAGCACTTTTGCTGGTTTCTGGAAAGTTTAGCCCCTCTTTCTTCCCTAGAAGAATTTTAAACAAGTTCAGACAAGGGGTAGAGAAGACATGGAAAAAAAAAAAAAGAGGTGCTGGTAGTTCCTTATGTAAACAAACAATTTTATGAAGTGACTTGGGATAAAGCAGCTGCTCAGCATTTGCTCTGTGTCATCCCCACTTGCAAAGTGCTCAGACTTGGCTCCACAGACAGGATTTAAAAAAAAGGCAAAGAATGAGAGGGAGAAGGTTGTAGATCCTTGGACTGAAGATGTTGTGCATCCATTCCTTGACCCTGCAGTGTCCAACATCAGCACCTGGACAGGGGGAGTTTCAGTTCATTTCTCCTAATGTGGGGTTTGAAAAATTGTTTCCTTCAATCACACCACAGAACAGAAGAAAAAGAAGTCAGAAAAGCTGCATTTTAGATGCATAAGGAAATGTTCATTTGTGTATGAGACATGAAAAGCAAAGTATTCAATCAGGTGCCATAATTCCCTCCAGCACAAGATCCATCACAACCACCATCCTGAGGAACCAGCATCAAGAAGGGGATTCTGCATTTCCAGGCAGGTCCCAGATGATCACAGCCTCAAACCCCTCAGTATATTTATAATTTAGTCCAAAATCCCTCAGACTCGAGATTGACAAACTTTATAGGTCCATGTGGGTGCAAACTTATTATTCCCCATCCCTGGAAGTGTCCAAGGTCAGGTTGGACAGGGCTTGGAGCAACCTGGGCTGTGGAAGGTGTCCCTGCCCATGGCAGGGTTGACAGATAATCTTTAAGGTCTCTTCCCACCCAATCCATTCTGGGATTCTGTGATGACTCCAGAATGGAAGTGGCAGAACCAAAGCCCTTTCCAGCTGAGCTGGTGTTGTGGCTGCAATTTCAACAAAATGTGAAATATTTCCCTATAGTCTAGGAGACTAAAATAAGAAATAATCTGATACTAAAATATAATCAGAGGCAAAAGAAATGTATTTAAATAAATAAGCATCCAAATTCCACAGACTGAGACACAAGAGATGATGTTGGGGCTGTTCTGAATAACAACACTGTATAAAGGCAGCAAAGCCTTTTCTTTCTTTTCCATAAAATTTCTTCAGCAACAAATGGATACAGATTTTTTTCCTTATTTTTTTTCTGTTTTATTCAACTCAGTTTGGACTGTGACAAATTATATACCTCTTTATTTCCTCCTCCCCTGCTTCATAGAAGAGATAAGAACAGCAGAGGTTGAGTCTATTTGCAGCCCCCTCTCATGACAAGTTTTATGCACCCAAACCACAGGGATTAGAGAAACAACCTTTCCCCCCAAGTAATTACAGAGAAGCTTTTTGAGAAAACTCTGTTCTTACAGAAATGCCATTTAAAGGACATTCTAGAAAACCCCTTGGAGCATTTCTGAGAGTGACTTTTGCTATTAGGCAATGCCTGTGACATGCACTACAGAAGGAAATATGAATTTTCTATCTACAAGTCACCACCAACAGTCAGGAGTGTTAGAGCAATTCTTTTGCAAAAGATTTGGTTTGACAGATACTTCTACCATAAACTTCAGAGGAATTAAAAAAAAGCCTTCCATAAAACTATGTAAACTCTATTTTCTACTGAAACTGTGGCACTTGAAGTGAAAGATCCTTCCAGAACTGTGGATTTTACTATTCCACACGATGCCTCAAACCGCTTTCATTCTGCGTCGGTGTGGACACGTTTGAACAGCACCAGCCCTGTTTGCTGTCACACCACTGGAAAATAATGATGATAATAATGAAACCCCCACTAAAAGACCTGCCCCACTTCCCCTTCCATGTGCCTGCAGCTCAGCAGCTACTCCAGACAGAATCCTGTGGCCATTCCAGAATCAAAGTGCATTCACATCAAAGCATCCCCGAGAAATCGCCCATGCACCTGCTGGGCTGTGCAATTCCACAGGGCACCTTCCTATTGAAGATGCTGAACTTTATTTGCACCCATCTCGTGCAAGACAAGGTTGTTTTCTCAAGATTTACTCTGTCTGCCTTAGCTTGTAGTTGCTTAATTTCATTCTGCAAGTAGTCAAAGAAACTGAGCAATATAAAGCATTTTCACAGCAGATCTTGGATCTGTGAACAATCCAGAGCAGGAGATTGTCAGGAGGACAAAGAGCCAGGAGGAAACCATCCAGTTCTGCCACCAGAAATAGCACTGCTTCTTATCTAGTACTTATATATATATATATGAGCAAATACATGAAAAAAAATCTTAATATTGCCCAGGAACACTGGGGCTAAAATTAATGGCTTGGCTTCCAGAAATCTCTCCCTGCAGGATCAGCATTTCCTCCACCCTGGGCATGTCAGTGTGTCCCCAACACCAACACATCCCTGGCCAGGAATGCACAGAGAGCAGACCCAGAGGTTTGGCACAAGAGTGAAAACCTAAAAGAACCAGCCAGGCAATATATGCTGGGCACCATATTCCTCTAAATACAGTATCTTTAATATTTAGCAGCACAAATCCACCCTGATCAATCTGCCAACTTCTGTCCCATCCAGGCAAAATCACATGTGAAAGCTAATTTTTATTTCTATTCCATTACAAAAGAATTACTTATTAGAATTACTAATTCCATCACTAATCTCAAAACTAACCCCAAACCCCTGCTATAAAACAACCAAAAGAAGAGCAGTAAAGATTTTTATTAAAGAGTAAGCTACCTCCAAAATGAAAACACTTTCCATTTAAACTGGGAGAGTTATATATAGTTTAATATTAGAAATGTCTAAGTAATTTTCAATAGTTTTAATCAAAAAAAATAGAAGCATAACAGAACCAGAGTGTCAGAGGACATGGAAGTGACCGTGGGAAAACATGAGTGGGAGTAGCTCATAGTAGAGGACACACTGAAAAGCAGGAATGGGATTAATCATTTGCTGTGGGGGAAATAGTAAATGATTTTTAACTTGTTGAAGAGTCTCCAGGGCTCATTTTTAACCTGCTGAACAGTCTCCAGGGCTCCCCAATCCCAGGAGCTGATCCAGCCCCAGTTCTGTCAAAGGAGTCACTCACCCCAAGCACAAGGTTGGGACTGGTCTTAATTAGTGGGCCCTAAAACTTCAGTCTCCAAAGCCTCCCTAACTCAAACCTAAACCTAAGCTTAGCCACAGCCTGGGAATAGCTGAAATTCAACCCCAGCACACTCACCCACTCCCAGACACTGCCTGGAGAGTGTTTACTCTGCACTGAGAGCACCCACATGGGGATCCAGCTGGGCAGGCAAATCAGACCTGTCTGATGAACAGAAATAAGTGCAAACTGACACTTTATTTGAAAGATGTGGAAGGAAATTAATGCAACTTCACTATCAACTAATCAGATGGTAAAATACTAAAAGATTAAGTGCAGTTGATAACAATTCAATCTCCCCAAAATTATAAATAATAGTCAGTGTAAAGAATTCCAAGATTAAAAGCTGGAATTTTTATTAATGTCTGTAGTGATTTAAGATAGTCTCTATTTATGCCAAATACCTCAGAGATTATAGAAATAAATACAGGCTCCAGCCCTGTGACTTTTATTGAATTAAAGCACCTTCACTTGCCTCTCTCAGCCTAGATAAGGTACATTGTTAGATTTAACTGAATAGTTTTAGCAAATAACTCCTGGTTTGTCCCAGAATAATCTGTTTCCCCCAGAAATTACTTCAATAACTTTGAATTTGTGGATGAAAAGATGGAAGTTACATTTTACATAATCAAAAATGGAAGCAGCACAACAGGAGCTGATCTTGTCCTGTGAGTCTCTGCTGGGGGTAAACTCTCCCCTGCTCAGAGAACACCCAACTTGGGCATCCTGATTGGATTTTAATGTAGAGGGTTGACAAAAGAAGCTGCTCCAAGAGAGTTAATGGGAAGTGTCTTCTGTTTGCTGCAGGTCCCTTCCCCAAGCCTTGGATCCATGTGAAAAACAAGTATTGGCCCAAGAAAGTGTTGCACCAATGAGGAAAACCCCACATCAGTGTTGTAATTTATGGATAGTACATAAAATATAAAATCACACACATCATATACTAGATCAAGTTAAAATACCATTTAAATAAATACATCTTTCAAATTATCCCTTTCCCCAAAACAGTCCCAAGGAACAAGCCTCTACTTTGGATTATTTACTCACAATGAACCCCCCCTGAACTGAACCCAGAGCCATTTATTGAGAGGGCAAGACCAGTGGCATCAGGAACCCCAACTCCCACCACTTGAAAGGCAACAAATTTGGGAGATTTGGCTCTTGCTTTGCTGTTTCTCCTTTTTCTGATTGATTGGGAACCCTGAGGGTGCAGCTTTACAAGGGGAAGAAAACCCACTCAGACTACAGGAAGGTCATTAGATGAGACAAAGCCTAAGTTTGTTACTGAAAACATCAGGGATGGCTCAACAATTATTCCAGATTCACTTACTTCAAAGTCTCCTCCAGTTTGCAGATTTTCTTTTGAGCTTCCTCTCTTTCTTTATCCAGATCATTCTGAATGACATTAATCTGCCATTTGAAGGAAAACAACCACCACATTTTAGCTCAAACAATGTCATGGTTCAAAACAAATAAATGTTATTTTAAATTCTAAAAAATATTTGCGTATTTCTTTTGCACTGATGTTGAGAACACCCAGAGATTTATAATATTGTGTGAAATGCAAGAGTAGGGGTTACCAGAATGAAGAATGAGAATGTAGTCAATAGAGCTGTTTTTCTTCTCAAAGTGAGTATTATTCTCTACAATAAAGAAATATCAGTAATTACAGAAAAAAAGAAACTAGATTTTCCTTAGATAAGCCCAGAAAAGCACATAGAAATCTGCCTAAAATAGTGCCCTGTATTCTCCAGGGTGCAGGGCTCTTACTTACCAGTTTGAGAACTCCCACAGTGAATCATTTCTGATCAATTCTTACAATAGAAATAGTATCTTACATTTAGCATCCTAAAGAACAATAGCAATAAAACAAGGAGTAGTAATGAAAATGATGATGATGATAATAACAAAACTCAAAAATAGGTACAAAATCTTGGAATTTGGCACCTCCCAGGCAGGGTCCAAACCATGAATTTTCATTATATTTTTTTGTCAAAGGTAGATGAAATATGAGAGTTTGTATTTCTTTAGGATTGCTCAAGGAAAACAGGATTTTTCTCCTTGAGATGGAAAGCACAGGAAATCCCTCACTCACTTGCAGTGATCTGTTCTATTACAAGCTATTAAGTCACTAGAATAAAGAAAAATCTGTTCTAATAAATGTATAGTCCAATGAAACCCCAAATTCAGGGATTCTCTGCTTCAAGCAGCTCCTTGTGGGTGTTCTCTCCAGGTTGGGCTGAACACTCAGTTGGGCTCCAAGAGCCTCCAGAGCCACAGACTGTCCATCAGAGCACAGAAGGAATTGCCAAACCTGGTAAATTCTGTCCATTGAACAGCAGCTCCAGAAAGGCTCTCAGGAATAACCTGTCACTGCTCTTATGCTGAGCTCAGGGTTTGGAAAACAAGCAGGAGATTATTTATACAAAGCAGGTGTTTCCTTGGCTTGTAAAGCCAATCAGTGCAACTGGTTCCTGATCCAGCAGATAAGCACATTTAATCAAACAGTGACACTGAGGGCTCCTGCCTATTATTTGTTTGATGTTTAAGTGTCCTACATCAAAAGCCACTGTAGACTCATAAAGATCATTAGATAATGGGCAGGTTTTTAAGTGAACAGATTGCAGCAGAGACTTCATGATTCCTTTACTTGAAGGCAAGCTTGTTTCAGTATTTTATGGGCCAATCTATCTTGTTTTATGGATTTATATCCATAGATTATTCACATGGTTTTTTTTCTCCTCCTTTCACAAAGATTTAGTTTTGAAAACACAGTTACATCAGAACTTAGGAATAGACAAATTGCCCTAAAGTTTATTCCAAAAATAAAGGTTCTGAATAACAGCCAACAGCTGAATAACAGTTTACTCCAAAAATAAAGGTTCTGCTCCCTTGTTTGCAGTCCCTGGTGTGGGGGCACTGCTGACGTGCTCTCAGCCCATGCCAAGGAGCTTCCCCCAAAAGATCCTCAAACCCCACTCAAGACTCACAGGACAGAAGGGCAACACAGAAGTTTCATAGAGTAGATGTGAGGCATTTGGACTTTGAATCATGGAATATCCTGAGCTGGAAGAACCCACAGGAATCATCCAGTCCAACTCCTGGCCCTGCACAGACACCCCAACAATCCCACCTTGTGCCTGAGAGGATAATCCAAACCCTCCTGCAGCTCTGGCAGCCTTGGGGCTGTGCCCACTGCCCTGGGCAGACTGGTCAGTGCCCACCACCCTCTGGGGGAAGAGCCTTTTCCTAAAATCCAAGCTGAACCTCCCCTGAGCAGCTTCATACCTTACTTGGTGCCTGGAAACACTGAATTTGTGCTGATCTGCAGAGGAAGTGATGTCTGCCAATAAACCAAAGTGATGTACTGCAATAAATCAGTGCCCACTGTACCTCAGTGACCAGAGCATACCCAAATTATGCCAATATATTCTTATTTTGACCTGCAATATTACTCTAATCCTGGATTTTTCTTGAGTTCAACATTCATAAAACCCACAACTTGATTGAAAAATGTAGGCAAGGTTTAAACCAAAGCAGATCTTGCAACAAAAAAGAGTTTGACTTAAGTCAGCAGAAGGGACTAACTCAAACCAAAACCTCCCTACAATTCATGTCCCAAATGCTATTACCAAGTGACAAGTAGCTGGGATCACAATCCCTTATTTTATGTTACAAATTTGCCACATTTGGAAATGACATGTTTGAGACACACACCCTTCCAATTAAAGAGCCATCTAAGCACCCTCTGGCTCAACATGAGCTGCACATAATGTCACTCAAATTGAAGTTGAACTTGAAACCTATTGATGTTTAAAGTCTAAAAGAGCAGCCAGCATTTGCAAAGTGCTTTAAGATGAAGTGGGTTTGATGAGCATTACATTTTTTGCTTTAAGTTTCTGATGTAAAACCAGTGCATGTTGACAATATATAGAGAACACATGGGGAAGGATGGAATAGAGATATATTGGGGGAAAAGAAGGATGGAAGAACATGTGAACACTGACAACAGGCCAAGATTCATTCAGTTCATTATCTTTTCTCTAACAGCAGTAGGCAACAGCTGTCACCAAAAGCACCAAGTAACAGGAGAGGCTTCCAGGGGCAATTCTTTGGGAATGCCTTCCCAGCCTCCATCACTGGGCAGCAGGTTCCTGCAATAAGAGGTGATATCTCTGTACTTAAAGTATTCCTTGAACTTCTCCCATTGTTTTTCCAAACATTGTGAAATGCTTGGATTCCAAAATGTTACTACTTTGAGGGTCTCAGGATTGAGGCCTTTCCCTCCTGTACAGAACACCACAGGAAATGTGCCCAGGGTGGTTGTTCTGCTGCAAACCTTACCCTTTTCTCACACACACGCTCCCAGTGAAGCTTGTCCTGCTGGACCTTGGATTCTTGATCCTGCAAGGCAAGAGACGTGGATTCTAAACCAGCAAATCCCATTTTTCTTCCATTTCAAGGCAATCAAACACACACGTTTGCTATTCTATAGAACAGTCCATAAAAATTAAAAATCTGCTTGATGTCATCATCAAAAAATCCTCTGACATACAAAAAACCTCAACCAACAGCAAATAACAAAACTATCTTGAAAGTCATGATTCATGTTTTCCAAAGAGAAACACCAACTTGTTTTCCTGAGCTATTAAAATGCCACTCTGTACTATATCAACTGTGAAATGAAAGACATTGGAGGAGAAGGAGATGCCAAAACTCCAACAAAACTGATACATGACACAGATGTGGAACTCATTATCCCCCCATTCCTTTAAATGCCTACAGGAAGACAGAATTTTGCACCGAGCTGTTCAGGAGTGACAAAATTAAAAACAATTTTGAAACTTACTTTTAAAATGCTTACAGTTTATGATAAAAAAAAGACATTCATCATTCTTTGACATGTTTCTTGTAACCCACCAACACACATTTCAACTGTTTTGTTTAACATGGGAACTGCAAGGAACAGGCGAAAAATTCCTGTGAAAATTCTGCTCTTGCCTCTTTTAGTCCCACTTTTAAATCAACCTTTAAGCATAAGGTGACACTTTAGATATTTTTATGAATACAGATAAGCAAGCATGTTATATAGAAGTGCATTTTAGTGTGGCTATTGAAACATTTAAATCACCCAAGAAGAGGGAAAAGGGCTGGTCATCCCTGAGTAGGAAAGTCAGGGCTCACCCTCAGCTGTTGCTGCCTCTGATGTTCTGATTCTTGCAGTTGTTGCTTCAGCAGGGCCACACTGAGCTGCAATTCCTCAATCACATCAGATGTCTGCAGGGATTTAACAGGAAAAGGGATTTGGGGGTTGTACTCCTCGTTATTGCTACGGATTCATCTTTGGCATTTTTCAATTTATTTCTCACAGCTGCCCAAAATTGGAAAAAATTACCTACCTGGGGAAAAAAAAACCTGTCTGAGTTTGCAGCTCTGGATACATCAGTTTGGGCCTTGTGGTGAACTTGGAAATGTAAAAAAAACCACCAAAAAAACTCATCCCTAACAGTAAAATACACCTTGACACTACAAATTGATGGAAAGAAAAATACTTTGTAAATTCAATGGAGTAAAGAAACATCAAAGCTCACAGAATTCCAGCAAATAAATGTAAGACCCCACTTGTCTCATGGCTCTAATGATTAATAGATGGCATTTAAAACATGAGCCTCTTCAACAATTATTTAGCTTGAAAATTATATTAAATATATACTAAATACCTATCTGTGCATACTGGGAGACATCAACCTGCCAGATGCTTTCACAGAAACAAACCAGAGGTACCACATTTTGAGTGGAATGCACACTTGCAAAATACAAAAATAATTTCTCAAATATATAAATATTTAGCACAATGTTCAATATTATGAGATCTGCAGGATTGGTTTTTCTCTGGAAAACATATTTTCCCTCATGGAAGCAGCTTTATGAAAACATTAAGTCTTTAAGTGTGTTGAAATCCTGTGGTCTCCAAGATTTTTACAGAACAAACAAAAGCAGGGCATTAATTGTATTTTGTCCTGCTCAGCAGTGGGAATTCCACCTGCATGGACACACACACCAGGATTGTCAGTCAACTTCAGGTGGTTTTTCAGCCAAACTTGGGAATGAAAAATTAAACCCAAAACTTCGTGGAATCATAGAATGGATTGGGTTGGGAAAGACCTCCAAGATCATCAAGTCCAACCCTTGATCCAACCCCACTGTGATCACCAGCCCAGCACTCTGTGCCCTGGGCTGGTGATCACAGTAGGGTTGGATCAAGATGTGGTGGATTCTCACTCAGTGCCACATCCATAGAATCACAGAATGGATTGGGTTGGAAAAGACCTCTGAGATCATCAAGTCCAACCCTTGGGCCAACTCCAGTCCCTTTACCAGATCATGGCACTCAGTGCCACGGCCAAGCTCAGTTGAAAAACCTCCAGGGATGGGGAATCCACCCCCTCTCTGGGCAGCCCATTCCAATCCCTGAGCACTCTTTCTGCAAAGAATTTCTTTCTGCTCTCCAACTTCAATTTCCCCTGGCAGAGCTTGAGCCCATCGTGCCCCCTTGTCCTATTGCTGAGTGCCTGGGAGAAGAGACCAACCCCCACCTGGCCAGACCTTCCCTTCAGGGAGTTTCAGACAGTGCTGAGGTCACCTCTGAGCCTCCTCTTCTCCAGGCTAAACACCCCCAGCTCCCTCAGCCTCTCCCCACAGCACTTGTGCTCCAGTCCCTTCTCCAGCCTCATTGCTCCCCACGAGTAACTCAGAGCTGAACAGCATCATATTGATATTTATATTTATACTGAGGAGACCACTCCAAAAATACCCCCATTGTCCTGCCCCTCCTACCTTGGCTGCAGACAGAGCTTGTTCCTGCTTTAGAACATCTCGATCAACATCGAACTTGCTCTGCAGGCGCTGGAGGTTCTCCCTGTGCTCCTGCATGACACGCTCCTTGTCCTTCTGAAGGGAGTGGAACCTGCAAGGAGCAGCAAACAGAATATGGAAACTGCTTCCATGGTTTGGCATTTTCCCTGCTCAGTATCAGTTTACAGAATGTCTGCTTGTGCCACTGCTCTTCTCACAGAATGTGCTGCTCTTAAATAATGAAAAGTAACACCCTCCTTAGGATGGTCACTTGAGTCAGTCCAGAATGAGTCTGACATCAATTCATACTTTTCCATTAAAATTTTCCAATACCATTCACTGTGTGTTTGGAGCAAAATTAATAATGTTTACTCGTGGAAATTCCATATTCTTAAGTATTCAACCAGCAGCTGTTCTTTAATTACCTCTCTTGGAGCTCCTGAAGTTCTGAACACACAGCCTGGTACTGCTGCTCTGCTTCAATCTTCTCCTGGGACAGCTTTTGATGCAGCAAATGACTGTTCTCAGCCTCAACAGCCAACTGCTGGACACGAGCCTCCAGTTTTAAGATGGTCTCATTCTAAAAGAACAGGTCACGTTGAGCAAACCCAGAATAAAGGAGGGAATAGCCCTGCTGTTATTCAGTAGCCTGGAGCAACAAGGTTCTTTGGTGATCCAGAGGCACAAGGGTTACAACAGCAAAGCTGTCATCAGTCATGACAGTAAATTCTGTGTTAGATATAAAAAATAGCTAAATCTTCAAAACAGGGATGTCTATCCCCCTCTCAAAGACACATCTCCTCCCTTAAGCTAAACAGTAAATGCAACTGATTTCTAAATTGCAAATCTCTTAAAATGGAAAACTGTGATGGATAACAACACACATAAAGCATTTTTAGACCTCCCATTACTCTGATTACAGTGATTTCCTCTCACTAAATCACATCTATTAAAAGCTGTAGCTTTTTTCCTAGAACTTCATCTCCTAATGTAAACAGATTTATAAATGAGCAGGATAAAAACAGGCAGGTAGCACGAGACTGCTCTGCCACTTCCCACTGCTCCCCAGATTTATGGCAACACGCACGGAAATGAGAGAAGAACTCAGGAGGCTGGAGGCAGAAAATAATGCCCAGCTGCCCTGCCAGGATGTGAATACCACAGTTATTTTTATAGTAACAAAGGCCTGAAGATGAGGGAAATGGAACAGAATTTTCACCCACTGTTAAAATAAAATCAAAGCCCAAACATCAGCCACCTGCAGCCACTGCCCCGACGGGCACACAGACAGAAGGTCCACCTGGATGGTCACCTGAGCTCTGCCAATGGCCTTCAGATATTCCATGGACACAGCACAGCAAAATCCTCCATCCATGCCAACCTGCACAGTATGTTGTTCTTTGCTGCCCAGAGAGGGGATGGATTCCCCATCCTTGGAGGTTTTTAACCTGAGCTTGGCCGTGGCACTGAGTGTCATGATCTGGTAAAGGGACTGGAGTTGGCCCAAGGGTTGGACTTGATGATCTCGGAGCTCTTTTCCAACCCAACTGATTCTGTGATTCTATGCTGGGAGTCAGAGGGTTGGTTGGTTTGGGGCTTTGGGGTTTTGTGGTTTTGGTTTGTTTTCTTTGGGGTTTGGATTTTTTTGTTGTTTTTGTTTTGTTTTTTTCTTGTTTGGGGGTTTCTGCCTTTTTTTTTTAAGGTAAAAAAAAAAGTCATTCCTGATATATCACCAAGTATCCCAACTCCTCCCTGGTCCTGGAAGTTCATGCCTGTGCACAAACTCCTCCCTGTGAGCTCTGTGGCATCAGTTCAGTTGTGCAGCCCATCCCTCCCTCTGACAGCACTGGCATTCCTGACAACAAGAAGCTCTGAACAAGGAAACTCTGAAATACCAACCACAAAAAAAAAAAATAAAATCAGGAGACAGAAAGAAAGAGAGAAAAAAAGAAAACTAATTTCCAGTGACAGTCTAGGCTTTCATCTTAAGCCCTGCCTTGAACTCTACCTTGTTTAATTATTAAATCAGAAGCTGCTCAGCAAGATCTGTCTAGTTTTGATGGTGCTTAAATTCAATCTTGCTGACAGACTGTGTCCATTTTTCTCTGTATTTACTGTTACCCATGACATGATCTGAATGTTAATTTTTAAATTCAACATTCATTAATAAAGGAATAAATTTTGTTTGACATTTGTCTTTTCACTCAGTCAATTTTCTTCATGCCTCATCCTGATAAAAAGTACAGGATGCTTTTTTGAGGTTACTTGTTAATTTTTAGCTTTTTGCATCATTTATGAAGCAGGTACAAAATCCACACTATACCTGATGACATGTTTATAATTATTCCAGACAAGAAATGCAATAAATTGGAATAATCAATAGGTAATTTTAAATTCTTTTTATGTGATTTTTAACAAGTATTTGCTCATTTAAAGAGAAGGTGGGTAAGTAAAAAGTTACAAGTATCTATGAAAATAGGAGTGCTATATAAATCCTTTTTTGCAGTCTACAAACCTACAGAAACCTGACTCAAAACCAGTGAGGAATGTTAGAATCAGTCCTTCACTACAAACCTATTTCTGTGTGGATTTAGAATCAGTCCTTCACTACAAACCTATTTCTGTGTGGATTTAGAATCAGTCCTTCACTACAAACCTATTTCTGTGTGGATTTAGAATCAGTCCTTCACTACAAACCTATTTCTGTGTGGATTTAGAATCAGTCCTTCACTACAAACCTATTTCTGTGTATCATTGACTGAAGGGCTGTACTTTGATTAATTTTATCTGGGGGGGAAATCCTTGGTTGGATTGGCTGCCAGCACAGTGTCCTCTCCCAGACAGAATCACTGCATTGCACCATCAAAAACAAGGAATAATTGGGATGGAAGGAACCTTAAAGGTCTCCTCATTCCACCCCCTGCCACAGGCAGGGACACCCTCCACAAGACAAGGTGCTCCAACCTGGCCTTGAGCACTTGCAGAGCTCTTGGCCACAAAGCCATGGGTTGGGAAGTGCAGGAGGCTCCTGCTGCTGGGAGACCTTCCCCCAGACTCACCGTGGAGTGGGTCTGCTGCAGGTACTCCCCCTCCATCCTCAGCAGCCGGTTGTTGGTTTCCTCCACCAGCTCCTGCATGTCCTCCGTGTGCTTCTTCCGCAGGTTGAGCTTCTCCTTCTCCTGCTCAGCCACAGCGTCGTGGAGCTGCAGCAGAGAACAGTGCAAAGCAAGAAATGACCCCCAAAGGGAGCATTTATGATTCTTATATTAATGCAGTGTATAAATAAAGCAAGTGAAAAGCCCAGGTGGTCACATTTCTGTCCTCTAGAACAAAACTAGACCTTTTGTTTACTAAATAGGTCTGCTGTGACTCCACAAAGGGGTAAGAGATGTAAGCAAGTCATTTAGAAGTGTAGAGAGAGCAGAACTTCAGCCACCCAGAATGCTGAAACACATAATTTTGTCACACTCTGTTCTTTTACATATTTAAACTGAACACCAACAACCATTGCATGACATTAATTGATTTCTACTGCACAAACACCAACCCTCTCTCCAGATACCACACTGCCCATTTATCTGCCTTCCAATATGGACCTGGAGAGTCTTGACTATCTACTTGTCTAATAAAAGGATCATTTGTGTCACTATTAATCCTTGATTTATACTCTAAACACCACTGGCCTTTCATTTTAAAGCGGCCTCAAATAGAAATTCTCTCTATACAATAGCAAAAAATAATGTGCCAAATTAGCACAGAGGGCTTGCAATGTATATTAATATATATATATGATCTATTAACAATACATATATTTTTCATAATTTTATATATATATATAATACATATTTCATCAGAATCTGTAGTGACAGGATAAGGGGGAATATCTTCAAACTGACAAAAAGACAAGGTTAGATGGACTATTAGGAAAAAATTCTCCCCTGTGAGGGTGGGCAGGCCCTGGCACAGGTGCCCAGAGAAGCTGTGGCTGCCCCATCCCTGGGAGTGTCCAAGGCCAGGTTGGACAGGGCTTGGAGCAACCTGGGCTGGTGGGAGGTGACTCTGCCCATGGCAAGGGGTGGAACACGATGACCTTTAAGGTCCCTTCCAACCCAAACCAATCTATAAGTAAAACCCATTTAACACTGAAGCCTCCAGGTCTTAAGCAGAAAGGAAAAGAGTTATGATTTATCTCTTAGAAGGCAAGAATTAAACCCAACATCATTTCCAGATTCAGGGCTGAAAAAAAAAACCAAATAACACAGCATTCTTCATCTCTAGAGGGAGGTGGGACTGCCCTTTCTGTGACCCTCCCTCTCCTGGAGGGGAAGCAAGACAAACACTGACAGTGATCTGGACAAAGGTGACGCTGTCTCCCCACAAACAAGCTGATCCCTCTGCTTTGCTGCTGCCTGGAGTTTAACAACAAATAAAAAGACATGGAAGAATTCATGACCCATCACAAAAATAAGAGTTCAAAGGGATCACCGTGGCAGCAGGTAGCAGCAGGTTTACCCAGATTAAAATTCCACCTCAGGTCAAGCAGAAATAAACACTTCCCTAATACATCCAGAGACTTGCCAGGAGGCCAGAGGAGCCCCAGGAACAGGGTGAGCAGCTGGGGGTGTGGCTGTGCAGGCGTCAGCAAAAAAGAGGCTTAATTACTTCCAAACAAAAACTAAAATCAGCCTAAAAAATAGCCCTCAAAGTGACATATTCCTCCTATATATTTCCTGGAGTGACAGAATGTATTAACCACAGGAACACTGCAGGAGGCTGTCCCAGAAAGGAAGTTTTGGTGATTACCCTTTTCTCCCACTCGTTCTTCAGGGAGTCATTGCTCTGCTCACACAACTTCTTCAGCTCCGCAATCTGCTGCTCTTTGGCTTCTCGCACCACTTGGGACTCCCGAACCAGGGTCTGAACTGGGAAAAATGGGCAAACAAAAACCAGTCAAGAGACACCCTGGGGATTCTCAGTGCTGGCAACAATCAGTTCGTGTCAGTTTTCCAACTGACTCGACTTGCTGACGGTTTTTGCCTCTTAAATTCTTCATGCATGTGCTGCTTTAAAATTTAGCACTTTGATTCTGTGCCACTACAATATTCTACTTTGTTTACAGAATATTTCAGAGTGTGTTTTCCTTCCTGAGGCAGTAAACATACATCAGCAAAATTCCTTATAACCTAAAGAAAACAGGCATTTTTAACCTGATTTCATGAGCATCCTTAGGAGAAAAGGTTCTTGTGAAGGTTGAAGGCTCAAGGTATACAAAGAAATTAAGTTCCCCAACTTAAATTGCATCAAGAATTCACAGTCTGATAAACTGAGTGGAAAACAAAGCAGGTACATATTCATTTTTCAGAAGTGACTGAGAATTTCACTGTCTGAGAAAAGTGGGAGCCACTCAAACACAACCTGTTCCAACTAAGAGCAACCACCAACCCACCCAGAGAGAGGCACCAGATCCCGTGTTGGACAAATGACTTTCCCAAGGAGCAGGAAACAATATACATGGAACACTCTCCCTTTCTGCCCATAGATTACCAAACCTCTGTATTGTTTTACACTGTGGTTTAGTCCATAGTGTAAAAGGACTCCAAGGAATTCCAAAAGAAACTAACACTGCAAAACTGCTGACAAGCCCCACTCAGGCCAAGTTTGGTCCCTGTGACATGTTCAAGGCTACTCATGTTTGAAATCTCTTGCCGCAACAGTTTTAAAAATAATCCACTGTGGTTTGATTAGAATGTACTGAATGCATAAAGAAATTAACTTTGAGCCAGAGATCCCAAAAAGTTTGAAACCAGTGGCCAAAATACTTCAGTACCATCAAAGGAACTTTTTTTGGTGACACTCAAAAAACCTGCATCGAATATAAAAGATCACACGCCAAGACTGGGGTTGGAAAGAGCAAACACAACAGGACAAGCCTCTCAGAAGCTAAAGGAAAAAATTAACTCAAGAGCTGTAAATGAAGAAGAAAAGGATGTCTGAAGGAGGAACATGTAAGCTCACAGCCACAGGAGAATGCAGTACAACAGCACCACACAGAAAACCACCACGAGGAGAAAAAATCACCTTTTCTCTCCAGTTTTCTAATCATCTCATCAGCTTCTTTTTGTTTCTGTTTGTAGCTGGACTTCAACAACTCTATTTCACTGTTCTTTCTGTCCAAAATCTGCAGGGAAAATTTAAAATATTTTAACAAAAAGTAATTAAAAAAATCAAAACTACAGGCAGTGCACAAAACAACAGCCCCTGACCCCTGTCAAAGGCACTGCCTTCAACAAGTGCTCAGGTCGAGCAGCACTAAGGGATTAAATCCAAGTCATTCCCACAGCTCCCACTGCCAAGTCTTAAATAAAGGACTGGTTCAGGTAAGTGTAGGCAGAAGTAGATTAAAAAGGAGTTTCATGTTTTAAGATGGGTCTTTTTGTTATCTTTTAAACTGGGCAAACTCGTGTTGAACTTGGAAGTTTCCTGGTGCTACTACAGCAAATACAAACAATTGGTTTCCCTTTTCATGTTTAAGTTGCCTAATACTGTTTAAAAGCATCTGAAATTCTCAGCAGGTTGAAAAAATATTTAAAGAAATTGCTGAACTTGAATCCACTCTTCTGTACTTCACCAACTGGAATTCCTTGCATGGATCCCAAGGACCAGTGGGCTGGAACAGAGCAGGTAGATGAGGTAACCACACCCCTATTTCTGCATATGCTGGGGTTGGAAAAAACAGCTCAAATATTTGCACACTTTGAGATAGTATTTTAATTTAAATTTCGTGTTTAAGATAAAGATTAAAGTCACAGAAATTTTATAGCAGTGCCCCAAATCTCTTATCCAACAGGAGCTTTCATCTTAAAACAATGTGACTCCATCTGCAATAAATGTTTTGTGTCTTCAAAGATTAATACGACACTATTTAACCTTTCCTAAATATCCAACGTTATTAAACTACTTCAAAAGATGGAATTCTAACATGAGTTAGAAAGGGCTGACAACTCCAGGGATGAGAAAGCATTTAAACTATTCCTTTTTCTCCCAAAGCTGTTTCCTTTAGGCTGCCAGCTCTGCTGGCTGGTGCTGCTCGAGGGCTCTGAGAACAGATGAGCCAAACATGCACCTGACCAAATATTAACATCCTTCCAGGGGGCTTTGATGTGGCACTGTTGTGTCAACCAACTTCCTCCCAGGCTCTGACTCAGCCTTGGGGAACAAAGCAGAGGGCCTGAGTAATGCAGAGCCCACGGGGGCTGAGGTGGAGGGTTCCACTCTGGGCTCAGAGCCACTCCAGGGGCACTCAGCACCTCACAGAATCTCCCCCCACCTCTCAAACGTGGCATTCAAAGCAACCACGTGCTCTGGGTCAGCCTTTCTACAGCCTTCCCAGGAGAGGTGCTGTGCAACTCCATGAAGAGAAACACAAGGGCACCCAAAGAAGCAGATTCGGTGTCGTGGCAGTGCTGGAAGAATTAAGAGCCACATCAGGTTTAACAACACAAAACCTTAAATAAAGGGCTGTTTAGTGACCAGACTCTGCTCTAAAATACAGTCTCTAAAGGGAGACAGGAGAACAAACACTACTCCTGTCTGAGCAGGATACTCCTCTTCCCCCAGGCACTCAGCAACAGGACAAGGGGGCACGATGGGCTCAAGCTCTGCCAGGGGAAATTGGAGATCAGAAAAAAATTCTTTGCAGAGAGAGTGCTCAGGGATTGGAATGGGCTGCCCAGAGAGGGGGTGGATTCCCCATCCCTGGAGGTTTTTAACCTGAGCTTGGCCATGGCACTGAGTGCCATGATCTGGTAAAGGGACTGGAGCTGGCCCAAGGGTTGGACTTGATGATCTCACAGGTCTTTTCCAACCCAATCTATTCCATGATATGTGATACTCTTGTGGATTTTCCTACTGTTACATTTTGCATTAAAAAATTAGGTTTTTTTGTTCACATTTTTTTAATACCAGTGCTTTCTCTCTAAAAATCATGAGTTTGGGATTCCATCAGCACATGAAGCCACAGAAGTTGGGGACAATAAGTTTAGGCTGGTAAAGTAGATTCTCCTGCTCCAACAAACAGAGCACCTCATTTTCATTTGTGTTCTACCAATGTTTTCCCCTTCCTAAGTTCATGTTACCACAGAATATTCTACATTCCTGTGAGTTTGTGCAAACTGTTACCTACAGCCTGGCTTTCCATGAGCATTAATGGCAATTGTGGAGAAGCTGAAGAACAACTGCTAATTATTGCTGATAGTCATACCCTCTGGTATTGTTCAATAGGCTGGTTTTGGAGGAACACACAAACACTTCTCACCTTTTGAACATCAGCATCATGTTTCTGCTGCAACCTCAGCTTCTCTTCATGGAATTTACCTTCTGCTATTTTCATTTTCCTTTCCAGCTTTAAAAACAAAACAGAATAGAATAGGATAAATTGCATTGGTGATTTTTTCATAACTTTGTATTTATTAATTTATGTCTTTAAAAAGGCAATGGAAAGTCACTAACAAAAAATTGCTGGAAAAAAAAATCTAAATTTGTTTTCTCAATATTTTCATGTCTATTTGATAAAACTCCTCCAAAAGATGCTTTAGGCAACAATGCCAACCTAAAATAGTTATTTAGAAAATTAATTTGTGTTTTACTTGGCAATAAACACAACTGCTGCTGCCCAGAAGATGCTCTCATCCTTAACTGAAACAAACACTCAAGAACCAAACTTCTGATATTTCTGTTAATATCCCAACCTTGGTCAACTCACTTCCATTCTTCAGGCAGGTGTTACATTTATACAAAGAATGTCCTTCAGCCCAGATGCATGTTTGGTTTTGTTAGATTTCTATTATTCACATTATAAACACATTTCCTTTCAAAGGTGACTCATAATGGGATTAAGGCCTGGATTGCTCAAATACATTTCCTGTCCTGTTTGTCTGTTCAAAGCAGCACTCGAGCCCCTCAGACACAATAACACAGCAACAATTCTAACTCAGCCTGAGCTTCCACCTCTGAAGTATTTTTAAAGCTCTTGCATGTTTTCACAAGGACAGGTATGACAGGAATTTGGTGTTTCTCAGTTTCCTAAAAACCAAAAGTGACACCTTGAGTTCAGAGTCAGGCTGTTCCACTTCTATATTTAATCATTTCTACTGTTCAGAAGGCAAAGGGGACACAAAAGCTTCCCCAATGCTCCTATAACTGTAGAAAGGGGGGACCAAAACCCCTGGCCTGAAGTACCAACACCCCCAGCAGATGACTAAGTGATCTTTGGCCAACTTTGTGTCCTCTGGGATGTTCTCAGAGGCCCTGGAGCTCCCTCAGCTCAGAGCTGGACTGGACTCCCCCCAGCACCAGCTCATCTCAGCTCTCACACTTGTCTTTAGCTCAGCCAAGAACCTGCCTTGGAATGCCCCCAACTGACCAACTCCACAGGAGCCATTCCTTTGACTGATCAAAAGTTGTCATTCAAACATGAATCCTGATCTGACACAACACAGTGCAAATTAGTATTTTTTTGTATGACTCATCTCTGTTATAGATTTGTTTATTGTGACTTGAAAACATCCCTATGTTACGGTGAATGGAAAACATGAGCTGCAAAAATCCAAGTCTATTCAAAAACACAAAATGCTGCTTTGTAAACAGAGAAGATTCTTCAAGAACTGGAAAGAGAAGAAAGACCAGCAATTCCTTCCATTCCTTGACTCGTGCCCAATGTAAAGAACTGCTTTTTACACCACAGATAAGGCCACCTGTCTCCCCACTATTTGTACACAGCCTTATGCAAATTAATGGGGGGAAAAGCCAGATTGACAATTAATCCAGAGAAAATAAATCATATTCTCAGCTGTCAGCCATCTCTTTTATCACCCCAAAATAAGGATCGTGATAAAAATGCATGTTCTATTCATGAAATCTGTGCATATGTATATATGAAAAGAAATATATGCATATATCACTGCAACAAAGTGACATTAGAGAAGAAAATCTTGGTACCAGGTGATGAATAAGTGTTGATTTAATAAAAAACCCACAGTAATCCACTTCCAGACAGACAGCTTGTGAACATTCCATAAATAAATATGAAGGTCTTGTAAAAACACAAATACTAGAAACTAAACATGAAAGAGACTCCAATCCACTTGAATTATATTAAAAGCTTATGAATTACTGAGCCCCTGCCCTCCCCCAGCTCCCAAATCCACACCACACATTACACTTAAAAGTCATTAACAAAGTGAGGAAGTCTTGGCTGATGGCAATTAATCCTTGGTGGTTTGTATCAGCTGAGAGCTGGGCTTGGGTTTATTATTCTGTACATTGAAATAACACAAAAATCAATCAAAATCTGCAGTTCCACTTGGATTAAATACAGACACAGATTTCCCAGTGCTGCTGAGTGTTCTCAGCCAGAGGATGGCAACAGAACTGCCTGGACCTGAAGCTGTTCCCACCTCTCATAACCTTCCACTTTGCAAATGTTCTCAGCAATTTGAGCTCATTAATTCCTGACACCATTTCCATTAGAGCAGCCACCTCTTCAAATGTCACAGATTTTGGGACTGCTTTCCAAAAGGCAGAGCTGGTGGCAGCAAAACAACCAACCTGAAAAATGGGTTCAAGGTAGAGAAGTCAGCCCTTCACGAATGCAAATGCTGTGATAACAAAGTAGATTCATTTTCCTCTGAATGTGAAAAACAGAATTAAAAAACCCTCTGCTTGAAAAAAACCCAAAGATCAACTCCTCATCAGCTGAGGGCTGAAAAAGTGATACCTTCAGAAGCACTCAAGGTCCTCAACTTCAATAAATTGAATCAAATTCTGAAGTTTCAGCAGCTCAGACACTCCCCTGCCCCATCTGCTTCATCCACAACTTGGCTAATTTTGGCCCTTCAAAACCTACTATATAAATAAGTGTGAGAAGAGCATGTTAAAGTGCCTGAGATTCAATAGGTGATGTGCAGATGGAGTTTTCAGGCAGTGTTTATATAAATAAGTGTGAGAAGAGCATGTTAAAGTGCCTGAGATTCAATAGGTGATGTGCAGATGGAGTTTTCAGGCAGTGTTAAGAGGAAAGATGTATTGGTAATGAATACCTGGTAAAAAACCATAATAAAATTAAAAACATCTCCAAAAACATCTAATTTTTTACTGGTCCACAGCTCCAAGACACACATGTACCTTCATCACAACCTCTGCAAGTGTTAATTTGAGCATTTGCTGTAAAAATAAGGATGTATTGGTTTAAAAATCCTTAATTCCTTCTGTGGAAAACTGCTGGAAAAGGCAGAAAGCAGGAGGAGAACCCAGTAATCCCCCAGCAAAGCCTGGGGTACTGGTGTCATTCCTAGATGTGCTTTCTGCCCCCCTTTCTGTGGGGCACATCTCCAATCTGTAGCTGAAATGATGTAAACACATTTTCCACGCTGATCTCATGAGGGTTGGGGTGAAGCAAATGGGTCATCCCTTCCCAGCTGGGAGGGAACCATCTCTGCCCTTCCAGTTCAATGCTGAAGCAAGTTATTAAATACTAATTTCAATCGAGGAGTATCTTCCAAATTAAAACCACACCAAGGGAGGCTGAGCCTGTTTGCAGTTCCCAAATGTCAAACCTCATCTGCTCAGAGCGTCCCAATTTCCTGTGCAACAGCTCTGGGTGACTCCATGTGCTGCTCTTCCACACAGTGCCTTGCTTTATTAATTAAGCTCTTATTAAAAACCAAAATAACCTACAGGAGCTCCAAAGACCTTTGTAAGTTTTAGAGAAAATAGAGAAAAACAACTTAGAAAAGTTGTTCACCTTTTCAGATGCAATTCACAGGCTTGTGCTCATCAGTTTTTACACCTTTTATCACCAGTTAAGAGGCAGCAGAAAATATGAAATTTATGACATGTTACCACTCAGACAAGGGAAAAAAAAAGGCAGAACTTTAACTAGAGCTGGGAAGTTCCAACTATGTATGAAACGCAGCCATTGCTGCTGCCTGAACATCATTCCTTTGGCTTTCTGTCATTGTTTATGCTCCTCACAAAGAGTATGAGGCAATTAAACCCTAAGGCCATGTAAACAATACTGATGTCAAACATCTGTGCTGTCCCTGTTATTTAAAGCCATGCAGGGTGGTAGCAACAGAACTGCTTTCATGTGCCTCATCACACTGTTCTTCCTCATTTAAAAACACACAACACCAGCAAAATCAGTAAAGAGGCACCTGAGGATGGGTTTTCAGGGGATCACTGTCCTGGGGTTTCATAGCCCAGGTCAGGTGCTGGGAATTAATTAACAACTGTCAGATTTAAACTGATGAGTCTAACCTGCAGCTGTCATAAATATCTTCAGGGGAACAAAAAAAAAGGGTGATCTCTCCATTTTCCATGACAAAAAACAAACTCATCTTGTCCCTATTTACAAAAATTTGTCCAATTATATAAAAATACCCTGATTCAAAAGTAACTCAATGAGTAGGTTGGCAAAGTGAACCCAAGGGTTGGTCTCTTCTCCCAGGCACTCAGCAATAGGACAAGGGGGCACGATGGGCTCAAGCTCTGCCAGGGGAAATGGGAAATTGGAGATCAGGAAGAAATTCTTTGCAGAGAGAGTGCTCAGGGATTGGAATGGGCTGCCCAGAGAGGGGGTGGATTCCCCATCCCTGGAGGTTTTTCAATTGAGCTTGGCCGTGGCACTGAGTGCCATGATCTGGTAAAGGGACTGGAGTTGGACCAAGGGTTGGACTTGATGATCTCAGAGGTCTCTTCCAACCCAATCCATTCTATGATTCTGTGATTCAATGAGCAGGTTGGCAAAGTTATCCCAAGAGAGCTCTGAACTCCTGCCCACTTGTGCCATCCCAGGGCTCGCCCACCCTCAGGCCAGAGGTGGCACCTCAGAGGTGTCACATCCATCAGAGATTTGGGGGTTGGCTCTTGGACAAAACGCTACTTGTTGCTTGACAGATTATTGTTTTTTTCCAAGCCTCTGAATATGTGTGGGAGGGAGGAAGGGGGAGAAGGATGTAAACAATAAATGAGAACTTCAAAGTAAGAGCTCACAATGCAGAACAATGACTTGTGTATCTCACAGTGCACGACAAAACTTATTTGTCTTGGTGTTGTGCAGCTGCTAAAAGCAATCAGTGCACAGCACAAAGCTTTGATATTTTCATAGAAGGAAAAGGTTTCTTTAAAAAAATATCAACAACCAACTCCAACTTTCTACTGAATTGTGTTTACTCCATTTTCCCATGCAGGGTTAAAAAAATAAATATTGATAATTTATACAGTGCCTCAAACCATCCAGGAAGGCCAAGGCAGGAGGGACTGAACTTGCAAAACAGTCAGGATTTATTATAAAGACATGCTGACTTCAGACTAAAGTAATTTGTAACAGTGTATCTCACATCATTAACAAGCTGTCTCTTCTCATTGTGTTTTTTCTGTATCATATTGTACCCTCAAAAATTTTTATGATTAGCTTTAGAGGTGTAGTAATTCTTTCCACATTTTACAGCAATTTGAGAGCCAGAATAACCACCTGAATCTTTAAAAGAAAAAAAACAACTTCATAACAATTTATTTGAACAGAAATTTCTACAATAAATGTAGATTTTAATCATATTGAAACTAATCTGTTTCCAAATGGAACTGCTGAAAAGCTCACGGAGTTTACAGGATGTAAAAATAAAAGTGTCAAAAAATAAATTAATTTATAACTATACTTGCAATTAGTACATCATTAACCAAATTCTGCACTGAATATCATCAATATTTTTATCCAGTGCAAGGCCTAAAGTGAAACAAATGACTTGTAAAGTCTCTGTTTCAGAGAGCTCAGGATAAACCAGGGATGGACTGAAAGAAAAGCAGCATCAAACAAGTGAACAGCCAGAAATTAGAATGTAAAAAGCCCCTTTATAAACATGGCACTTTGCCCAGATCCAAAGGTCCCTCCACAAAAGTCCATGTTTATGATCTGGACTATATTACCTGACCTAACAAACATTTATAATTCCCTCCATGTATCAAACCTTCTTTGTATCCTGACTCTCTAAAAACACAACAACTGCTACTTCCATTTGCAGTATTTTTACAGAATATTCTTTAAAGAACAACTAAATATTCACTTCAATAAAAAATTCACATGATATTGTCCTATTTTAACAAACACTAAGAATGAAAAGCTTTGCCCCAAACCAAATCCTACCAGTTTGCTCCAGCAAGAAAACTCTGACTTTTTAACTGACACTGAAATTAATACACACAGAAAAATAATTGAAAGGACAATTGTTCTTATTTATATGGAAATGTCATCAGGCTCTTTCAAAGGACAACAATGTATTTTTCACAGATTTCCAAGTTGGAGGCAGTGGCAATGAGGAGAAATGCTCTGAATCCCACCAACTGTAATAACTGGGAATGGGATTTTTATTCCAAAGGATGTTTTATACAGCTAATAAACACAACATGCATGTTAACACCACAACACACCATATTATGGAACAGCTTTATGTGGAGTGGCAGATGTCCCACATGGAGCAAACACATCTGCCACCAGGAGCAGACATGGGCACCAGGAGGTACCAAAAAAGTGCAATACATGGTCAGAAATTGGGAAAGTTTATACACACTAAGTGCAATTTCATAAAGGACAGCCCAGAAATGCAGTGAACAATCTCAAATTGCCAGCACTGAAGGCTGAACACAGGACAGTCCTTTGAATATGCAGAAAATGTACAGATTTCAAGGGGATTGGGCAAAACCTGAATATAAGAGCAGATACTACTTGAAAATTTCATATAATTCTGCATAATGCTGAGCCCAGTGAATGAGTCTGAACACACTGAGCCAACAGCACTTACTTTTTCTCCCCAGTGTTATTCCTCTTTTTTTTCATGTTGTGTCTCAGCAGCTACTGAAGTTTTTACACTCATTTCAGGACCTAAAGCAGCCACTAAACTGCCCTCCCTTTCCCCAGTGCCACATGTACAGTAACAGGGTACTGCACTTTTCCTACTCAATGCCTTTTCTCCCTCAAAAATCAGGATCTACACATTTAAAAAAAAACCCCAACTTTGTTCCTTTTTTTATTTTTAAAGAGAGACACTTTGAGGTAGAGATTAATCATGCAGTAAAAGATTAATTCCCAGCTGCTTGGCAACCATCTGGACATTCTACTGGTTAAAACACTAGTTTGAATTGCTAACCTACCCCTTTGATCTTTCTCAATGTCTCCAGCCCATATGTGCAATAATTAAAGACATAGTTCACAAACTATTGCAGAAAAAAAAGTAACTAACTGTCCATGTACAGAGGGATCTCCATGAGCAGTCTGAGTGGGATCAGGAGTCATAAATCACAGGCAGTTATGAAAACACGTCTCCCCCTGACACACACTGGATGTGTCTCACCAGTGTGGCAATGGAAGAAGCTTTGGGGTTCTTACATTGCGTTCTGAGGAGTTATCAAAGCAAGGCAGGATGTGACTTCCCCACACCAAAGACAAGGGACAAGTTGCACATGTTGTCGGGAGCAGGACATGAATCAGGCAGGACTGATGTTAACAAGAGTCAGGAGTGCCGGGATCTGGGACAGGGACACGGGAGTGCCGGGATCTGGGACACGGGAGGGCCGGGATCCGGGATCTGGGACACGGGAGGGCCGGGATCCGGGATCTGGGACACGGGAGGGCCGGGATCCGGGATCTGGGACACGGGAGGGCCGGGATCCGGGATCTGGGACACGGGAGGGCCGGGATCCGGGATCTGGGACACGGGAGGGCCGGGATCCGGGATCTGGGACACGGGAGGGCCGGGATCCGGGATCTGGGACACGGGAGGGCCGGGATCCGGGACACGGGAGGGCCGGGATCTGGGACAGGGACACGGGAGTGCCGGGATCCGGGAGTGCCGGGATCTGGGATCTGGGACACGGGAGGGCCGGGATCCGGGACACGGACACGGGAGGGCCGGGATCCGGGACACGGACACGGGAGGGCCGGGATCCGGGACACGGACACGGGAGGGCCGGGATCCGGGACACGGACACGGGAGGGCCGGGATCCGGGACACGGACACGGGAGGGCCGGGATCCGGGACACGGACACGGGAGGGCCGGGATCCGGGACACGGACACGGGAGGGCCGGGATCCGGGACACGGACACGGGAGGGCCGGGATCCGGGACACGGACACGGGAGGGCCGGGATCCGGGACACGGACACGGGAGGGCCGGGATCCGGGACACGGACACGGGAGGGCCGGGATCCGGGACACGGACACGGCCTCGCCCTCGCCAGGACCCCAGACACAGACCAGCAGAGTCCTACTTGGCCCTTTATTGGTGGTGAGAATCTCTTCATGAGGAGATTCTCCATTCAAATCAGACTCTGCATCCAGAACAGACACCAGGGAGGGGGAGAAAAGGAGAAAGTCCAAATGGGCCTGAGAATATTCACTGTCCATGCACTGCTCGGAGCATCTTTAAGGGGAAATAAAACAGTATTTTCAAAACCAAGTTGTCATAAGAAAAAAAAGGTATGGAAAAGCAAAACTCAAGGTGAAAGCAATAACTATGTGATATCTACCCCTTCTTGTTCCTTGGTATGGGCCACACTTGTGTGAACAGAACTCAACACACATTCTTACATTTTAATAAGAATATTCACCAGAATTAAGGACCTTAACAATTTTTGCTCATTTATGAGCTGAGCATGATTTGCACAGCTCCAGGTGAGCAGAGGGAAAAAAGAAGGGGGACAGCAAAGGAAGAGAAGTGGGAGAATGAAAGGAAAATAAGAATTCCAGTATCCAAAGCTGCAGGTGTGGAAGATTCAGGTTGTGGGCCCACCTGCAGATGCTTTCAGAAAGTTCATCAAAACTACCCTTCTCCTGGTATTAGTAAACACCTCTGAGCTTGAAAAGCATCAACAGGACCACGAGCCCCATCCCATGCCCAAGGAGGTTCCTTTAGCTGTATCCAGCTCTCCTGATTCCATTCACAAATATAGAGAGATCCTTCTCCCAAGATTGAAACTCTACAGACACATAGACATGAGCACACAAGCAGTTTCAATTCAATATAATCCCAGAGAGCAACACTGATCTATTTTGTTACCATTCTTGGAAGATATGAGCAAAAATCTTTGTTTTCAATGAGGACAAATATCAAATCCACAATGTAGCTAAAAGAATAATAATATTAATTTTGCAATGGTTTAATTACAAGAGTCCTCCTTTTAGGGTACTCTCTCCATATTGGTTTTGGTTTTTGCTTTTAATTTGGCACGAATTTCATGTAGTTAAATACTTTGTTGTGGAACAGAGTAATTAAGAGGAGGAAATCAAAACAGGACAATGCTCACTGACCACCATCTCCTTCCAGCTGCAGGGACTGTAATTTTCAAATGTTCTTTTCCCTCTCCTAAACCCCCACCTCTTTCCATGATAACACCAGCGAGGGTTATTCACTCTCCCTCCCAAGTTTTACAACTTTTTTTCCTTCCTGAATTCCTTCCTTTACGTTCTCTGAATGGTCCCTCTTGGGGGACAATCTCTATCCCAGCCCTGATGCAATTTTCTCTGTTTCAATTTATAATCTCTTGCCAGATAAGTGAGAGGAACAGTAAATCCACTGCTTTCAACACCTTCCATTCAGAGCACTTCCAGCCAGAGCAGGACTAACCTACACCACCAGCACTGCAGATTTTATCTTAACATAAAAACATCACTCCATCCCAACACTTTGGGTGCAGTAAAACCATACACATGGCTGGGTGATCTTTATAAACAAAATCCATGGCACACAGCAAATGGGAGTGCTCATTCCCAAAAGAAAAGGAGGAAAACATAAATAAAGGTTAGAAAGATAAAGGTTCTGAATAGAATTTTTAAAAAGGCTGCACCTTAAAGACAGACTTCTTCAATACAATAAAAAAATTTCAAAACACTTTTTTAGTCTTACTGCTGGTCCCCAAGACACAAAGATGAATTCTCAGGGGGAAAAAACCCTTATCTTTTTCCCATTCTCTGCATTGTGTGTATCTTACCCCACCCAGCTCATCTCTCCTTTTTCCTGGGCATGTTTTCCCTCTTCTTCATTCCTCACTCCACATCACAAGTGGTAGAACTCACCCTGCAGGTACCCTGAGTCCTCCTGAGACCTCCCCCAGAATTCCCCCTCCCTCCCAGCTGCACATCCCTGCAGTCTGTGCTGCTTTGGGACACACGAGGCTGGAAAAGATCCCATCCAAAGTGAATTCCCAAAAATCAACCCAGAAGGGACAGGAGCACAGTAATAACTCAACAAAAACACTGGACACACTCAGTGTTCCCAGGGAACCCAAGGAGAGATGAAGGTTCAGAACAGAGTTATTGCACAAAGCATCAAGCTTGCCAGTTTGCCTAAATTATAAATTAATTAGGGGTTGGTACACAGCTCAGGACAAATTCACTCCAGGTACTTGGAGTTTAAAATAATAAAAAGTGAAAATTATTTCCAATATGCCCCAGATTTGTTTAGGTTTTATTTGTTGAGATAAGATAAATAAATATCTTTGCTTACAAAAATTCAAAGAGAAGAAAATAAAGAAAAAATGCTCAGGAAAAATAAGATTGATAAAATGAAAAGTTGAGAAAGAACTACTTTAAAGAAACACCAGAACTTGAAAGGATTCATCAGATAAACCAGTGGTTTGGGAAAGGTCAGCACAACAATGTATGTTATTGACACAGTTCACTATTTTCTCAGCCCAGAAGGATTTTACACCCATGTCTCACAGTTGTGCTGGACCTGCTTTCCTGCAACCCCCCAAACCAGCCCTTTTCCTTTCCCCCTCTGCCTGAGGAGCTCTGGGTGACACTCAGCATGGCCAGAGGTGAAGCTCAAAGGGACACTGCCCCTTTGTCCCCAGACAAGCCACCCCATCTGTCGTGCTCTGCTGTCCTCTGCAAACTGAGCTCTTCCTCTTGTGCTCATCTCCCTCCTCTGACCCCCTGATTTTCCAGCAGGGACCCTTCCCAAAGGCTCC
Organism: Pithys albifrons albifrons; assembly: GCF_047495875.1. NCBI lineage: Eukaryota > Metazoa > Chordata > Aves > Passeriformes > Thamnophilidae > Pithys > Pithys albifrons. The sequence continues at coordinate 1,441,070 of NC_092476.1, read as the reverse complement.
AGCCCTGGCAGAAGCTCTTGGGGAGAGCTGCCCAAAAGCTGCTGCTGCAGCTTTCCCAGGGCTGTGATGTGGTTCTCCCTGCCCAGGGCCATGTGTTCAGCATTACAGAGCCCAAACAGGTGCAGGAATGGTTTATGAACAGGGGTCTGGAGGTTAAAAGCAAAACCCCCACACTTATCCTGTTTTATGTTCTCCTGTTGTACTACAAAGAGGTTGAAAACAGTTAAAGGTTTCCCCAAACTCTTTTGCACAGCACTGGTTTTCTGTTAATACATCTACATTCTATAAATAAAAGGCTTTATTCTTAATTGAGCTTCACAAACAAAATAACATGAAAACACATTTAAGTTTTCTAGTTAATAGCACACACATGGTGATTGTGAAACACTGTCTGTAACCTTTCCAGTTCAAACCAGCACCATTAGCAAGAAGTCCTGCATTTTTACTGTGTGGTTTAGAGGATTTTTCCACTGAACCAGCAAAGTATTAAGTGGGTATTTTTTGTAGCTCCTTGGCATGCATTCCTGTTTATTTAATTTGAAAATATTGTTTAAATGACAACATTGTGCTTTCAATTTATTTCTTTTCTGGGCTATTTTCACATCTTATGAAACCTTCCCTCATCCTCAGACAGCAGCACTTTGAGTATTGTCAATCCAAAAGAACAGTCAATATCAGAGCAGAGAAAGTGATGGATTGTGCAACTGCTTGTTTGAGCATCAAAAAGGCTGCCAGGTGCTGCCAGAAATCATTTCAGACATTATTTTATTAACAATGGAAGCACCTACAAATCAAATCCACCCTCCCCTCTCTCTAGAGGAGTCTTCTGAAGTGTCTTAAAAATAACTTTGGGACAGTTCCAACCCATCAGGGCCCTTACAAGACACCAAAGGACAGGAGGGATGACTTTGTGGGTTGCTGAGGGTGCCCTTTCCTCCCCAGGTTGGATTTTTTGGGGTCCTGTGTGGGTGTGAGTGCCTGGGGATAGCAGGGAACAAAACCTGCCAAGGGCACGTGGCTGAAAGCAGAAATTTTAGGGGCAAACACAACACAGTGTTGGCTTTGGGTTTTTTAATGACTGCTTGGTTGGTTTGGGGGTTTTATTAATTGTTTTCCTATTAATTGAGTTTCCTTTCCTTCTCATTAATTCACTGTCTTTCAAAAAAAAAAAAGGTTTTAAATAAACTGAGTAGTTTGTGACAAACTATCACAAGCACAATCAACTTCCTTAACCCACGAAAAAGGGGAAAATGAGCAAAAATTCTATTTTTACACCCATTCATAGCAAAAGAACACGGTGTGAGGGACTTAGGCAGGCTCTGACAGAAATCTCACCAATTCACAATGTTCCAAAGAAGTAAAACGTGAATAAAAGAGGATTGGAGCTCAATGAGGCAGACAGAGAAATAATGTAGGTCCGGACAGAAATAAGGTCAAGGCCTGCAGATTTTCAAAGGTATCCAGAAACTAAATAAAGATCTCACTAAATCAAGGGTCTCACTCCTTCTGCTAAAAGGTAGTTTGGAAAATCCCCAGAATTCAAACTCTTCTATTCTTTCAAACATGTTCAGAAAGTCTTTGTTATTCCCTAAGTAATTGGGAAATACATAAAGGAGTTAAAGAAAAGCTCTGATACTTCAGCAAAAATTCTCTTCCAAAGACTCTTCTGCTGTAAGAAACTTTTTTAATGCCCAATTTCCAAGGAAAATGCCCCAGAGAGTGTCAGGAATCTCACCTCTCTCTCCTGCATCCGAAGCAGAGCCCTTTGGTCACGGGAACGGCTTTTCCCAAGGCCAGTTCTGGGTGTCACCTGGTGAAGGAGACAGAGTTCAAAGCAACTTATTGAGCTAAAAACAACCCCCAGGAAAATCAGCCCTGGCAAGAAATGAAAAATATGAAGAATGTTGGTCCTACAGAAGTTTAAAGGGAATACAAGTACCTACCAGGGACACGGGCATCGGTTTTTCTCGCAAATATCTTGGGTTTTCCACCTGAAAAAGGAGTCAGGGAGAAAGTCATCCTGCAACAAGGTCTCACAAACTGTAACTCCACTTAAACAGCAACTGTAGCACCCCAAAGGACCACAGAACAGACCCCAACTTCCCTTACATGGCACAGACACAGGAAATCTTCCCCAGATCTCATTGGGGTGGATGGGACCTACTCAGTAAATGGACCACAAATCACACCTTTTTTGCCCCAAAACCTTTGTGGTTGTAAACATTCCATCAGTGCACATTTTAAAAGAATTTGGCAGCTACTGACATGGCTCAGGCAAAAGATCTCCAGCTTTGCTGGACACATTTTCATTGAAATAAGTGTAGAGCTATAAAAAATTCACAGATTATTCTGATTAAAATCCAGTGTTTTTGAAAAATTACAGTTGCATTGAAACAACTGCCACACATGTAAGTCACAGTGACAAAACATAAGGAAATCATTCATTAACATGAGTGCATAATTAAAGCAGCTCTTTTAATCACTGCTTTTAAGACCTGAACACAAGGCATTGTTGCCAAGCCACTTCCTCTATCAGACAGCTCCATCTTTCTCATTTTCTCAGACATGGAGGCTCAAACATCACATCATAGAGGATGCAGAAGGCCCAAAAAAGGCTTTCAAGGTATAATCCTGGACTGTGAGATCTGCAGTATGATGGGATTTTACTACACAGTTAAAAACACACAGACTAAATGGTGTAAGATTAGGTTGATCTGTGAGGCAAATACATCAAATGCTGGCACTTTCTCCAGCACCATTCAATAAATTTCTGTGTTGAATTTATCAGTGAAAAAGAGGCTTAATCCCTCTGAAATTTCAATCTGATACAGGGTGAGTCATTTGCAGTCCTGAAAGGTTATGTGGCATTTCTATTTGATGCTGAAGAGTTGTCATCTTGCACCCAGTGGTTGTAGATGTTCACACTTAACACACAAATTCCATTTCAGGGAATTATTATCTATTATTTTAACACTATAGCTCAAAGTATAAAAAAATGAGTAATTTAACCAATAACCTATTCCTTGACAATGAGTTTACTACAGTCACATTAAACTTTCTTTCCTACAAAATCCAATGAAAGAAGGAATCCTGCAGGCACCTCCTGCCACAAAAATAACAATTTTGGCCCCAGAGCAGGTTGGTGAGGAGAGGAATGGAGGATTGAGCTCATCCTGGATCATCAACCACAGCCACAGAGAGCAGTGGAGGGGGGAAAAATAAACCAAGAGATGGAAATAAAAAGTACAGAAATTCCAAACTGGAAAAAAGTTGGAGGGTCTTGTTTGTCCTCCACATTTGTACCTGCAATAGCATCTCCACCTACATCTTACAGGTATTATCCTCCTCCTTCCAGCTCATTGTGGCCACTTCCCCACCCAGCCCACAGCCCTGACCATCACCTGGCAGGTACCCAGGGCTGAAGGGGCTCCAGAGGTTCAAGGTACAGCCCAAAACCTGAGCAGGGGGAACAGGGGAAGCTTCTCCAGCACCTGGAGGGATTCTGAGGCAGCTCCAGAGCCACATTCCAAAGGCTTCACTGTTTCCCAAAACTCTCTCTCTCACACAGCACAGTCACCCTTCACTTTTGCTTTTTAAAAGCTACAAATTATCATAAACATTTACAATTAATCCAAACCCTTTATCTGACCCTGACAAGCTGTTTGCAGTCTTCAACCTAAAAACCAAAGGTAGGTCCTATTTGTTTGTGAGAAAGAAGGAAAATGTGTCTCTAATACTTTGTATGGCCCAAGCCTTGCATTTTTTGATTTGGTAACAGCAGCCATATGTGCTTTGAAGTTAAATGTTCCCACTTTGTTGCTTGTTGTGGATTACATCCACTTCAACTGATCTGTAAACATTTAATGCCTCAACATTCATTCTTTTCATGCTGGTCTTCTGCAAAACTTCTTGTTCTCAAAATTAGACCACATTAAAGAGGGAATATCACAATAAAGAATGCCCAAAAAAAGAAGAGGGGGGGAGGAAAAAAATCCTGTATTTATGAGAATGAGGCAAATTTAAAAATAATAAGCAAAAGGTCAAAGACAAGCCAAAATACATATGGATGGACTGAAGGGCTGCCATGAGAAGAACAGTAAATCACAAGCTTTTTTAGGAGCATGAAGCAAATAAATGTCATCATGAAAGACATCTTCATCTGAACTAGAGTTGAACTCTAATTTGTAAATACCACTTCTTAACAAAAATGGCATTTGGGATGTCTTTGGAGAAAAGATTTTGGATTCCCCTGTTCTACTGGGCAGTCAGACAAGAAATCATTTGTGAGGGCTGGAATGGTCACCTGCCAGTCCCTGAGTCCTCCCAAACCAGAGATTGAAGGTGTTGGGTGATCAAATCCCCATCACTTAACAGAAATAATCTACTCCATGACAATAAACCAATTTTCCTAAGTTGGAAAAAAGCATGGCAGAAAAGTGCATAAAAACACAATTCCAAAACTGAAGCTGAGGCAAATCAGCCATTTTTTTTAACTCAGTATTTTCAATTTTTATTTATTTAACTCCCCCTAAAGGGGTCAAAACTAAACATTTTTGTAGTATGTAATTTTAAAGGCACTAATGCAAGCAATGAGTGAAGCACTGAAAAAGGCAAAGTGATATAAAATTCCACAAAAAAAAAAATCAAGGACAAAAGCACAATTTTGAGCTCTAAGCACTTCCATGAGACTCATCCTCAGGACCTCAACTCTATTTCATCCCTGAGGCAGAAAACAGTGCCCAGGCTTTATAGCTGTGCATGATAGTCTAGTCCAGAAACTCACACCAAAGCTCTTTTGCTCAGTAAATACCCAACAAAAACAACAACACTGCTGGCACAGCTCCATCCTGCCCCTCCAAAAGCCCATTTAATTCTTGGGAAGGTGATTCTCAAGGTAGAGTTCTGCTCAAGAATACACAATGGAGCTTATTCCAGGCCAGCCAGAGAGGCAGAAGATACACAGTGTCCTCCAAAAGCCCATTTAATTCTTGGGAAGGTGATTCTCAAGGTAGAGTTCTGCTCAAGAATACACAATGGAGCTTATTCCAGGCCAGCCAGAGAGGCAGAAGGTATATTGTGTCCTCCAAAAGTCCATTTAATTCTTTGGAAGGTGATTCTCAAGGTAGAGTTCTGCTCAAGAATGCACAACTGGAGCTTATTCCAGGCCAGTCAGAGAGGCAGAAGGTACACTGTGTCCTCCAGAAGTCCATTTAATTCTTTGGAAGGTGATTCTCAAGGTAGAGCTCAGCTCAAGAACACACAACTGGAGCTTGTTCCAGGCCAGCCCCAGGGGCAGAAGGTACACTGTGTCCTCCAGAAGTCCATTTAATTCTTTGGAAGGTGATTCTCAAGGTAGAGCTCAGCTCAAGAACACACAACTGGAGCTTGTTCCAGGCCAGCCCCAGGGGCAGAAGGTATATTGTGGCTTTTAAGACTCAGAGAACAAAACCTGCACATTTGGCTTGTTGCACATTCCCCCTTAAGCTTCTTCAAAGACAAAATGTGATTGTTTTCAAAACAAGGATGGCAAAAAACACATGAAAGAGTTAAGAACACTGGAGGCTTTGCAATGGTAAACAACTAAACTGAACCTTGCCCTAAATTCTTACTTTAATCTCACCAAGCCAGCCAGCATGTTCCCTACAGAAATAACTGCTGAGGAGCTTCAGGAAATGTGAGTAAGGACATTCTTATCTGACATCATAACTTGTAGGGAAGTTCATTTTAATGCTGCTTCTGCAGCCTCAGTGGAAGGACATTAAGGCACATGAGCATTGGTTGGCAGCAGGAAGTTGAATTTCTTTTTTGAAGTCCCAGCACCACAAGACCTGATGTCCAGTTCTTTGTACTGAAGATCCCACATCACTTCTGGTAAAAGCTAAAGAGTTAAAGTCTTGGCCTGGCTGAGTTCCAGAGAGGAAAACTCATGTTTTCTCCCTCATTAAAAACCTCTTTGCTATTATTGCCCCAGGGTACAAGCTCTTTGTCTGCTTTCCACCTCAAATGATGTGCTGAATTTCCTGGGATGTTTGGAAGAGTTGCTTTGTCACACCTAAAACTGGTTACAATTCAACAAGTGAAACTGCATCAGAAGCATCATAAAATACACAGAGAGAGAAACAGATCAGAATTTGCAGGGATTTAATTCATTGTTGTTCCTTTAAGTAACTTAAATTTTTTATCCAAAAATTATGTTTCTCTGCAACCTAAAAAGCTCAACTAGAAGAGGAAAAAAAAGGTAGTTTAATTCCATTATCCAAAGAGCTTCTTTTCCTGACACTCCATGCACTTTCCAATATATAATTAGTTTTTAAGAGACAAACAGGAGATGGTCACCTTCCCTTTAGTTCTGAGTGTACTGGACTTGTAACAACATGGAGAAGTTCATTGACAGCAGATAATAAAATAAGATCATAGAATGGTTTGGGTTGGGAGGGACCTTAAGCTCATCTGGTTCCACCTCCTGCCATGGGCAGGGACACCTTCCACTGACCCAGGTTACTTTTATTATGTCCTAAAATAGCTAAAGGAGGACAAAGGAAATTCAAAGTAAAGACATGACCAAAGATTCACTTGCATTCATCTCAGCTCCTGGCTCTGCAACTTCTCCCTTAAAACAGCAATACAAAAGGATTTCTGCTTTTCTACATTGCAAATGCAGCTTCAAAGCATAAACAGTTGATAAAGGACAGTCCCCACATCAATTTAGATAAAAGTCAATCAAGGCTAAGAAAAGCACACTTTTGTGATGTATGGAAAATTAGCCTGCATTAGTATTCCATGAGAGAAAGGCAAATTTATTGCACTCAAAACTCAACTTTTTAAAAAATATTTCCTCCTGCATGACTGGAATCTAAAGAACTTGAACAATAAAATTGTTGATAATCAGGAATGCTGCAAGGCAAAGGCAAAAATACTTTCATTACTCATGAGAAACAACAGTATCAGCAAAGAAATGCAACAGCCTTGCTTGTCCTGCAGAAAATATTGTTACCAACAACAAAAAGCTGAAGCTCTGACCTCTCTGCTTAGCAGAGAAATCATAAAAGCACTTCCCAAAACTCTTCACAGTATTTTTGGTAATACCACTAATAAAAAAAATCTCAGCCACTGATATGGGCATGTCATAAAAACTGAAAACACATCCATGTGTGACCTTAAAAATACAGGAGCTTTGAGGAAGAGGAATTTCAGAATACAGTAAAGAAGGAGGTCCAAAGATAACAGTAAAAATAAGTGCCCAGTTTCCAGCTGGTCATTATAATCAAGCCCTGGAACAGTGAAGGCTCAGCAGCCACTCCCAGCTGGGAGGCCCCAGGGCTGTCTCAGCCTTATCAGAGCCCCTAGACAGGTATTTGTAGAGTAGAGTCTCCATATATATTTGCCTGAAATAATCACAGCTTCCTAAAATACAGGGATTCTTACTGAGCAAAATCCTTGCATAAAGACTTACATAGCCAGAAAACCCAAGGAAAGTTTGAACAGCTTTTTAAAAAACATTGGTGTTTATACTGGGCAGTGCAAAGTAAAGGCCATTCTGTATTTCCTTTCCTGTCTTCCCCCACTACTGAGCTATTCCTTTGGCCTTCTGGATCTGAGGTGGGAGCACCTGTAAGGGAAGTTTCCTGGTGGGAATGGCAATTAGAGTGGAGCTGATGCTCCCATGGCACTGGGAATGCTCTGGAGGAACAGCAGCCACCTGTGACACTCCAAAAGCTTCCACACTTCAAGGTCCTGCAGCCATTTAGGGAAGGGGTTTTTTTTCATTTGCAGTGATGACATTCTTAAAGTGTGACACTACTTAGAACTTCCTGCCCCTTCCAGAACCCACTGCAGGCACTGACCCCCAGCAGGAAAACACTGTGGAGCAGCCACCCCTCACAGCCCCCTCTTTTACAGCCTCAAATCATCTTTGCCAGGTAACTCCCAACAAGTCTTATCATGCAATCAAAGCCTCTCACGAGTGACTTGTTTAATTACCATCCCTGGAGAGGAGAATTGAAAAACTGATTTATGTGTCACAGTAGCAAATTTGTTATCCCAGATTGCTCCTGTATCAGCAGAGGATCATCACACTTTAATAACCAGCCATTATCAACACAACAGGATTGCACACTGGAATTTCAATTAGAGGAAGAAATAAAATACAAATAAAGTTAGAGAGATAAGCAAGCAGGCTGATCAACACTGATATGAAAGGCTGCAGAGAAAGAGATTCTTTGTCAGCATCAGTTGGAACAATTTGTAAAATGGCCACGAGCAAGTTTTCCCCCTTAAAGCAGCTTTAAGAGCTCAAGGTATTACAGTTATCTGCTCATAAAATCCAGGTATTTATACAGCCCAAACATCCACAGTCTGCAAGTGGCTGCTTGCACCTTTGTTTCAGACACCTGCATGGGGCTTTGGCAAACTGGAGCTGATCTTTGTGAAGATCCACTTTCCCACTTTGCAAAGCTCCAGTTCCTGAAAAACCCACTGATCTGAGTCTGGAAGAGCTAAAAGTTGTTCTTGTATAAAAGAAGAGGCAATACCATGCACCCAAAGGACATTTGCACCCATCTCCACCTGCAGTGTGGAAAATCCAAGAGAAAAAACAAGGAGAGCACAAAAAAAGTTAATATTCTCTCTCATCCTTTCTGTTTATCCTGAAGAGAACTTGGCCATCCATGTAAAACCTGGAGTGCAACAGGCAGGATTTTTAAATGCTGTCATGTCCCTCTGGACTGGTAATAGAGCAGGAAGACTAAGGATTATTTGGCAACTGATTAAAATGACAACATGAAAACTTGGGATTATTTTTAAAAGGACAAAGCTGAACTATTTCATTAAGTCAGCTCTCACCCCTCCTAACAACTCTGGGCTTCCAACCTGTGAGAAGAAGCAGAAAATGAGAAGGTAAAGAAAGAAGAAACCTCCCTAATAAAATCAGAGTGATCTTAATAAAACTCAATTGCTATGAGGACATTAATCCCCATGAAATAGGTTAAAGATTGGATGGTACAAGTGAAAGGGTTATAAAAGAGCCAAAACAACAGAAAAATACAGTTAGAGAGAGAAGGAACTTCACTGTGACCTTAGAACTGTCATGGACTGACCCCACAGAAAATACAGCCAAGGGAATAAAGTTTTATTTACAACAGTAACAGACTCTAATTATTAAAAGGGAAAGAAAGAGGAACACACTGAAAAGCCTTGGGAACCCTTTCAAAAGGAGGCACAGTGACCAGTAAATGCTGAGCTGTATTAATGGCTTGCAAATTCTGTATGGATTAAAAATAAATAAATACAGAAAGCCAAACTCTTCTTTTCACTTATGAAATTGTAAATAAAAAATAGTGTTATTGAGTCATCAAGAAACAGTCTGAGTTTCTACCAGACACTTGGCTGTGACCAGCAGGCATTATTTGGCTTGATTCATCAGTAACCTTATTAAACACTAACTTTATTCTAACTTAAAAATGAGGCATTTTTAATATTTTCTTCTCAGGATGACACATTCAGGAATAACATTCCAAGCTTTCCCAATTCATTTCTGACAGACAGATCCCCACTAAGCTCAGAGATGCAGATTACATTAATAGGAGTTTCCATTTCAAGTTAATAAATCATGTGCTCAGTTGGTTTACCCCAAGATTCCAGCTATTGAGACGAGCCTCGAGGTCACTGTCCTCCAAAGAAATGTTTCTTTCAGGATGATCATCCTGGAACAGAAGGAAGTCAAACAAAATATCACAGAGCTGGCAGGTACATAAGTCAAAATAAAGCTTCTCATTGGGTTGTCTACTGCACTTCCTTAGGGTGGCACAAACCCTCTGACAGCTTCCATTTAAACAGCTCAGTCAGCAGAAGGACCTTGTGCTGAGAGAGGAATTCAGAGCATAAATCAGCTTGGCTCTTCACTTGAATGTTCTTCTTTCCTTCTTCTGGTTTCCTTTACAGAGGGGGAACTTACTGAAAATCCAAACATTTCATTTTCAGGCAACACAACTTATTCTAGAAATGATTAGTTCATTTAAAGGCCCTTTTAAAGCTGGAATCACAAGAGAATCCAGGGTGTGAGGCTGAAGAACAATGAAGTGCAGGGCTGGCAGCAAAAAAACCCCAAACAACCCAAAATAACAAAAAAAACAAACACCACAAAACAACTTTAAAGCCCCAAATTCAAGATTCAACTGAATAATTCTCATAAAAGTAACTGTTCCACAATGAATATTTCTGGAAGTAAAATAAACAGGAAGCCAATAAGAAGAAATTCAGTAAATCTAGCATGTGGTTTTATTTTTAATTAAGGCATTTCTGGTTTTAAATCACATTTGTATATATACAATCAACAGACACATAAATACACTCACACCAATCCAAGCCCCATTTCTGCCCACTGAGCACCTGCAGCCTGTCATGACAAACCATCCCTTTGCTAATCCTCTCTTCCAGATGCTCAGCAGAACCCAAATTCCCCTACAAAAAAGCTTCCAATTTATCCCAGTTGCACTTTATAGCCTCATAAATTCCTGGCTGTGCCCAGCAAAGAAGGGAAGAAGAGTCTCTATGAATTCCTCAATCTAAACAGGTTCCTACAGCAAATTCAGCATTGCATGGAGGGATGAGAGTTATTCCAGATGTGGTGAAAGCCACATTTATGGAGGTAAACAGCACATTTCTTGGTAACAGCTATTTGTCAGGAGCAATTTGCAGTGTAAATTCTTGCAATTATACCTACAACATCATTAAATATTTTGGACTGAACAGGTTTTCCATGAAGTCTGTTCAGTGTCCTTTCATCAGTCATAATGCTCATTGTGGAAAGTCTGATGGAACAAACTGCCCAAAATTCACTCTTTCACAGGTCAACCATCACCAAGCAGATCCAGAGGCATCTCTGCAGCTTTCTTTAATCTATTATTGCAAAACACAAGATGATGTCAACCCAGGCACCTTGCCAAGCCCAGGGAAAACAAGGCACTAAACAGAGGTCAAGCATTAGGATGAACTGGGAGAATCCCACAAGAAATTCCTTCTCCTGCACTGCAGAGGACTCGTTTTGGTGAGCTTTGGTTCTCCCTATCCCTCCTCCCCAAGTGTCTGCACCTTCACACAGGGAGCAGGACCCACAGAGCCAGAAATGAGAGCTTGACAGGGATATATAAAAGCAGTTCATGGGAAATAGGGCAAGTTGTATGGCAAAAAGGAAAAGCATCTTACAGACATTGATGTGCCCAGTTCATCTTCCTCTGGCCAGCGAGGACAAGCCCCAGAACGGGGCACATCTGTTGGCTTCTCACTGGATCTTCCCCTGCTGTTAACAACAACAGGAAGCAGAAAAAGGCATTTTGAACAATTTGTGGCACACAGAGGATGTTCATCATCAAGCAGAATCTTTTAAAATATACACAAGAAAATAATTATCAAGATATAGAGATCAAGAAATGGAGAAAAAGAGAAAATTTCTTGTTAAAGGCAAACAAAGCCTTGAGTATTCCATTAAAAATCACCACCAAACAAACCCACAGCAACAAAAACACCAGAAATATTGTGTACATGATAGTACAATGAAAAGCATTCTTTGCTTTTCTTTTACTGCATGACCCAACATCACACAATGGGTTTTAGAATAAATCCAAGTCAACCAGGAAGGCTGATCCAGGAGAATGTTTTTGAAACAAAATTGCTAAGCTGAGACAGCACAGGATGGAATCCAGCAACTCAGAGAAAAAAGAGGTATTAAGTGATGGAGGGGAGGCTTTTAAGACCACAAAAATAAGAGGTTAGATCAAGGTAAATCATCCTATAACACAGAAACGTGCAGACAAGGCAAGAACTACACTCAGCTCAGCAGAGAGGAATGGACTGAAAGGCCACGGGGAGAGGGACATGTCAAAGGAACAACTCAAATATTGTCTCAGTTGAATTTAATTTCACCTCTGGTTTATGGCCTAAAGTGCAATACATGAGGGAATGGCAAAGAAAAGCCCATGAGACAGGACACAAGTGCAGCATGAACAAGTGTCCAGTAGTGCTCTGGGCAGGGTTTTTCTGGAAAGGCTTTTGTCATAAATAAAATACTTGAACAAAAGGAAATTGAGAATAGCAGGTGAAAAGAACTGTCACTGATGCACCTGGTCAACAGAGACTTATCAGCCACACAACAGTGAGAAAAGTACAGCCTGAAACAAAATCAAATCAAAGTTGTAGGCATTTATTACACAGGCTGATAGCAAAACATCCAAACCAGTAGTGAAACACCCTTGAGCAGGAACTCCACTGTCAAATCCACAAGTATTAAGGTAATTAAAAACTCCTGTTAATCCCTTCACCTTCCCATAACTAGTTACATTTCATTAAAATCAAATCAGACCATTAAAACCCCTTCCTTCCTTTCCATCTGGCAGCAAACGAGGTGGTTGTTATGCCAAAGAGACTCAGAGATGAATGAAGTGTTTATGAAGAGAACAACAACTGTTGGATGGACAATGTAAACGAGTCACTTCTAGGAAGACAAACACAAAGTTTTCACAAGGCACAGGGCCCCAGCTTTCATCAGAGCAGCAGGGAACAGAGCTGGGAGCAAACCTGCCCTTCCAGCACCAACAAATCCCACATAAACAACACATATGGATGCATAAGAACCATTACAAAGCACTAAATAGTTTAGATAAGCAAAGTCTCAGAGGTAAAAAAGATCAAAAGAAATATAATAATACAATGTCTCTTGCACTTCTTACCAAGATTTGATTTGACACAAAATTACCTCCTATTAAAAGGAGATAAATCTTTGCCTGTCAGTAACTCTGCACTTTTATCAGATTTGTTTTCTAACAAAACTCAGGTTAAACAATTCCATAATGTTCCAATTGTTACAAATGAGAAAAACAGAATTCCTACCCCATCCTTCTGATTAAGGGATGTCAACAAATATGGAAACCCAAGTTAGCTGCAATATTCTCAATTTGACAACAGGCAGACAAAAGGTTTAGGTACATTTTTAGTTCTGCATTTGCTGTTTTGAAGAGGAAGTGAAAAGGAACCTGCTTTACTTGACTCTACAAACAGAACTTGAAATTGTTTAGGGTTACCCCCAGTTTTACTCCAATCAGGCCTATCCTGCCTGTTCAGTCCCATCTGCTAATGTGAGTCAAGGTCTAAAAAATCAGATGTTTCTTTTTCCTCCCACAGCAGGTGAGTGAGGAATGGTCAGTGTTGACATCAGCCCTGTGAGCTCCTGCTTCAGCCAAACCACTGAGCTGGCCTGGGAGAAAGGAGTAATTTGCTGCTAAGAAAGGAGATTAGTAAATAATACCCTCCTAGGAACAAAGTGAGGGAAACCCACTGGTCCCTCCTAGTCCAGCACACTACACACTAAGCTGGCACAACGTTTTCAGGCAGAGGTTCTAAACATCCAGCAGAATTTTCCTGCGGGGTCAGAAAGCCCAGGTTTGTGTTCACACCAAACTACACATTCCTCAAAGCAAACCTCTCATGTTTCAAAACAAAGCTGCACCTTCCCAGCACAGCTGGCTCAGGGTCCTGCACACACAGCCCAGTTGGCAAGGAAGGTTTGTCTGTCTCCTTTTTAGTGAGGCAGAAAAACAGCTTCATATAGAAAAGTCAAAACTGCCAAACACAGAATTATTTGTATTGCAAGATAAAAATCACTATGAAAAGAACTTCTGTCTTTGGGCCTTTGAAAGCAGAGAATCTTGAGATAAATAACATCAAGTAGTTACTCAAACATGTCTCGCTGACATTATCTCTTTTGCCCTGAGAAAATGTTGTAAGAACTGAGTCATGCATGGAATGCAAAATTTTCATCCAGCTACACTTATTCCATGCCCGTGGAGCCAGTTTTCCCAAAGCAGAGACAAATCCAGTGGAACTCCATCACCATCTGCTGGTTCTGCCTCTGAACTGCACATCCCAGAAATATTAATGCATTCCACCTTTTCCTGCACTGGCAGCTCAGCCAATACTGTAAATACAAAGAAAACCAGGATCTATATGTTGGATATAGGTAGTATTTTAATAGTCCTATATTAATAAACATTAAATAAGCTGTTTCTACAAAACACAACCACTGAAACATTTACCTTCAGTATTTTTCCTGTATAACTCACAGGAAAATGAGTTTCTCATTGCTCTGAAGATTAATTTATAGTCTACAGAACTATCAAAACTTGCCAGCACAAGTTCACATCTCCTGAGACACAGCCCCACTCTTGGTTGGAGCAGCCACTAACTGAGTTGTGCCTACACAGCAATTTGACTTCCAGAGTCCTTTAAACCAGAAATATTATTCCATCACATTTACCTGTTCCTCCTCACATGAAATAATAAGAAATTCAGGTCTCCAGAGAACTCACCAGAGCCATGGGAACCTCATATTGCTCACTAGTGTAGGTATTGCTTCCTTTCCACAGGATAAAATAAAAGTTAATGAAATAAAGCTTCACTATCTCACCCATGACTCTGGGAACTTTGCCAGAGCAAGCTGAATCTTAGATTGAGATACTGAGTGGAAAAAGGGGTCACATTCCCAATATTCTTCTATAAACCAGGTAGCAAAGAGAGGAAAAACATGGCAAAGAATGCAGGGGAGGGAGTAGGTGCAGCTCTCCCCAAATGGGGACCAGCACCAGCCGGATACAGAGGGAGGAACATGCAAATAACACCCCAGGGGACAGAACAAGGAAGGAATTAGATCTATTTTTATGCCACAAATAAGCCCTTGGAGAGATACCAACATGCTAAATTGGGCCTAAAAGGGCTGAGTTGTGCTGATATTGTTTTATTGCTTCTAAATCCTTTGTCTTGATGATGCAATCCCAGTGACCAGGACAACCTGATGAGATCCAGGCCAGGTATCCTGACATGGCACAACATCAACACAAGTTTAGCCAAGGGCTCAACAAACATCTCTAAAGCATGATACAGTCCTTGTTTCCATCATGTTAAATCTAGGTTTTATAACTGAGGGTATCTGGGCACCTTCTCCCAACAATTCTCTGCATCACCAAGCCCAAAGCAGGAATATGATAACTCAGCTGGCACTTTTCCATTCTCTGCCTCTGTTTCTTAAACCACAAAGCTGGTTTATCAAAACCACAGGCTCCTATCAGAGCAGCCAGAAGAGCCCTTAGTCCTCAGGAAGGGGAGATACAACAAACCTGGGAGCAACTTTGTTAGAATTACACAGAGTTGCTGGATGCAGAAGAGGAAAAGCTTCATGATACTCAGTATCAACCTGATTTAACTGCAGTTGTGTCTGTCACGTCTCCAAATCACAGCCAAAAAATTAGACACATACTGCAAAAATTATGACACCCAGCAACACCCAACAATGGCCACTTGTGAAAAATGGAAGGGAACACATTAAAAAGGCATTAAACTTGTGAAACAAAACCTGCAAATGTATTTCTAACCCCATGACACGAAACCAGCAGCTTCAGACAGAAGCAAACACTCACTTCCTCTTGCACAGCACCTACTGAGCCTTGAATAACAGTCACAGTCTAAGAGTGCTTCCTTCTCCAAGGATTTCAGAGGTGGATTAACTAAGAGGGGATGTCAAGGATAACTAAACCTTAAAATGAGCAAACAGGAGGCAATTCCATCCATGACTGAAATACAGTTACAAAAAAAAAAAGGAACACAGGCCATGATAACTCACACAAACTGAAACCTCCAGAGCTTATCAAGTCAAGCTTCTACTAAAAATCAAATAGTGAAGAAAGCAAATACAGAACCCTTACCCCTGGGGAAGTGGTGGTGATGAAGTGGATTCCTCTCTGGAGTCACTGTTCTCTAGTTCCTGCAATACCCACTCAGGTAAACTGCTGGAGGTACTGCCTGGAACTCCTGGTGAACTTGATTCATCAACACAAGTTGACTATAATGAAAATAAATGCAAAATCAACAAAATATACTTACACCAATGCATTCTTTACACCATTAAAGTCATTCCTTACTAGAATATCTGCAATAAAAACATTCTGTGGCAAATGTCACCTTCCCAAGCCACGGATATTTGTACAACAGGCAAGGGTGTAAATGTTTCCCAGAACTTCATTTCTTTCAGTCTAGGTAGTTTTAATTAGGTAATTAGGACTGTTACCTCACTAAAGCTGATGCCAAGGATTGAGGCAGTACATTCAGGTCTTCAGAAAACAAAGTTTAACAGTATCTGTGTGAATAGTCACCTTTTCTTTCACAGAAACACAGACTCCCATAATCACCTCTAATTACTGAAGTCACCACCTTTTAGCACAGTTTTCCCTTCACAAAACTATCTACTGATTAAGACCAAAGAAAGCCTCAAGGGCCTCTTATTATATCTTTCCAAAGAATCAGCAAAAAAGTTACTTTCTGCTCTTTCAAAGTTCCAAAGTTACAGGTTTCATACGAGGTTTTGCCCATTAATTTTCCCAACATCATTTTTCACACTTGTGCCAAATCAAACTGCAACTGTATTGTCAGGAGACATTTAAGCCAGTTTGTCTCATAAAGAAATGACACCCACCATGTAGGAAGGCAGAGTTTTCAGCAATCCTTGATCTGGTTTCTGTGCAAAAGGACCATCCAGGACTCCCCTCTTCAGCATGTGGAGCAAAACTTTTGCATAGAGATTCCGATTCTTCCTCCCCTCTATTCCCACCCCTGCTCCTGAGGGCCTGCAGAGTTTTTTAATCCACAGGGCACATGTTCTTCGTTCTGCAAATACAGATATGGATTCTCACTCTGCATTTCCAGAGCAAATCAAGCACACTGAAAAAACAGAAGCCACCCCGGGCACCAATTTCGTGTGTGTGTCCCTTCCACCCACGAGATTAAAGCAAAACAAACAAATCCAAGTCACCAAACTAACAAAAAATTGGTTACATAGATTAAAATAAGTCTTTAACCACAGTTCAAACTTCTATATTCCAGGAACATTTTCTATAAATTCATGTTTACCAGAAGTTTCCATCACTTCCAGAAACAGCATGTTGGGAATCAATCCCTAACAAGGGCAGAACAGGTAATTCCCAGGAATTCTGCACTCACTGCAACAGCTGCCATGAACCACAACTGACATCCTGCACGAGCAGTAAAACTTCAAATACAGGATAAATCCTCATCCATCGAAAAAAATAAATATTTAGACATTAAATAAAAATAAATCTCTGGTAGCTTTGCTTTTGCTTTGCTACCAGATGATGAAATAATTAATTTGGTTAAAAGTTTACACAGAAAATTCTTAATCTGTAGGATTTGTTCCTTTAATGATAACTAGTTTGTTGTAAAAATTAGATTTATAAAACATTTATTAATTGATGTTCCTATTATGGCATGTTTCTAACCAAATGTTAACAACTTTATAGCTAAAAGACATTTGCAATTTGCAAAGGCTATCTCAAAAACAATGCCTTTTAGAAGCATTTCATTTCTATTGCATTAGGTTTTTAAAAATAACTGCTAATGTGTTTATGCAAAAAGCAGATTCACACCATGAAGATAAGACAGACAAGCTCAAACAACCTCAGCAGGTACCTAAATAATCCAACTTTGAAAGTTGGACAAACCTCATGTCATAACCATGCCATGACCAGCAATAAGTTCCTGGTTAAACTAATAAATAGATACAAAATAATAATTATCAGCCATCTAGGATTCTGTTATTGGCCTTTAAATGCACATTTCGTCATATTTACCAGAACTATCTTGTAGGTTTAGAACATAAGGCTTCATAGCCACAATGCAGCGATCCAGTTCTGCATCCAGTTTTTCAGAGATTTCCTCCTCGCTGCTCATTTTCGAAGCACCTTCATCCCAAGGAAGCGGCAAAGCTCAGGGATGGCTTTTTCATCAGCGCCTCTTCATCCCGGGCCATGCAAAGCCACGCTGGGCACTGCACAGCAAACAAACCCAAAGTGTTACCGCGTTGGAACCAGCTGGGAGGGATTGTTTGCAAACAGCAGGTGCGTCTTGTGTTTGTTTGGGTTTGAAATGGAACAGCCGACAGCGCGTTAAATGTTTTCACCACACCCAGTTCGTGCAGAGCAGCTCCAGGCGAGCCCCGAGGCCGAGCATCACCTCCTTTCGTCCCTCCCTCCCTCCCTGCCCGGCTCTGCCTTTACCTCGGGGTCGGACTGGCACGGTCGGGCCGAGAGCGGAGGTTCCTGGCCCCGGTCGGGGCAGGGGCAGGCAGGGACAGGCAGGGCCGGAGCAGTCGGGGCAGGGACAGGCAGGGCAGGGCAGGGTAGGGGCAGGCAAGGACAGGCAGAGCCGGAAAGGTCGCGGCAGGGGCAGGGCCAGGCAGGGCAGGGCCAAGCAGAGAGACAGGCAGGGACCTGCAGGGCCAAGCAGAGAGACAGACAGGGACATGCAGGGCCAAGCAGAGAGACGGGCAGGGACCTGCAGGGCCAAGCAGAGAGACGGGCAGGGACCTGCAGGGCCAAGCAGAGAGACGGGCAGGGACCGGCAGGGCCGCAGCGCTCGGGCGGCCGAACGTTCAAACCGGCCCCGCTCCCTCCCGGCGGCCCCGCGGGCTCCGCGTTTCCGTTTCCGCGGGTTACCGGCCCGGCCCGGCCCGGGGAGCGGCCCCGAGCGGGAGGGAAGGAGGGAGGCTGGGCTGAGGAGCTGCCGGACCCTAGAAACCTTAAGGGAAAAGAATAAAAGCAGCTGCGTGTGGCGTTTTAATAGGAGGGTTCGGTGGTGCGTGGGAGCCGCTGGGGATGCGCTCGGGAATGCGAACACAGCTGGGGCTCGCTGAGAGATCGGCAGCGGCTGAATGAGCCGTGACCACACACTGGGGAGGGCTGGAGCTGGGTGGGATATCAGGGAAAGGTTCTCCCCCAGAGGGTGGTGGGCACTGCCCAGGCTCCCCAGGGCAGTGGGCACAGCCCCAAGGCTGCCAGAGCTCCAGGAGGGTTTGGATGATGCTCTGGGGTACAGGGAGTGACTCTTTGGGATGGTCCTGGGCAGGGCTGAGGGCTGGACTGGATGGTCCTTGTGCATCCCTTCCAGCTCAGGCTGGCCTGATTCTGTAGCATTCCTATGCCCAAAAAAACCGTGGGTTCACTTGCTTTCTACCCACAGCAAGAAAACCATCCGTTAAACCAAAAGAATTAACTCTCCCACTCCTTTGAGCTCTCCAATCTCTGCTTGAGTCAATGAAATGACTGTGTGGATGTACCAGCCCAAATAAAACCTCTGACTGACTCATTTACGTCTCTCCCAAACTCTGTCATGGGCCTTACTGCACGTGTAGCATCTAAAGCGCTTTTATCTTCAACAAACAAACTCCTCAGCTCTGCTAAGCTTGATTCACATGAACACATCAAACAATAAATCCTTAAATGTAGGGTGGGAACTTGGTTGTTTGCTTTGATTTTCTCAGCTAATGTTCAGCAGAAATGATTCCACGTTGGGGCTCTCTGGGTGATGGCTCTGACAGCTGCTCTGCTCAGGTGCCTTCAACCCAGATCTGCACAGAAGCAGTGCAAAAATCAGTGATGGAGTATTTATTCCATGCTCGAATCTCATGAGTAGGTTGCAAACATGATGCCTCTAAATTCCAAATTTAAAAGAATTGTTGTGTAATATAATTTGGGAGATGGGATTGCTTTTAATCTGGTTGCAAACCATGGTAGGTTCACAGTGAGACTACTGGGGGGCTGAGCTGGCCAGACTGTCACCCCTGAATCATCACTTCAGATAACCAGATTTATCAGGAGAATTTTGAAATTGGTATAAAATCAATTTGTCCAAGTCACAGAAGACAGAGGAGACTTTTGGCAATTGCTGGATGTTGCAGGCTTGGCCTGGCTGTTGCCAACCCTGGACTGGCCCCCCTTACCCCCTCCCAGAACTTTCCCAGCAAAGGAAAGAAAAAAAAACCTACTGAAAAGAAAAGCACTCTAAAGAAACTGAACTGAATAAAAAGAATAAATTATATTTTCTAACATTTACAAACCACACTGTATACACAGTACATAGGATCTCACCCCCAGGGAAGAGGGGAAGGGAAAAAAGGGAACAATTTAGCCAGAAAATAGGGAAGACACCAACCCAACCTAAAGAAACCAAATGAATCAAAAGAAACACAAAGGCTGAATGGACTGAAGAATGTGACTCTCTCGGGCCAGTTTTCCAAGGGCAGCACATCCACCTGTTGCCCAGGTGATCCAGGGAGAGGTTTGCATTTCTGTCTGGCTTTGCAAATCTGGTTTTCACCACTGAAAAAAGGGGGGAATTTCTAAGCCAACCTTTTTGTGGGTTGTTATTCATTGATTTGTTTCTGCACTTTGCCTTCAGGTTTGAATGTGTCTCTGTCATGCTCGTCTAAAAGTACTTTGAAAAACTGAATTTGTTGGAATATGGTGAAAAAGAACACGAGGCTGAGGGAATGGATCCAGTTTCTGGGTCTGCTCACCAATGCAGAGCAGGGTGGCCAGAGAGGTTGAAGCCCACCTGCAGTGATTTGATAATGGCATAACTTCTCTCCAAAAGACAAAAAAAAGAAAGTAAAATAAAAGATTGAAGAAATGACTCAGTTCTTGTCTCCAGCCAAAAGGTGCAGCCTGCACATGAGGAGCACTGACCCTCCTGAGGAAATCACTATAGATAACTCTGTGTTATAGAACACAAAGATGTCCCAGCCAGAATAAAGAACAAACTCCCAATTTGAATTGTAAAAATATGATCATTTAAGTAAAACACATTCAGTACTTTTTTTCCCCCTCATTTTACCATGTTCTCTCATCTCTGTAACTGTCTCAGCAGGTTGCCATAAGTAACATGAACACAGCTTAAGGCATTCTTTCAAACATCTCAAAAAGAAAAAGGCAGCTTTCTCTGCCTCGTCCCAGCCTCTGGAACACTTTGCCTTGCGAGACATTATTTTTCAGGCTTTCTGAGCAAATCTTTCATGTCTGAAAAGTTGTGATTCACAAACACCTCACTACTTCAAAGAGTTAACAGGTCACAGAATTTTTTCTCCCTCTTCTTGCTTCAGGAGGCTGGATAATAAATTCAGCATGTGAGCATTGGCTCCTAAGGGTGATCCTTTCAAGTGTTCCAGTGCTGCATTTCCAGGGAGGAAGCTGGGCCAGCTGAGGGGTTCAGTCATTATCCTGCTGCTTGGGCAAGGAGAACTGGGAAAATCTGCTTAGAACAACTCACTTTTCCTGGGGCAACTGTTTTAATACAAGTCATTTCAGGGCCAAGCAGTATTTTGGTGGCAGTGAATGTTACCTGTACTTACCCCAACCTCACAGGGTTTGCTGTGAAACACGAGTTAATATTAAACTGTGTTTGGTATCTCAGTGACTGCCCTGAACATCCTGATCCCAGAGATGGAGCCACACGACATTTACACTCCATTGCCAAACTTCGTGGTTCCTGCCAGCTGGTTCATGTGTGTGTTAGAAGGAATTATGGATGTCTTGGCCTGCAGTCAAATGTCATTCAAGGATCCCACTTAAGCATGTTGGGAACCAAAACACAGCACACATTGTACCAATGAAATACCCACTTCAGCTGCCAGCATGAATTTGTCTGTCTCTGCATTAGGGAATTAATTTGCTGTTGAGTACAAAGTATTAAATGCTTAATAATAACTGCCTCAATGTCTCCTTAAAAATGGAAAGCATAAGGACAAAGTATATCAGTCATACTATTAAAATATTCATATGCAGCCTTCAAAAAAAAAAGAGGATAATTAGAGGATGCTCAGAGTTGTTTAGTGGCAGCTGTAGAATCTTAAAAGTAGTTTGATCTTAATGTTAAATGCTCCTTGGATAAAGTTCTGCAGTAGCTTTCATGCTGTGTAACTTACTTATGCTTTTAATCAGAGGAAAGGCTTTTATACTGCAGAGGGAACCACGTGTAGGAGTCATGACAATTATTATGTGTGCACAACAAGTATTTCTCTATCACTTCCTAGCATGTTGAAATTATAATTACTTCTTTCTGAATGGAAATACAGACATAAGCAAAAAAACTTGCTGGACTAGATCATAACAGTAAGCTGCCTATATCATAAATCAAATTAAAAGTACAGTTTACTTCAAAGCTACTTAATGACCAGAGATCATTATGACTGTTGCCCAATGGTGTGCAGAAAAAAAGAAAAAAAAAAAAAAGAAGAAGCAGTTATATTGTGTAATATTGAAACAGTGGTAAAAATTAACAGTTGTTTAGAACAACAGTTTCAGGTGAAGCTGGAATCTCAAAACCCCAAATAGTCTTAGTAACTTCTGAAATTTTTTAAAAATGTAAAAGAAGCTTTTATGTGTTGCTATTGACATTTAAGTCATAGTGGGATATTTGGCTTCTAAAGTCATTTGGAAATCTCAGTCTTTCTGCTTACGTAAATTCTGGAAAATCCCAGACTGATGACCCTCTGTCTATAATTAAAGGTCCACTCCCTGTCACAAGGGAGTGTCAATGGAACTGAAATCCAGCTAATTGCTTATAATTAAGCCTTCAGTATAAACCAGTCCAGAGCTAAAGGATTGGATCATATTAAAGAAGAACACACGACTGGCTGAAAATCACTTTATTGTAAAGCACCTGCTATTGAGGAAATCATTTACAGTTGCATCAATCTTGGAAATATCCAAGAGAAGCAGAATTGCAGGGATTTGGAAGAAGGCAGAGAAAAGAGAATGGGAGTTAAGGGCTGAAATAATGTTGTAGCTTGTGGAAGAGGCTGGTGGGGATGGAGGGAAGGAAAGGAGCTCAGGCTGCATTCCCAGAGTCTGGAGTTCACCTGGAAATTTGCACTTTTCCTCTTGGTGCGAAATGTTCTGTCTCAGTAGGGCAGAAATTTAGTACTGCAGCAGTTCACTCATTCATGCCTCATCTTCACATGGTTTCATTTCTGATGGGTCCTTCTTCACAAGAGACGAAAAAAAGCCACGTTCTGTTGGAAGCAAGAACTTGGGTTAAATTCCTGAAACAAGCAATAACTGAAAACATCTCATGGACCCTGTGGGGTGAACAGTCAATCACAGTAAAACATCAGGAAGAAATACACTCTTTTAATCTCTTTTTCAATGAAAACTAAGCCACACACACCAGAAGCCAAGACAAACGGGAGGGGAGATGTTTGGATGGTGCACAGGCTGTGCTTTTCCTTCAGTTACAAATGAAAATAAAACTTACGAGGAAAATTCTCTGCAAGGAATGTTGAGAAAACAAATGCAAACATTTCCTCTTGTTTACAAACATCAGTGTTGTCTGTTTGTTTATTGTAAAAGCCTCTGTGCCTGGGAAGCAGTTCCTTCAGCATCAATTCCTGGCCACAACTACTGGCTGCTCTTTAACACTCTTGGTCCAAAGTGTGTTCCTGATCAGCACAAGGTGGGAATAATTCCCCAGAATGGGAGGGAATGCATCAGGTTCTCAGGACTGCAGCAGTGCTCAGGCTCTTTAGGGAAGATGCTGATCCAAGGATCCCTGAAACCCCAGAAGACTTTCTTTGGGCTAGACCACTTTTAAATAACACCTTCTGGGACAGGACAGGAATTAAAGCAGGGCTTTGACACATCCAAAAGTCTTGCTGTGCATTAACTCCTTCTCCCAAGAACTCCAGCACAAGGCAGATGAATCAAGCACTCAAACAGGGCTTGGGAGATGAGCTGTGACACTGTCCCCACACTGAGGTCCCTCCAATGCCACCACCAGGAGCTGCTCTGGGATCAGCCTCAGCCCTACCTTTGAAACAGGCGGGCAGGGTGAAGTTGCCATCCACACATGCCACGTCCACAGTGTAGGCACAGGATTTTTCCTTGTTCTTGCAGAAGAAGGACACAGTTTCCCCGTGCAGGATGCCCTCCTTGAGGTCATTCTGAACTCTCTTCTTCTCGCCATTGTATAACACCACAGCTTTCTTCACTGGTATTTTACAGGGGGCTGGAAAAAAATCCAGTTATAGGGAAGAAATAAGGATTTGACAAGGGGGTTGGGTAGATCCCACCAGATTTATGTACACAGGCCATTTTGGAATTAAAATAATGTGGCCCACATATCTACAGAACTTCTGCTGGTATTACAATGCTGCAGAAATTCAGACACTGAAGAAGAGGGTCAGAAGTTTGCAGTGCAAATCCAACCTCAGTAAAATTTCCAATGATATTAAATAGGAAGAGGAGAGAAAGCACTCAGACAAAATAAAGTTACGTGGCTGATTATTGAAGTCAATTCAGATACTTCATGTCATACAACATTCAGTGTTGGGAGAGCCTTGGATTAGTATTTTGGCTTCCCTTTGAGGACAGTCCTATGGGGAGAGGCTGAGGGAGCTGGGGATGTTTAGCCTGGAGAAGAGGAGGCTCAGAGGTGACCTCAGCACTGTCTGGAACTGCCTGAAGGGAAGTTCTGGCCAGGTGGGGGTTGGTCTCTTCTCCCAGGCACTCAGCAATAGGACAAGGGGGCACGATGGGCTCAAGCTCTGCCAGGGGAAATTGAAGTTGGAGAGCAGAAAAAAATTCTTTGCAGAGAGAGTGCTCAGGGATTGGAATGGGCTGCCCAGAGAGGGGGTGGATTCCCCATCCCTGGAGGTTTTTGACCTGAGCTTGGCCGTGGCACTGAGTGCCATGATCTGGTAAAGGGACTGGAGTTGGACCAAGGGTTGGACTTGATGATCTCAGAGGGCTTTTCCAACCCAATCCATTCTATGATTCTGTGATTCTGTGGATGTGGCACTGAGTGAGAATCCACCACGTCTTGATCCAACCCTACTGTGATGAGTGAGAATCCACCACGTCTTGATCCAACCCTACTGTGATGAGTGAGAATCCACCACGTCTTGATCCAACCCTACTGTGATCACCAGCCCAGGGCACTCCGTGCCCTGGGCTGGTGATCACAGTGGGGTTGGATCAAGGGTTGGACTTGCTGATCTCAGAGGTCTTTTCCAACCCAATCCATTCTATGATTCTAAGACAGCTCCTGCCCAGAGCAGTCATTGCTCACTGCCAGGCAGAGCCTGGCAGGAAAAGGCAATGTCCTGTGGTTCCCAACAGGGGGGGTGTTCATACCTCTGCAGACTGGCTTGGTGGACCAGTTGCCAGTCTTTTCACAGCGGGAGTGCTTGGAGCCCTCCAGGACGTAGCCGGGCTGGCAGCCGAAGCCGACGCTCTCGTTGTAGTGGTATGTCCTGCGCACAGCAAACTCTATAAAGCCATTTTCTATCCCTATCGGAGTGGGGCAGGTGACAACTGTGGGACAAAACCAAACCCAAAGCTTTAGCCATGTCTGAAAAGTACAGGAAACTTCCGTGGGGGTTCTTTTCAGTCCCTTGCATGGGAAAACACAGCTTAAAAAAGCACACAAATAAATAAACATTGCTTGTTTTAAATACACCCCTACTGCAATCTGGGGTTATAGCAAAAAACTACTTAAACATGTCATAGTTTCACTTCAAGTTCTTAGGACTAGAGTAAGGTTGACTCTTTCTTAGGTGAATCCAAGCTTAGAATGGAGTGTTGGCTGCATGCTGGAGGCCAGGCTCAGATCCCCCCATGAACTGCCTTTAACAGGGTCTGTTTATATAACCTTTATACCTGCAGCAAATATTTTGGCAATCCCATTTTGGCAATCACATCCACCAGAATAATTCTTCTGTACATTTGCAATAACAGTTGTAACAATTAAAAAGTATTAAGGTTGTTGATGTAGTTCTGTATTTTCAATTCTAGGGAATATTTTGGGTGTTCCTTACCCTTGCACTCGGGAATGCTGCTCCAGCTCCCATTGGCCATGCAGGTGGCTGTCTCGTTCCCAATAAGTGCCATAGGAGGGACACATTCAAACGTGATTGTGTCCAGGAAATGAGAAACATTCCCAGGTTTTAGGCGGCGGTAGGAAAGGACACTGAATTCAGGGAGTGAGGGAGGAGCACAGGTCACCGCTGGAAAAGCAGAACATCCGTGGAAATGAAAGTCAGGGAGCAAATTATTCCTGGAGTCAGAGGAGCAACTGGTTTGCAGCTGAGTGAAGCCACCCTGCCCTTCATGGAATTGTAGCTGACAAAAGCAGGTGGAAAGTGTCAGGAGCAACACAGCACGGAATTCATGGGGTTTGCTCTGTCTTTCAGACCATATTATTGCTCTTTCAATGAAGAGTTTATGCAGGCCAGGTTCTAGCAGAGCCCTGTGTAACAGTGCAAAGGCCTGACAATATCCTGTTTGATACAGCAGGAGGAGGAATTTGAGTGGATGAGCATCTTCCCTCCAGCTGTAAATACCATCCCTGATCCTGGCCTTTTGTACAGACCTTTAAACTGCATTTCTCTAAAATCCCCAGACCTAAAACCAAACATACAGAGTTCTGCTGGGTTCTTCCTAACCCCTTTTTTTACACTGCACTCTGGAAGAGCTCTGAATGAGAGGATATGGAATTCTGAGCAATGGAAAGGAATCTTTCTGGAATAGGAATAAGAAGAGAGGAGCTCTTTAGTATTGAAACACGTACGCTGACACTGTGGAAATGTTCCAGTCCACTTTCCATCTGACATGCACTGGCTTGTTCTTGACCCAACAAGGTTGTAGCTGGAAGCAAAAAGACCTGGTTATCAAGAGCTTAATGATCAGGGACAAGAATCAAGCTGTTCTCTGCAAGAAAGATTAATATTTCTCATAAACACACTTAAGAGTCCAGCTCTGAAATCCATCTCCAGCCCAGCACCTCCTGACCTCACAGGAAGTTTAGATTCAAATATGAAAAATTGTTAATACTCAAGTATTGCAGAGATCCAGGAGATGTTTTGCTTTCTCAGTTATATAGTCTATTTTATTTATTAATTTCTACAATTGATTAATACTAGGGATATATGTAAGTAGCAAACATTTATCTGTGAGTGTTAATGTAAATGTTATGGTTCCTTGGGAGGAGTTCCTGGCTAATTATGGCAATTAGGATCAAATATTGCAAAAAAACTCAGCCCTGCTAAGAACTAAAGTTGCATTATTATATTTTAGTGCCAGACACTCATTTCAGTTTCCACATGAACACCAAATGCTCCCCTCCCATCTTCCCTATGAACATTATAGCATTTAATCTGAGTCTTAAAGAAACATTCATCATGTGTCCATCATTTCATTATCACACAGCTGAAAAGCAGTAAATTATAATTAGCAAAATCAATCAAGTCCCATTGCTGCCTTTGGTGTCATAGTTGGGTTTATTTGTTCCTTATCTTTTTCCTGGTTTGCAGAAGAAGAAGGAGATAGTTGAGACACATTCTCAGTGAACTCCAGGCTGTCATCATTGTTTGGTCATTAATTACCCAAGTAAAATTAAATAAATGCTACTATCAAATATTTCCTGCATCAACCATAACTATTTCTCTTCGAATGCATCCTCATTTCTAAAATTAGTGAGTAGCCTTTAGTAAAAGTGCATTTACTACAGGGACCAAGTCAGGATTAACCTCTTGTTCTCATTTATTGAGCTTGGAAAGGCAAAGAAACACAATTTCCAGTCTCCAGAGCTGAAGAGTGTAACAACATTGATGGAGATTATCCACTCTCTGCTGCAGGATTTCATCTCATGATGTAATAAGAGGATTTGAAAAGCAGGGGAAACAGTCCAGGATAAATCTTTGCATCAAATCTCTGCTATTTTGATGGTTTCCATATTTGTAAGACTTTGCTTTGGAGTAGCAAAGCTCCAGGATGTTCCAGCCAAGACTGAACAGAGGAACACCACATATGCTTTTTGCCAATAATTTCTCAAGTGTAGGTGAGTTTTTATGTGCAGTTTTCCAAGTTCTCTGCCCTGCAATGTGCAGTGGGTGATACTCGAATGTAATAGAGTGATTGAGGTTATTTATTTTACAGCAGGAGGAAGGGAATGCTTACCCTGGTTCACATGAAAAATTTATAGTACTCTGATACTGGAGATCTACAAAATCAATTCTTCCATTCTCCAGGGGTCCAGGAGGGGTACATCTCTTTGCTGTTCATTAAAGATAAAAAAATGATAGTATTATTTCATGCCTCATTATAATGGAAACATGTTGCTCATTAGGGTTCATCCTGGTGTCTTTCATATTCCTCTGCTCCCATGGACTACATTTCAGAAGTCTGGCTGTTCTGGTCTATCAAAATAGAGTCATTTCAAAGTTTTTGTGATTAAACATTTTGCAGCATTTGGTTGTCTGAGGAGTATAACTGCAATGCAGTGAAATGATAAAAGTGAACAGTGAGGGGTGAAATGAGGGCAGGGGTGACCAGGCAGTGTCAGCAGATGAAGGTTCACCATGTCCAGGTCCAACCTCCACCCCCATCCCGGAGCAGAGGATGGGACATGGATGGGAAGATCCTTCCCCTGTTCATAGAATCATGGAATGGATTGGGTTGGAAAAGACCTTCGAGATCATCAAGTCCAACCCTTGATCCAACCCTACTGTGATCACCAGCCCAGGGCACAGAGTGCCCTGGGCTGGTGATCACAGTGGGGTTGGATCAAGATGTGGTGGATTCTCACTCAGTGCCACATCCATAGAATCACAGAATGGATTGGGTTGGAAAAGACCTCCAAGATCATCAAGTCCAACCCTTGGTCCAACTCCAGTCCATTTACCAGATCATGGCACTCAGTGCCACAGCCAAGCTCAGTTGAAAAACCTCCAGGGATGGGGAATCCACCCCCTCTCTGGGCAGCCCATTCCAATGCCTGAGCACTCTCTCTGCAAAGAAGTTTTTTCTGCTCTCCAACTTCAATTTCCCCTGGCAGAGCTTGAGCCCATCGTGCCCCCTTGTCCTATTGCTGAGTGCCTGGGAGAAGAGACCAACCACCACCTGTCTAGAACTTCCTTTCCCTCCCCTTCCCCTGTTCCCACCCCTCTTCCCTCCCACAGCCTGTTGTCTCCCATCCAGTAAGGAGAAAACAACAGGGGATAGAAGTGCATCAGTTTAAATCCATCCAGTTCCTCCCATGGACCGTGCCCACCCCTTCCAGGTGGCAGCCCAGCCTGGGGTGGGTCCTCCAGGGGCAGCCCTGGGTACTCACGGAGGCAGAGCAGGGTGTTGAAGGGCCACTTGCCGGTGGGCAGGCAGGTGTATCTCCTCTGCCCGTTGTTGGGGACGAAGCCTGGCCTGCAGGTGTACTCCACCTCCTCGCCCACTTCATACACCTTCTTGTCTACACTGAGTGTGGCAAACAGCACCTCTGGTGGCCTGGGACACACTGGAGGAAAGGAGACACTTTACAACAAGTTTGGGAGGAAGTTGCAGGTGTTATTTCTCAGCTGGAAGCCCAGGTTTCTGTGGCTTTAGCAGTGATAGGATCTCCCTGCCCCGAGCTCTGCTGTCCTGGACATTCCCCACCGAGGCTGCCAGAAGGATTAGTCAGTAAAAACCACTCTGTTCTTCTCCTCCTTAGCAGTTCTCCCATGGCTCCAGTTAGACTTTGTGTCACTAAAATTTACTTTTCCTTCAAACCAGATTTATGAATGTGGTCTGCAAAGTGAGTCAATTATGGCAAATTACTTTGGACAAAAGGTGGTGAGAGGAGCTTTCAGTCAAACTAATGCATTTCCTTTCTAATCTAAATTAGTTTGGTGGAGTCAGCTGGAAATCAGGGATTTTTTTCTTGCAATTACATTTCCTTTTCTCCGGTTCCTCCGATTTATCTGTTCACTGGGGCAAACCCTCTGCTGCATTAGAGAGCTCTGATTCCAAAACAGCTTTAACATGTTGCCAGTGTGAACAAAGCCAGAGGGTGAGAACAGGAGGGAGGAGCAGAGGGAGCAATCCCTCTGCTGGGATTGTGGGGACAGGACAGGGACACAGGGCTGCTGCTGCTGCAGAAATGAAGGGCAAACAGAGGCAGAGGGCACATGAAACAGTGCCCAGAGCCCTTGGCATGGGGGGAGAGGGGGAGAAAACAGGGCAGGAGCTGTGCTGGATGGAGGGGAGGGAGAGGTGGGTAGTGAGCTGGGCAGAGGGACAGAGCAGGATGACTCTGGGCACACACAGTGACCCCCTGGAACTCAGGCAACCTGGGCCCCACAGCTCCTGTCAGCACTTCTGTTCTCCTTCATTCTATGCTTTTGTGTACAGCAACTCCCCCCTCCATGGGAAGGGGCAGAGGAAGGAATGGAAAGGGAAAAGAGCAGAAATGGCTTTCAGCAAAAACCCCTGATCAAAACACTTGAGCAGAATTATCTAAAGGCTTTAAAATCCCGTTGTTTTCTGCAGCTTCCCTCATTCCCACTTACAGGACAGTGTTCCCTTAAAGGCACTTACCTTTTGTAGCAAGAGCCCAGTGGCTCAGAGCCACGATGCCCACGAGCAGTGCCAGGGGGTGCATCCCTGCCAGTCCCCGATGTCCCGAGTGACCCTCGGGCCAGAGTTTCTCCCCTTAAAAACCAAGGCAGCCACAAAAGGATGGTTACATATTAACTCTTTGTATTTATTCCCATCCCAGTAAACAGAAGATAAAAGGTTCCTTGTGTTGCTGGTTAATAAAGGCTGAACCAACCATCACATGGTGGTGGTGCATAATGCAGGGATTGAAGGGGCCATCCTGGCTCCTCTCTGCTTGTTTCTGTGCAGCATCTCCTGTTGGGACTGCTGGTGTGGGAAAACACAGTGGTATCTTCAGCATCTTTGAAGGATGGGGCCATTTGGAATGAGAGACTGGATTGAATGATAGAACTGTCACTAAGAATCTCGTGTTTATCACTTCAGGGTCTGTATTTCTATGTACCAGAGATGCCTGAGAGTTATAACAAAATATTTTAAAGGCCAAATGATCAGTGTTGGGGTGATATTGACTTTGTCAGGTGCCAATTTCATGCCGGTTTGACAGTGGATGATGATCTGGCCTGAAGGTTGAGGCTTCAGGAGCCTGTTTGATCCAATTCCTGTTGTAAATAAGTGTCTTCTTATTGCCAGATAAGCCAAAGCAGCAGAGCAGAGCTCGGTGCTGCAGGAAGGCTGAAGTGGTGCCTCTGGCCTGGGCTCAGCTGTGCCAAGGGGGTCAAACTTAAATCATAGTTTTGGGTGGTGTAAAAGTTTTGGTGCTGTGACTTGAGAACATCGAGTCAGAACTCCACAGGTATCAGCTGAGGTTCTGATACTGCAGTTGCCTTAATTTAGCAGATTTTAACTGCAGGAGCGTCTGAAGTGCAACCAAAATAACATTTGTGTAGTCATTGTTCCACAGTTTGGTGTTTCTAATCTGAGTATCCTCCTCCCCTGCTGACTCACAGCCTGTGAGGGGGAGTGAGGGGCATTTGGAGCTCTGAGAGAACCTGGGTTATGTCAAGCTCTTACTGCTGGCATCTTCAAGAGTTTGTTTATTTTTGTTTTCTGAAATTTCTCTGTTTGCATTTGAAACACAAATTTTAGCCACAACATGGAACAATTGGGCACATGCTATTCCCAGAAAGAAAAGGCTGTGAATGTCCTGCTCAGGATATTTACCAAATACACAGTCCCGAAGGGCAAAGTACCGGTGCTAAATCAACAGAAAAAATTGACTTCATTTTCTGTATTTACATCTGGTTATTTTTCCATTTGTCACATCCTGCTTCTCTCTCTTCTCTTTCACGAGTAGCTTTTCCCTGCAAGACACACTGAGGTGCTGTAATGACCTTTATTGCCTCTGCTTTAATCCCTCCCTAGATCTGTGTATGTTCCATCCTTTTCTGTGTTTAAAAGGGACGAAATGGGCACAATTTGGGGCATTTCGGCGCTGCCCATCGGCCGTTCCCCCCTGCCCGCAGCAGGTGGCGCAACGAGCTCTGCCATAGGCAGCAACTTCCAACTTTGCTGCTCGGGGAAAAGGGGTTGAATTATGTGCTCATTATTTTCCCCATAGATTTTGTGTGCTTTTAAAATCGAAACTTAAAACTGCAGGCAAAACTGAGAAATGAGTATTTATGTGTTTCACAGAACTTCATGGGAGCTGCCAATATTGTGATGCTTTGTGAAAACGTATTTGTCTGCATTAAGAAATATCAGAATGGGTGTTGGAAATAATCTGTTCTTTTCCAGTAATTGGAGAAGTGCAGAGAAGGCCCTTTACTGTGGAGCCAGGCTGGGAGAGCTGGGAATGTTCAGCTTGGAGAAGAGAAGGCTCCAAGGAGACCTGAGAGCCCCTTCCAGTGCCTAAAGGGGCTGCAGAAGAGCTGGAGAGGGACTGGGGACAAGGAAATGTGGGAGAAAAAGTTGGAATAGTCTCAACCTGAAGGAGAGTAGGTTTAGATATTAGGAAGAAATCCTTCCCTGTGGGGGTGGGCAGGTCCTGGCACAGGTGCCCAGAGAAGCTGTGGCTGCCCCATCCCTGGGAGTGTCCCAGGCCAGGTTGGACGGGACTTGGAGCAACCTGGGCTGGTGGGAGGTGTCCCTGCCCATGGCAAGGGGTGGGATGGGATGAACTTTAAAGTCCCTTCCAACCTGAACTGTTCTATGATTCTGCAATTCTATGAAGATGTGACTCTTATAATATGGATTCACCTTGGCACAGCATGAGCAAACCAATCTGGCTCTTGCTGTGTTTGTGACAGTATTCAATTATATATCATCGGATTTGCCACCAAATCCAGCCCACTCCTTTTGCATGGGAACTGTTTGGTATTGCAGCTCCTACAAGCCAAATACTGAAGAAGGATTCTGCCTCATTAGAGACCACATAAATACAGAGCAGACTGATGGTCTCCACCCCAAACACTATTATATTCTCAGGAAAGAAATGGCAGCTGCAAGCACAGAAATCAGTGCAGGAACACCCTGGGGTGAACTCAGCCATATCAGTGTCCCAGCAGTCTAATTGTTACCTGGTTTGTGCTGCCACAGCCTGAAGGGAGAACATGCAGGAGGATGTGAACAAACTGCCTTTGCAGAAGAAGAGCTGCCCAGGCTAAAATAAGGAGGGCAGCAAAGCAGAGCTCGGGAGGGCATGTTTGAAAAGTAGCAATTAAATGCTGGAGACTGGCACTGCTGGCTGATCACAGTGCTTACTGTAAGGAACAAGATAGAGGAAGAGAACAAGCCAGCAGAGGCCTTAAAAGCAAAGGTAAAAATGGAAAAGAAGGAGGAAAAAGTAGCAGAGGGATGTTAAGAGAACACTGCTGATGAAAGCAGGCTATGCAGCAGCATTCTCCGTGACTCTGGGTCAGCTGGGGCTGTCAGGACAGGAGGGAAAGACATCATAATCAAGACACAAGATGCTAAGAAGGTAGACAAAGGCTTTCAGACAGGAATTTGTCTCTCCTGGAGATGTTATGGAGAAAGTTTGCAAGAACTAGGCAGGCTGAAAGTCAGTGCAAGGTAACAGCTCCCCAGCTAATGAGCCAGACTTTCTGTCCTTCCTGAAACTTGTTCTGCTCCTTCAGTTGCTGCTGTAGTTTTCCTGGTATTACAGGACATGACACTCTGGTCCTGCCATGGACTCTGGGGGGTCTGTCCTGCCAGACAAGAAGTGTTGGATCTGCACTGCCCACCATTCTCAAGATTTTATGACTGTCCTTCAGCCAGATAATGCACAACACAGCCCAGTTCAAGATGCAGAAATTTCTCAAACAACAGGAATGTGTTAATTAGGGACACTGAGGTAGAACATTAAGGAAAGGACTGAGCAGCCCTCCCTGTGCCAGCCCTGCTTGCTGGGGCTCTCTCTGGCATGAGAGCTGCCCTTGGGACTGAGTTGGACCAACAATCTCCTCCTGTTCCTGCCAGGATCACACATTCAGATTCCAGCTGTTCCTTTGGGTTCCCTTGCCAGTCCCTGGGCTGTCACATGTGCTGCCAACCCTCCCCCTGGGCCCTCTGGGGATGGGCAGAGATGCAGCTCCTTCCACAGGGCAGGTGTTAAATCACAGGGCCAGTCATTGCCTTTCATGCTGCCAAGTTGAGGCAATTCCAACTTTCTATATACCAGCTGCACTTAATATTTAATGTATAGAGAATTTGGATGTATACATTAATTATTAGCACAATGACCAGAAGCCAGGATCCATTTGCAGTGTATTATTTTCTCAGTAAAATTATATATGTGTGTGTGTGTGTGTGTATTTATGTATATTTTTATATTACCTGGCCTAGTGGAAGGTGTCCCTGCCAATGGCAGAAGGTGGAATGAGATGATCTTTAAGGTCCTTTCCCACCCAAACCATTCTATGATGTTAGAAGTGAATACACAGTAGCAGAGACTGACCTGACAGAATGTCTCAGTGACATAAAGAAGTAAACAGTGTCTGTTTAAATCCTAAAAATGCTATTTCTACTCAGTAGCCTATTCTAGAGGTAAATTCATAGTTACCACTGATGTTTCCAATTTTTTTTTCTGAAGTCAGCAAAATAATTATCATTTTAGTCCTGGACTTAAATCCCTGTAAGCACTCACTGTGGAGGATTAAAACCCCCCTCCTGCCTTAAGCTGAGCTGTCAGAGGGCTGGCACTGCCAGGTTTGCCAGGTGACAGCAGACCTGCCTTCCCTCTCCCAGGCATGAAGGTGTTGCAGTTTCCACATCCATTAAACTCACAGTGTACAAAACCAGAGAGCATTTTGCAGCTCCTTCCTCCTCTCCACCCTCTCCTTCCCTGCACAGAAAACCCAGAGAATCTCTCTCCCAGCTCTGCTGTGACCCAAATATTGTGAAACAGTCTGTTCCTCTGATAAATTTAACTAAACACTGTCTAAAAAAAATCCTGTCTTGAATGTATTCATGAGGAATGTTGAATTCTGAAGCCCTGGGGGCAAATGATCCTGTGGGAGAGTTTGAACCTGCAGATCTGCAGGGACAACCTGTGAGATGTCAGCATGAAAGCACAGGATGGAGCCAGGACCTTCTCACCCCTTTGTTGCCTCGTTCCACCTTTTTGCCTTTTCCCTCAGGGCTGATGTAGTTACACAAGTGCATTGAAGGAGGAAGCTGGAGGGGCCTCAAGGGAGAGGCTGAGGAAACCTCAGGGTCAAGGTGCTCTCCACGCTCCAGCCAAACCGCTTCTCTCCTCCCATCAAGCTCGAAACAAAGTTTTCAAGCTTCTCTTCCTCATTATTTTCCCACTGCCTATTAAGCCAAAAGCCACAGATTTCTGTGGCAGCAGAATCTGACCTAGTTTTGCTCATTATTTTTCATATATATGTGTGTGCATGGCCTCTGGTTGTCATGCTGTTTACAAGCTGGAAGGAGGTCAGACCTGGTCAGGCTCTGATGCAGGTTCTCCAAGGAAAACTCCCTGCTGCAGGAATGCACTTTACACTTTCAGTACATCAAACTGCCATCAGCATTTTCCTCCACGAGCCAGCAGGGCAATCCCTGCCAGGCTTCACCCTCGGGTGGCTCCAACCCTCCCGGGGAAGGATTTCTCTGGGTGAAGGAGGATGCTCTCACTCAGCTGGGCCTCCCTGGGCATGTTGCCACGCTCTGGGAAAGCTCCCACCAGATTTATTCACTCTTTGGGCTTCCCAGATGATGGAGAAGAGGGTCAGCAATGGAGAACTCTTTGGCACATTCCCCCCTGTTAAAAACTTCCTTGTCTGGGCTCGATGCTGTGGCTCTGTCAGACTCCCATTTGTAGCACAGGTGAATCCACAGCTCCATGTGGAGACATCCCAGGGTCTTTGGTAACCCACAGATATCTGTTCAGTCCTCTCTGGGCAGAAGTCCAGAGTGTTCTGGATTAATAAATTTACCTCTGCTGTGATTCAGCTCCTGCTCTGTGGAATCAGAAAGTGGAGACTGATGTCCCTCAGGGTGGAACTCAAACCCTTCCCAAACCAGCCCAAGTTTGTCCTTGGTTCATGTGAGTTTTGTTTAATGGGATTTTGTCAATGTTTTAATGAGAGATTTGAGTCAGTTTATACACAAATTTACAAGATGAGGATTTACAAAATTTTGCAATTTACAAAATTACAAGATGAGGATTCCCCCCTCCCAAATCTTTATTAATCAACACAAATATTTGACTATGATTATTTTTCCCCTTGTATATATTTTAATCTTGTGTTCTTAACAACTTACACCCAAAGGGGGGGATTCTTCCCTTTGCTGTTGACTGACAAGTCTGAAAAATCTAAAGATGTAGTTTCAGAACTGAAAATTTCATGAAATGTTGGCTCCAGAGGGAAGACCACTGACTTTTACAAGCTGATTTTTAAGAGTGTTCTTGAATATTTCAACATAAATGGACGAGTTTAGAGCTGACATGACAGTAAAGGAGAGTTTGTCTCAAGCCAGAAACGTTTCTAGAACTATCCTGCTGCTGCTGGAGCTTCCCCATCCACCTCTGCGGGTGAGAGCTGTGTCTGATGCTGATGACACCACATTATCCTGTGTCTGGATCCTGTTAACAGCCTCAAACTGTACCCCAAAGGTGGTACCTGCGTGGTGGGAACCATTAGAGAGCAGGAAGATATCAATCAACTAATTTCCCTTCGTGGCAGCCTCTCATCTCCAGCCATAAATCAGGAGTGAAGCTTTCCTAAGAGGAAGCAGATCTGAAAGGGCTGGTATCAAGAACTGGAATCACATTTTCTGAAGGGCTCAAGTCCTGCTTAGACAACTAAATGGAGGCCATGCTTTTAAAGCTGCTCCCTTTATTACAGGACATTTTTGGCACGTTGGTGTCTTTGGAGGGTGGAGCTGTGCCCTGTGGTTTCCAGAAGGCCACTCAGCTGCTCTGACAACCTCCACGTGTGTTTGCATCTCTGAAATTCTCATTCTGGCATTGTAATCTCCACCATCATCTAGCCAGGCTTTTCTTGGAGTTTTGCATTTATTTTGTAGTTTTCTGTAAAAGTGACAGAAATAAATATCAGAGGTCAGTTTTGCTTTATTTATTGCACATGGAGATTTTTCAGTGCCTGGGAAGACAGAAAGATGCTGCCAGCATTTGGGCAACAGAATGAAATCAAATTGCAATCCTTCCAGCATTGCCAGGACTGGTATCAGTGACACTCTCATAAATTTAAGTTTCAAAGGAGAAGCTGCCCAGATGTCTTTGAGGGAACACACCATGAGCACTTTGCAAAGTGCAAAATATTCATGATACAAGTTGAAAGTGCACAGGAAGCACAAATGGGTTTGCTGCATGGTTTTTAATTTTTTAAATTATTATTGCTAGGGGAAAAAACCCTCATTTTTCTCCCTCATGTCATGTAATGATGTGGCCATTAAAGGGAGGTCGTTGTTTTTCCATGGGCATCAGTGTATATTTAAATTGAATAATATCAGTGCCCTGCCCAGGTTGGTTTAACCACAGGGCCAAACCCTTCTAGGTGGAGCTGCCCAGCTCTTGGCTGACAGACATGGCACAGCTGGAGTCAAATCCCCTGGCACTCACATTTGGAATGAAGGCCCTGGGTTGTTTTTCTTTTTTCTTAGCAGCATTGTGGGTGAGATGCTTGATTTTTAAAATCAGTTTTCTGGAGGAAAACAATTTTAAATGCCATTCATAGTGAAATCTGGGAATAATCTGTAAATAATAAATCATTTTATTTGGTCCAAACAGGAATTTGGGGCTATTGAGGTCATGATATCATATCTTGTGAACCCGAATGGCAGCATGAGACTGACTTAGCACAACCTAAGGAGATGTTCCCTGGCTATGATATGTATTAGTCTGCTAATCTTTTCAGTCTTTAATCCACAATACTGTATTAAAAGACCAAAAATAGTCTCCACTGTTGTAAAAGGACAGTTTCTGCTTTTTTTTTTTTTTAATGAAAATTCCAGTGGGGAGTTGAGTGAATATTCAGTGCTGACAACCAGAATCCCTCCTCGTGTTCCATCTCTGTGGCACAGACGTTTTCCCACACCTCATTTTTCAGTGAACTGTCACTGTGGGGCTTTGAAATGTTTCTTTGCAACGAATGTCAGCTCGTTTTGTGCGTCATTGTGTTCCCTTCTCGGTCCTCTGAAATTAAACAAATATTTTAAAGCTGTGTTTGTGCAGCCAAACTCTTGTCATTTCAGTTATTTGTGTTTCCAGCAGTGTCAACACTCGTACAGGGCACAGACAGACCTGGGAGAATTGGAGATCTCACCACTGGAAATGGCATTCTGAATCAACAGGTCACAAGAGAAGGGTGGCACAGGGAAAGAAGGGACTGTCCTGGGTATTCCAGCTGATGTGTTTTGGTTTTCTCTCACATTTATTCTCTAGAATAAAGAAAATTCCACATGAACGTTACTGTTTCTCGTGTCTGTGATAAACAGTTTTCAGCTGTCAGAAATAATAACTTGGAGCACAATGTGTATAATAACTTTTTACACCTCATCCCCACAAGGCAAAATCCTACTCTTGCAAAATAATCAGCCCTTTCAATTGAAGATTTGTGGGAATATGGGAAATAAAATACCCCCCACCTTTCTGTTCACTGTGAAATGGTGGGAAATGTCACCACCCCTGGAGGTGCCCAGGAACAGCTGGAGGTGGCACTGAGTGCTCTGGGCTGGGTGACAAGGTGGAGATGGGCCATAGGTTGGACCTGATGGTCTTGGAGGGCTTTTCCAACCCAAATGACTGTGATAAGCACCATAAAGAACCTGTGTCATCCTGCTCTGTCAGGAGCCCTCTGGTGCCTCACACACCGATGTGCCAAAGCTGATGTTTGCCAGCAATTAAATTGTACAAAGCCATTTACTCTTTGTAGCACTTTAGTACCAGAAAAGCACAACAGAGTGCCAGGAAAAGGTCTCAGCACAGTTTAAGGACTCTGCTCTCCTAACCTGTATTCACTGGACATATTCTACTCCTTGGGACATCACCTGTGGACACACCTACAGAGCCCCCTGACCTGCAGACTGAAACCATCCAGGCACAGCTCACACTTTATTGCAACAACACCAGGAGAAAGTGGGTTTTGAGGGTAATTTCTTGTCAGCTGGCAGTGATACAGGAAATATTTTTTCCTTAAAAGAAGAAGAAAAGGAGGGCCATAGAAATGGTGGTGGGGGTGGTTCAGGCAGGGCCCTTCAAACCCACCCAGAGTGGTCTGTCTCTTGGGAGTGAGCACAGGCACACACTTAAGGAGAAGTGAGAAAGCAAACATGGTGCTTCCTGCAAAGAATCTCTCCCATTCTGAGCATTCCCCATTTAGGGATTCTCTGAGCCAGCTGTGGGCTGTGTTTGGTCTAAGCCATCCAAAGTCTGTCTCTCCCAGGCCACCTCACTGCCCCAAGCCCATGCTCGTGTCCTGCACCAGAGCTGCTCCCTGGGGTTTGGTCCCTCTGGGCAAGGAATTCCAGGGGGCAGCTGTTCCTGCCAAACCCACCCACTTTGTTCCTTCCAAACCTGTGTGCCATGTTTCTCCAAATAAATCACACAGGCTCTCTTGTTTAGCTGGTACAAGAGCAGTTTGTTTTTTCCACATGGTTTGAGTGCTTTGTTTGTATTTCAGAGTCTCTCTCTTTCTGCCTTTTTTCTGTGTACAGCTGAAGACAGAAATTTTGCCTACACAAGAGAATTGTTTCTGATGCACTCCAAAGAATGTGAATTACTTTTTGGAAGAGATATTCAAAATTTTCCTGAGGGATTGCTGGTGGGAAGGACAAAATCTGCAAAACAACAATGACAGCAAATGCTCCAGCTGAGGCAGGATTTCTGTTTGTACAATCTGGAAAGCCACAAACCCCAGGAAAACATCCCAAAGGACCCCCATCCCTCTGCAGTGTGTAACAGCATCAGGCTCTGAGTCAGCTCCATGACTAGGAGATGTTTTACTGTGCTCCTCATGCTCCTGAAAGATGAGAAAAGAAAGCAATGGGCTGTCACTCAGTATTCTGATGAGAACACTGATATAAAAGAAGGGTTTTACACTCAGTGTTCTGTATATCATCAGCCATTTATTGCAGCTCTTTGGAGAGCTGCTGGGAGGGCAATGTGCAGGCAGCTCTCAGCTCTCTGCCTGAGGATTGGGGTTGGCACAACTTTCAAGGAAACTCACCTTGAAATAATGGCATCATTTGCAAGTCTCAATGGGGAGGAGAATTTTCCTGACCAGGATGTATCAACAAACTGCAATTTCATCCCTGAGAATAGTTAATTATTATGATATGCCACTTTTTTGCCCCAGCATTTTTTCAGAAATACTTTTTCTGTGACATTTCATCTCTCATAAGACTTTTTTTCTGTACTTAGTGTTTTCTTGACTGTGTTTTGAGATACATTCAGACCTTCCCATTAGTACTGGCACATGTAAACAAGCTCTGTCACATGGAATAATTTAATAATAAAACCTGGCTAATGACCCAGCACTTGCCAATATGAAGTCTGAGTAACTTTGAGGGGAAAAGGGCAGAGAGAAGAATCAGGGTAACCACAGAGACACAGGTGGGGTTTGCAGATACAAAAAGATGCAGAAAACAGTGTTGATAGAGAGAGAGAAAATATTTCTGCCTCCTTCTCACCCCTGGGATAACACACAGACAAATACAGAAATATATCTATTTATGCTACCACATCCTACCTTTTTCTATGCTTTGGAAATCCTCAGGCTATATTGTTGCCAAAGTGTCCAGGCAAGAATAATAAACAGTTTTATTGATGAATATGTAACAGGAGCTGGAAAAACTCCTGGAGTAGTGGAGATGATCTCAGAATTAATTGATATTTGTCAAAACTTGACCCACTTATGAACAGGAGCCTCAACACTAAACTCCACTGGTGATTTCAGAGAGAGAAACAAAGTTTATATTACATGGAAAAAAATAAATCAGGAAAACCTGGCTTAAAAAACAATAACTGGTTTTTACTTAATTATGGCAAGTAATTATCCCACAATAATTGCTGGTAGAGATGTCTCATATGCTGACTGTGGAAATTCCTTTGGAAGCTGAGGCTGGGTGGAGCAAGTCATTTCTAGACAGCAGTTTTGCAGTGCTCAAATCATCCTCCCTAAAAGGGCCTTGGAAAATAGGTACTTGTTCTCATGACCCTCCAGAAAAGGAAGTGGTTGTCACTTGCTTTGAAGTGTGAGGAGAAATTAGCTCGTGAACTTCCTTAAAGGCCTCCACTAGGAAGTGATTTCTATTTGTTGAATATCCCTCACAAGCAGGAAATAATAAAACAGTCCCAACTGCCAGAGCAGTTGGTGAAGGGGTTTTCCTTGGCCCTGCCTTTGAGTCGATCTGATGCAGCACAGCCTGGAAAGGGGGACAGAATGATCCAGGCACTTCTCCTTTAGGAAGGAGACACTTTTTTATTGCTTTTTGAGTCAAAAATGATGCAGGCACTATCATGCTGATCCAACAAAAAGGCATTTCAAAATGAACCCAGATGATTGTACTTACAGACCTAGGGTGGCATTGATGAAAAGAGAGAGAGGACTTGAGAGGCTGTGCTTGTTACAGCAATAATCAAATCCTTTAAAGAAAACCTCATAAACCATCCAATAGAACTTGTATCAGGGGCAAACTCTCTAGGATATTATCCAAATAGTCATACAGGGGGAAATTCATTATGAGAAACCTCTGTCAGTGGCACTTTGGAGTCAGGAGCTCTGACTCTGCTTGCCAGGAGATGGGAAAAGCTGGAACTCTGATTTAATAACCACGAATATGCCTGAACACAATCAGCAGAAATGCTGAGTCCTCGTCCAGATGGCCTGAGTCAGCCCCAGACTGCACACACTGCCCTGGGCACCAGAGCTGGGCAGGGCTCTGGGGATGTGGGCACACAGGAGGAGGGGGGAGACATCTTTCCTGCAGAGGAAGGATGAGTTCCTGCACCACCCACAGGACCTGAGTGCAGGGTAGGAAAAATGAGTCTCCAGGCAATTAAAAGCCTCCCTGTAAGAGGATGATGGTGTTAGAGCAGCACATCCCAGCAGTGTCTGGTGACTGGAACATCCTGTCTCCTGAGGGTATCGCTGGGAGGGTGGGCTGGATCCTGGTTGTGATGACAAACCTTGCCACTTGAAGGTGGAAATACATACAAATACATATACACATAAATATATATATACACACAAAGAAGCAATGTGTAAGTGGTTTATATCCAAAATAGAGCAGGAAGAGGAGCAGTATATTCCATGCTGTAAGGGAAGGCTGAGTGTGCTGGATCCTGCTTGTGGTGACAAACCTTGCCATTTGAAGGTGGAAATATATACATATATGTGTGTGTGTGTATATATTCACAAAGAAGCAATGTGTAAGTGGTTATATCCAAAACAGAGCAGTAAGAGGAGCAGTATATTCCAGGCTGCAAGGGAAGGCTGTTCCAAGGCTTTGCCTGGTTGTCTGGCCATGGTTATGCACACAGAATAGAGGGTTTTTCTTTGCCTCGTGTATAACCACAAAGTACAAATAATTAGCAGGTTTGAGATTAAATAGTTCTTTGCAGACAGATCCTAATGTGATCCTGGAGTGTCATGACTGGTGTCATTTGGCTCTTCCCTGGGGCCTGACATGAGTGAACAGCCTTGGGCACTCGCCAGTGTTTTAGTGAGTGAATCCAGTCCAGAGTCACTCCCAGCAGAGCAACTGGAATCCAACATGATTCAGCAGCTTTGTGAGATTTTAGGGAAGAGTGAAATGCAGATTGCCCCAAACCTGACCTAATCCAAGCGGTGTCCAGCTCAGCCTCTCCATTTTCTGTAGCTGTGTTTGTAACACAGCATGAAAGGAACAGAAATAAACATGTTCCCTATTTCTTGATAGAACATTTAACCAGAGTACAAAATGTTTCTTGGTGCTCCTCATGCTTTGGCATAAGTCAATTAAGGCAAGAAAAATCTATTCCTGAAGAAGAAGAGATTTGAAACATGTGCAGAATAGGTAGAAACTGAATTAAAAATCTTTCTGTTTTATTGAATTTCAGATCAAATTTGGGAGTAGTTGCTCACAAAATAAAGTTCATGCAGCAAGGGCATATGGAAGCAGTTTCTAAGGCACCTGGTGTGATTCTCTAAGTTCAGGAAAAGCAGGGCTGTCCCTGTCAGAGGGCATTTGGTGACATGCCCCCCATTCCTGTTGTGCCAGGCTGCTCCCAGAAACTGAGGTGTTAAAATCAACAGACAGAGAGGATGTAACAGGTTCTTTCT
The DNA here is from genome assembly GCF_047495875.1 of Pithys albifrons albifrons. Classification (NCBI taxonomy): domain Eukaryota; kingdom Metazoa; phylum Chordata; class Aves; order Passeriformes; family Thamnophilidae; genus Pithys; species Pithys albifrons. The sequence goes on along the minus strand of NC_092476.1, from coordinate 1,398,088 downwards.
GTTCTGCACTGAGTGCCCGTGTGCACTTTCCCCAGCAGCAAATACCACTTAGTTTGAGTTAATTAGCTGCTTCCATTCCTGAGAAATAAAACATTTTACACGTGCTCACACAGACAGACTTATGAGTGCAGAAGATAAATTGGGGTAGAACTTTTCACGTGCATCTGTTTTTCATATGTGAAAATTTGTAGCCACAGGAATAACATTTATTAAAAACAATATGATTAGGACTTGGGGTTTTTGTTTAATGTATATATTGTGGTTTATGTTAACATGGTCATGATTTATGTGGTATTTTTCTGACTCTGTGGAGATACAGTGTGAATTGCTACAGGAGAGGATGGGTGCATGGCATGGGCAGATGTTTCTGTGTCCAGGGACTTGTGAACATCTTGTGTGTAATGTGAGTAAATGAAAATGAACAGGTCTATTATTTTACAGAATACTTTGGGCTATTGTTGTGTATCACATCAAACCATGGTCAAAGTCTGGTGTGTTTGTGTTGGATGCACCGATTAGTGAAAAAGACTTGGTGTGTGTTTTCTATGCTTTTTATTGAGGATATTTGTATTGAAATATACGATATGGAAGGATGTTATATGGATATATAAAATATATGGCACACTGCAGTGGGGCAGGACATCCTGTGGGTACTGTGTGATGCACAGCTGCACAGTGTGGCCTCTGACAGCGTTCACAGTCTGCTCTTGGGCTTGTGACTTGCAGGAAGGGGAGAGGAGTGTGGAGGAAAGCGTGTGGCTGCATCTTTGTTGTGGTGGAGGAACAACGATTTTTGGGGTGGGTACAGGAAGGCCCTGTGGCAAAGGAGGCAGAGAGCAGCTGGGTGCAGGTTACCTGTGCACAGTGATGGTTGTGGCCATGGCACTGTGTGCTGAGTGGGGGTTATCCTGCTGTCACAGTGATGGTTGTGCCCATGGCACTGTGTGCTGAGTGTGGGATATCCCTGCTCTCTCTCACAGCAATGGTTGTGTCCATGGCACTGTGTGCTGTGTGGGATATCCCTGCTCTCTCTCACAGCGATGGTTGTGCCCATGGCACTGTGGAACAGCTGTGCTGAGTGTGGGTTATCCTGCTCTCTGTCACAGCGATGGTTGTGCCCATGGCACTGTGGAACAGCTGTGCTGAGTGTGGGTTATCCTGCTCTCTCTCACAGCGATGGTTGTGCCCATGGCACTGTGGAACAGCTGTGCTGAGTGTGGACACTGAGGAAACACTGTGTGGGGAGGGGAATCTCTGTGCGTGTGTGTTAAGGGAACCTGCGAGTCTCTGTGTGCCACAGTGAGAGGGGAGCTTCTCTGTGTGTGTCTGAGTGTGTATGTGTGATGGAACCCGCTATGTGTGTGTGTGTGTGTGTACGAGGGAAGCCTGAGTGTGTAGGTGGATGCAAGAGAGACAGAGAGAGAGGAGAACCGGTGCGTTTTCAGGGGAGCTGGTGCGTGTGAGTGAGAGAGCCGCGCTATGAGGGGAGAGCCGGGGCGTGTGAGAACACCCGGGGCGTGAGTGTGAGTAGGACCGGTGTGTGTGAGAACATCCGTTGTGTGTGAGTAGCACCTGGTGTGTGTGTGAGTAGGACCCGGTGTGTGTGTTGTGTGAGAACACCCGGTGCGTGTGAGACCACCCGGTGTCTGTGGGCGTAAGTCAGACCCGGTGTGTGTGAGCGGGACCCGGTGTGTGTGTGTGAGCGGCACCCGGGGGGGTGTGTGAGCGGGACCCGGGGGGTGTGTGAGCGGCACCCGGGGGGTGTGTGAGAGGGACCCGGTGTGTGTGTGTGTGAGCGGGACCCGGTGTGTGTGTGTGTGAGCGGCACCCGGGGGGGTGTGTGTGAGCGGCACCCAGGGGGGGTGTGTGAGCGGCACCCGGGGGGTGTGTGAGCGGGACCCGGTGTGTGTGTGAGCAGCACCAGCAGCTCCGTGCGGGCGGGGGCACTGACGAGCCGCAGCAGGTGCCACCGCCCCTCCCGGAGCCCGCCCGGCGCTGCCCGGCGGGGGCGGCCCCGCGCCCGCTCCGCCCCGGCCGGGGGCTCGCCGAGCCGCGGGCGGAGCAGCCGGCGAGGGCTCGGGATCCGGATCCTCCTCCGCTCCGACGTCAGGCGCGGAGGGGAGGCAGCGCCCAGCGCCGCCGCCGCTGCCAGAGGCTCGGCGGCCGCCGGACGGGGCGGACGTCGGGGCGGTGACTCCCGGCGGGGGTGGGGAGGAGCGCGATGGCCGACGTGTTCCCGGGCTCCGAGCCCGCCGCCGACCCGGAGGCTGCGCGGCGCTTCGCTCGCAAGGGCGCCCTGAGGCAGAAGAACGTGCACGAGGTGAAGGAGCACAAATTCATCGCGCGGTTCTTCAAGCAGCCCACCTTCTGCAGCCACTGCACCGACTTCATCTGGTGAGAGCCCGCCCGTCCCCCCCGCGCCGCCGCCGCCGCCCGGGCCCGCTCGGCTGGAGGGGATTCCCTGCCGCTGGCACTCTCGGCGCCGTGCCCAGCTCCGGGGAGCCGCCGTGCCTTCCTCCTGCCTCTCCTTCCCCTCCTTGCCTTCCCTTACCTTCCCTGCCTCCCTTTCCACTCCCTCCCTCCCTTTGCTCCCACTCGCCGCTTTCCCGGGCCAGCCGCTCCCCGGTGGCCGCGCAGGTGACCCCGCCGGGGTGACCCCTCTGTGTCCCCTCGCTGTCCCCGGCGCTATCGCACCCCTCTCCCGGCGCGTTGTCTGCGGTTCTCGGGGGGCCCCGGCCCGAGTCTGGGCGCTCCCGGAGCGGGGGGAGCCCCCAAACTTGCCGGTGCTCCATCCAGGAGGGGTTTGCGGAGAGCAGCGTGGTCTGGAGACCCGTGCTGGGGCCATCGCTTCCCAAACCGTGCAGATCTGTGTTTCCTCACCCCTGTGCCGGTCTCGGGTCTTCGCGGTGGGACGGGGGCGGCCGTGGCACACTGGGGTTGCATTGGGTGGCACAACCTGGGTCTGCCAGCTCTGAGTCCTTGTCTGTGCCTGCCCGGTGCCCTCCCCCAGCAGAGGCCGGGAAGGCACCGCTGCTCCGCTCCACGCCGAGGAAAGGGAGCGGTGGGGTTTGAGCGAGAAGGGTTCCTGCTCGAGAGGGCAGAAAAACTCCCTACCAGCACCCTCGTTGCTGAGCAGGAAGGGAAGCAGAGCAGCCCTTTGGGTCCGCGCAGGCCGGGCCGGCAGGAGCGGAGGGAGCGCCGGGAGCGCGGAACCTGCTCGGGATTCCCCTCCTGCCCCTCGGTGGGGCTGAGCCCCAGCCGTGCTCCGAGTGTTTGCACTGCAGGGCTGGGAACTGCAAACGAGAGCTGTGATTTATTTTGGCCGAAGTTGTGAAAGACCTAGAGGGTCTGCACCCGGCTGGCTCTGTGTCCGTGGCTCGCTTCTTGCTCTTTTCATATATATTTTTATGTTGTATTTCTAATGTATTTTTGTATCTGGACGCGGACCTTTGCCTTGTTCCGTCAGTTTTCCTGCTGAAGCAAAGACTGTGCTTGCTCCAGGAATGATTGAAACACATTTGTAGAGTAAGGCAGGAAAACTGAGATGACAGACTGCAGAAGAAGCAAGTCAGCTTTCTGAGTTTGGTTTTTCTTTTTCTTCTTCTTTTTTTTTTTTAATTCTTTTTTTTCTTAGTTGCAAAAAACCTGCGGAGTTCGGTATCGGAAAAGTGAGAGAGACCTTCAGAAACTGCTTCAAAGTTAATCTAAAGCAGCCTGAATTGGGAGGTGTGAAAAGCCGCTGCAGGGTTATTGCCGAAGTGTGTTTGTGCGCATAAATAGCGCAATTAGAAAACAAAGAGGAGTTCTGTGGTGAATGACAGGGTAGATTTGGAAGGGAAAGGGTATCCCGCGGCTGACAGGTGGCAAGGGTGGCGATGCTATTCTCTTGTCTTGCTTAGCGAGTCTGAGGAACCTCTTTAGCATTCATTAGAAGAGCATCTGACAGCTCGAAAACTTGTTTCGCTTCCTAATTTGAAGATGGGCCACTCTTGAATAACCATCACACACCCCATAGAAAATGCTTCATCTATTTCCAGAATGACTTGTGTCAAACAGCCTTTCAATGAACTATGTCAGTGGACTTTTTCCCCATATTGCATTCCATGAGATAATATTTTTACCAAAATAGTTTAGGGCCTCCTTATCCTCTCAAGGAATTTTCACCCCTCTGGTTTGTTTCTGCATTATTGATATTTTTTAAAAGACTTTTTACTTAAAATACAATGTAACTGCTCCGGGCTGCAGCTCTGTGTGAATTCAGCTCCAGCACCGAGGGGTGGCCGTGCTTCTGGGGTAGATAATTCAGGAATACTCTTTACAAATAAGTCTGTTTGAAAAGATAAAAATAAAAACTCTCTGAAGTCTGTTTCATGTTCTCAGTCCTGCCATCAGCTTTCCTGCCATTGCATTTCCACATTTCCAGTACAGGCTTCTGAGTTTTGTGAAGAGGAGAGATAACAGCATCAGAGTGACAGTGTGGGCACGTGTGCTGCCAAGTAAACAAATAATTTGAGATTTCTCCTGCTTTTCTTAGCTTAGGTTTGCTTACAGGTAGAGTTTTGTGCATAGAAATGTACTCTGAGCTGTGCAATTTCAGCTTCCACCTGAAGCAACAGTGCAGGGAATGTTTTGTCTCTTCTCCACAGAAATAAATAAATAAGTGGAGAAATCCTGTCTAGACTTCTTTAAAAAACCGCTTCCACAAAGTTGATAATTAAACCCCATGCTGTTAATTGCACACAGCTTCTCCAGCTCCTGGTGTTTGTCTAAGTGTGAGCAGCTCCAGCTCTGCAGTTGAAAAACATTCTGCAAAGAGGGGGAAAAAGGCAGGGAAATGTTTATGGGGAGGAGACTCCAAACGGTTGTTTTTGTGGAAAGAGGATGTTGGATGCTTAAAGATAAATAAATAAATAAAGCCAACAGCAGTGGCATTTGCCAGAGGTGTGATAAGTGTTGCACCTCTGCATCCCATGGCCACTGAATTCATGAAGTGTTACAGACTCATCAGTGGGATTTTATGGAAATGGAGCAAGGAGGCTGGACAAATAATCAATAAGAAAATCATGGGCCTGTCTTCTCATTTACATGGAAACAAGCAGAGCCTTTATCCTGCTTTCCATGCTGGAGTCGAGCTGAGGCCGATCCCATCCGTGTGTACTCCAAAAACCTGGATGAAAACCCAAGGCTGGTTTGTTTTATGCTCCTTTGCTGCAACTTGGAATATTTTCTGTTGCTGTTCAGTATACATGTGGCATTAAATGAGCTGAAATATTATGCAGTAATCACAGATGATGGTAATTGTGATCCAAAATAGCCTGTAAAATAATAATAATAAAAAAATTGTTGCCAGAAGCTGAAATTACAGAGCTGGTGACAGCTATTGTTCTCTGCTTTGAAATGGGTGGGCTGCTCTGGGTTGTGTATTTGAAAATCTGTTGCTGGCGAAGCAAAACCTGAAGTAATTTAATATGGAGCTATTTTTGTGTTTTTATAGATCTTTTGAGTGGAAATTGTAACTAAACATACTAAGACAGGTTGTTTTTTTCTTCTTTGTGCAGGGGATTTGGGAAACAAGGATTCCAGTGCCAAGGTAAGACACAACTGCTTTGTTGGCACACACATGATGTTGTTGCACCTCATTTTGAAGGTACCCCAAACTTGCCTGCAGCAAGGGGGGAAACAAGCCTGGAAAAACTAAGCAAGCATCTTTGCCAATGAAAATTCTAAAAAAAAGACAATTGTTCAGTTAAATAATTACTGATTTTTATATCATATACGTTGAACAATCAACTAGTTGTTCGTGCTGTAGTAACATAAAAAGTTGGTGAGTTGGTTTTTTTTTAAAATCTCATCAGGGTGAATGTCATACAATCTGCATGAGTCTAACTTTTCCTGAGAGTAATCTGTGCAATTTAGCTGTTGCAGAGACCATTTTTCACATCAGAAGCTCTTGTCTGTGTGGGCGTTTTGGAAAATGGATTCACTTTTTAGTCATATGGCTCCTTTTCATAACCCAGACTCCCTGGTTTTCATTTCCCTCCACTGCATGTTTAGGAGGACCTTTGGCTTGAACTGCAAATAAGGACAAGCAGCATTTTTCTGTCTTATGTAATACTCAATTACCAAAAAAAAAAAAATCCACCTGTACAAAATCACTGATTTAATAAAATCTCCTAACCTTGAGGGATTGAAAGCTGTTGCAGTGTAAGGTAACTGTATGTGCTGTGCTCTCACAGTCTCCATTTCTGCCAAATTCTTATCATTATTTACCATTTAATCATAAAATAACCACACCCAACTATTGCAGTCTTTTTCAATTTATCATATGTTTACTTAATTAGGATGAGGCTTTTTGTTGTCCCTTTCCCTTCCCTGTTTCACCTGGGCCTGCTCATTGTGTGCTCATTATCCAGCCTTTTCCTTCTTTCTTCATGGCATTTTTAAAGGCTATTTGCTGTTGCCTTAGAGCCTGTTGGACTATCCTGAGAGCTGCTTTTACTTAATGAACTTGTGCATTCTGTGGTATTATTGTGAAAGTTGATGTGAGCTGATAGTGCTTGGAACTCAAGCTCTGAGAAAGTGGATGTGGAAGGCCGATGCCTTTGAAAGATGTTGCAATAAACTGTTTTTCTTTCTGCAAGTGGAGACTTGCAGACACACAGCTGATGAAAGCATTACATGCCTGAGTGAGGTAACCACGGGGCTTGTATACAACTTCCTCTGGGCCCCAGCATGTTCAGGTTAAATTTGGTGGCTGTTCTCTAATTTTTTTGCCCCTGTGGCATCCAGAGCTGCGGGTCAGGCTGTGCTCAGTCCCTGATGGGATGGCATTTCCTCACTCCCACTCAGGAAAGCTCAGTTGCTTCCTGGTTCAGGAATGGTTTAGAGGTTCCTTGGAGGTTTCCATTGGGATACAGAGAATAATTGGGCTGCATTTAACTGGGACAGTTGTCCTGCTGAGCCTTTGCAGTTTGCACAGTGCTGGAGCTCTCCTGTCTCCCACTCGTGGCTCGGAGTGGGGGGGATCTGAGCCTGGCAGGTCATGTCCAGCATTTGGCTCCTGTGGCTGGAATTCCTTCCAGGATCATAATTCAAATTAGCAAGGAATCATTTTTACTGATTAGGACTAACCTTTATGAAGCAAAAATTCTGAGTTAAGTCTTATTTTCCCTGCAAACACCATCCAGGAGCACAATGGAGAGTGAATGCTGTAGAGCAGCTCAATTTATCTTTAAATGTCTCAGAAGTGATACTTTTTAGGAATCTAAATATGTTCAAACCTGACTTTTGTCTGAATCAGAGCAAGATTCTTCAGTCTGTCTTTGGACACTGTTGTATTCTGTGTTCTTAAACAGTGAAAATCTCTAAGAAATACTCAAATTTGACCCTGTTTGCAGCAAGCTGTTGGTGGTGCACTAAGAACTTGAAGTTGTGGGAGTTTTAACCACCATTCATGAAATTCTACTGTGATCACAATCAAAGAGTTCATCCTCTTGGGATAATAGCCTTGAAAAATAAGACTCCCATGATAAAGTTAAGCTGCTGAATCAATTCTTTTCAGTTACAATTTTTGAAGTTTCTGTCTGAACAGTCACCTGCTAAAGCTGGAAAGACAAATTAGGGATCAAAATTAGTGAGAAGATGAAGAATTAAAAAAAAGAGGATGTGAAACAGGAGGATGGGCTGCAGAAACCCCCCTAGTTTCTATAATGAAGTGTCTGCCTTTACAGAAAGGGGTGACAAAGAAGAAGGAAATGGAATTTTCAGGATGACATGAAGGAGAGCAAAGAGTATTACAGTGACAGCTCTTAGCAGAACTGGAGTCCTTGGTCCATCACTGTTTCCATTATAAGCAGCTTTTTACACTCTGTTTTCAAGAGACTTGTAAAATCTCCCACTTGATGTCAGCAGGATTCAGAGCTGGTGGTTTTATGAGTTCCAAAGTAGTTTGAAATTCCTCTGGCCTTTTGATGAGAAAGGGAAGGGTAAAGACCCAGTGAAGTCACACCTAAAACTCAAATATGTTTCTCCTCTAAGAAACTGAAGTCATTCTGTGAGTATTTGTGTTCGAATTCTTTAATTCAACAAAAGTTCTGACAGTTTTCAGGCAGCATTAAATGTTGCAGCAAATATAGCACGTTTTTCTATATTTTTTAAACTTCCATTGAAAAGTGTCACCCAAAATACAGTTCTGGTTTTATTTTTAAGAGATGCCCTAAAAAGGAAGATTTTATATAAGTTAAAATGTAACACTGTGTTGAAATGATGTGATTTTGGAGCACCTTTGGGACATGTTTTCAATCGTATGTGATCATTTTGGGTCTGGATTTTGGTTTCTGCTGTTGTGTTCAGCCTCAGCATTGCATAAAGACAATTAAACGAGTTCTTTGGAAGTGAAGAAAATTAATATTTATCCCATTAAAACGTTTGCAGGAAGTTTTTTTTCCGCCTCCTTATTTTTATAGGCTCCCTATGAATTTGCAGAAGACAAAAAATTAAATTTTGCTGTTGCTTTAACGCCCTGAACGTGGCAGAAGGTCAGGGTGCAATTACATTATTGCCACACAAATGCTCAGCAAGAGACAGGCCCCATCCTGAGCAGCTTGTCCTCCTTAATGTGTGTGTTTTATTTTCATGTGGCTGCTCCTGTGCCAGCAGAGCGATGCCCAGAGTGGGTGCTGAGGTTACAGGAGGAGTTGGGGTGAGTTATTTCCTGGGGAGGAGGCAGAACTCTGCAGGAAATCAGTTTCTTGGAGAGGGGGTTTGGGATCATAAAGTAGCAGCAGGAAATGTCTGACTTTGGGAACGTGTGAATTTGCAAGTGAACTTGGGAGAGTTCAGCTGGATTCACTTTCTCCCAGGGATGGGATGCAGGAGGGATTTCCTGCCTGGAGGGGCTGCCCAGGGGAGTTTGGAGTCCCATCCCTGGAGGGGTCCAAGGAACGCCTGGATGTGGCTCTCAGTGCTCTGGGCTGGGGGACAAGGCTGGACTGGATGATCCTGGGGGGTCTTTTCCAGCCTCTGTGATAGTTTTATTGCCTCTATCATATTTTTATTGTGATATTTTAATTTTTTTTGTGATATTTTAATTTTTATTGTGATATTTTAATTTTTATTGCGATATTTTAATTTTTATTGCGATATTTTAATTTTTATTGCGATATTTTAATTTTTATTGCGATATTTTAATTTTTATTGCGATATTTTAATTTTTATTGCGATATTTTAATTTTTATTGCGATATTTTAATTTTTATTGCGATATTTTAATTTTTATTGCGATATTTTAATTTTTATTGCGATATTTTAATTTTTATTGCGGTATTTTAATTTTTATTGCGATATTTTAATTTTTATTGCGATATTTTAATTTTTATTGCGATTTTTTATTGCGATATTTTATTTTTATTGCGATTTTTTATTGCGATTTTTTATTTTTATTGCGATTTTTTATTGCGATTTTTTATTTTTATTGCGATTTTTTATTGCGATTTTTTATTTTTATTGCGATTTTTTATTGCGATTTTTTATTTTTATTGCGATTTTTTATTGCGATTTTTTATTTTTATTGCGATTTTTTATTGCGATTTTTATTTTTATTGCGATTTTTTATTGCGATTTTTATTTTTATTGCGATTTTTTATTGCGATTTTTTATTTTTATTGCGATTTTTTATTGCGATTTTTTATTTTTATTGCGATTTTTTATTTTTATTGCGATTTTTTATTTTTATTGCGATTTTTTATTTTTATTGCGATTTTTTATTTTTATTGCGATTTTTTATTTTTATTGCGATTTTTTATTGCGATTTTTTATTGCGATTTTTTATTGCGATTTTTTATTGCGATTTTTTATTGCAATTTTTTTTGCGATACTTTAGTCTTTGTTGTGATACTTTTATTTTTGTTGTGATACTTTTATTTTTATCGTGATACTTTTTCTTGTGATACTTTTATTTTTATCGTGATACTTTTTCTTGTGATACTTTTTCTTGTGATACTTTTTCTTGTGATACTTTTTCTTGTGATACTTTTTCTTGTGATACTTTTTCTTGTGATACTTTTTCTTGTGATACTTTTTCTTGTGATACTTTTTCTTGTGATACTTTTTCTTGTGATACTTTTTCTTGTGATACTTTTTCTTGTGATATTTTTGTCTTTGTTGTGATACTTTAATTTTCATTGTTACTAGGGAGCATTTTGCTGTTTGATATTTATTGTTGATTTACAGAAACACAAACCCCTCTAAAATGCTGTGCTTTTGAGAGGGGGGTTCTGGTCCTGCTGCTTTGTGTTGGTGTCTCTGGGGCAGTGAGAACACCATGGCAGGATTATTGCAGGGAGTTTTGTTTTCTCCAGCAACGCTGGAAGCTCCTCTGTGATGGGCACCTGGAAAATACTGCAAGAAGAATGTGAGAAATAGAGTAATTTAAACCTTTTGCAACCTCCACACTATGAGAGTTCCTCTTTTAAGAAGGCAGACTTTAAATTAATCAAGCAATTAAGTTACATTTTGGCTTCATCATCTTTTGATGCTGGGGGTAACCCATGGTCTTCTCTCCATTTGCTTTCTGGTGAGCAGAACTCAGCAAACAGAGGCTCACTAAGATGTGAAGAATGACTCTTGTAGAACATGTATTTATGTATGTTTAGTGGTTATTTTAGCACTGAATGCTCAGCAAATTCCTCAGGGCAAAAGTAGTTACAGTAATAGAAATGTGATCAACTCCCGTTCCTGATTAGGGGCCTGTTGTTAATTCTCTGCTAAATGGTTAAAAAGGGTGGTTATTAGCAGGGAGTTTTCCCTCCCTTCCATGCTTCCCTGAAGTGCAATATTCTGCTCTAGTTCAGCTTGGAAATACATTTGGCTTCAGGGTAAAATAAGGAGCTAAGGAAAAGTTTCACATTTGTTTCCTCATTTGCATAAATAAAAATTAGAGAAGTCAATTACAGCAGATCATTTTGTTTTGCCAACCTGTGCAGCTGCTGCTCTTCCCACTGGTTCTTCCTGTATTGCCTGAACTTATTTTCTGACCGTTTTTCTGGGAATGTTGAATTCTACCCTACGTGGCTGTGCCATGCTGGGTGTGCTTCCCAACACTGCTGGGCTGAGGCATCCCTGGGAATTCCTTCCCTAAGGATGGAAATGGGGGGATTTGATGAGTTTTCCTGTACCAATAATGCAACATTGGCACATCAGGCCAGCACTTCATTTCCTCTGCTTTGTTTGTCTTTATCCCCCAGTTCTTGACCTTTCTTCTGCAACAGAAAGACCAAACAACCCACTGATGCCACCTTTTCTTTAAAGCATGTTTGATATTTGAAATAATTGAAAATGATGTATTAAAGGTCTCTGTAGAGATACTAATTTTTAATGCTGTGTGGACAGTCTGAACATTAAAAATGAAAACTCTGACCACCCCCAACCTGGTTGACTTGCAAGCACCTCCTCAGTGCTGATGTAACATATTTATAGTGGAAGCAGCACAATTTATTCTCTTTTGTGGATGGATCAGGGCTTGGTTCTTGGTTTTCCATCCTCATAGCTCTATTTTCCCCCACCAACATCTTGTTCATTATACAGTCTTTGTTTTCCTTCGTAGCAAAAAAAAAAAAAAAAGAAGAAAACAAAAAACCAAACACAAACAAAAAACCCAGAAAAACACTAAGAAAAAAATTATCTCATTGCTGTGTTGCTTCTCACAAAAATAATTTCTGCCTTCCTTACTTGGAAATGTTATTGCCAAAGTGTGGACAAGATGCAAAGCAAGTTCCCCTCTCGATGCCAGAACTGCTTCTCTGGTCTCATTATCATTTTTGTGGTAAGATGTTTGAACAATGTGGGTGTTTTCCTTTGTGCTCTTTATATTTGTTAGTCATGTGCTACAGTTTACATTAACTAATGTTTCTGTAAGCCTGAGATTGAGGAGTTCAATCCCTGGAGGGCTGTGACTGCTGGGGGTGACTGTGTAGCTTAAAAGGCAGCCTGAAATCTGCTGAAATGGGAGCTTAGAAAAATACATTAACCAGGCAACTGCTTGGGGTGTCTTTTCCTGGGGATAACTTGGAGGTATCTCTTCAAACATGGAACCCCCAGAGCAAAAAACAGAGACACCCCTCCAAAATTTATTTACCTTCTGTAATAACTGTCAAGTTTTCTTTTTAATTTTTGCTAAGAAAATAGCCCTTATTCAGAAAAAAAAGGTAATTTTTACCTAGAGTTGCAGCAATTGCCTCTTACTGTTCTTTGTCTTCGATTAAAAGACTTAATATGAAGCTGTTAATATATTACACAGCCATTAGTATTGTATTCATTGCAAGAATTTGCATATATGTAAATGAAGGTTGTGCTTTGCCTCTGGGAGGTGCAATTTGTTCTGGAGCAAAACTTTAGGAAGTTTGTGTTCATGGAAATTCCATGTTTTTATGGCTCCAAACGATCCTTAAAATGGTGATGTGATTGAAGATTGGTGGGAACTGCAAGAAACCTTTTCAAACCTCAAATCTACAAGAATAAGTTGTTTAGAATTTGGGTTCTGTGTGCTTGAGTTTCCAAACCACCAATACTGTACCACGAGGGTGTCTATTTAGTTTTATGTTAAAAAATGATTAGTGATTCAAAAAAGTGGGTCAGATACTGCCCTTCCTTGTTTTACTGTTAAATGTGGGAAAAGTGTGTGTTCTAAAGTACAGACTGAAGACAGAAATTCTCCTTTCGAGGAGTGTTGAAGGTTATTTTCAATGTAACTCTCTCTCCAAAGCCCAGATATTTCACTCTTCCTTTTCCTTTAAAATTAACAGCATTTTTAACTTCTTTGGAATTTGTGCTAAACGTGGTATTTTAGCTCCTTAGTAAACAAACCATTAATCATGTGTGAGAATGAGCTGGAATAATAGTTTATCTTCTTCTTTCAACTTCTAGTCTGTGTGGGTTTATTATTTTGGTTTTTACTCACCAGGAAATCAGCCAAGCCAGAATCCACTTCAAAGTGTTCTTGCTCTCAAGAAATTGGCCTTTAATATTAAAAAAAAGGTGTATTTTTCTCTTCTGGCCGAGAGTGCAGAAATAAGATTTATCTTTTGGGAAGTCATTGTGTTCAGCAGTGTTTGATTGGGTTGATTTGAAGTTTCTTTGTTCCTTAACTGTTGGGGTTCATCTGCATTCTTATTGCTTTCCCTGCAGATGAGGTGAAACCAACCTTAGGAAAGTGCAAAAAACATCCTCCTCACCCCCCTTTGCTCACTCAGGTGTCTGTGCAGGGTTGTTTTTCCTGCTCCTCCATCACCCTGCCTTGTTCCCTTGGCACCCTCTGCTTCCCTGGGCAAAGGGTTACCTGCTGCCCCTTCTCTCCCCTGCACTGGTTTCCTATTTTTGCTCACAGGTTTTGATGCCCAGGGAGTTTCTGTGTGCTGGAGGTGCCACCCTGCTGGGTGCTGGCAGGTTCTGGGCAGCTCCAGCTCCTCCTGGTCCAGAATTGTATAAAATGAAAAGATTCCAACCTCACCATTCCCTGTTGGTCTCATATAAAACATTAAAAAAGAGCCCTGTCACAATAAACACAGACTAAGCACCAGAGTTCATTATAAGGGTGTATATCCCTGTTTTTTCATATGTTCCAGGTTGGCTGATTGAATTTGTCATGTGCCATGAAATTAGTCAGATTTTGGACAGCTCCTACCTTGTTTGCTAACTTTTCCTTGAAATGAATAAAATTTGGGAGCACTCCAAGTATGTCAGTTTTATATCTTCCTTTCTTGTCATAAGCTTTTAAAAAAATACATCTGTTGGATGTATTTTTATAAAATGGAACTTCTGTGTTAATACAAGTGGGTAGAAAGCAACAGGTAAGGCTCCTCTGGCTGGGTATTTTTCAGTTCTCTGTGTATGTGCAAAAGAAAGGGGGAAAACATTATTTTATTTATACTTATTTCAATATTGCTCAGAATTTCTTTTGTTGTTATTGAGAGATCCTTTAAAACACAGTGAAGGCTCAGTGAGCCTTTATTATCCCAGTTTATCAGTGGGAAAAAGTGGTATATTTTCTCATGGTGCTTTATTTCTTTTTGCTCATAGAATCATGGGATGGTTTGGGTAGGAAGGGACCTTAAAGCTCTTCTTGTTCCACCCCCTGCCATGGGCAGGGACACCTCCCACCAGCCCAGCTTGCTCTAACCTGGCCTTGGGCACTTCCAGGGATGGGGCATCCACAGTTTCTCTGGGCACCTGTGCCAGGGCCTGCCCACCCTCCCAGCTGGGAATTCCTTCCCAATATCCATTGTAACCCTCCTCTCTGTCAGCTGGAGCCATTCCCGTTGTCCTGTCACTCCAAGCTATTTTCAATAGCTTCTCCTCATCTTCCTCGTTGGCTCCTTCAGGCCCTGGAAGGCTACAATGAGGTCACCCTGAAGCCTTCTCTTCTGCAGGGTGAACAATCCCAGTTCTCTCAGCCTTCCTTCACAGCAGAGCTGCTCCATCCTCCAGTCATCTCAGTGCTCACCTCTAATCCTGCTCCAACAGGGCCGTGTCCTCCCTTTGCTGGGCCCCATTATTGGCTTGGCTAAGTCTGACCCACATGGAGGTACAAACCCTGGAGGTTCTGTAGTGTGTGGAATCAAAGCGGGGTTGGATTAAGGGTTGGACTTGATGATCTCAGAGGTCTCTTCCAACCCAACTGATTCTATGAATGTTCTCTCCCTGTGCCCCAATATCCCTGCCTGGCTGAGAGAAGGAGCCTTGGAAAGCTGCAGTTTGAGGTGCAGGGGGTGGGCACGTTCTGTCCCTTCTCCCCGGAGCTGCCTCGTTTCCTGGTGCATCCCACAGTTGTTATGCCAACTGCACAGCAGGCTCAGCCCTGCAGGATTCACATCCTGCTGCTCTCTGTGCTCTTCCCACTTGTTCCCCTGAGCAGCAGTTCAGAGGGGTTTGTTCTGCCTTAGGTGTGCCTGGTGAGTGTGCAGAGCTGCTGCCTGCCCTTGTTTTCATACATGGAAAAGGCAGCAATGCTGATTGCTGAGATCTCTGCACAAACCCGACTCTTGGCAGCTTCCTGCTGCTGTGTAATGAGGAACAGCATAGCTGTCAAGTTTGTATGAACTTCTGATCATCTCATTAAGCTTCAGCTTCTTTCAACCCTCTGCAAAACGAGAATTATGTTGTGTATTATTAAACCTGCTACAAGCCCAGGCGTCACTTCCATTTAGAGTATAAATACATCATTTTATAAATATATAAGGCAGGAATTTTATTCAATGCTGCATCATTTCATGGCAGAAAATGTTTTGCATAATTTCTGTGCTGAAGGCAAGGTCTGTAGTTTCAGGGGTTCTCCTGAGAGTCCCTCCAACAGGATGTCCCTGGAAGGTTGGGGCAGAAACAACAGAGCCTGGCTTGGACACTTTGCTCAACGTGCCTTGTCCTGCTCCAGGTTTCTCTTAGAATAGAAAAAGTAATAAGAACCCTGTAAAGTATTTGATGATAGAGCTGTTTGGGCAGAGGGAGGACAAACCTTTGCCACCATTGCATCCCTGTCCTGGTTTCTGTAGCTCTTTGCCTCTGAATTCCTTTGTTTCCCACCTCAGCCTTCCCTGTCCCAGTGTGGTGGTGTTGTCCATATTCACAACCAGGAGCAGCAACTACAGCCCCAGTTTCCAAACAACCCAGTCACCATAATGGGCATATAAAGGCTCAAGACTCTTTATTGCTCCTGTCATCTCAAGTGCTTTTGAGTGGTGATTACAGAGCAATAAAGTGTGGGGGGTTGGTCCACGTGACTGACGGTGACAGAGAAGGTATTGAGTGAGCAAACCCATTCATGCAAGGCCTTGAATTTATGGCCATGACATAACTTTGAGGTATTGATTATTTAAGTAAACGTGTAGCTTAAGATTGATGAAGGGAATAAAAGACTTCATAGATCATTAATGTATTTTGGAGGTCTAATTGGCTTTAGGCAGGGCTTTGCAACAGGCTTTCTGCAAGAAGCATTGATAAATATGCTCAGCAAATTTTAATGAAGTCCTCAACACTATCCATGAAGCTTATTTTGTAATTTAAATCAATACATTAGAAAGAGTCCTAATTGTTGAACTTACTGTAGAATTAAATTTTTAATAAATCTTCCTTGGATATTATTCATCTCATGCAAATATTGACCTTTGAATTTTTGAATTCTTAGTGTTGCCTGTGTTTTATTGAGCCTCACTTTGAAGGGATGAGGGGATGTGTGTGTGTCATCTTTAAGCTTTTGTAGTAACAATTAAAAGGGCAGTGTCAGACATTGGATCATTTGACATTTAACATGGCAAAATAAGAAGGAAATCAGTGATAAAATCAGAAGGGTTAATTTTAGAACCCTCAAATTTGAAGTGCAGAGAGCAGAAACCAGGCTGGCCAGCAGGGAGCATTACTGATGTCTTCCCAGAACTTGCAGAACAGTTTGTACCAGTTCTGCAGTCAGGGGTTCTCTTTGTAAGGGATTTGTTCGTGTTGAGCTAATAAATGTTCTTCAGATTTTAAAGCCTGGAGCTGCTTTGTGTGACTGGCTCAGGATCAAGCCCAGTGGGCACTCACCTATCACATTGTTCTGTATGGACCAGCTATGGGGATCTGACCTTAATCTGGAGTTAATAGCAGAGGCTTATTTTTATTTGCAGTCAGAGACCCTCCAAAGAACTGAAGCCTCACATTATGCAGGATTCTGCATTAACATTTGTGAAGAGCTGCCCTTGATACAGAGGGTTTAGTAACAGAGAGACACCAGATGTGCTGATATGGCCACATATTATCCTCTCACTTTCCAGGTGTATTTTTTGAAGTGGGAATTATTTGCTTGAGCTCAGTATTGAAATTTCAATTTGATAGTGTGAAGTTTTCCATAAAAATACCGTGTCACGTAATGAGCTGATGTCATTTAAATGCTGCTTGTCAGGACTGTTGGTGGGACAGGGCTGAGAACACCACCTGAAATGTTCTCTGGATGCAAAATATACCTCAGGAGGAGAAAGTGGCCAGCTTGGGAACTGTGCAAAACAATTTCTAGGTGCAAACATACCTTGTAGCAGTATTTAAAAAGCACTAGTGAGCAGATGCACCCTTTGGTTCCCAGGGAATGGCTCCATCCCCTGTGTATGTAACACACAAATACACCATGGGAAATAATTGCTGTGGTCTCACCATGATCTGCAGTGCTGACCTGGAAGGAAAAGCCTACAGTGCTATTTATTATCAGCAGAAAGAGTTATGCCAGGCTTAATGATTTATTTTCATCCCCTCCCCTCCTATTATCAATGGAGCAGAAATTACACACTTTAATCTTGTTCTCCTCATGTAGGTCCTTGTCACTGAATCTGTCATTTTCTGCTGTGCTGTTGTGTGTGGAAAGCTCAGGTGATGGCTCTGCAGTGTGTGCTGTGGTGGGAGAAACTGCTCCTTGGGCCAAGTTCTCCCTCTGCTTCCTACTGAGTTCTGGGTGAGGGAGTTGTCCATATGTGGTTACTTGAATTAAAAGGATCACCAAAATCAAATGGGTGATGGGAAAGAGGATGATCTTGCTTGAGAAAATGATCAAGAGGTATTTTCTTTTGTGTTATATGTCACCTTGGTAAGAAAATGCTTAAGTTGTTTTTCATGTTGTGGTTTTGGTTTTTTTTTTCTCCTTCCCCTATTACATCATATTTTGAAAAAATAGAGCCCTTAATTCAAGCTCTTATCATATGGGCAAGTTATTTATCTCCAGGTTGAGGGTTAAAACCAGAGTATTTTATTCTTCTGTGGTGTCTCTTTGTGCAGTGAGAGATTCGTGCTGACCTGATGGTGAGACACAGGGTAACAGATGCCATCTTTGGATCAACCAGCTACAGCCTTTGTGTTAACCAGTCATCAGGAAATATCACTGAATTACTGGAGTACAAAATGCATCTGCTGAAAATATGTTTGAGCCTTTTGTGAAGTAGGATGGGAAAAACATGCTGAGGCTGGGGAGTGGCTTTGGAAACAGCTGTGCCCATGAGAGTGAGCTCTGCTCAGAAACCCAGGGAGACCCAGGTGGGGCTGTGTGGCTTCTCTCCAGCTGCTTGGGGTCTCTCTGAGTGCTGCATAAATGGATTCTGGAGTCTGGGCTGTCTCTCAGTTGGAACCTGCCCCGTGCAGGTTGTGGGCAGCACCCTGGGGGGGTGTGTGGCTTTACAGCAGCTACGACTTGCGGGGTTGAGTTGCTTGGAATTCCTGCTTTAGTCTCGTCTTGGCTCAGCACGTTGCATCCTGAGTTTTGCAGGAATGCTCTTCTGATCCCTGCATTCCAGAGGGAAGCACTCAGCTGCAAACCCACCCCTTAACATTTGCTCAGTGCTCAACTTTGATATTTTATTCATTTGCTCTAATGGCAGAACCCACGTTGCCCTGAGGGTGCTTTGCCAGGCCAAGCTCTGCTTTCAGAAACTGATGTCCTGCTGTGTTTTACAGCATCCTGTCCTACTTCTGGAGCTGCCTGTGGTGTGGCCCTGACCCAGAGCTCACCTGGTCCCTCCTCACATCCCTCCCTGCAGGAGCACCTCAGGCCTCACTTCCCTGTCCTTCCCAGCTCTGGGGCAATTCCAGCCCCAGAACTTGGCCTGTGGCACTTGAACTGGAGCCCTGAATGAAGATGATGAGTTCTGGATTACTTGCTCACACAGGGGAAAACATCAGTTTCTTTCAGCACTCTTGATGTGTGGAAGCATTCCAAAATTTCAGGCTGAAAATAGAAAAAAAATAATCTTCCTGCTCATGCATATTTTGGACTTTGGTTTTAGGAGAGGTAGAACACTGGTTATTATTTAACACGTGTAGTATCTGCACAAGAGTTCTAAAATTAGTCAGGTTTAAAATGATTTGAAATGTGAATTGCTTTCAACTAGAGTTGTGATATGGAAACTTCTCTCTGTGGATCTTCTTTTTTAAGGTATTCCATGTGACCAGTTTCCACAAAACTTCTGTTCAACAATGTGAAGTGTCCAAACTTGCTCAGATTCAAACCAGCTGTGTCCAGCATGTGTTGATGGGACACTCCAGGCTTGCTGTAGACTAATGCACTCTACCAATGTGTTATTTAAAATTCTGTGGCTCCAGATTAATTTGATAAAAGAACCATCTTTGTAAAGATGATGTTTTATTTTAGGGTAAAAAAAAAAATTCTGCAGGGCTGCTCTCTGAGAAGCTGCCAAGATCTCTGGTAACACACCTTGTTATTTAGAGATTACTGCTGTGTTCAAAGGCAGAAATTCAGCAGCAATCCAGACGTCCTGGCTTTGCTGATTAACCTGTCTGCAAACCCCTGGGCCATCTCTCCACACATGGGCTTGCAGATCATAACATGCTTATGGTACTCAAACTGTGCCTGGTTTCCTGGATGTTGTTCTTGGGCAGTAACACTCTGCATTTCTGTCCTTGATTTAAGGCTCTCCAAAACATTAGGAGTGGAATTGCACTGAGTCTCATTTGTATGTTAGACTGGTATTGTCTCCACCTGTAAAACAGGGATATTCAGCAGTGCTTTGGTCATAAAACTGTGACAGGATCAAGGGAATGAGATCAGTGTGAGACAGGACTTGCTTTGTTTTGTTTTTCATCACTGTGATACAGAGCCTTGTGCAAAGACATATTTATGCTTCACGAGATCCTGGTCCTAAGGAGTGTGAATATCAAAGGGATGAGTCAGAGTAGGAACAGAACCTGCAATTCCAAGCAGTGAGACAATGATCTGTCTGTTGCTTGAGCAGAGCTTGTCCCGTGTTTGCCCTTGCTCTTTATTCTGCAGAACAAGGTGCAAGTTTTTGGCTGCTGGGACGTTGTAGTTTGTCAAGCAGAATATTTTAAGAGGAGGTCATTGCCTGGAAGCAGACTCAGTTAATGTTGCCTTTCACTAAGGAATTACTTCTATGACTTGTTACACCTGGAGAATGAGCTGTGCTTCCTTCTTCTTCCATTTGGTTTTGTGCAGGGGAAGTGTGTTCTCATCTGACCCTCCCCTGCCTTCTGCAGGACACTCCATGACTCAGGGGTTGTTTAGATGAGAACAGAGGGGTGCTGGATGCCTTTCCCAGGGGGTGCTGGATGCCTTTCCCAGGGGCTGCTTGCTCCCAAGTGCTCTGTTGCTCAGCCCATCCCTCCAGCTGGCACCCACTCAGTTGGTGTGAACCACAATCCCCCTGCCCATGCCAGACCTGAGCGTGTCACTGCTCCAGTGTTGTCACTTTATCACTTGCTTGACAGGTGTGAATGTAAGTTCTGATTTCATAGTTCAAAGATTTTATGTATTTAGGAAGTCAGTGCCCTGCTTCATCTGTTTTAGTCCATTATAGGATTTAACTTGGGAAATCCATGCAAGTCTGAGATTTTTTGGGAATTACTGAGGGTACTGATGGTGTCTATGACCGTGGCTTTGTTAAATCCCTGTTTGCAGCTGACAGGGCGTGTGTAAGGGCTGAAGTGGCAAACACATGTTGGGGTTGGAGTGTATTTATACTATATTTCTGCAATTTCAAATCCTCTGTTAAACCCTGGCACTGTTTTGGGTCATGATTAACCCAGTAAAATTCTCTCCAGTCATGCTAACAGAATCTTGTTATCATTGCTGAATTCTGTTCCTGGAGAAGAAATGTTTTAAAAGCTTGTTGCAGATGGTGTTCCATCTTCACAGATAATGAGATTAAAATGTGTGGTGAGGCATCTTAGAAAAAACACAGAGTGGTGTTGGGATAGTGTCACAACCTCTGTGGAAGTGACAGTGGTGCAGTAAATCCATGTCCTGGCCGTTTGGATTCTGCTGGAAACTTGGTACAGCTGCATCTTGAAAGGCCTGGGAAAACTATTTATAGTAACTACTTTGTGCAGAGAGCAACAAATTCAGCACATTATCTCCATCTTTGGGATGTTTCCTTATTTGAAGCTGTTGGAATGGAGATGCACTAAAAGTGCAGGATAGAACAGAGCTGTAAACCTTTTAAGAAGTATCAGCTCTTCCTGACGTGGCTTCTGTCACCCAGAACACCTTTTGCCCTCAATTCGAGCCAGCCTCTTTCTAGTTTAGCAGCTCTGGAGCTGGAGGGAGAGCACAGAACTCATCCTGGAGGTGGGTGCCAGGCTGCTCTGAGCAGGGCACAGAGTTCAGCCTGCAAAGCCTTGGCTCAGCCATCCCAGACAGTTCCTACTCATGGGATGAAACCTGTGTGGGCTCCTTCTCTCCTCTCCCACTCTGGGAGGTGTTTGTGCCCTCACCTGCCCTGAACCTGCTCCATTTGTGCCTGGCAGGAGCTCCTCTGCCCTGAACCCACTGCAGGATAAGAATGGGCTGCCCAGAGAGGGGGTGGATTCCCCATCCCTGGAGGGTTTTAACCTGAGCTTGGCCGTGGCACTGAGTGCCATGATCTGGTAAAGGGACTGGAGTTGGACCAAGGGTTGGACTTGATGATCTCAGAGGGCTTTTCCAACCCAATCCATTCTATGATTTGTGCCTGGCAGGAGCTCCCCTGCCCTGAACCCACCACCAGAGCTGTTCATGTGAGCCCAGAGAGGGAAATGAGGAGCAGAAAGCAGGGAAGAGGGAGCAAGAGGAGCCTTGGCACGGGGTGAGTGCCAGGGCCAGCAGAGCTGGGGCCTGCCTGGGCATCCTCTGGGGTAGCAGGAGGGGTTCCTGCCACGTGGAGCAGGAGGGGCTCCCGTTGGGTGCCACCAGCTGGGTTTACACTCCCGTGTCATCTGTGTTGTCAGAACACTTTGGATGTTACCCTTGGAGAGGGAATGCATTCCAAGAAACTGAAACTTCCTCAGGATGTTGTTTTGCATGGATTTGGAGAAAATCAGTTTTATATTTCAGCACTTTTTTTTCTCTGTTCAGATTTTATCTGAAATGAAGCACTTCCTCCAGTTGTTGTTGAGTCTTTAGGAAGACCAATTTGCAGGTTTTTTCCAGTTATTCCTATTTTGTTATTAGCAACAATTGAAATGTAGTTTGTCTATTTAATTTTATTAAAGCCTCATATGGTAGGATTTCCATCAGAAATGCAGCTGGTAAATGACAGGCTCTTTTGGCTTTTTTTTTTGCATAAACAAAGTATTTTAGAAGTGTATTCTGAAATAATTTTTTAATTCTTTAAGTGCAGCCATTTAATATTGTAATCGGGAATAAATTTATAACAAAATTCTGTATGACCTCCATCTTTTTCCTCACTTTCCTCTCAGATTAATTTTTGTTTATTGCTATCAAATCACACTGAACTGCACCAGTCAGCTGGTGTGGGCTGAAAATAACCCTTCCTCATATATCATGGCATTACAGCCTTTTGGTTATGGATAAGGAAGGGTAACCCTGGGATGTGTCGTGTGGGGAAGGCTGTGCCACTGTTCAGGTGTGTGCTGGTGTAACCTGCCTGGCAGGTGGGTGATGTCTCAGTGCCAGGGCTCTGTGGGCAGCCCTGCTGGGAAGGGCAGTGTCACTGGGCATGGGCAGGGTGGTTCCAAAACACCTCCCAGCAGCAGAAGGTGAATGTGGCACGAGCCAAACCCCAGAGTTATGGATCCCTCCGAGCCCTCCTGGTGGAATGCTGTGATATTATGCCCTGTTTTCCAGCAGAGCTGAGGCTGGCAGAGGCACTGGTGTGTGGGCACCACATTTCCTGCAGGAATTGCAGCTGGCACAGCCCCAGCGGGTCATGCAGGTGGCACTGCCAGCAGAGCTGTGGCACCACAGCCCATGGGACCTGGCTGAGATGCTGAGGAGCTGCTGGGCACACAGACCCTCCCTCTGGGACAGGCTCTGCCAGGGCTGCCTGAACACACCTGGGGTCTGCCAGGGCTGCATCAGAAAACACCCATTTTCAGCAATAATGATGGTGGTTTGAGCACTGTGCCCTCAGCTTTTATACCTTTAGGAATGGGGGAAATCTGAAAAGTGAGTGTTGGACCTACAAGCTGTTTTGTGTCTCATATACCCATACAGTGCTTGGGGAGTGCCACTTTAGGGCCATGCCATCTTCAGCTTGGAAGGAGAATTTCTCAGGTGCCCCACAGCACCTGTGCCAAGGGAAGCATCATGGGTGAAGTGCTGAGACTTGGAACATCTTGTGTAGGAGGATGTGGAGCAATCCACTCCACCTCCCCCAGAAATTAATTACTGCTCCTTAGGAATAATTAACTCAGGGCTGTTGGTACTGCCAGCCTTGTCTTGGTACCAGATAAGCTCCCCTGGGCCTTGGAATGTTGGGGTTTGTGCAGGTAGTTCTGAACAAGCACTGCCTGTTCAGGTCATCTCATTTCTTTCTCATTAGAACTTTCAGTGTACTTTGTTTTCAACCTTTTCATTTTCCCACAAAATTAATCAGTCTTTTAACATCTCTATGAAATAAAATTTCATTCTTCTAAAAATAGCCATAGTGTGCTCACCCCCTTGACTGCATTTTGTTGAGTATTAGGTATCCCTCCTGGATGTTCTATGTGCTTATTTTTAGGGCCTCTATTAATATCTTTAAATATCTGATGTAAGAAGACTTGAGACAGTGTTAAATTGGAAAACTTAATTATTATCTCTGTAGTTTTCACTGTTAAATGTGAGCAGAAATCAATAGCAGTGGTTAATACAGGAAGTTTCAAACAGGAGAAGCTGAAGGATGTGAAACTGAAGTGTGTGACAGCATTTTTGGCATGTAAAAAGCATGACCTGAAACCAGGGGGAGGTTTTGGTGTTTCCAACCACTTCCATTATGCCCCTGTGTCTGGTTTTTGCAGCATTTGGTAATTTGTGTTGGAACAAAATAAGTCACTTTGGTGAAAAAATGACATTGCTGTGGTCTGACTGGTGCAACTGGTCAGGAGATATTGGAGGTATTTTCATTGAGTATCAAAGAAAACTGTTGGACATTTAAAATCCAGCCTGTTGTTTCAGCACTGACGAGTTTCTGTTTGCATCCTGTTCTTTTTTCCCTCTTCACTTACAGAGCTGCCAGTGCCATTTTTATCTCAGAAGTGCTTGTGGGGAGTGACAGTGATCATGTGTTAATTTGAGGACAAATAAGCATCTCCTTGTTTTGAAGTTTAGGATGAAAACTGCTCATCTTCTGGCCACTGGAAGACAGTTGTCCAGGAATAGCTTTCTGAGGGGATTAGCACACCAAGAAACCAAGTGATTTCAGTGTGACCTTCCAAAAAACATTGTCATGGTTGCCAGCAGGAGTGAGGAGCTGGATTCAATTACCCCTGGAGGTCCTTTGCAGTCCTCTGGTCCCAATTAAGCAGGATTTGGCTTTATCCACCTAATAAGTTTATACTGAGATCAAAAGTGCTGATAACATGAGACAGAAAAAATTAATTCAGATTAAAACCCAATTATTATGACATGTAGAAGTTGCTATATTAGTGAAAATATAAATATATGATGCTATGAAGGCTCAAGCAGGAGTGAAAAGGCTCTGTGGTTTTTACCAGTTTTTCCATATTTTGCCTCCTTACAGGCTCTCACTGTGTCAAAATCTGTTTTGGAGGTTTGGGGGTTTTTAATATGATGCATTTCAGTAATCCCCTTGTAATCCCTTGCTAAACTGCTTAGTTTGATGGAGAATGCTGGACATTAGTGGGGAACCAGTTGACCCCTGTGCAATCAGGTCCATTTTGGGCTCTGCTTTCAAAGGATAGACCCTTCCCAGCTGGGGACTGTCCTTGCATTAACCCAACCAACCTCTGAGGAAGGAGGTATGGCCTGGATTAGGCTTCACTTCAGGCCATTAGGAACAATACCAGACAATCTGCATGATTTTGGAATATTTACTCTCTTTTTGTGTGTTCTGCTTCATGGTAAACCTTTCATGTTTATGGAATTTTACTTGGTTGTTGTCCTGTTTTTCTGGAGGAATTGCAGTGGTTATAAAAAGAGTTTCCCAGTCCTGTAGGCAGGTAAAAGCTGCAGATATTTGTCTCCTTGCTGATTGCTTTCGGGGCTTCTGAGCAAGATAAGTACTTTCC
Source organism: Pithys albifrons albifrons (assembly GCF_047495875.1). Lineage (NCBI taxonomy): Eukaryota > Metazoa > Chordata > Aves > Passeriformes > Thamnophilidae > Pithys > Pithys albifrons. The sequence goes on along the minus strand of NC_092476.1, from coordinate 1,373,102 downwards.
TTAATTTGTAGGCCAATTTTGGGCATAAATGTGTCACAAGCTTGTAAAAAACACGTACAGGAGGTGTTGAAAGTCCCTATTTGAAGTCATTTTATACTCATTAGAATACAGCATGCTCCTTAATTCAGCTTTGATGTTTTCTCCTGGCTTTTTTCAGTACTTTCATATGCCAAATAGACCTAAAATGAGCATATCCCTGAGGTATAAAGAAAGGAGTGCTCTCTTTGTTAAATTGTGGATGTGGGGGGAGGGAGGAGAGGGCTTGTTTGAAGGCTTTTATTTGTGCAAAAAATCACAGATAGGATTTAACCAGTTTGTTGGAGCTTTTCCCCTGTAGTTTTATTTGCTCTGTAACTTGTTTCAAGGAGTAGATGTATTTCTTTAAAGAGCTCTGCATTTAGAGATGAGCATCCCCTGCATGCACTAGAGGTGCAATAATAAAACTCTGCAGTTTTTAAGATGCTCAGATGATGAAGTATTTGAAAAAAAAAAAATTCCCTGCATGTCCTGCAGCACTGACAGGGAGGTCTCAGGAAACAAGGGAATTATCTGGACAAGGAGTGTTTTCCTGGACTCAGTCCATAAACTGCACACCTTGGATGGTTCACCTTGGGGTTGTTTTGCTTCCCTGCCCCAGAAGTGGCTGCAGCAGGGCAGGTTTGGCAGCAGATCCACAGCTCAGGCTCTCCCCTGTACCAGTCGAGGGCTCACCATGAACTTCAGGTGCTCTGGGGAAACTCAACTACGAAGGGTTTAACCCTCATTACAACGTTCACTTTCAGTAGCTGGAGGCCACTGAGTCCAGCCCTGACCTATTTTTAGGTTTCTAAGCCCAGTGAGGGAAGTCCTGGAGAATCTGGAGCTTTATGTAACCCTGATGTTTGGCTGTTTGTGGCACTCCTGGGAATATGCCTGGTGCTTTTTATAAGCAGCTTGTCTCCCTGTAATGGATAGCTGAGATAAATCTTGTTCCTGGAGCAAGCCTGATATTGATGATGACACAAGTGTATGAACAGGAGTTCAACTAAAAATCCATTTTTATTTCAGGCCCCATTAGTGATGCAGAGAGAAATCATTGTCTGTTCAACAGAAAATAAGAACTGGTATCTCTTTGAACCGTTTGGGTTTCAAACCTGAAAGTCAGTGTAATAAAATACAAATGTGTTGATTGAGCTCTTTCTTCTTTTCATTATTTCTGGAAAAATAATTGGGGAAAAAAATGAGTAGACAGAGTTGAAATTAAGAAAATGTTCTCCCCACAAAACGGGGAGGTCAGAGAGTGGGTTTGTCTCTTTGTTCAAGCTGTGCCTGGAGCTGCATAATCACAGTTGTGTTTGGAGCTTGAAATAATTACTAATCATCAATTAGTCAGGGAAGTTTGAGTGATCAAAAACAGTTCTTAAAAGTTTTTAGTGCTCTGCAATGATTTATTCCTTGCCTAATGGAACTGGAACACTCTGTTTAAGATTGTGTTGCCTCTTTAAATCAGTCTTTATGTGCAACCTTGGTGTAGATTCCTCTTGTGCTGTTTGGCTTTTCTGAGAAACATTAACCCAATCCTCAGACTCAGCAGCTTTTTTAATTACTGCCATACTTGTTTAATTTAAAAAGTATAGCATTGGCTTCTCAAGCTCTTGAGAGAAAATGAAAGCATTTTATCTGAAGTGTCTGCTTTTCCTTGCTTGGGACAGATCTTAACTGACAGGACCCAAAACACCTGAATCCCTTTTGGCCTAGCAGAGCTCCAGGTGGGATCAGTGTTAATGACAGCAGGACATCTCAGGAGGGCAAGTCACCACTGAGGTGCATCACATCATGCAGCTGAGCCCCAGTTTTCCCTTATATCTCCCTTTTCATAGAATCAGCTGGGTTGGAAGAGACCCCTGAGATCATCAAGTCCAACCCTTGATCCAACCCCACTGTGGTCACCAGGTCATGGCACTCAGTGCCACATCCAGTCTTTCTTCCCTTGAGGGAAATCTTTCCAGGGACACCATCCCCTCTATCTTTAAATAGATTCATTTCTCCTTGACTTCTGAACTTCTGGGCTTTGTTAGATTGACATCCATGCTGAATTCCTGGTACTCAAATCTTCAGGACACTGTGCCTGGGATCCAGCAGATGGGTGTGGTGTGTGCCTGACAGCAGGTGCACACCAAGCCCCCTCTTCCATGGGATTCCTGGTTGGCTCAGAATTAGGGGCACATGGAGGTAATTGCACACTGGGTTCGTTGATGTGCTGCAGGGACTGCAGATAGTGGAGTACCCAAGGTTTAAACTTCTGCTGCAAATCAAGTCCTGGTGAGTCAGGGCTTGGCAGCCTCTGGAGCAGGTTTTACAGCTTAGACTGAGCTCTCCTCTCTGCAGAAACAAATGTGCTGCTCCCTGGGCTTGCTGCTGGGAAGGGGAATTTGCCATTGCTGCAGTCATTTCAATATGTCCTAAGGTGTATTTTGCTCAGGTTCCTTGGTAGCAGAGTCTCCACAATCACTCATGGCAGCATTTGCACTATTCAGTAGGTTAATTTTCCCTGGTATGTTTTGCTGGCATGAGAAAGACCTTGCTTTGAAGACATAAGTATGAAAAACTGGAAACAGGAGGATGGTCTCACGTGTACTTTTTTAATTGCAAGCAGTTTTTGCCTTTTTGTTGGTTTTTTAAAGAAAATAATTGCTGTCTCTTTTATGTAATTCTGCTGTCAAGAATATGGTGTGTGCCCTTATGGCTACATCAGTCTTACTGTCTTATGAATGTTTTTCCAGGGAGTTTTTTAGGCTTGAATTACAACTGAATATTTTTCATCTCCTGATATCTCTTAAATGAAAATGTTGTGATGAAGGTAATGGGAACAGGGACTAAAGCAAGCAAGACAATTAAGTTGCTTTGCAGCCTTTGCAAGCCACATCAGGCCATGCCATGCTTGGCTGGCATGTCAGGAACACATAAAGTAACATGTAATGACCCTTTTCCTGTATGGAAGTTGTAGAGCAAAGAAACCTGTGTCAACAGGGATGAAACCTCTTGCTGGCTCTTGCCACACAGTTGGTGTTGCAGCATCATTACCTTGGCCTTCTAATTTCACAGAATCACAGACAATTCTGAGTTGGAGGGGACCCACAAGGATCATCAAGTCCAGCTCTTAAGTCAATGGCCCACACAGGGGATTGAACCCATGACCTTGGCATTGTTACAACCAAGTTGCTCTGGTTTTCTCAGTGCTCACTAAAGAAACCACTTTTTTAGCTGACTGCAATACAGTCATTGTGCTCTGAGGGGATTTTTACATGTAAGTTTTGGCAGTTCCTGCAAGTGCTGAGTGTGGGACTGTTCTGGGGTTCAGAGCAGTGCCCATGGCTTATGGGCAACGTGCCAGCCAGTTCTCAGTGAGGACAGAAGCTCAGAATTCAAACTGAGGGCAGACCCAAGTGCCAAGTGCAGCACTGCCACGTTGGCTGGAAGTGCTGCTGCCCAAAGCCAGGCAGCAGCTCCTGTGAGCTCAGAGGGTTGGCAGCTCCTGCTCAGCCCAGATGTTGGCAGAGATAACCCACCCAGCATTTGTGCTGCTGCACCAAGATCAGCTGCAGTGTGCCCTCTTCTCTGTGTCCTGGTTGGTGACATTTGAGGCATTTCAGGCACAAACACTGCAGTGCTGGTACACACTGAGGAGGGAGATGGTGACTGATTGGATCTTACAACTGAACTGTATTATTGTGCTATTACCATCACCTCTAATTAGCAGATAAGCAAGAAGCACAGGCAGCACTGTCAGCAGAAGCTCAAGATGAAGCTTTTTATCTCCCTCTTGGTGTTCTCTGTGAATATCAGCCAACAGTAAAGCTCCAGTGGGCGGTAGTGAAAGTAGAACATGACATTTCTTTCCTTTCCCCATCTAACAATCTGACCTTTTGCATCACTCTGCTTTAAAGCACAAGAGTGTTTTGAGAGTAAACTGTTTTCCCCCACCTTTACTTTTCCATGAAATGGTGATGTGGAACAGAAAAGCAGAGTCAGTGGAGGTGGCAGGGACCTCTGGGAGCCCTTTGGTTGGGCAGGGCTCAGGGCAGGGCCAGCCTCAAACCTGGACCAGCTGGGAAGTTCTGTTGGTTTGCTCAAGGTCCTGCCTGGTTGGAGTTGGAGCAACCCCAGGGACAGGTTTCTCAGCATCCCTGGCCAGCAGAGCCTCACTGTTCCCATGCTGGACCACCTTCATCATGAGAATACTTTTCCTAGTATTTAGCTGGAATTTCCCCTGTGGCATCTTGTTCCCACCCCAGGTGTGACTCACTGGCTGCCAGACACTGCCCCAGTCCAACCCTCCTGCTCCTCCTTCAGTAAAACCAGCCTGGTCTGAGGGTTCCTGGAGGTGCCAAGGGCTGAGGGAAGGCCTTGACTCTGGCAATGGTCTGGTTTGGTCACAGATTTCATTTCCCAGCTGTGTCCTGGGGTGGGTGACACACCACAGGGCCAGTGGTGAGGCAGTGGCTTGTAAGAGGAGCTGTTGGGGGGTGTGATTGGGATCTTTATTGCTCTGCCCACCCAATACACAGCCAAGTCAGAAACCAGAATTATTTCCTGAATGGTGTGCCTGGGAAAAAACAAACCAGTTGAGAGATAGTTCTTAGTCCTACCCATGTTTCTTCATCTGCATGAACAGTCCTAAAAGCTCCTTTGCATTCCTCATGTCCTTTCTGTTTCTTCACCTGGTATTTTCATTACTTTTTTTTTCTTACAAAAGCATTATTTTTACTTCTTTGTTGTGCTAAATGAGGAAAGGGAGGTTTGTAGCCCTCTGTGATTTTCTAATTGCAGAATCAAGAATGCTCTTGATAAAAGAGAGTTGCTTGTAAATTCTTGTGGCTTCTACCTGTGTCTTGTATGTCCTGTGAGCTGTGACTTTCCATATAAATTATGATAATTCTGGGTTCCATGTTCCTTGTGTTCCCCCCCACTGCCAGTTCTGCTTGTGCTGCATTATTTGTCTCAAGGAAAATTCAGATTTTGTGGGAGCTTTTATTGCTGGCCCAGTGATTGAATTATCCTGAGCCATTGAGAAGAACGTGATACCCTTTGGCCACTTGTTTCCAACCAGAATGAAGCAGTGGGGGCTCACCAGAAATGGGTTTCAGATGAAGGAATTTTCTATGAGATAATGTAAGAACACTTGAGAGACACTGTCTTTGCTGGCTCCCTTAAAATGCAGCTTTATGGTTAAAACTTCACCCAGCCATCCCCAAGAAATGGCAGACTTTGCAGATGCAATTAGAGCAGAAGAGTAGATTTTTTTTTGTTCCTGTTTATTTCTGGGAAGTGTGTGGAGATTTCAGTAAATCCACTTTCCTGTGTTTATCTACAGAGTTTCATCACTCACCTCGGACTTCATAGTGCTCAGTGTCACTTGGGATTTCTGATGTGCTGAGTAATCAATGCAAGCTGCATCTGCTCAATTATTTCTTTAATGAAATTAGATGCACATTCTTTCCATCCCTAGGACAAAAGCTTGAAGCAAACAAAAGCTTCAGCATCGAGGCTGAAATTAGTAGAAATTACAAGTAGTGAAACTGTTGTTCACATTTTCCAGGTAAGGAGGGACTTAAGATAATTTTTTTTTCTTTTGTCTTGATGATTAAAAAAATCTGTGATTAAAAGTTATTTTTTGGAACTAAGAATACCAGAGAGTCTCTCCTTAAGAGAAGAAATTCCTCTCTCTGGTCTTCCTCAGCTCTTTAAAGCTGTTTAAGCAAAGAATGAGTATGTGTTGCCCAAACTACCCTTAAATATTAAGCTGATTTAAAACTGGGTAAGAAAAATCCTTGTGTAATAAAATTTTGGCTTAATAAATATTCACACAGATATAATTACCCTCTTTATTAATTTATTATTGTTTAATTGAATGGCATAATAATTACAATGGCAGTTTGTATTGGCTACCCTGTGATCAACCAGCCAACACTTAAACTTTCTCCTGTTTGATTTTTCTTTTAGTGTTTTCCAGCTGACCTTTAGGTAGTGAAAAAGTTGTTCTCTTGTAGCTTAGCAGATGACTTTGCACATTTTGTGACCTCCTGGTTCCACCCTTTCCCTTTATTTTTACGTAGAAGGAACTCTAGATGTAAAGTTGTCTTTATTTTATATTTTTTAAGATCACATGGTGCAGTGGCTTCTGTTTCCTGCAGTGATGACCTTTCAGTCCACCATCAGATTAGAAGCTTCTTTTGGTTTCATTTTTGAAAGTAGAAAGCAGAGACAAACAAGATTTAAGAAGCAGAGTAGACTTGATAATGATCTGACTCTCAGAACTAGTGACTGCTGGCAGTGTAGTTGAAGTCAGTATTGGAATTAGATGTATCAGAGGATGATGTTCTTTGCCAAAATTCTACTGACAAGTTTGATGACAAAGTTCCCTGTGTGTTTCTCAGCACATCTTTGCTGCTGGTGTGACCAAAACTGCACTGTAGAAACCCCAAAAGGTGCTTTATGATGGAGTACAAATCCTTCTCAGTATTAGGGAGGAGAATATTCCAGCACTGCATCCTCTTGTTGTTTTCATCTGGAGCTGAAAGCCTTGGCTGAGCTGGTTCCCCCCTTCCCCTCCTGGGGTGGGATGTGGCTGTGCTGGCTGCTCATTCCCAGCTCTCCTTAATGACAAACCCCTCTTGGCAGTGGCTTAACTGGACTGTGCCTGAGAGCATCAGGGTGGCTGTGCTGGGGCAGCCGAGCCCTGCTGGCCCTGGGCTGGCTGTGGGCTCAGTGAAGCAGCAGAGTGGGAAGGGAAACTCCACCTCTGAGGGGAGTCTTTGCTCCTCCAGTTACTGCTGCCCCAGAAGGGGGAAGAGGCTGCTGCAGAAAAGGCTGAGTATAGAATCTCAGAAGCACAGAATCAGTTGGGTTGGAAGAGACCTCTGAGATCATCAAGCCCAACCCTTGATCCAACCCCACTGTGATCACCAGATCATGGCACTCAGTGCCACGTCCAGCCTCATCTTAAACACCTCCAGGGATGGAGAATCCACCCCCTCTCTGGGCAGCCCATTCCAATGCCTGAGCACTCTCTCTGCAAAGAATTTCTTCCTGATATCCAACCCAAACCTCCCCTGGCAGAGCTCAAGCTGTGCCCTCTTGTTCTACTGTTGGTTACCTGAGAGAAGAGGCCAACCCCCACCTGGCTACAGAATCCCTTCAGGGAGCTGTAGAGAGGGATGAGGTCTCCCCTGAGCCTCCTCTTCTCCAGGCTTGACTAAAGGTGATCAGAATGCTTTCTTGCTGCCCTCAGAATGCTTTCTTGCTGCCCTCAGAATGCTTTCTTGCTGCCCTCAGAATGCTTTCTTGCTGCCCTCAGAATGCTTTCTTGCTCCCCTCTCCCTGGTTCAACAGCTGACATGGTTTGGTCTGTGGGCAGCCCTGGGGGTTGGCACGGAGGTGGTGCCAGCACAGAGATTCTTGGTTCTGTTCACAGCCTTGGTCCTGCAGCTTTACAAGGGGATCTCTCAAACATCAGAAACCCCTGGGCAATGGAATAATAAACTTCTTGGTGCTCTTTGACACTTGCAACAAGTAATTTCTGAAAATACAAGTTTTGCTTAAGTCTTCATGCCTTGGGAGAACAGAAATAAATCAGTAGCCAAGTGTGGGAGTGGAGATGAGGATGAAAAGAATTCCATAGGCCGTGGCTTGTGGACGTTCTTTATGGAGCCAGAGCTCATGGGCTGAGTTTGTGTGAGGGGTTGTGCTCTTTAATGTTTCTTCATGACTTTCAAGAGTGGTTACAAATGGTTTGAGATGTCTGGTCCCCCTTCAGCTCCATGACCAGAGAAGGTTTCACTTCTCCTGTGCTTTAATGGGATTCAAGGAGACTTCATGGGCTGATAAAATGCTCTTTTGTTAAAGTATATAATGCATATTTACCAAAATTCCAAGAAGCAGATGGCTAATTAGATAGTTTGGTGGTGCTGAGCTGATCATATGTTCTGGCTCTAAATAAAAATTTAACAAAGCTTCATCTGAATATTTTAAACAGACTTACATAATGTTTTCTAGTTAGCATTAAGTAAAGTGAGTACTATTGTCCATATTAATGTGAAAAGACATTAATATTCTGCTCCCTC